>NC_071398.1:98223879-98868879 GCF_022682495.2 Desmodus rotundus
TCTCCCATGCAAAAGTTATTTATACTTAATTGCACGCGACGAGTACAAAAAAGAGGTAGAGGAACGGGCGAAAACGCCACTTTCACCGCCGCGAGCTTGAGGGCAGGATGCCTGTGCGAGCCCTCCCGGTCCCAACGCCAGGAGCGGTCCCCGCTCGCCCTCAGTCCCCTCGCCGCTCCAACTCGGCCGCCAACAAGGAGCCCAGAGGGTTGAGGCCGCGGGAACGCAACGCGACCCGGCGGCGGGTGTGACCGAGCGGAGGAGAAAGGTGCGACACCGGCCGCGCGCCCCTGTCTAGGCGCCAGCGACTGCCAAGGATATGAGGAGCCGCGGCAGGACTGTCGGCAGTTCCCGGCGGCACAGGTCCTCCGACCAGCTACTTAATTCCTCCAGGGGGACGGCGCTCGCGGGGACGGCGCGCTCCTGCGACATGCTTTCGCCCCGGAGCCCACTTCAAAACACTCCCGCCACCGCCGAGACCGGAAGCGCCGCCGTCCCGGCAGGCCTTGCGAGCTCCCCGCCGGCGCCAGAACCATAGAGAGGGAGCGTGCAGCCGTCCTTGCTGAGCCCGGGCCTCGCACGGCCTGGGGAGCAAACGCGCTTATCTGGCCCGCGGAGGACTCAACTCGCTGGTGCGCGCTCTCAGTCCGGAGCGTCCGGCCAGATGTCGGGTTTCTTTGCCGCGGGAGCTGGAAGCTGGCCGGCTGCGTGCGTCCGAGGTCTGGATCGCTGTCAGTGTTGCACCGAGGCGCTTTAGGGAGGTGAGGGCCGAACATCCCCAATTGCCACACCCGGACCTAAGGGGCTTTGAGATTGCACATCTGGGGTGGGGTGTGCCGGGGACCTTCAGCAGGTACAAAGGGGCACGTTCCTACCCACGTAGCCGCGTGACCCTGCCTTACACCTCTTGCGTAATGGGAATAAAGACCCCACCTGCCAGAACTGTGCGATTTGAAGCAGATCTAGCACCGTAGATACAGAAAAGAATCTCAGTAAAGTTGTTTCCACTTTCACGGGTCTCTTCCAAACGTTCAGTGCCCTAATTTTGTGTTTGTTCTGCCACCAAAATGACCCTTACCGATTACTCCTAAAGCGCTCTAGTCCCATCCACTTGGGGCTGCTCGTCTCCCCTAAGTGTAGTGAGGTCAGTTGGGTGAACTTGCACCAAAGCAGACCCGCCCAAGTTTTTGCAGGGCTACCCATTTACCAAGATAAGCTCTTGGATCCCCGTTACTTGAAACAGGAGCAGACTGCAGTGACCTGGCAGTTTAGCAGGTGATATGTTTGGGCAGCGTCATGGCAGGTGACAGACGCCAAGTGGCTAGGCTTGTCATTCCCTGTCCGAAAATTTCGGGCTTTATGTTTTTATTTCTAGTTGTTGCAGCTGCTCTTGTACTTTCATTAGTTTTTGCTCTTCATTCTCTTCTCCAGCTTTCCATCCCTGAGGTGTGGGTGTGCTTCCAAATCTTTTTATCTCCCTCACAGATTTTATAGAAAAGGCTGCTGAGTGGTGGGTGGGGGTTACCGTTTAATATTGTAAGGGAATGTGTCGTTTTGCTTTTTAATAACAATTTTATTTCTTCTTTCTTCCTCCAGAGTCAAACTGAAAGAAAAGCACAGACCTCTAAGAAGTCATTTGGAAACATTTCTAAATATTTGTCACTGTGTATATACGCAGCTAAAGAGAAATGGACCCAAACAAAACTGCGTGAATAACTGAGACAGGCTTATGTTCCTGTCTTCGAGTCTGTGCAGAAGCTGAGGAGTCTTCCTTCGAATTGAAGGAGTGTGCAAGGATGACTTTTCAATTTAATTTCACTATAGAAGACCACCTGGAAAATGAATCAACAGCCCTTGGAGATGAAGCTTCGACCCCGAACTCCTCAGAAGAGGCTTCAGTCTCAGAAAGTCGAAAAGGCAAACATAGGGACACAGGCTGTTCTGGAGAACAGTGTGCCTGCCCTCGGGATCCCCCCGGAGCCCCTGAGTCAGCGGGAAATGCAGCTCCCTCTCAGGACAGCTCCCTCAATGCAGCCAACAGCTCAGGTAACTCGGAGCCTCACAAAAAACAGCCTTGCCGGGGTCTTGCCAAAGAGCATGCTGTGCCTAAAGATGTAGAGGAAGTGATAGGAAATAAAGTCCTAGAAAGGTTACCAGGCCTCCAGCAGGTTAACACGTTGGTCGTGAAAACCATGTTGTTGAAAGAGAACTTCCCTGGAGAAAATGTAGTTTCACAAAGCTTTTCTTCTCACTCTGATCTGATCACTGGTGTTTACGAAGGAGGCTTCAAAATCTGGGAATGTACCTTTGACCTCCTGGCTTATTTCACAAAGGCCCCAGTGAAATTTGCGGGGAAAAAAGTGTTGGATCTTGGCTGTGGATCGGGGTTGCTGGGTATAACTGCCCTCAAGGGCGGGGCCAAAGAAGTTCATTTTCAAGATTATAACAGTATGGTGATTGATGCAGTAACCTCACCTAATGTAGCAGCTAACTGCACCCTGGAGGATGAAGAAAGTGATGGAGACCAACCAGATCTGAAGAGGAGCAGGAAATCAAAAGTAGCACAAGAACTCTGTAAGTGCCGCTTCTTCTCTGGAGAGTGGTCTGAGTTTTGTGAGCTGGTACTAACCGGTGAAAAAGTCTTTGAAAAATATGACCTCATTCTCACCTCAGAAACCATTTACAATCCGGATTACTATGGTTCTTTGCACCAAACGTTCCTTAGGCTGTTGCAGAAAAATGGGCGGGTGCTTTTGGCCAGCAAAGCACATTATTTCGGTGTAGGAGGAGGTATTCATCTCTTTCAGAAGTTTGTAGAAGAAAGGAATGTGTTCGAGACTAGAACACTTGAAATAATTGATGAAGGCCTGAAAAGATTCCTAATTGAAATGACTTTTAAGTACCCTACTTAATGTCCACTGAGGGAAATAAACAAAATAACCCAAAACTTGTTTTGAATGTTTAATTTCTGCTTTGCTATTATTTTTTTTTCTTTCTGAAATTAGAATTCAGTGCAATATGCTTACTGGATGTCTGTTAACTAGGTACTTTGGATAGCATCTTGCTTAATATTTATAACCTTATGAGATATATAGATCATCCTCATTTTAATAACAGAGGAGCGAACAGTTTTCTACGTGTGGGGCAGAAGAGCTTTACATGTTTGCTACATGCGGGGCAGAAGAGCTGTACATATACTAACACCGAATAGTCATTAACAGCCCTGAATTCGGTTACAATTCAGGCTATGATTAGGCTATGGCAAATATCTCCTTTTTGTAGATAAAGAAGCAAGACTCAGACTGGAGGAAGTAATCTGACCCCCCTCATACTTCTCACCTTGAACCAGAACCCACACTGAGGTCCTTCTAAAAGCTTTACCCTTCTCACCACTCCAGGGGACTCAGCCTGACCTTGGCCTGGTTTCCATCGCAAATATTTCTTAGCACCCTTTTATTATTCTGAAATGAAAGCCACCATTAAAGAAACTTACTTATACACATCATTAAAAAGTTTATTATACATTAATCTCTAATGTATATAGCTATGTATATATGTATACACATATATTTATCATATACATAATTATATGGAGAAAGTCACTTAAATAATTTGCATCTCACCAGGTAAAAGCACAGGTATAGCTACAGAGAACACACGTGGTAGTGAGATGTTTCCACCGTGGGTACCATTAGTATAAATGCCACGGCTACAACTCCAGCCCCCCTACTAGATAAGGCAGACTGGGCCCTGGGACCTGGGCTGGCTCATTGAGGAGGGACAAAGCATCGGATAGAGTCCCATGCCAATAGCCAGTATCGATGATTTTGAGACAAACGTACCTCTCAGTTCTCCGGGATGAATTAGACCCCCAGTGAGGTGTCAGCCAGGCCTGTTCATGAGTAGACAGGACACAGGCCCTGCACAGGGAGTCAGCACAATTTCGGTCCATAGGGTGGGGTCCCCTGAAGACAGGAGTCAAGCAGAAGCCGAGTCCTGGGAACTAGATAACTCTGGGGTAACAGGCAGCCCAACGGGGACACACCTGCCCAAGGAGCTGGTAGCAGAGGAGACTTGAGACTCAAGTCACAGCCACAAATCCAGGAGAAGTGTGCCCAGTACACCTTCCCATGGAAATAGTTTAACGCAGCCATTGAAAGAGACACATGTTTGTTATGCAACGAGCTCCAGAGTCCAATGCCTTTGGTTGAAGTTCAGTTTCCCCATCTGTAAGACAGGGTTTATGGTAACAGTAGCTCCCTAGTGGAGTTCTTTTAAATAATAATAGTTAACGTCGAACGTGTATCATGGTTCCTTTCGCACGGTTCCAATATGTAAGTGGAAATTATTATTTCCAAGAATCCTCATAAGAATCATCCTGTTTTCTCAATCAGATAGGAAGCCTTGATCACTTCTGTTAGAAATTAGGTGTGGCCCTGGCCACAGACCAAAAGCCATGGGTTGGGTTCCCTGTCAGGGCACATGCCCGGGTTGCGTGGTTTCAATCCCCAGTCAGGGTGCGTGCGAGAGGCCACTGATCAATATTTCTCTCCCTCTCTCCCTTCCCCTCTCTCTAAAATTGACAAGCGTGTCCTTGGTTGAGGATAAAAATATATATATTAGGTCTGTGCCTTCCCAGTTCAGAATTTGGAGAAACAAGTAACTTCCAGGCCGGGTGCGGCCCAGCACCAGTCCCCTATGCTCTGCCTCCCCACACACCCTCCCCCCGTCCCCCAACCCCCCAGCTCCACCTCGAAGTTTCTAAACTGTCCTTTCTGGACACTTCGGCTTTTCGGATCATTAGGGATGAAGAAGAGCATCCTGTAAAGTTGCAGTAAAAGCGTTCTTCTAAAAACTCAGTCAACAGCCATGCTGTGCTCTGCCTTTGAACTTCCCCCTGTCCCACGTGCCTGCAGCCTTAGTTCCATGTCCACTGCCCCCGAGGGCCTTTCTGCCCGCGGCTCAGAGACGGGGGCACCAGGAGCTGACACGCTTCCCTGTGTCAAGCAGACACCAACAACACATGCCCTGCGGTGCCCTCGGGGGACAGGGGGTCAGCCACTCAGCGAGAGAGTTCACTTTTTAAGAAGAGGAAACATGTCTTCACTTTTCAGTGCCCCCCGCCGCGTTTTATTCGGGTGCTTCCCGCACAGCTCTTTGGAAAAGAGGAACAGCGAGGAAACTCTGCCACGACAAACCCGATTCTTTGCCTCCACTTCCGGCAGCATTTCCTGAACATCTCACCACGTGTTTAAGGCGACCCTGGGCTTGCTGATAGTAAGGCTTTTCTTTGGGTAAAGGTGCACCTTCAAAATCGCCATCATCACGTGGGTGCAGCCCAACAGAGACGCTGCTCCGTGCCCTGAAATAACCTCTTGTTTCCACCAGGGATAAGGCTGCTGTTCCACCAGGAGGGCTGGGGGCAGCCCGGTTCTCCAGCTGTCCTCTCGCAGTTCCAGTTTCTGTCTTCCTCAGGCCTTAAACGTGACCTCAGAGGACCCTCACAGGTAGGCTTGTCCTCTGCAGAGAAAGTTGCCAAAGGCCAGTGCTTTTTCAGGAGAAGGGTTAATACTCTATTTGAAAGAGACTAGGTAAAAATTACAATAATAGCAAACAGCTTGGTAACCTAAGTGTTGCTTGAGAAAGGGGGGCATCTTACCCCCACAGAACAGGGTGAGTGACCAGCACTCTTCCGATCCTTTCCGTGCAACACGGGAAGTGCTGTCGGTGTCCTTTCCCGTGGGGGTTCTGATGGGAATGGAGGCGGGAAGGGTCGCCGTGGGCCGGGCAGGTCTCAGGCCTCCACAGCAGATCAGACGCCCTCAGTCACACGAACCCCCTGTGGCTCTGCTCTATACTGGACCCTGCACTGAAGGTGACCAAGGTGAGCCCTGGGTCAGATGGCTGTGAACGCTGGTCCCCATCGCCCGATCCAGGACTCTTAGAGGTTCTTCAGGTTCCTGGCCGTGCAGCAGCCACAGCACAATTCTGAAACGTCGCTGGGGGGCCCTATCAGCCGAGTGGGGCTCTGGCGTTTTTCTCAGCCTGCTCTGAAGTTTCCCGCAGGGGAGGTCCCACTCCTGGTCCCAGTGTAGTGGACCTGGGTCCTTCCACCAGCCTGGCCACCTCTCAGATCTGGGACTACAGAAAAGTTAGTATGCCTCCGAATGTGTTTGCGACAGGATGCAGCCAAGGGCGGGGGGCCCAAATAGGGATTTGTAATGGGGTCCAGAACAGCTTGGAGATAACTGGCTCCACACCACAGGACCACACCTGCCCGGAATGCGGGCAGCTGTGGCCAATTGTGGGAGGCGCCGGAAATGGGGGAGCAGAGGAAGATCGGCGCTGGGATTTAAACCCAGGCGCGGCGGCCATTTGGCATCTCTTTTTGGGACCACGCATCTTTTCGGGGACCACACGGCTTTGGAAGTGCTCCGTTTTGCCACGTGGATGGTGCCGGGAGCCTGAATCATGAACTTTTTTCCTGAGATACGGTACCCCAGATTGGGCAGAGGGAGAAGGAAGGACTGTGTACATTAGTGGGTATTCTAAAGAACTTTAGTCTGTTTTATTTCAAATAAATAATAACCCCTTTCCTTTTCACCAGTCTCTGGCATTGAGAGATGTCTTTCCTCTGGCGGCAGGCAAAGTGAACCTAGTAGGTGGGGAGGAGCCCCCAGAGAAAAGGGGGGTGTCCTTTTGGTAATAGTATATTGTTCACCCACCCTGGGTCTGTTTGTGACATGTTCACAACAAAGGCCCCCACTCTGAAAAATATATTTAGCCCAAGAGATAAATATTTTTTTTTAAATCCTCTTTCTGTTCAAGGCTTGTCCCAATTCTTTGTGCGCGTCTAAAATGTCCTAGAACTCAAAATTCTTCCGCTATTCTAGACTGAGTAACTTCTGGTGAATTTCTGTAAACTGGATTCTCAATTTGTTTTAAAGGGCATGAAATAGAGTGTTTGGGTGGGGGGCATATTTTTTAGGGGGAATTTGCGGAAAAGTTAAAGCCCAGATGCCCACCAGCACGCAGTGGGGCTCTGGCACACCATACCTCATCAACCAGTCTCCACGCCAGCTTTTTTATTGTCATTGCTTTCGTAGGCTCTGTGTCAGCATCTTCAGCGAGAGCCACATTTTCAGAGACTGACTTTTCTTTCCTGAGCCTTCCTGTCCAACTGACCTCTGTTTCCTGTTTGCTTTGCTGTTTTCAAGCTTCTCCAGGATTTTTACAATAAAAGCCATCAAAGATTCTCTCTTCTAAGGAAAATACCTCAGAGAAACATTTTCTAGGAAGAGCGGCACCGATGTTTCTCCTGGTCTGAATTTTAGTTCCTCTAACGGGAAACGTGTGCAAGCCTGGATTTGAAACCTTAGACCACCTTCTCTTAACTTTGTGACCATTTTGTTTTGGTTTTCTCATTTTTCCCAGAGTTATCCCATTTCTCCCAGATCTTTACGGAATCGGTGTGATGAACAGACACATCTCTAAGTGTATTTGACTTCCATGTGTCCCTTCTACTGGGACTTGTGCATTTCCTTGGTCTGAATCAAGGACGTGGTCAAGTCTAATTTATGAAGGGTCAGAGGTTAACTAATGGGAAACAGAACAATAGATAACTGATAGCTTTGGACCTAAGTCTCAGAAGGAGAGAGAGGTATAAAAGCAAAACCAAACCAACAAACAGAGCCCAGAGGCTGAGAATGGGAAGAGGGTGGTGAAGAATGATAGAGACAACTATGGAATTATATTTATTAAAATTTAGAGCAGCAGAAAGGATTCCAGGAGAGATAAGATGGTGGAGCCCAAGGAAAAAGACCAGACACTCAGGGAGTCAGGAGGCTGCCTGGAATTCACACAGCCGTCGAACTTTTAAACAGGTGAATGGAGGTGGGGTTTCTGGTGACTCAGGACAGAGAAGACAACCAAGGGACAGGGTTAGGTGACTAAGGTAAGAGGACCAGAAGCATGTGATGACAGTTCAGGTGACCCTGCTGTTCTTCTAGCACACAGGTGGCAAGTCCCAAGGCCCGTGGGCCAAACCCAGGCCTCCACCATATTTTATCTGGCCTGGCACCTTATTTCTACCCAGAGGCAGTGCTGAGCTCTCACTTACCTGTTAAGGAGTAGTTACGTTCATACAGTCCTAAAATTACATTCAGCCCTTTGAAGGCAACAGCAAGACCCCCAAGCACACAGCCTTGGATTTCACTGGCCACACAGAACAATCAACCTGCGAGGTGTGGTTATTTTTAGTTAGAAAGTGACCTCGACGTACTTGGGAAACTGGGCTCAGGCTGCATCTTCTTTGCTCCCTGCCGGCAGAAGAACTGGTGCGTCTTTGAAATTGGGAAGCCATGGAAACCCTACAGCCCGAGCGAGCAAGGGGCATTGTGGGCATTTCACACCAGTGTCTTGTGACTTCTGTTGCTTCTTAATCACTAAGCATCTGAGAACCAGCAGCACAGAGCAAACAGAGGCATTGGAGGAAGCGGCGGGTAGTGGAGGAAGCGTTGGTGGAAAGGCCACCGGAATCAAGGTGGGATGGAGCTGCGTCCAGACCCGACTCACCCTTGGTAACTCTGCTCTTGCCCTTCCTCAGGTGACTACGGTCTCTCTGATAGCTTCCTCTTCAATAAAATGTTGGATATTTGTTCTGTGTATCCCCATGAGTTACAAGTTTCAAACACACCATTCATCGTACATTAAAATTTCCCATATATCTGTGACATTGGCCTTTTTGAAAACCACTGTTCCTGATCCACGTTTCCTTTTTGCCCCCCTATTTGACTAACGTGAACTTTTCGAGTGCTGCCACTGCCATTATTTAGTCAATTGCTGCCTTTGTTTATCTCTCTCTGTCTCATCGGGAGTTTCCCAGGTCACCCAGTGCTCATTTGACGGGGCCAATCCGTTCAACTCATACCACCAGATACCGGTTCCCCAGCTCCACCTCACCTCTTCCCTCATGAAAATCTTGGAGAGCTTTCTATTTTCAAAGACCGTGGTCACCACGGTGGGTATAAGACACCTCCCTGTATGCAGGGAGAAAAGTTACGCTGCACCGGTATATCCGCTTTTTACCCAAAGCAGAAGACATTGGTTCTCGATACACCAGGAGGTCAGCACGATCCCTAAATATCTGTCAACTCGCCTGCCTCAGCCTTTATTTACGTTGCCCCGGGACCACAGGGACCACGTCCACAGAAAAGAGGACTCGTGAAGTCTTCAGAAAGAAGGGATAAAAGTGGGGTCGCCATGGAAGACTTTCTGGGGGAAATACCAAGGACTTGGCCCCAGCACCCTGCCTTTAACGGAGAAAGCCTCAAGTGCCTGAAAAAAGGGTCCGTGTTTTCTTACACCACCCCTGTACCCCAAATTGTGAGTAGCTCTCTGTTGTTTCATGGATAAAGTTCAAATCTCTTAATATGCATTCAAGGCTCGCCTTTAGCCAAAACTACAATTTCCATCTTGTAGAAGGAACACTGCCGTAACTGTTCTTCCTAAAGCAACCTTTCGTTAATTAGCAGGGGTTACTCACCCTGGCCCTGGCTGGGTAGCTCAGTTGGTTAGAGAGTCGTCCTGATACGCCAAGGTTGCGGGTTCCATCCTTGGTCAGGGCACGTACAAGAATCAACCAGAGGTAATGCATCAATAAGTCCAACAAGAAATTGCTGTTTCTCTCTCTCTCTTTCTCTCAAAATCAATCAATAAAATTTTTTTAAAAAATGTTACGCACCCTACTATGGCTACCTGAGCTTCCTATTTCTCTCTTTTTTTAAATTTAATTTTTTCTTTCAGCTTTATGGAGATATAATTGACATACAGCATGTAACCATAAACTTAAGGTGTACACAATGACTCGACTGCACACACTCAGAAATGATTACCACAAGTTTAGTCAGCATCCGTGATCTCGTGTGGATACCAAAACCCAAAACCACAGAGAGAGAAAAGAAGGAAGTGTTTTTCCCTCGTGATGGGAACTTTTAGGAACGACGTTTTCATACACCACGCAACAGTATCAACTATAGTCATCACGTTGCACACTACACCCCCAGCCCTTATTTATCTGCCCCCTGCCTCTGGTAACCACAAATCGGATCTCTTTTTCTGTGAGACTTTTTTTCAGGTCAGTAAGATCATCATGGAGTGTTTGTCTCTGCCTGACGTATTTCACTTGGCGTAACGTCCTCACGGTCCTTTCATCTTGTTGCTTTGCTCCCCTCTTGTGGCTGCATACTATTCCATTACATGTGCGGACGTGCATATTTTTGTATGTGTCGCACTTCCTTTATTCCGCCGTCTGTCGAAGGGCACTTAGGTTGCTTCTGTATCTCGGGTCCTGTAAATAATGCTGCAGGGAACATGGGAATGCGGGCATCTCTGACATATGATTTCGTGTCCTTGAGATATATTCCCAAAGCAGAGTTGCTGCACCATATGGTAGTTCTACTTTTAATTTTTTTTGAGGACCCTTCATACTGTTTTCCTTTTCTCTCTTTGATTTTTAACATTCCTGCTCTTCATTCAAGGTTTACCTTGAACCCTGCCTCCATGAAGCCTACCCGAACCCTGTGACCCATAGTGCTGGCTAGTTTCTCTGAACTTCCCAGAATGTGTCTGTGTAACTCTCACCACTTAAATAAAAGGCTTTACAGGCAGCATGGCCATATGCTTTACCTCCCAAACTGGGACCCTTGAGAGTGAAATAAAGCAGTTTTAATGATTTTTCCATGAAATCAGGTGTTAACAAGGACTGGTCTGAGCAAACCAGGACCCTCCTAGTGAAGTTTTAATGTCTTCAAAGTCAGAACCAGATGTTTTAAATTCTTGTATTAGCTGGCGCTTCAGCTATAATAAGAGTTTGGTAAGTATTGCTGAATGGTCTCATTAATTTGTGGAAATAGGGCCCTGGCTGGTGTGGCTCAGTGGATTGAGTGCTGGCCTGTGAACTGAAAGGTCACTGGTTTGATTCCCAGTCAGGGCACATGCCTGGGTTGCTGGCCAGGCCCCCAGTAGGGGGCGTGTGAGAGGCAACCACACATTGATATATCTCTCCCTCTCTTTCTCCCTCTCTTCCCCTCTCTAAAAATAAATAAATAAAATCTTTTTCAAAATTTGTGGAAACGTTCAGAATCACCAGATTAGGTATTATTTCTATTATCATTTAATGCAAAAAAAATCAAGTTGGATAAAACTGTAGTCCTCTGATACGAAAAGGAACAAGAAGTTGAGCCCTGCAAACAAACAGCCGTCCTGCTCTCAAATCTCGTTCCAAAGTTAGCAAAAGGCTGAGAGATGCAAAGGGCTGATAAGGGGAAACTTGAGTCATTTTCTTGTTTATATTATGCTTCATGTGGGGCTCTCTTGACCTGGTTTTATTCCAGGGGGAGGTAAGACAGCCACACTCTGGTCACGGTGAACCTTCATCTGAAGCCAATAGACACAGACCTCCGATGCGGTGATTCTGCGCTTTGGGTCTTTGACCCTCAGCTGGAATATGAGGTGAGAACAGACTTTACCTTCCCCTCTCCTTCCAATGATTGGCCAGTTGTCTTAACCCTGTCTCGGTGTACGCATTCATTGCCCATTCCTGCACAAGCATGAAATTGCTGTAATCAGTGTGCCTTTATAGTGTAATTTTATCTGTCATGCAAGATTTTCCTTGCTCTTTCTTTTTCAAATCTTTTCTTTAGTGGGGGGAAGGTATGGTAGGTTTCAGTCACTATTCTTATATGTTTATCTTTTCCAGGTAAACTTTATAATCATGCTGACAATTTATGAACAATGCTCTTGGTATTTGGTTGATAGTATATTAAACATATAGCTTAATTTGTTGATAATTGGAACACTTAGAATATTAAGTGTTCTAACTCAGTATTAGGGCATAGCTCCCTACTTATCCAAGTTTTTTCTTGAAGTTATTATTAACATTTTTCTCTCTGTACCTTAGTAACTGCATGACCTTGAACCAGTTAGCCAGCTGGGTTTTGAACGTCAGTTTCTTCATTTGTAAAGCGGGGATCATAAAGCTAACTTTATGGGTTCGTCGTGAGGATTAAATGAGATAGCATGTGCTGCGCACCTACTAAGTTCCAGTCCCTAGCCTGATGCACAGAACAGATATTCAGCAGATGTTCGCTAAATAAATATTAGCAACAGAGAGGGACAATCCCCTCAAAGTCAACCACGAGCAGTTTTGCCTCATGCTTGTTAGAAGAAGACAATTTCGTATTAGATGAAGGGTGACAAAGCGACTTTGGATCTGGAATCGGGTGTCATGAGGACACAAAGGAGCTAGAGCAGGAAGGCTTACCGTGTGGAGGTGGCTGCACGGATGGCATGATCGGGGGGTGGACCCAGGAACCCCTGTTCACACTTCCTCCCCAATCCTCTGCTCAAAGGACATGGAACGAAGTAGGGAGCCTGCCGCAGGGCCAGAGGGTTCTCCCCTCGGGATACCTTTGGACATACAATCACGTTAGGACACTAATACTCCCGTGTAGATCATTTTGCCAAGTCGCTTTTTCTGTGGAGGTGAGACCCAGGGACCATGATATCTCTGGTGCCTATGGAAGGAGACGACATAGACACACACCAGGAGGAAAAAAAAAAGGAAGAAGGAACACACCTAAACATAATAAAGGCCATGTAGGACAAAAAGAAAAAAGGAAAAGGGACGGCCAATATCAGTTATGTTTGCCTGACATCTTCCCCAGTAGTTACTCTGAGAACCCATTTGCAGATTAAAGAAACTCTCGTTTGCAGGCCAGGGTATTTCCTAGTAGTCACTCATCATCGTGGTTTATAAACCCAGCAACTCTCCAGGGGCTAGCAGGCCTTGGTGAGTTTATGGATCTGGCAATTTCAGGAACAAAGGGTGGAGAAGGAAGGCACGGCAGGCCAGGAGCCTGGGGGAGACAGCGAACCGCCTGTGTCTTAGTCATTGAGGACTGCTGTCTCGTTGCTATGGAAAGCGTCTTCTCAAACAAATCTGGCTTGAGAATTGTCTTTCCATTGTCTGGACCAGTCAACTGGATTAACCATTTTCGTGCTACCAACAGAGTTCTGGGAACAGTTAATCCTGTGGGCCTCTGTGAACTCTGGAACATTCATTCCACATGGGGATTCAAGCTTTTTACCCTGAACAGGGAGCAATTTTGCAAAATATGAGCCATAACCAACGAAACACTAAAAGTTTTCCACTAGAAACATGTCGATATCAATGATCACATTTTAAAATTCTGAACAAACAATCTGAATCCAATTTTCCAGGGACTCTTCCGGCATATTACACGGACTCATGATTCGCTGACATCAAAGAACAAAAATCTATAGCCTTCTGTCTCCAAAGTTGCTTTATTTCTGTTACCAGTGTCCCCATCTTAACAAATCACAAGTCATCCACCCATCCACCCATCAATCCACCCATCCATCCATCCATCCATCCATCCACCCATCCACCCATCCATCCACCCATCCATCCACCCATCCATCTATCCACCCATCCATCCACCCATCCATCCATCCATCCATCCATCCACCCATCCATCCATCCATCCATCTATCCACACATCCATCCATCCATCCATCCATCCACCCATCCATCCAGTCATTCGGCCACGAAGAACTGAGAATGCACCAAAGAGCATAGCCGTATGCTAGGTAGTATAAATGTATAAAAAGAAAGATAAAATACTCTTTCTCATCTCAAAATATTTACATTTCCCATGGGAAAGAGAAAATATGGTAGGACTCCATGTCTCTGTTCCCTTTTACAGCAAAACATCTCTAAAACATTGTTTCTACAACAGGTTACATCTCTTCAATGTTCCTTATTTCCTCAACCTCTGCTCATCGCAAGTCTGTCTCACCAGGCCACTTGAAGTCTCAGCCTTCCGCAGGTCAGAATTCCATGGTTACTTTCCTGTGCTTAGATTACTCCCCTGCTTAGCAATGACGACTGCCTTGTGTTAACCATCCCTTCTCTTGCCTTCGACGCCTGCGCCTTCCTGCTTTTCCTCTCCACCCCATGCGCTGCTCAGCTCCGATTCCTCTGACAGCCATCTGAACGCACCTGGAGCTCAAGGAGGCCTAACTGCTTCTGTGTCTCAGCCTCCTCGGAGCATCTCATCCACTGCCATGGCTTCAGATACCACACATGTGCTGATGACTCCCACATTATTTTCTTGGTCTCTTACTGTTTTACCGAGCCCCACTCATAGGCAACCACCTGCTTGGAATCTCCGCTTGCGCCTTTAATCAGCCTCTCAAAATTAACTTGGTGAAACAAAGCTTGTGATGCTTATTCTCCTTCCCAACCTCCTCATCTTAGTCCACAGTGCCCATGCGTTCAGTCATCCAGGTGCAAGCCTGTAACTTCCTCCCTTTTCCCTACTCCCACGTGTGATCCCAGCTGGGCCTTAAATACGGGCCACTTTTCTTTCTTTCTACTGCTACAATACAAATTTCGTCCTAGTCTGGGCTGCTGAGATAGCCCCTAATTGATTTCATTCCTTCACCTTTATAACTAACTCTTCATAATTACTTTTTTTTAATACAAAGATAATCTCCCACCCCAGCTTCAAACCTCTAGTGGTTTTCAGATGCCATTAGGATAAAATCTAGTTTCCATAACCTGACCCACACGGGCTCTATCTTCCTGCCTTGTGCTGACTCCAGCGGAGCATGTCCCACTCTCTCTCCCTGCTCTCGTACTGCAGGCACACTGTCCTCCTCCCCATTCCTCAGCTTGCTCGCACCTCAGGGCATTGGCACTTCCTGCTCACCCTACGCATCTGCCCCCCATCTCCGCACACCTACCTTCTTGGTATCTTCCAGGTCTCGGTTCAGCTGTGGTCACTGCCTCAGAGACCTCTTCTAACCATCCAAAGTCCGGCAGCCTTCCTTCCCTTGCCCGGCCACGCCGTCTAGCTTTGGTTGGTTTTCCTCACAGTGGGCGTCACTGCCTGAAATCACCCTGACCCATTAGGTGTTTACTTATTTGTCTCCCTCTCTCTCTCTGGAATGTCAGTTCCGTGAGATCTGGGGTCTTATCTGCCCTATGCACTGCTGCCTCCTCGGTGCTCAGCACGGCGCCCTGCACAGAAAAGGCTCTCGTTCGGTATTTGTTGAGTGAGTGAGTGAAAGACCCTCCGGCTGCTCCTGGTTGGGTTTAGGACAAGGTCCAGGGTGCTGCACAGGGCTTACAAGCCGGTCCCTGCTCCCTCATCGAGCCTTACCTTTCACTGCGCAGATCTCCTCTGGACTCTCCTTGGCATTGACCTTGTACTATCACTATTTACCACTTCTGGACTTTTGTGCATGATTTCTCTTCCCTCAGATGCTCTTCCTCCTCTGTGTCCGTTGTTGCCTGGCTCATTTCTACAGTGAAGTCTTCGCTTGGACTCCATTTCTTCTGTGGTGGCAGTTGCTAGTCTTCCCAAACTACTTCCTGTTCATAAGAGAAAGCTAAGAGTCTTATTTAGAAAGTTCACAGGTCTCCTTGTCTTCTTGGAATTGGGTGTTTCCATAAATGTCCATAACAAGAAAAATCTTGGTGGTTTTGGGAGAGACAATGGTACGACAATTCTTAATGAAAGCTTGTTTTAAACACGCTCCTGCCACAGCAATCAGAAAACAGACATTGTGACTAATACAGTAATAAAAATGGGAAAGGTTAGGATAAGCAAGGTGTTTCCTATGCAAACTGATGGCTTTTAGATCCTTGCTCCTCTGTGTTTGGGCTGCTCAGCTCTCCACCACATGGTTTCTAGGGAGTTTTTGGGAATTCGTCTCTAATCACCAAATTCCGTGAGCATATTTCCAAGTCAAAGACAGACATCTGATTAATTTAAAGTAGGCAATCTCTTTGAACTTGGGAATGAGAATTTGTCATTTGTAAAAGGCATTCCTTCTTGCAGAGCACACAACTGAGGGGGAACAATAAGCTAGTATCATCCTATACTCGAGTTCCTTCTGCTCGTTCAAGTATCTTTCCTGAATGTCCAGATCGGACTAGGCTTCCCCTGCTCTGACCACTGACACTTCTCCTACTGCAGAACTTGCTACAGTTAGAGCTCTTGTACATGTTAGTCGGCAAGTAAAGTCTCATCGCAGTCACATTGATTGTGATCTGCTAAAGGCAATAACCGTATTCTGACTTGCATTTCATAAATATTTGTTGAATAGATGGGTTATTGAGTGAAAAGAAACAGAAAGCCAGTCAACATGGAATATCACGAGATCATCTGTGAGTGAATGTGAATCACGGGGTTAGAAGAATGTCCTGAAGTTCAGAATTACGTAGAACTCACTGCGGGCTGACACAGTCAGGGGAGGCTTTCCGGGGTGCAGGACAAGAATGTGGCATTGGATGCTGGGTACAGTTGAGTCACCAAGATGGAGAGAGGACACTACCCCTGGAGCAGTGGCAGAGGACACTTGGGCAACAGGCCCAGGCCAATGAGTGGGCAACTACTGCTGCCCCAGAACCGGGCTAAGGGCCTGACTAGCTCTGCTGCCCAGGCGAGGGAGTCGGAGCCTTTATCTTGCAATAGCTCATGGAAAACCTTAAAAATCTCTAATTGCACAAGCAACATGCTGCCCATTCTATCTAAGGAACACTTTTCCTGTTGTGGAACGCAGGAGGTATTGGAAGAAGGAGGTATCAGAGGTAAGGAAATTGCTTGGGGGTCTCTGATGAGGAGTGAAGGGAAGCCTTGGGTGAGGCAAGCAGCCTGGAGAGGGGGAGGAGAGCCACCCATGGTGGGGATGCAACCGCTTAGGGAGGGGATGACCCCTGGTCCTTCTGTAAAAGAGTCAACGGGCTGGACATCCTGGTGGTCTTTGGGGACCCCTCTCCTACATTCTCCATGGGCACAAAGTCCCCATGAGCCCTTCATCAGCTCTTAAGTTGATACTGTGGAATTCTCATTGGTACAGGTTCCCTGCCTGGTACGTGAATGCTTGAGGCACAGAGATGTGAAATATACTAGCAGGTGACATACAAGCAGGTCTAACCTGCCCAGTGCACTCAAACCCCTCCCTGTGGCATCTGACTGCACAGCACAGAGCTCTCCCTGGCAGAGCTCTAGCCCGGGGTCTGGGGGGACCTGGATTCTCTGTGTTTACGAAGCACCTTCTTCCAGCAGGGCGGGCACTGCCGATCGATCGTAATGGTGTACACCATTTGCTGGCTTGGATCCACAGTCAGTTACAATAATTTGTAGAGTCGTCCCTGAAAGTTGCCTAGGAGTCCAGGGAATATTAATTGTGTCTTGGTGACTTGGTTATTCAATGTCTACATTAAAGATCTCTGAAGGAAGTTTTCAAGTTGTTTGTGAGATGGGCCGGAGCATGCTTGTTTCTGGTCACAGCTCTGGGTGTGTAATAGAATCTGAGAGTCATCCCTCACTGTTGTCACTCACTACACTTCCCAAGATAGGTCCACCGCATGCTTCCAGGCCATATCCAGGTCTTCCTTGTCCGAGACATCCTTGGATCAGATATTCAGAGACACGACTGAACACTCATCAGTTTGGTACTCTGACATAAAGTCCCCCGCAGGGCTGACAAGTAGAATAATAAAATGTGTGATGCAGAGAGTCGGGCGCCGATCTGTTTGTTAGTGGCTTCCTGATGGCCACCTTCTTCCTGGCGTCCCTTCCTGTGGGTGGCCACATTCCACTGCTGGTGAAAAAGCTTTTGCTTTTAATATAAACGCTTATTAAGAAGTTGTTTATTGAAAAAAAATCACTAATATCATGTCCCGAGAGACCATATAGTGTGAAAGCTTGGCATAATTGTAGGTGAGGAAGCCAACCCAACTTTGTAACAATAGGGAACATGTTCAGGAAATCCCCAATTTAAGTTCGTTTCCAACCGGATTTGTTGAACTAGTGCTAAGGGACACTGGAGCCCATGGGAGTCAGAGCCACTTTTACTGTTATTTCTGTCACTGTGGTCCAGGCTCCTTCAGGCTACTGTGACAGCCAACAACAGTCTCAAAGGGGACCAGGTCTGCGGCCTGAGACAGAGCAGGAAGAGAGGCCCGTCTCCTACTTCTTCTCCTCTCCTTTTGGGCACAGCTCACTTCCAATCTTATCTACTCCTCCCGGCTGCATGGGGTCCAGCTTCCACTTTCCTATGGGCAACCAGACACGGAACAGCCTGAGGAAGTGGGGCTGGAGGTCTGGACTTGGTAGTCGGCAACAGAGCCAGCATGCCTGCCGAGAAGCTTGCCCAGCCTAGGCCCAGACACCTGCAAAGTTTTCAGGAAAGAGCTCACTCTGTCTTTTAATTCTTTCTGTATTCGCTTTCCATTGCTGCTGTAATAAATTACCACAAATTTAGCATCTTACCACACGTATAGTTCCGTGTCGGTCAAAACTCTGACTCAGGTCTCCCTGGCTAAAATCACAGAGTCGCGGGGCTGTGTCTCTTTCTGCAGGCTCTCGGGGAGGAGCCCTTTCCTTGCTCGTTTGAGTCATTGGTGAAATTCAGCTCCTTGTGGTTTTGGGGTTAAGGGCCCTGCTTTCTTGCTTGCAGTCAGCCAACAGCTTTGCCCAGTTTCTCAAGGCTGCCACATGCCTTGGCTGGTGGCCCCCCCAATTTCAAAGCCAGCAACAGCAGCTACACTCATTCTCTCACTGGAATCTCCTCTCCTTTTTCCTCCAGCTCATCTCTTTATTACCCTAGCCAGGAAGCGTTTTCTGTGTTCAAGGTCTCATTAAATGGACTGGGCTCACTATATCCAGGACTATCTCAAGGTCTGTACCCTTAATCCTATCAGCAAAGTCCCTTTTGTCATGTAAAGTAACATGCACACATGTTACAAATTCTGGGGATTAGAGTTTGGGTGTTCTTTGTGGGGTGATGGGGGCCATTACTCTGTGTACCACGTTATCTAGAAGTAAGGATGTCTATATATCACCTATCTATCTGTCTAAGAAACATTTATTTAGTGCCTGCTAATACCAGACAATTCGTGAGGTGCTGAATACTCTGTCCTACCCCACCTGTGAACTGTGAGAGGTGACGAAGAATTTATGCATCAAGAAGATTTACCTGCTGAACTTTCTCTTGAGCCGCACACTGTCCACGAGGAGCAGGGGCCTGGGAAGGAGCTGATGTCATAGGAGACGCTCACACGACCGCAGGAGCTGTGCGTGGTCACCATCTCTGACATCCATGCCGATGTGTTGGGTGTGAGATGAGGGGTTAGCAACAGGGAAGTTCCATGGTGGGAGTGGCCTTTGGTTTGGAGAGAATCCGTTCATATAGCAAGGCCAGAGGTGTGACCTGTGGTGTGTGACCTGTGGTGTGCTCTGCTGTCACGATGGCATAAATGAGGACAAGTTTTTCTCTAAAGAACTTGCAATTGAGTTCAGAACATGTGGTACTTCAGACAGTTCGATAATAATGAAGAGCAATATCTCACCAAATGAAAGCCAGTGTCACGCTTCAGCCCACAGGGAGCCTGACCAGGGCACAGCCCACGCAGGCTAGGGGTGCATGTCGGCACCGGGAGGTCAGAGAGGAGGAGCAGAGCTCAAAACACCAGCTGTGCCCGGAGCGTCTCACCAACTGATGGGCTATAAATAAAAGATGGCATGGTCATTGTTTTTCCTTTCCCTTTTCTCTCTTATTTTCTTGAAAGAGAAACTAGAGTCAAAATTACATCAAGATGTCTTTCTCAGAAACTGACCACGCCAGATGCTAGTGAGGATGTAGAGCGACAGGAACTCCCACCCACTGCTGGCGGGGATGCACACCGGTGCGGCCCCTCTGACAGATGGTTTGGCAGCTTCTTACGAAGCGAAGTATACTCTCACCATATGATTCAGCTATCACGCTGCTTGGTATTTACCAAAATAAAAACCTGTGCACGGATGTTTATGGCACCCTTGATCACAAATGCCAAAGCTTGGAAGCAGCAAAGATGTCCGTCACTAGATGAATCGATAAATAAACTGTTATATTCAGATAACAAAATATTATTCAGTGCCAAAAAAAGGAAAAAGCTAAAAAGGTGTGAAGATAAAGGAAGTAAACTTAAATGCAAAATACTAAGTGAAAGAAGCCATCTGAAAAGACTACAGACTGTATGATTCCAACTCTGGGACATTCTGGAAAAGTCAAAACTAGGGAGACAGTAAAAAGACCAGCAGCTCCCCGGAGCTGGGAGGAGGGAGAGACGGATGGGCAGGGCACAGAAGGCGTTGAGGGCAGTGAAGATACTCCGTGTGATATTATAATGGTGACGATGTCGTTATAAATGTGTCCAAACCCATAGAACATGCAACACCAAGAGTGAACCCTGATGTGAACTATGGGTTTTGGGTGATTGTGATGCGTCCATGTTGGTTCATCTCTTGGGGGGCGAGTGGTATGTGGCTAATTGCGGGGGGGAGGGGGCTGTGCATTGGAGGGGGTAGGAGTTTTATGGGAACTCTCTGTACTTTCTGCTCAATTTTTCTACGAACCTAAAACTACCCTAAACGCAAAGTCTATTTTTAAAAATGTTATTGCTACCATTTTTGAGTGCCTGTTTTATGCTAGATGCCCAGCCTGGCTATGCTAGCTATATCGCTTGTGCTCACAGCAATCCCGTAAAATAGGTGGGTTTTTTTTCTTTTGTTCTACCAATGAAAAACCTGTTATTTGTGGAGATTCAAGGAGTTGCTCAAGGCCATTCAGCTGAGAATTTGAGTTGTAACCTTAATTATCTGGCCACAAAGACCAGCATTTTTTTTTTGCTATTCTATACCATATATATGTGTATATTTACACATTTTATTTTATATTTATAAACACAATGGAGGACATTGTATTTCACAGTATGGGGGACATTTAACAACAGTCACTGAATCTGTAAGTAGGGGAAACATCTGAGTTAGGAAGTAAGGAAATGGAAAGCATATGGCTGAGAAAAACAGGAAATAAGGAAATACCAAGGAAGTAGCTGAAAGTCCTTTTAAAGAAGAATGCTGTTCAAAGGCCAGTTATATTTAGAGGTTTCCAGCTCCCAGTCGTGAAGGGGTGGTCCCTATCAGACCAACCCACCCATAGAAAACAGCCGTAAGCTCTGGAATCTCAGGAGCAACCTGAAGAAGTTTGCCACTGGAGTGGAGTCTACACTTGGAAGAGGCAAAGAGCACCGGGATGAAAAAAAAAATCCACCCTCCCCCCTTTTTTTCAGAAGTTTGCCTCAGAGCAGGCAAACTTAGAAAATCCAACATCTTCCTGACCTGAAGAACCAGAAGGCAGAGCTCAGGGCAGCTGTAGAAGATGGAAGGAGGAAAGCCAGACAAGGAGAAATGCCCAGGTCCGTGTACAACATGCCCGCTTGCTAGCTGACCCTGGAACTGCGCATACGAACGGCAGGGCAGATGTCGAGCACGTGGTTAAGGCTCAAAGGTTTGAACAAAGATGCCTGTTGTTGCTCTTTACAGAGGAGCTTGAGTTTGGAGTTTGAGTTCAATCAAGTTACCTGTCAGGTGGGAACAAAATTCCATACTCTTCAGAGAATGCAGAGTCTCCATAATGAATAGTTCAAAATGTCCAGGTGGCAGCCCCAAATTATTGTATATGTGAATGCCCGAGAAAATGCGGCCCATACTTTGTAACAAGGCAAAGCAATAGAGACTGACCCCAAAGTAATTCAGGTGTTGGAACTCGAGACAAAGACTTTAGAACACCTGTTATAATTATGTTCAATGATGTAGAGGAAAATGTGGTCATAACAAACAAATAGGAACACTCAGCAGAGAAATGGAAATTATTACAAAATGTGGAAATCCTAGAATGAAAAATATGTAGTATCTAAAATTGAAAATTCACTGGATGGACTTAACAGCAGATGCGAGATGACAAAACAGAATCAGTGGAAAAGGCTCAACCAAAGTACAGTTCACTCACCCAGCTTTTATCAGGCCTTTTCTTTGCACCAGACACTGCGCCCATTGCCGTAGCAAAGAGATAAAATAGATATTCTTCCCGACAGAGCATGAAGTGAGTGTTACACTGGAGATGCAGGCGGAGAGCTCTTGTGTTACTAGGATGAGAGGTTCACTGGGGTCTTTTCAGATGCCGACTGCCCCCTACGTTGGAGGGCTCAGGAGAAGGACTGACCCCATGGTGTCTCAGCCTCTCCCTCTCCTCTCCCTGGGACCTACCCACCTACAGAGGACTTGTGTCCTGCTCTGTAAAATGCACTGTAAGGCGCCTGACCCTGATGGACAACACTTGCGTTGGCCGCGTGAGGTCAGTGACTGACGGACTGGGAAAGTCTAATTCTGGGGGGCAATGTCAAGTAGTCAGTTGCTGAGGAGCTACCCCAAGTTCACCAAACATGTGGACGGGTCTGCATTAACGTTTTTAGTGATGGTGCAGGATTTCGATGACCTACACGTACCACGGGTTAAGTTGCTTCTATTTTTTTGTTTTTGTTATTATGAACAGCACTACAATGAACAACTTTCTGCATTGTATCTGCAGGGATATTTCTGAAGAAAGAAAGGACACGGATGGGTTAATGGGTAAACCCCTGACAACTAGAGACAAAATGTCTTCCACAACACATTGAGCGAATTTTATACCCACTAATATTTCATGACCTCTTACTTTTTCATGTGGACCACCCATCTTGTCCTCACACAAGCTTGCAGGAGCTCCCTTTGGACTTTGCTGTCCTCCCCCATCTCAGAACTGTTAGTCGTCATAAATCCCTGGGGACTGTCTACTGTCCGGGACACTTTGTAGAAAATCAATATTTGCTGAAAGGCGTGTAGCCCTCAATCTTCTCAACAATATCTAGAATATATATATTCTGTATATTATATATGTAGAGAGAATATATAGAGATTCTATATGTTATATATAGAGAGAATATATATATAGATTCTATATGTGTATATATGGATTCTATATGTGTATAGAATCCATATATATATATTCTAGGTATATATACACACACACACACACACACACAATATATATACATATATATATTCAAAATGAATATAATCAGTTTTCCAGCATATGGTTTGAACATCCGGATGTTAAACACTAAATGAAATCTGTTACTAACTATGTAAAGGTTGTCATTTCCTGAGCACTTATTGGTGGAGGGTGGAGGTGAAAAGATAGGATGGAAGTTATTTTTAAGGATAAAGCCTTTTAATTCCCTACCCTCTGGGCCTGGAACAGGCCAGTGGAGTTCGACCAGACAGCTCTGGAGTAACTTTGCCAACACAGTGACCACAGCCTGTGTTGAGGTTCTACACCTTCCACAACACTGAGAGGCAGAGATTAATATTCTCTTTTTTACAAGTGTAGAAACTGAGGTTCAGCGAACACAAGTACACACGTGTCACAAGTACGCAAGTGTCTTGCCCAGGATCACACTACAAGTGGCAGAAAAGGGACTTGACCAGACCCACATTCCAGCTTGAACGGGCTGGAGAGTCGGAAGGCAGATGAAACAGCGTGGTGAATCCCCCCGAGGAAACTTGGCCCCCTGTGCCCTGCCTCCATTCTGGAAAGGGAACCCTTGCGTGGGGAGGACTTAGCCAACGTGCACGCACCTGCTTCTGGATCCTCTCCCCACCGTCTGCTCTGGAACTGCTGTCCTTCCCGGATCTTCTCCCCCAGGGACTGGTGCCTCCATGTCCTCACTGGACCTCTAGGGACTCACGGACCCAGCTCCAGTCCCTGCCGCACTCTCTCTGGGTGTGAGAAAAACAGAGGACAACCACGTCTTACTATCTCCATGTGCCAGTCACTGGGCTACATTCTTTAACATTCTCCCGTCAGAGCTGGGGTCAGTGTGCCCCTTTCACACATGAGGAAGCTGCCAAGACTCCAGTGAGAACTGAATCAGCAAGCACGCCTCTTTTCCCCTCCAAGTGGCAAATTCTTTTGCATTTTAAAATTAAAATGGTGCATCAAAATACTAATGAAATATTAAAACAGCAAAATCAACCATAATTCCACCAATAAAACACAACCATCTTTTTGTATCATCTTATCCTTATGTGCACAGTTTTCTAGAAGTTTCCATTGGTGTGCACACAAGTTTTACGCTCAGCTTTTAAAGGTTAGCCTCAGAGCCGCGTTGCCGCAATCTTCTTAACGAGCCTTTTGGTGGCTGCACAGTAAACGACTTCCCTAATGGACAATTAGGTTCTTTCCAGTATTTGGTTGCCCAAATAAAATTGTTGTGTTTGGTGCTAATAGTGTTTTGTTTCTATCAAGTTATTTCCCTAGAATACATTCTCAAGCGTGATATTATCAAATAAAAGGGTATAAACATTTTTATAGCCCGTGCCGCATGATACCACAAAAGGGCTGTATGAATCTAAGTCACACACACAAGTAAGCATAGAGTTAGCCATTTTCGAAGGAAATCATGCTGTTTCCCCTGCTGGGCACTGGTGATGAGAGAGAAACCCTGAAAGACCCTCCAAGCAAAACAACCAGGATAATGAATAAAATATAAAACCCATCTTAAATGAATTACAGAGCTGATGACAAAATAAAATGGAAGATCCTCAAAATGGATTGAAACCAACAACCCTGGAAAGTAAGTTAAAAGCTGGCCTTTACCTTGGATGGTTGGCTCACCCCAGAAGGACGCTACGTTGGGGATGGCGTGCCCTTCCTGGTGCATCGGACTAGGAGACCCACGGTTCGGTTTGACCCATTATGCTCACAAATCAAATGCAAGATGAAGGTGGTATGTGTCAGATTTCCCCACCGTAAAGGCACCTTTTTCCCCATTTGTATCAATCAGCTGTCTGTAGGGTGACGCCCCAAGTCTGCATGAATACCTTGTCCGCTGACCATCTTTACCCAGCGGTAATACACCCGTTGACAATGCTTGCCTGAGTTACAACGATTGCAGTCATTGTTTGAAAATGAGTTTTCTCCAGTTCCGCCATTTCTTCTTTACTTATTATTTGGTATTTTTCTGTAAACAAGAGTTTCCTCCTCCTTCTTCCTCAGTGGGCTCATGGATCCCTTTTTATTCAAAGTGTTATAATTCCTTATTCTTGATATTCTTTCTGGCGTCACATGGTCCCAAACTTGGCCAGGAAGAATCACTTCCAGCGGCCCTATGTGTCTTTTCAATGTGTTCCCGTAAGTGTTTGAGCACTCGCCTATTTCTGGCACTGAAAGAAATCCCAGGTCCACCTTGAACTTCACCTGTCCCTGAGATGGAGTCAGTCATTGCCTCAAGGAGACCTTGTTCCTATTGGTGAAGAAGAATAATTAGAAATCGAGTCCTGGGCAATAGGAGCGCTCATCTCTGCTAGGACACCACGACATCTGGGCCCAGTCAGTGGACAGAGGTGGGGGGTATACATTTTCTAAATAATGAGTTTATATGAATAAACTCACCACAGGGTCTGTCTCGCTTCCGTTTGTCAAATCCCCTGTATATTTCTCTTCTCCCACAGCGACCATCTTCGTTCCCAATACCAGCAATAGGCCTGTCCACTTGTTCAATCCTACAGTGTACAAAGAATAGTTTCAGGATTAGTGTATCAGGGCGAGTACCAACAAAATCCTACTAAAGTTCTAGACATTTTTGCAGTTCTGTTTGTAGCCCTGGGCACGTACAGTTGGAGTATGACGTTCCGCTGGTGTTGGAACCGGGTCTTTTTTTCTTCTCCGAGTTTATGGTATCAATGCAGTCAGATTCAATTATTTTCTGTTCGCATTCAATTTTAGGTGTGTTTTTTGTTGCCCTTGTTAGTTTATTTTTATTTTTGAATATATAAACATGAATATGGCTCAAAAGCCATATATATATATACTGGAAAAAGCCTCATTCTTTCTTTTCTACCCTATTTCCATGAACAGTAGGAGATAATCAATTTCATCGGTGTCTGACTTACCCTTCTCGTGTTTGTTGTTGCAAAATAAGCGGCAGTTGCGTACATATTTATGTCGCTTCCCTTTTCTTACTGTGAAGGCAGCATGCTGTATTCCTTGGCACCTTGACTGACAGCATAACCGAACGGGACTTTGTTATACGGATGTGCCAGAGTTTACTCAATAAGTCCCCTATTGTGTGCCTCCAGATCATTCACAACACTCTGCTATTAAAATTATACCGTAATGAATAAACGTGTGCGTATACAGTTTAATATTGTTGAAACTGATCTTCCCCTCTAATTCCTAGAGGTGGGATTGCTTGGTCAAAAATAAAAGGGCGTGTGTCCTCTTGCTAGATATTGCCGAATTCCTTAGTGTGAGGACAGTGCCGTTTTCCACCCACGCCAGCAATGTGTGGAGTTGAAAGTTTCCCCTCAGCCTCTCCTAAGAGCGTGCTTACGCTTCTGAAATAGACCCCCAGCTTTTAAATAGTTTATCCTCACAGGGTCTCTATTCTCTTTCTTCCTCCCACCTCCCATCATTTTGGTTATCGATTTTTGGAGAGAGAGGAAGGGTTGTGGGGGAAGAGTGAGAGAGAGACATTGATGTGAGAGAGGAACATTGATTGGTTGTCTCCTGAATGTTCCCTGACCAGGGATTAAACCCACAATTTAGGTATGTGCCCTGACCAGGAATCGAACCCACTCCTTTTGGTTACAGGACGATGCTCCAACCAATTGAGCCTCCCAGTCATGACCACCTCCCATCATTTTTATATATATATATATATGGCCTTGGGCTTTCTTTGGTTCTGTTAAGTCTCCAGAAATATCATATTCCCCTTGGAATTTTTACATGTACAACATTTTGAGAGAGGCTGTTGTTTATAAGCAGCCTGTTCTAAGACAAGAAGGTTCTGCTTCATATTCCTAAAATACCTAAACAAAAGAAAACAGTTTTTAAAAATGATTAGCTATGAAAAATTCCCACAATATCATGCTGAAACTTGCAAAAGCAAAGCCAAAGTTTTTTTGGGACCAACCGTGCAACAACACAAACCTCAAAACATGTTGTTCCACCCTTGAACTTTGACGTGACCACATGCAAAGGGAAAATGCGTGTCCACGCCAGCACCCGAAGTTGTAGCATAGATGGAAGAAATGATAGAAAACAGCTTACATTTCTGCTTACGTAGGTGGGAAGCCAAGAGAAGCTTCTCCTTGTACTCAGTGTTTTCCTTATTTTTGTCAACAGGATTACTTCTGTGAGGGGGGGCCAGTGTTTATAGGCACCTGTCTAGAGAGTGAACCCTGGGCTTACAAACGGAGCATCTGCAGCTCTGAATATTGAATGGACGTGATACTCAGTGGTGTCATTTTTCTGAGACTGGAATTAGCATTACCACATTTTTCAGACTACAAGATGCACACCCCCAAATTTGGGAGGAAAAGGGGGGTGCATCTTATAGTCCGAATGTAGCTTACATTTATATCGGTGAATATTATGTTACTTATTTTATTAAATACTTTGCCACATTTTTTGCTTCAAAATTTGTTTCCTATTTTCCTCCTCTTAAACCCTAGGTGCATCTTATAGTCCGAAAAATATGGTGTGTATACACGGCACACCAAAGGGCAAGTATATGCTGGGTAGAAGGCCCCCTAGCTAGTGAGTGAGTCACTTTCCTCTAGGCTCTGTAAGTCTTAATTACATACACATAGGTTTGGAAAAAAAGGTAAATGCTGTGCACTTCAATTTAGAGTTTCCAATGTTTTGCTATTAAAAAGTACGCCATAGTGAATAACTTTGTGCATGTACGTTTTTTATACTGTGAGAGGTATGTCAGAGGATGGCGTGGTCGGGGAAAGTATCCATAGTGGAGCAGACTGGGGAAATATTGTTAGACAGACGCGAAGCGCATTTCTACTCCGGAGGACTTCCCAGGCTCTCGCGTGCTAACACGTATTGAGGCTCTTCAAGAAGAGTCTTAGGCCACGTTTCCAGAGTTATTTGACTATGATGTTCTTTTCTCCTCTTCGGAAAATAGTCTTCCATGGAGCATATTCTGTAAGCCATCGACATGTTGGTATTTATACAACTCGGGGACTCTGGAAATGCTTGGTACCCATTTCACAGGAAGGTCAAGTGTGTACTTCACCTTCCAGATTTCAGCCCATCCACCCCAGAGCCTCCGGAGGACCTGGCTGCTTTCCTACGGGCAGCACTTCCTCATTCTTCTCCTCCACTTAGTCCAGGACCTGTTTGTCCACTAGCCTGGCCATTCCCCACCTGCCCAGGCTGGTCAAGGCTCTTTTATTTTAGGATCCAGGCCTTGCTGACATTTATTCTTGCTCTGAAGGCCAGGCCGATTCTCCGTTGCTCACTGGCATAGCCAGCTTTGGCCAATCATCTCTGAACAGCTAAATCTAGAATCAGCATTTCGAACAGTGTTCTATGTGGCACTATGTATTGAGTGGCTACGTACTCCGAGTGCTTTATTCATATTATCTCACCTATTTGTACTTAAAAAAAAAAACCAAACACAGCACTGTGATGTAGACAGAATTCCATTTTACAGAAACCACATCATTTCATCGATGTTAAACCTTAAGTTCACAGAGATTTAATACCTTCACTCAAGGTCACACAGCCAGTTTGTGACAATACCCAGACTTTTTCCTTTGCTGATTTGCATAACTGGTTTCAGGTTGTCCTTGTGTTCCGTGCTGCTTCCCAGTAGTTTAGCAAAGCGAAGCCCTTAGTCAGTTATCTATTAGACAAAGAAAACCCCGAAAGAATGCATTTTTGCTGCAGTCTTCTGGATATTTCAAGGGGGAAAGTGACTCACTTCTGACAGCTCCAGCTAATGGCCTTATTTCTCCAGAGCGTCATCTCTGGGGATTATGGCCCACTCATATCGGAGAAAAGTGTTTCATTTCCCTGCATCGGACAAGGCGCTCTTAATTAAGGGAAACATCCCACTTGTCAAAACTCACAGATAAAGATGCTTCCATGCCCATTACCTTCAGCCAGACCGACTGGAGACGTCTTTTTCTGAGATAAAGCGATAACGCTGCGCTTCTTAAAAAGGCATTGTTCAGCTCTTCCTCTCCTCCTATCTACGAGAGGCAGAGACCAGGCCTCTCTGGCTCCGTGAACTTGCCCTCTCTATTCCTGTAACACTCTCCAGAGAAGGACCTGTGGGTTTGCAGACTCTGTTTTCTCTCCAAAGTCAACATTGTTCGACAAGGAGAGGAACCTCTAACAATCAAAGGCCAAGAAAGCCAACATGCAGAGAGCCTGCAGGTTCCGTTCTGAAAGTCAGCCCACGTCTTCTTCCTTGTCCCCTTTCTGGACAGTGCACGGGCGCTCCTTCCTGACGGGTGGGTCATTCCGTCGCCCTGGAGGCTCTGCTCCTCGTAAACTTTCCACCCAGTAACTCTGGCAAGCCAGGCGAAGGGGACGTGGCGGACCACCGAGACGCCTGTATCACAGATACACGGCCAGGTCTGTGAGCAAGACACAGTGACACGCAGGCAGGGCAGTGCCAGGGTGGCAGCTGGTTCCCCAGGGCTCTTCTTTCTAGATGTCCGCACCATAAAAGAGATCGGTGTCCTGATCTCGGGCCAACATGGTCTGGTTTTGACATGAGTTGCAACTTCCCAGAAGGAGCTGGGGAGGTTCCGTATGTTCTATAGAATTGTGATACTGTTTCAAGGAGGGTTTGCAAACACTCTCAGTTGCAGGGATTTTTTTTTTTTTTTTGAGAGAAATCTTCTATTGCCTTTAAACATAAAAAAACATTTTAGTTACATATCTGATAGTTGAGCCTCATTCTTTCCAGTGTGGGGATGTGACCCTGCAGGGGCGCTCCCTGCTTACCTGAAAACTGACCGCCCACGGGGGCCCTCCTCCCAGCCGGAGACGTGGGGGAGGCCCACCTGCCCTTATGCAGCTTCTCAAAGCCGGCCCTCAGTTCGGCCTGAGGCATCCTGAGGCTGGCAGCCTTCCCCAGGTGCTTTTCTGTCTTTATGTTGTGAAACATTAAAGTAGAAAGAACTGAGAGGATGCACCCTTTCTTTTCAGGATGCCAGCTGCTCTGAAATCCATGATGAGAACACACAAACAAACGTTTACACGCTTCAAGTGACCATATTCATTTATGTACTCGACAAATATTTGCAGTCAGTGGCTAACAGCCAGGCCGAGTCCGGGACTGAGTGTGATAACAAATAATACACACTATGAGAAAGCCTCATAGGAATTCCTAAATGACCTCTATGGTCAGTAAAAATATGGACACAAGAAAAAAATTTTGAACACCAGCAACTAATAGACAGTAAGTAAAACTGAATTATAGCAAACATCACGGATTGGAAAATGACTCCGTGTCATGGATTGGCCTGTCTCTATTTCATTTTAGAACAACTCAGCAAAATAAAGTTCCAATTAATCGTTGGACACCATTGTTTCACACGTATACGACACGGGCCAGAAGATAAACAGCAACTTGAAAGAGAGAGAGAAAAAGAGAGAGAGAGAGAGAAAGAGACAGAGAGAGAGAGAGAAGGAAAGGAAATAAGGAAGGAAGGAAGGAAGGAAGGCTAACAAAATAAATAAAATATATGTAAATAAAATAAAAGGCTGCAATGACCTGTCTCAGAATGTAAACCTGGCTGTCTGAGTAGAGTCCGGCTGGCCAGCCCACCTTGGGCAGTGCCACCTGCAGGTGACGTGCATTCTTAAAACCACGAGGAGCATTTGAAAGGGTAGGAAAAAAACCAAATTTTCCAAGGCCCTGATTTTTTTTAAAAAGTAATTTGAAAAGGAAAACATGTTTGTAATTTTTTATTCACATTTTGTTCCTTTTGTACGTATTGTTGGGGGTCAGCCATTTTTAAGGGTCTCGGATGACCAGACTAGGCTTCAAAGTGTTGTCTGTTCTACCTCTGCCCTCACAGATGGCGTGACCGGGCACAGGATGCACACCCTCGAAGCCTCAGTGTCCTCTTCTGTGAAATGGGGGCAGTGGCGCCTAACTCTGTTACAATGGCCACAGGACTTGGTAAGGTTCTTAATATTGTCTCTAATGCGATGTGATAGTAAATAACTACCTTTAGTGGTAGTTACTGAGTTAATAATCATAATTATGACTCAACTATTTGGACCGACAAAATGAAGTGTCTGTGAATGTGACCTTGGCTCCCAGAGTGAAGGGAGAGACACGATGTGAAAAATACCACAGTGGGGTTATGCTGGGAGGATGAGTGTGCCAAGGGCATGTGGTTGGGACACTATGGAGGGTCCTCTGCTCTGTATGTTTAGTTTCCACTTAAAGGTCTGGAGCAGCCGTGGGCGCAGGGGTCAGCCCCACTTCTCAGCAGGGGTGCTCTAACAAGCACCAAGTCAGAAAACATCACCAGAGAAATGGCCTTCGCACGCCGGTGCGAGTTTAGGCTGGCCGTTCGCCTCGCTCTGCCCAAGTGTTTGAGGGAAAAATAAGGATGTGCATTATACGTGGGTATAATGATTACATACTATGGGTATAATAATAATCCCGTGCTTATTGCTCACAAAAACTTGGGTGCGCATTACACATGGAAAAGTACAGGTAAGAGCCCACCATGGTAGGCAGGATGCTAACGATGTCCTCCCCCACCCCAGTGCCCCCCAAGAGTCTCGTGTTTGGGTTTCCCAATCAAACACGAATCTAGGTACTGCTGGGAAGGGGTTTTGCAGATGGAATTAAGGTGACGAACAACCAGACTCCACAGTGGGGAGATTATCCCGGACTATCTGGGTGAGCAATGTAATCCCACGGGCCCTCAGTAGCTGCGGGGCAGGCAGCAGAGTCAGGCAGAAGACCTACGCGGCAGAAAAGGAAGTCGGAGCGATGTGAAGACAGCGACTCATCGGTCGTTTGGAAGGTGAAGGGGGTCAGAAGCCAGGAGGCACAGGTGGAAACACAGCGAGGGGACAGAGACCTCAGTCCCTCAACCATAAGGAACTGGATCCCACACAATATGACAGACCCCAGAAGTGGAGTCTTCTAGAATCTTCCAAAGAGAGCCTGACTGGCTGACACCTTGAATTTAGTGACTCGAAACCAGTGCAGAGAACCCAGCTGAGCCGCCCTGCCCTTCTGACTAACAGAAACTATGGAATAGTAAACTTGGGTCGTTTTCAGCCATCACATTTGTAGCAAGTTGTTATGGTGGCTATAGAAACTGAGGCCTATCTCATCCCAATCGTACGTAGCACACAGACCATCCTTTTAACACTGAAGGCGGACCCTGTCGCTTCGGACGGCAAACTCCTACAGCTCAGAGGACCTCTGCTGGCCCCTGAAACCCACCTGGGAATTAGCCACGCCCCCGGCCACTTGCCGGCGGTTGGTGGGTACACCCACCCCAGCCCCCTTGCACCAACCTTGGGATACTCTGCAGCGTCTCCCAAAGTTCTCTAGTGGGGCAGAGCCCGGGTTCACACAGTAGTCTTCATTCGCTCCTTCCTTCCCCTTCTCCCTCCTCACTCCCTCGCTGGTGCTTCTGGGGTCACCGCCCAAATGCAAGACTTGCACCCACATGCTTGTCTCAGAGTCTCCTTCAGGAGGAAGCCAGCCTAAGACACCAGGGCGGGGTGGGGGTATGCGATGCCAAGGAGGTTGCTGTAACTTTTTTTTTTTCATGCAAAAGCTCAGGTACACTTTCCTACTGAGGTTCCAGACTGAGCAGGCGTGGAGTCAACCCAAAGGACATGGGCCTTCGAATAACACAGACATGGATTTGAATCTCTGCTTGACCATTGATTAACCAAAAAACCCAATAACAACAACAAACAAACAAACAAACAAAGAAACCCACGGGCAAGTTACTTAACCTCTCCGGGTCTGTGTTTCATCTTCTGTAAAGCAGAATCGACAATGTCTACCTTTCATTTGGTGGCATTTGTATGAAGCCAGGCCCAGAAAGTGCCTGGCGCTCAGTAGGCACTCTCTCTGGGGATGGTATCGGGGTCAATGATTAGCCAAACACTTCACAGCAGGGAAAACAAGCACACTTGGATTTAAGTGAGCGTCTTTGCTGACGTTTGTACCTTATGTCACGATGTGTTACAGCTGGAAGGGACTGTAGTCGAGCCCCTTAGGTTCCCACATGGGAAATTGGAGGCTTAAAGAGGCAAAAAAAAAAAAAAAAAGTTTGCTCCAAGTCACAGAATTAATAAGTATAAAGCTAGAGCAGCGGTTTCATTATTCATAAGGTGACGAGGTCAGAATTTTTCTGATGCGAGGCCCTGAGCTAATAATAATCTGGTAGGAGACTTGTGACTTACAAGACAAGAACCACGCCAGCCAAGGAAAACACACCAGGGGCTTTTCTTGAATCCAGGGCCGTTTTCCCCGATTAATGACGGTCGGCAAACAGTCGGTGGATGTTCAGGAAAGGCCCGGTCCATTCTCCAGCCCACCCGCCCTTGTTTCTTCCACTCTGGGAATTCACCAGAGTTGGCTCATTTTGGAGATATTCCCATTAGTTAAGTCTTAGATCCAAAAACAGAAAACGGAAGCTTCAAGATAAGGCTCTGCCAAAGGGGAAGCAAGGAAGCACATTAAAATGGTCTTAGTCTTATCTAGAAAGGGGAAAAAAGTTAGAAAGTTAGAAAGGGGAATTTGTGAAATCCATTTCTCCTCTAATTCAAGAAGGGACAGGAGAATAACCTACTCTGTACATATGTATGTCACATTAGCAGCTATTCTCTGTCTTTGGCTACAAACCATTCACTTCCAGTGCCTCAGAATTCAAAAGATACATTCACCATAAATATTTCTCGTATTTGCCCAGCGCCGTCACTGATGGGGCCTCCAGCCTTCCTCCAGCAGAGCAGGTGTCGGGATTCACCGCAGTCTGCCTGTTACCTCTCACTGAGCACCAGCCACAGGGACTTCTTGACAGTCTCTCCCAAACTGGGTGGCCCTGGGCCAATATATCCCACAGTGTGGTAGGATGTGAGCATCGATACCAGCATCACACAAAGGTGTTCATGTAAAGAGCAGATTCCTGGGCCCAGCATCACCCTAGCCCCACTGAGTCAGACTCCCTGAGTGTTGGACCTGAAGATACATATTTTACACGAGCTCACAGTTTGCCTTCTTCACGTGAAGGAAATCTGAGGGGCCCTCTCTTCTCCGGGCGTGGCGCAGACCAGGACGGCCCAGGGCTCCCGCCTGACTCAGATGTCCTAGGGTGTTGATAAATGCCACACAGAGTGAGCAAGCCTTCCTGGGGAATGAATTCAGAAGGAGCCAGGGCGATTTCCCATCAAACACACCCGTGGGTCGATCAAATAAGGAATGCCATTCCACACCACGACGGTGCCCTGGTATTGACGCTGCTTCACACGCTTGCGTGTGCAAGAAATGCCACATGTGTACTCTGCAAATGGGATTGAATCTTTGGGGGGATTTCCTCCCCTGACCTTAGACTCTGCAGAAGTACTTGGGACGTTAGCTGAGTAGAATTTGGGAGGAAAGTGCCAAGGTTTTCAAAAACAAGCGCCCAGCAACACTGCCCAGAGGTGAGGGGACCGAGAGCCTCAGGAAGGCGAGAGGGGGTCCCTGCCACAGCTTCCCAGTTCCCAACGGCTGTGAGGAGCCAAAGCTAACCTCACACCTGTTACAGAGGGTCCTGGGCCTGAGCCCCTGACCAGTGTCACTTCCATCAACCCCAACCCTCTCCTGTCCACGGCTTTCACCAGTCCCTACCTAGCTACCGACGGTGTGGTGCCAGGATGCCTGGAGTACAACCAACAATTGTGTTGGGAAGCCCCAACCTCCCTGCTCCGGCTCTCTTGTTCCCTCGGGGATGCTCCTTCACTGTGAAGGTGAGCAGGGGCTGGCCTGGGTGCAGAACTGAAGGTGGCCTAAGTCCTTGGTGCCCCAGTACAGTCAGCAGAGCAGAGGGCAGGGAACTTCCTGGAAAAGGGATGCGGAGCCCAGAAGGGTGGTACCTTGGAGACAGGCAGCCCTGAGGGGTAGAGCCTGGGGTGTGTCCCAAGTTCGTCCCATCCTGGTGCCTTTTCTCTTTGCCTCCACCAATGTGGAGACCATGATGGGCCCATGTGAACCCGGAGGGGAAGGCTGAGCAGCCCAGGGACAGCGGGCTACATCTTCAGAGCTTGGGAGACCCAGCGGGGCCTGGGGACCCCCTCCAAACAGCGTGTTACTTGGGGGAGCTTAGGTTGCTCTAGGGAGGGGGAGAGAAGATTCCACACCCCCACCTGCTCAACTACCCCCGGGTCTCCTCTTCAGCTCACTACTGCTCTCCAGCAAGCGGGTGCCCCATCAGACCCTGACGGGAAAATGCAGGGGACAAAGCTGCATCCCGGCTGTCACCCCACTACTGCCCCTAGCTGCACTGGGGTCTCTGTGAGGGGCAGCCCGGGTCTCTCTATGGCCTTTCAGTGACCTTGGAGCCCGAGGAAAGACCCCTGCACCTCAAGCATCCATCTTCACGCCCAACCTCAGGGTCTCTCACTGGGAGAATTTTGGACAACAGTGAGTGGATTTGGAATATTATACCTCTGGTAATAATAATAATAATGATAATGATAATAATAATACCTTTACTCAATGAGTCTCCACTCATTTCCCTTACCCAAACTTCTGCTTGGGTTCTCTCCCTCAAGTTCTCTCAATTCACATTTAAAATAATCATTTTTCCCTTCAGCCATAGAGAGAATTTGCTCTTGAACCAGGTTCGCCTAGAAAGTGTGGCAAAGTGTGGCAAAGGGGCCACAGCGCTCCCAGGCCCAGCTCAGCCGGCCACGCCGGGGTCTTGTCCACTTTCTCCCCATGTGCTGAGGGCCTGGGGCCGTTCTCTTGGCAGCCCCTGTTCCCTGTCCGGGGTTCCCTTCCTGCCTTCAGGTCTCAGGATCCAAGACGTGACTCTCAGCCCTCTCGGGGGAAAGCCGGGAGGATCCTGCTGCTTTGGGAAGCAGAGGGCGAAGGAGGATGGGAGACCTGGGAGGAACGGGGGATTCCTCGGGGGCCTGACCACAGAAACCTGGGCTGGGGGTGGCAGCTAAGGGGGCTGACTCTGGAGACTGACCGCCTGGGTTTCGACCCCTTAGAGCTGCGCTTGCAGATGAAGAAGGGAAACTCTTTGGTGTCTCCGTTTCCTCGTCTGTAAAATGGGGACGAAGAGAGTATCTAGTTCATAGGCTGCTGTGAGAATTCCATAATCGTGATGATGAACGTGCAGACCACTCAGAATAGGGCCTGGCACAGAGCAAGCACACTCAGTAAATGTCAGAGACGTTATTCGAAATAAACGTTAGAGGTGGCATCTCTAGTAATTTAACCGTCACCGCGCACAGAGTCTTTGGGTTAACGCGTGCCTGCGCCTCACCCCTGTGTGAGAGAGCGCACCTCACGTGGGCTGGAAAGACACCCGAGAAGGGGAAAAAAGCGATCGGGGACCCGCTACTCACAGCGTGGGGTAAGGAAACTGAGGCTAGTCGTCCACAGATGGCAGAGCCGCTCCTGGCTCGCTTCTGTTTCTGAGATTCTGATCACTGCCCCAACTCCCGAAGGGGTGCTGCTCATCAGCAACATTGTAAAACGTTTTAAAGGCAGAGCTGTTATGTTAAGAGTCAAAAAACCATGCATCTGTGTCAGGCTCATAGAATTCCCATGAAATAACCAGGTAGGGAACACAGGAGAAGTCGTCCTGAGGGGCAGGGCCCCTGGCGTCTTCACAAGTTTTGGCATCATGGAGATTCCCGGGGAACTTTCTGCACGCTGCTGGAAATGCTGCTGGAAATTCCTCCGCCCTGGCTCTGGTCGCACCGTCCTGTGACTCACAGGAAGCCACTGTCCCATAAAAGGCTCCGGCAGGGGCAGTGCTCTGCCCCTCTTGTCTGACTCCGAGTCAGCACTACAGGAGCAGCAGGGACAAGCCCGGGACGCACCGGGGACCCGACAGGGAAACAACCTCGTCACAAACCGGTAAGTCTGCTGAGAGCAGCCTTGGGCTGTGCAGTTTTGGTGACCAGGAGGAACAGACACACAGCCCCCCTGATGAAAGACCCGGGCAAGCTCTTACTGCCTTCAGACTCATGAAGAACTGGCTTTGCTCTTGGAGGTCAAGGATGAACATTTTAATTTTTTTTTTAATTTATTCATCCAGGTAAACTTCTTTTGCATAGAGATGGGTGGCACTGGAATCTGTGACCTAAAATCTTAGGATGCCACCCCAAACATCACTGTAGAATGACTCGGGCAGCTGACCACCTGGGGTTTCATTGTCCGATGCATTTTGTGCTTTTTCTCCCCAGAAAACCACTTCAGGCCTCATCTGTGGACGAGAAGAGCTCCTGGAGCCATGAGTACTGCACAGCTTCTGTCAGCTCTCACCTTTGGTACGTCGATGGCATGAGTCAGAGCAGGGGTCTCCGTGGTACTAGTGACACTTCGGGCCCACCAGTTCTTCCTCAGGGGCGGGCACCCAGTGCTTTGAGGGGCTTGGCAGCTTCCCTGGCCTCTCTCTCCCCACACTGTGTTTTGCCCTGGACTAGGGGCTCCTTACCTCTGTGTGTCTCAGTCTCCTTACGTGGCAGGTGTTGAGCATAACACACCCGTGTGCTGGGGGCACTGCGAGGGTTCAGGGTCATGGCCCCGCAGAGTGCCTCGGACACTCGGGGGGCACTCAAGGAAGCTTAGTTGTTCGGATTACTAGTCCTCTTTGAAGTGGGGGTACTCATAGGTGATGGTGGGTGGGTGCAGGCAGAGCACCAGGTGGGGGGTCAGCCACCAAAGAAGAGCCCAGTAAACGGAGGTTCTTCCATCCAAACGCCTTCTTACTTTGGAAAAGGCGGCCAAGGTCTGAGCCATCCCAAGGCCACCGTAGGCCACAATAAGAGTGAAGAGCCCTATTGGCACCTGCATGATTCCACCTGTGAGAGGTATTAAGGGCAGTGAAAATCAGAGAGACGAAAAGTGGATCAGCGGTTGCCAGGGGCTGGGGGAGCAGGCCGGGGGGGTTATAGTTTCATGGATACAAAGTGTCAGTTTGTAAGATGAGAAGAGTCTCGGGGATGAATGGTGGTGAGGACTGTATTTACTCCCATTAAATGGTACATTTAAAATGATGAAGATGTTACCACAGTCAAAAAAAAAATAGAAAAAGGAGGGTGAGCGGGGGAAGGAGGGAAGCCCAGTTAACAGAGGCACGTGATGACTCGACTTTCTCGCCCCTTCCTGGTCCCCTCCCTCAGTGCTTCTCCTGTTCGAAGAGAGTGGAGCCTGGTCTTACCACGCCTCCAAGAAACCCATGACGTTCGACGCGGCCAGCCAGTATTGTCAGCAGAAGTACACCCACCTGGTGGCCATTCAGAACCAGGAGGAGATCAGATACCTGAACGCCACGTTCCCCCATGCGCCCAGCTACTACTGGATTGGGATCCGGAAGGTCAAGGACCAGTGGGTGTGGATCGGGACCCAGAAGGTGCTGACGGAGGAGGCCACGAACTGGGCTCCCGGCGAGCCGAACAATGGGCAGAACAACGAGGACTGCGTGGAGATCTACATCAAGAGGGACAAGGACGCGGGCAAGTGGAACGACGAGAGGTGCAGCAAGCAGAAGCTGGCCTTGTGCTACACAGGTGGGCGCTTTGCCGCAGCGGTGGGGGGGGAGGAGGGAGGCCGGGTGCCCCAGTGGGGCTCTGTGTGATGCCGTGTTCTCCCATATCTGGCTCTAAAGCAGCAGTGGGGGGGGGCAAGGAGGAGGGAGGCTGGGTGCCCCAGTGGGGCTCTGTGTGATGCCGTGTTCTCCCATATCTGGCTCTAAGACCTTCTGTTCAGCACATAAAGCATCTCTCTGCTTCTCTGCGTGGACGCAGGCGAGAATCTGCATGCGTGTCTGCACATGTGTACATCTATACATGCGTGGAGGGCGTGTGCACGCGCACAGGGCACGCTTCAGTGACTTGTGTATTTGTGACGGGGGAGCTGTCTTTAGGGTTGTGAACATTCTACTCTCGGTGGCAGGGACAGCCCTGCCCCTGGTACCCATCCACACAGCAACATCATGGTTTAAAGTGGCCGGGCCGCAGCTCCACTCCGGCGCTTTGTAAGGCCCTTCCGTTCAAGTCTCTGGCGCTCTGTGTCCCTGGTGACATCCCCGTTGCCCACTGTTGACCCTGGCGTCAAAGGGACCCAGGCTCCTCATCACGGACTGTGTTTCCCGCAGCTGCCTGTACCCCGACATCCTGCAGCGGCCACGGCGAGTGTGTGGAGACCGTCAACAACTACACTTGCCGCTGCCACCCCGGCTTCAGTGGGCTCCAGTGCGAGCAAGGTGAGTCCGGTGCCGCCTCTTCCCGCCCATGAGACAGCAGTGCAGGGCTGGCTGGCTTTGGAGTCCAGCCTGCGGGTCTTCCCTTCCCTTCCCTGCAGCTGGCAGGGGTCGTGGAGGGGAAGCCAGAGCCTCCAGGTTCAAATCCCAGATCCACCCCCTAGTCAGCGACCTGGTGGTCGGGCTCTGAGGCCCAGCTTTCTCGCTATACAATGAGGATGAGTTTGGCGCTGGCTCCGCAGGCTTGTGGCTAGGATCCTGGGAACCAGTGCAGACACGACGTTTTCCAGAAAGCCTCATTGCATTGCCCTTGTCCTTCCCGGGTTCTCTGCACCTTCTCCGAGCTGAGAGAGGAGTGAAGCTGACTTGTTTTGTCCCTTTTCAGCCGTGACCTGTCAAGCCCAGGAGGACCCCGAGCATGGAAGCCTGGCTTGCACCCACCCCTGGGGGGCCTTCAGCTACAATTCTTCCTGTGCTGTGAGCTGCGAGGAGGGCTACCGGCCCAGCAGCCTGGGAGCCACGTGGTGCACCGCCTCGGGGTTGTGGAGCGAGCCTCTCCCGGGGTGCAGCGGTACGTCTCTCCCAGGACGCGCAGGGCGTTCTGCCTCGCATCCTGCCCTGCCTCAGCTTTTTACCCAACGTGGGGCCTTTTCAAAGCTCTGGGGAAAGTTCTTCCTGTCATTGTCTTCAGTGAGATATCTTCTCTCAGCCAATGTCCATGGCCAAGGCAGAGCCTGCTTGGAGTGAGACAGGTTTCTGTTCCGTGTCTGACGGGGGTGTTTCTGAGGCTCTGGTGGTTTCTAAGAGAGCGAGTGAAACTGTGGAGACAGGCTCTAGACCTCTGAAAGACTCCCTCCCCTTCTGTCCCTGTGTAACTTCAACCACAGGCTCATTCAGGACAGTGATGAGCAGTCTCAGTATCTCTCGTTCTCTCTCCCTTGTATCTTCTAGGCCAGAGGTAAAAATTCTTGCCTCCAGGACCACTGGGTTAAAATAAATGAGTGTCTCTTGTTTGTCCCCCCCCTTTTTTTTTATCACACCTAGCCATAAATCTGACTTAGAATTTGTTGATCCAAAGTAAAAGTCAGAAAAGATGAAATATCAATTAAAAGAGCCTAAACGATTTACGGTGGACGTGCACGTCCCCAAGAATGAACGGCAGGCGTTGGGATCTACCCTTGAAAGGCAGCCTCCCTGCTCCGTCGTAAACTCAAATTCCACAGGAAGCGCACGTATCCTCCTCTTAAATCCACGGTGCTCTTTCCCATCCCCAGTGGTGGAGTGCGAGGCTTTGACCAATCCTGCCCATGGGTCCGTGGAATGTGACCAAAGCCCCGGAAGCTTCCCGTGGAACACCAGCTGTGCATTTGCCTGTGCGGAAGGATTTGAACTGGTGGGGCCCCAGCGCCTCCAGTGCGCCTCATCTGGGAACTGGGACGACGAGAAGCCAACGTGTGCAGGTAGAGCCGCTCCAGGTCGAGATTTACTGCCAATATTCTTTTTCTCAGCGTGCCCTTGACGTGGCTGCCCCGTGCATCTCTTCGTGACATGTCTTTCCTTTAAGTCAGCCGGGCAACGGCTGGGCGAGCTGCCTGCCGAGCAGCCCGGCACCAAGGAATAGACAAGGGTCACACAGAGTAGCTGTGCTGTTCACTCAGCTTTTATCAAATGCAGGGTCACTCAGAGTAGAACATCAACACACATTAGTATCCTCCTCACACTCTGACAGTCTAAGAGCGACATAGCCCCCCCGCCCCCCCCCCACAGCAATCCATGGGGGTAACGGGCCCAAGTCCCAGGGTCTCAGTCTGCAGGTCCAGGAGATAGCACGGCGGGCAAGGGAGCTGTCAGCATCTTGCAGGGAAGGATATCTGGGACCAGGTGGGCAGCAGGGCAGACGCAGTCCTCTGTCCAGGGGGTCAGAGCCTCCAGTGGCCGATGCCAAGGGAGATGGGTGTGGTGTGGAGCAGCACTCTGGGGTGTGGGGCTTGGCTGTCTCAGCAGTGGTCTGGAGCCTCAGTTGTACCCAGAAAGTGGTGCACTCCACCCTTCTGGGTCTTTTGATAAGTGTCTTGGCCCCCCTGACACCAAGTGGGGGATCTCCCCAGGAGCCCATCTGTGGGTGGTCCCGTCTGCAGACACGGCTGTTCTGACCACATACATGAATATCTTAGATGTGTCTCCTTGCCAGATGTGTCTGCTCTGACTTAGGTAACTTTCCTCTTGAACCAAAGTGTCATGGCTGACTGACAGCTATTTTAGTTGACATAAGTGACTCCACTTTGTTCTATAAACTTTATGCTTTCTTGACCGGACCAACACCATTTTATTGGTCCTGCTCTCCACAATGGCCCGAGCTGGCCTACTCACATAAACGGGTGCGTTCATGTGTTACAGCTGTGACGTGTGATGCCATCAGCGACCTTCAGAATGGCTCAGTGAGCTGTAGCCATGCCCCTGCGGGAGACTTCACCTTCCAGTCCTCCTGCAGCTTCACCTGTCACGAAGGTTTCCTGTTGCAGGGGCCCGCCCAGGTCGAATGCACCGCACAAGGGCAATGGACGCAGCAAGCGCCGGTCTGTGCAGGTGAGCCTGATGCTGCCCTTCCTCCAGAGCGGCTCTCTGGGACTCGGGCAGTGAGGATGAGGCCTGTGCCCGCCTTACCTGTGGAAATCAGATTCCACGGGCAACCCTCTTCTCATGCCCTGGAGGCTCATCCGGGGGAAGAATTGTGTGTAATGAGAATTGTGTGTAGTGAGGGCGGACGCTGGCCAGTTCCCTGACTGTGCTGTGCTGACAGAACTGTATGGACATGGGCACTGAATAGGCAGAAATCTCCATCTGATGGGAAACCGCATTAGAACATGTAGACAGTAGGATCGTGAGGACAGGGCTTGATGCTACAACCCTTGTCATACCTTCCTGCTGCAATGGCTTGTCACTAGCAGTGACGAGAATGTTCGAAGTGTGGTGTCAGACAGAAAGACACCCTTAATACATACCTAGGCACCACAGTTTAATTCACTTCAAAGCCAGAGCGAGAATATGGAAAACAAGCAGTTTTCCACTCTCAGGTACTGACATTCTTGTAGCCAAGCACAGCACAGAGTGACTTCCAGTGGCAGAAAGCCGCAATACCGAAACCGAACTGCAAAGCAGACAAAACTTAAACGTGGCTGCCTCCTTGTTTCCCTTGTTCGGGACCCCCAAGCCGCTCTCTGACAACATAAAGTCTCTCTATTGAGTCTCGCTTATTTCCCATGTCAGGAGAGCATGCAGGTCCTGGTAAAGGTTGTCCTTTAATTAGAGCCCCTGTCAATAAGGGATTGGAATTCAGAGAAAACACAGTCTCTTCCCAGTTGCCCTGGGGGTAGGAAGAGTCTGGAGTCCCCTGAGCGTTTCTTTGTCCAAAGTGAACGGGGCTCACTCAGCCCAATGCCAGGTAGCCTCCCGGTCCACAGGAGCTTTTCCTGACCATCAGTCTGGTGTTTCAGCGCCCCAGTGCAAAGCCTTATCCAGACCCGACAGCGGCTACATGGATTGTATTCCCAGTGCTTCTGGAAGTTTCCAAACCAGGTCCAGCTGTGAGTTCTCCTGTCAGGAAGGATTTGTGCTGAAAGGACCCGCAAGGCTCCACTGTGGCCGCACGGGGGAGTGGGATGGCGAGGAGCCCATGTGTGAAGGTACCGTTTTTGTTTTTATTTTCTGTTAAGATTAAAAAAGAAAAAATAAACCTCTTGAAGAGCTAAGGACTTGGTGATATGGAGAAACCGGCTGCTGCCTGATACACCCAAACTTCTCACGTGCTTGCTTGTGTCTTCCAGCTGTGCAATGTGATGCTGTCCATGAGCCCCAGAGCGGCTGGGTGAGCTGCAGCCACGCCCCAGCTGGGCCGTTCACCTACGGGTCCTCCTGCGCCTTCGGCTGTGGGGAAGGCTTTGAACTGCAGGGATCGACTCAGCTGGAGTGCACGTCCCAGGGACAGTGGACACAAAAGGTCCCCTCCTGCCAAGGTGAGACCAAATTCAGACATACAGGGCACTTACTCTCACCCCAAACACAGAAGGGCCCCACGGGGCTTGATCCTAATTTCCCACCCACTGAAAACGAATGAGTGCTAATCAGCTGCGCTTGGCGCGGACCTCTCAGCCAATTGTAGAAGTTTTCCAGTGTGGACTTTCCTTAACCTCCACCTGGTGCCTATCATTTGCAGCGGTGCGATGTCCCAGCCTGGAGGTTCCCGGCAAAGCGAACGTGAGCTGTAGTGGGGAGCTGGGGGTCGGTGCTGTGTGTACGTTTTCGTGCCCTGAAGGATGGACGCTCAATGGCTCCGTGGCTCTGACGTGTGACACCACAGGACACTGGTCTGGGATGCCACCGACCTGTGAAGGTGAAGCACTCATTGATGGTGTTCATCTGAGGGCTAGAGAGAAGAAGGGGGGGGGGGTGTTGTCCCAAATAAATAATGAACAATCTATTACATCCAAACCAGAAAGGCCAGAGGGGTTGGCCAATTTTATGGGGACTTAGAGAAAACAGAAGAGATGACACGTTGATAGAATGAGTAGAACCTGACAATCGGGGGAGGGGTGGAGGGGAAGAGAGAGAGAGAGAGAGGCGCCGAAGTATAGTGTGTTTCTAGAATCTGCCTGGCAGTGGGTGGGGCAGATCTCAAAGGTCTTTAATACAACGCTGAACTACACATACCTCTTCCACTTTGCACATTGTCATCAGTGTACAGAGAAAAAGGCAGATGGACAGGACACGATGACTTTAGAGTCGGTTCTTTCCCCTGACAGTTCTTCCCCTCTGTCTCCACAGCTCCTGCAGAGTCCACCGTCCCCCTGGCTGTCGGACTCTCAGCTGCTGGGACCTCCCTCCTGACCTTGGCATCGTTTCTCCTCTGGCTTGTGAAACGTCTTCGGAAGAAAGGTAAAGGGGGTTGTAAATGCTCTCCAAAATGGTTTTTGAGAATTATTTCGTTCTCACTGATGAGCCATGTTCTCTGAAGCAGATCTAGACAATAATTACAATCGAGTTACCAGATAAATAATATACGGCATTAAATTAAGCAGATGGCTTGGGGACAGTGCTCAGAGCAAACTCAGAGTGGACCGAGTTTTAGGAGGTGGAAGTGCTGGCCGTGCTAACCTAGGACAAGCCGGGGCAATGCCACTCATGTTGAATTTTACAGACCCTTGAAGTTGTACGGCGAGGCTGCCAGGATTGGCACTCCCCGGAAGACGGAATAAAATGTGGCTAAAGATTTTATTAGGAAAACGGGCTGAAATTGGGGAGCACCTCCAAGGGAATGTACAAACACATCTAGCCACACACGGTTTTCATGGCTGACAGAGCATTTAAAAATTTTGGAATTAAGTTCTGATGTTCACACATAGGAACTTTGACATGAAATCCAGGTTTGGGACTTGTCATGAAATCTCGGGAGGTAAATCTGGCAAGCTGAGCCTGTGGCTGTTTGCTTATGTTAGAAGTGGCAGGGCCCCTCCAGAAGGGTCCACTTTGCATGTGCCGCCCCCCTAGTTGCCACCCCCAGCTGAGTTTGCACTCTGATTATACAGGGGCCCTGAAGGCACTGAGTTTGCCACTCCTGCTGATGCAGAGCGTCAGACTGTGTCTGGGTTTGATGGGTCCTTCAAGTGTGATTTAGTCCGAATTAATGGTTGTCTTTTTCTTGCAGCAAAGAAATTTGTTCCCGCCAGGTAAGTTGCATTCCGTGCCTTGCATGCCATTGAATGAACGCCCTGCCCATCTTCCTCCCTTCGTGTTGGAAGACTGTGCTTTACTTAGCGTTCTCCTGTATTCCACAGCAGCTGCCAAAGCCTGGAATCGAACGGATCCTACCAAGTGCCCGCCGAGTTAATTTAAGTCCAAAAGCAATCAGGTGAGACTTGAAAATCACACATGGCTTGGAGAGAAGATACCCTTGTTTTATGTTCTGTTGCTCCTGACCCTCCAAATCTGATGGTTTCTAGAGGGGGGGGGTTGGGGGGAAGTGGGCAGAAATCACCACCTTCATGGTATTTTATGAAACGTGGCTTCATGTGGATGTAGAAGGAGAGGAAGGGAACAAGGATCTGGCCTTGAGGGAGTCTATTCATTTATGACAGTTAATAACGATGGTAATAGCTGTTACATAGAACTGACTATAGTCTAGGAACGGTTCTAAGCTGAGGGTTCTCTGAGATAGGACTATTACTACACGTGTTATCATATAGATGAAGAAAATGAGGCCCAGAGAAGGAAGTAACTTGATTTAAATCTCAAAGCTGGTGAAGTGGTGTGGCCAGGATTCAAACCTAAGCAGTTTGGTTGTGGAGTGTGTGGTCTTAACCACCATGCTCTGCTTTTTGAGAATTTGGAAGGGTCAAGTCTCCTCCAAATATATATATTTTTAAATTAATACCTTTTTGCAGGTAGTTTTAGTTTATAGAAAAGTGAGTAGGAAGTGCAGACTTCCAACACACCCCGACTCCCACCCCCCACTTCCTCTATTACTCACATCTTGCATTCGGATGGCATTTTGTTACAATTGATGGGCCAACATTGCTACATTGTTAACTACCATCCTCCCCGTTTACATTAGGGTTCGCTCTTGGTTTTCCGTATTCCGTGGGCTTTGACAACGAGTAATGGTGGGACCCAAACCCACCATTACAGTATCACGCGGGATAGTCTCGCTGCCCCAACCGAACGGGGTGTTGATGGTCACACTTGACCACCTCAGGGGGAGCTCACACAGCCAACAGAAGATGGGTGTGGCGGTCACCGTCAGGGGCAGAGTAGCAAGTGTCCTGATGGCCTGCGCTCTCATCCTTGCAGGACACAGGTGAATGAAGGCTCTGGAGTGACACCCTAGGACGATGGAAGCGGAGGGCTCTCCTCCAGTTGCAGGCCTTCCCCACCTATGGCAGCATGGACCACAATGAGACCACAGGCTGGTGGGCAAGACCAGACGGCCACCAGAAACACTGGCTTTTCCTTCTCCTGTTCTCGGCGCCTGGACAGTTCTGACTGCTGGAGGGAAAGGATATTCCCTTCCAGGCAAAAGGGAGGAGGCCAAGGTGCTGGAGTCTCAGAACGCCTTCTCTAACTCTGCCTCCCTCACGGGCGGTAAAGTCTTGGTGGAGAAACCCAGCATTCTGAGACATCGCTTCTCTCTCTTGTTCCTCAAAGTGTATAAACTGCTGGTTACAAAGTGGCTCTCATGGGCTGAATGGTCATTGTCACAAGTTTACTAGAGGAAACAAATTGGCCACAGATACTGTGTTACTGAGTTGACACATTTTTTTTTTTTATTGTTAATGGTGCAAACCCTACTGAGTACTTGTGAGGATTACTAAACAAAGCCAATATGTCACTTTTATCCCTGTGGGATTCAGCGCTTTTTGAAGTATTCTCAGAGGTGGTATTCTGTTTGCCTGCACTGAGTAGGTATTCCACAGTCCTTAACTCAGTGCAGGTGTGGTCGGGACTTTAACATCCGTGCGTGTTAGAACCACAATCAGGTAATAATTACTCGTCCTAGATCATCACCTCCCTATTAACGAATTCTAACTGTTACATCTGTAGTGAATGTATTTCAGAAAAGGGCAAACACTGTCCCCTAACAACATATTAACAGAACGTTAACCAGTGTAATGTTGTGAATTTTTTTTGTAACAGTTTCTTTTAAAAGCAGAAGTAGCATCAGGACAGGGAAGGCTCAGGGGCAGACACTTGTGCGTGGGCAAGCATTTTTTTCAGAAATACCTGGTTTCTATGATGAAAAGCTTCTATGAGGCCAAATGTTCTGATTTGCTAAAAGCATAAATGTAAATAAATAAAGGTACATTTTTGTAAATGTCTTTGTTGAAGGAAAAAAAAACCCTGTAGAAATGTGGACGTGCTTTGCATTCCTAGAAGGACGCTCGTCCAATGTGATGTGGCGATGTGCCGTTCTTGAACAGTACACAAGGTTTTCAGTCCATGATAAGAACTCGCTGTGTACAGGATTCGCCTAGTGGGTTTGGACAAAGTGGAGATGTCTAATAATTATTTCCTAATTGTTGTCATCGTCTGTTAGGCTCTTCCTGAAGAGAGGAGAGCCTGTAGGAGCCCGTATTCACATTTATTTAGAAGGGAGTTTAAAATTCCTAAGGAATCCAGTTACTGATCCCTGGCAACCAGACGTGCGCAGTCAGAAACCGCCAACCGCACACGGGGTGAGAACCAAAACCCTCCCACACTCCCATCACATTAGCGTGCGTGACGAAAGCGAAGTTCCGGAGAAGCTCCTAGATGCCTGTTGGCAAAGGCAAAGCTGAAAGCAGACAGGGAGAGATGCTGAGAACCAGGGCAGCAGAGGTTGTTAAGGGCAAAGGACTCTGGGAAATAAGGGAGAGGGAGTAAAAAGCATCTCTGCGGTCAGGAAATGAATGAAATCATGAGCATCTTATCTGAGACTCTTCAAATGTAAATAAATATTTGTACTACTGAGTGGGAAATAGCTGTGTGAACTCTAAATGGGTCTGGGCGTGGGTTTTATGAAGTATTTTAAATTATGATTGAAAATGTTTTTACAATTGTTAAAGTATGTATTTATTTGAAGTTATCTTGTATTTACTATATTTGACATGGCACTATAAAATTTGATAATAAACATGTTTGTATTTATCTCAGTGTGGGAGCTCTTTCTTAAAAATCCTATTTTATTTAGCCAAAACTCACATACCATACAATTTGTCCTTTTTTAAGTGTACAATCCAGAGTTTTGGGTACAGTCATGAGGTCCTGCAACCGTCACCACGATGTGACTCCAGAACGTATCTATTAGAAAGAAACCCAGTGCCCATCAGTGGTCACTCTTCATGTTGCTTCCCCTGCCCCTGCTGATCAGGAATCTACTTTTCGCTTCTGTGGGTTTGTCTATTCTGGACATGTAAGTAGAGTCACACAATCCGCAGCCTTCTGTGCCTGGCTCTGTCACTTAGGGTACCGAAGGTGAGATCATACAGTATTTGTCCCTCACCACCTGGCTTATTTCACTCAGCATAATGCTCTCCAGTTCCATCCATGCTGTCAGGAAGCGGAGGAGCTCCTTATTTCTCTCTGCTGAGTGTAGAATTCCATTGTGTAAATGTACCATAGTTTTCTGATCCACTCATTTGCCGATGGGCACTCAGGTTGCTTCCAGCACTTGGCTATTTATTGTAAACTGTGCGGCTGTGAACACTGGGGGGGGGGGGCACACGTCCTTATGGATGGGTGTTTCAGGAGTACTTCATCTCTTTCTGTGGCTGAACCACACTCTAGGACGCGGCCACATGCTTTTTCTTTTCCCACCCACCAGTTTACGGGGACACTTCGGTGGTCGCCGCATTTTGGCAATTGTGAATCATTATTCACAATTCATGTGAATACTGTGAACTTCATTTTTTATTATTTTTTATTGTTATTGTATCACAGTTGTCTCAATTTCCCCCCCAGGGCCCTCCTCCGCCCAGCCCACTGCCCGCTCCCACAGTCGGTCCCGCTGTGCATGTCCATGGGTCCTTCATACATGTTCTTTGACTAGTCCTTTCCCCAAACTTCTTGTCCGAGTTTCTGAGTAGACTTATGTTTGCAGTTCTCTCGGGCACATACTGAGAAGTGTAGTTTGGGGGTCATATGATAACTCCATGTTTCATTTTTAAAAATGTATTGATTTTTTTTTTGAGAGAGAGAAACATTGATTTGTTCCACTTATCTATGCACTCATTAGGTGACGCCTGTACGTGCCCTGACGGGGGATCGAACCCACAACCCTGGCAGATGGGGACGACACTCTAGCCAACCGAGTTACCCAGCCAGGGCTCTCCATGTTTCACGTTTCGAGAAATAGCCAAACACTTTTCCAAAAGGGCCACGCCATTGCGCCATTCCTCCACCCCACCGGCAACGCCCGAGGGTTCCAATTTCTCTGCGTCCCGTCTACTGCTTGGTACTGTCTGTGTTGAGGAGAATCACCATGCTAATGGGTGCGGAGTGGTGCGCACCCAGGCCCCTGCATCGACGCTGTGCAGCTGCCTGAGAAATATCAACAATCTTTAAAACATCCTCAAGATCAATGAAACAAAGCACTTCCCCCGGAGTCCCTGCCTAACGCCCATCTCACTTCTCAAGGTGCTCAGTTGAACGACCCACCTTCACTCGCTCTGCAGACTCAGTGTTTCCCCGGGGTTAGACCCAAGGTCACGTTCCCCAGGGTTAGACCCAAGGTCATGTTCCCCAGGGTTAGACCCCTGCTCGGAAACAGTGCCAGTCCACGCGGCCTGGTGTGTGCCGAGCCGAAAACCACCTTGAGAATCTCGCTGTTGTCAAAGAATCAAAACGTCTGAATGTCTGTCTGGAAAGCCTGGTTTCGTTTCTGGCGTGGTTTTCCAGAAACTTGATTTTTACACTCCATCTTCACTCAGGAGGGTTACTTAAGAGAGCATGAAAGAAAAACATGAAAAAGCCGGGATCGATTCTGCAAGTTCGCTCTGTTTTCGTGTCGGACTGAAGTGGACACACATTTGAGAGATCCGCTCAGAATGCAGAGGGCGTGGGACTCTCGGTTTTCCCAGGCATCAAATGGTGGGGCAGACCGTACGGGTGGAATGTATTCAGAAGGAATGCAGAGGCCCAGGTCCAGGGGAGGTAGGCTGGTGCTAAGGCAGATGTGAGCAGTGGAACAATTCTTGGTGTTCGCAGATGAGCTTTCATGGAAGAAAACAAAAATCTCCCCCTTCCAGAGGTAGACCTAAATGTCCACCCAGCCCGTGACCCTAGCAAGACCAAATCCATGGGGACACCTCTCTTCCTCACCCCTGGACTGCAGGGTCCCTCTGCTCGCCTGTCATCTCTGGGACAGCTCACCCAGCCGATGCCTCCCGCCCCAGCCTTGTCTCCTTCCCACACTCCTCCTTGCCATCCTCTGGAATCCTGCTCGCCAAAGCCCCATACCCCCCAGGTCCTCTCCACAACTTCTCCCTCCACCCCCGCTGTGACGGCCTCCTCACCCCACAGATCTCTCAAGGCAGCATGTCCCTCCTCTCCTGCCCCACAACTCAGGTGTGAGGGGCAGAGCGGTGTCCTCCTTTATGAGGAATTTCATTACTGATCTCCACTCTTCTCACTACCTTTTAGATAACAGGGGGAAGAAATACGGTGACCTTGCATCTCTGGGGCTGGTGACACTGAGATGCACCTTCTTCTCACTGTCCCCATTGTGGGGACCTCCCAGCCCTGGTGGCCCGGAGACCTTGCCACCTGCTCCTGTTCATCCTTGCCCTCGGGTGCCTCCTGCAGTCCTGTGTGATGTCACCCTTCAAGCTCACAGCACCCACCGCAGTCTTCACGCCCAGCTCTCCAGCAGCGCTCTCCTGCACTCGGCTTGCATGGCCTTCTGCCATGGACGAAGCCCCCAGCTTGACATCACCAAACAGGCATCGGCTCGAGAAGCACATACTCAAGCATCACTCTCTTTAATCACATCTCCTGTCTTTGGAGGTTTATTGCTCAAGTATCTCATTGCGACCCTCCTTAATCCTACTTGTTGACCCTCCGGTTCCCTTAGCTCTAACCGTCCCTCTTCCTCCTCTGTTTCCAATCTTTTCCGCACCACTGCCAAATACGGCTTATCTCCATCACTGGATTTGTGCCTCCGGAGACGACTCATTCTGTTTGTGAAAAGTGGTCCAGCTTCTTGCAAGGAGCGCACATCTGCTCTCGTTCGATCCCTTATTTATTTAGTCATTCAGTACGTTTTGTCCAGCATCTACTATGTGCAAGAATACGCTTCATTCTAGAAATACAGTGATGAGCGAGGTGATCTGTCCCCACTAGTGGGGAAGACAGATATCACACACACAATTACAGAAGTGATTAATCAATTCATCACAGTCAAAGGAAGGCAGACGGACAGAGGCTGTGAGAGTGTGAGATGGCCGGCCGGCCCCGTTGATGGGGGACTCCTGGCTCCAGGAACAAGCGGCCGGCGTGTTTCGAGGCAGCAGTGTGGGCAGACACACCTCTTTGCTGTGAACAGGGCGCAGGGCCTGAAGGGGGCACGGTGTGGAGAGCCGATGTTGGATGGCTCGTGGGCTGAGTCTGACTTAGAGCTGCAGGCCATCCTGCCAGCAGATTGGGAACCTGGAGACGGGTGCGCTCCTGGGCTGTGGTGCTGTCCTCAGGGGCGGTGAAAGACCTGTGTGTGGGGGGGGGGCTGCCAGTGGGCAGTAAATGCAGTTATTGGAAGAACTATGGAGAGGCTTCGGCACCACTGGGAGATTGTGAAGAAGAAAAAATCTCCCCCTGATTACAGTCCAAAGTCCATGGTGATTTTATTCCTTTTCTCCCTGTCTTACTCATATGTAGCTCTTGCAGTAAAACAGTTTAATAAACCCGCAGCGTGACCGTATGTGTGTGGGGGTGTGTCTGAGTGGACACGTTCTAATTTCTCTTGGCTCAGAATCTTGAGGGAGGAATGCCTGAGGCGGAAGCTACACTGCTTACTGAGAGGTGGTATCAGGAACGGGTAGGATGGAGCTGTAACTTCCTGAGATGCGAGAGTTCCATTTGGCACGTGTACAATGTTAGAGGTGTGTTTAACACCTGTATGGAGATACCTGGTCGGCGTTTGGCTGGGCGCGGGGGATGTCCCAGGGCAGATGTGCAGTCCTGGCTGGAAATACCCATTTGGAAGTCATTGGCATTTAGATGGCATTCAAGCCTCAGAGACCGGGTTGCATCACCCAGCTGTGAGCTCAGGTGCATGGGGAGGGCGGTGAGCTCTCCAAGGTAGGGCCATTGGAGAGACGAGGGCAAATCTGCACGTAAAACTGAGAACAAATAGTGAGGTGGGAGGAAAACCAGGAGCTGACAGGCCAAATAAGATGAGGAGGGAGACTTGGTTGGAGGCTTCAGTGAGGTGCAGGAGCTCTGCAAGAGCAGTCTTGTGGGGCCGGTGTGGTTGCAAGCCTGACTAGACAAGGGTGGGGGGCGAATGGAAGGGGAGGACTTAGAAATGCCATCTGGACATTTCCTTTGGGGCCGAGGAAGAGACTGGCACTTCTCAGTCTCCCCGGCTCCAGGTTTGTCTCCACTCCACCACGTCTCCCAAGCTCCTTCCAGGAGAAGTGCAGATAGGTGACAAAGAGCACAGGCTTAGAATCCACGGGGCCTGGGTTCCAAAGGTGTCTCTCAGCAGCCATGTGACCAAGGCAACTTTCCTAACCTTTCTGAGACTTTTTTTTCCCCAGTCCTCACCCAAGGACTTGTCATTGACTTTTTAGAGAGACAGGAAGGGAGGAAAACATTGATGTGAGAGAGAAACATTGATTGGTTGCTTCTCCTACGTGCCCCACTGGGGACCCAACCTACAATCTAGACATGTCCTGACCGGGGATCAAACCCGCAACCTTTCAGTTTACGGGGCGACGCTCTAACCAACCAAGCCACACTGGCCAGGGCCCTTTCTGAGACTTTTTAAAGGGGGGGGGGGGACATGAATAGTACCCACTGGGGAGTATTGTGTTTAATCTTTATAAAGATTACATAAGGTAATGAACATGGAATGTTGAGCTCTGTAACTATTACTGTTGTTATTATAATCTTTTCAAAAATGCAAATCTGATTATGTCCCCGACTCCCCCTTTCCACTGCCCTCCATCATAGAGGTCCTGGTTCCAGGTGCCCGCTCTCTCCCTCTTGCCATAGTCTCCGGAAATACACAGAAAAACCTCCGTAGGCTCCCAGGCCCAGAGCTGGAGCAGCTCGGCTCTGCTCGGGGCTTAACTAGAGGAGGTGCCATTCCCAATGATGTCCACTAGGGGGCGAGCAAGGAGAAGGAATCGAAGTGAGCTAAGTCATTGGGGTAGCTGGACTGAAGTTTAACAGACCTCATGAATTTGTCCCAAAGACTTTTTGAGTGTGTGATATTTGCAGTTATCAGGGACCCTCTACCATGGATAGCCAAGAGTTAGCCTAGTGTGTACACAAGAAGAAAGGGGAGAGGAAGAGAGATGGGTGGAGAGAGAGGGAAAGAGGGAGAAAGGGAGGGATGGAGGGAGAGAGTGTGAGAGGGAGAGAGGAAGGGAAGAAGGAAGGGAAGAAGGAAGGAAAGAGGAGGAAAGGGAGACCCTAACAACAATAGACCCTTGGACAGCAGCTCTTCTTAGGGGAAGTGACAGAGGTCACACTAGGAAAGAAGTGGGGAAAGGGGAGGTTGGGAGGTGGGGGAAGTGGGGGAGGAGGATGTGAGACTGGGTTAGAAAACTGAAAGACAGCAAGCTCTCTGGTGACACCGGGCACAGTCTCTCTGCAGCAGCACACCTAGCCCTGGGCCAGCACCAGGGGGGCCGGGGGGACCAGGGGGACCGGGAGCCCTGGGGAGCAGAGCTGAGAGGTGAGGCTACGGGACAGCCGGACCAGGACCACACAAAGCTTTCCACGGTGAGCTTTCAGCCTGAAAGATTGTCAGATGTTCAGACAGAACCTCTTCTTGGGGTCGCAGAGGCGGGTGGCAAAGGACAAGAAGCAACACATTTCATGTTTGGTTTTTAAAAAGCCAAGAACTAAAATCGCCTTGTGCTCTTCAAGTCCCTCTTCTCAGAGGGGCCGCTTGCTTCCCCTGGACCTGTCTCTGGTGAGGTTCTGGAAGGGCTGTCTGGTTGCAGTTGGGTGCTTTTGCAACCTGGCACTGGGGCTGCCCGAGAGGCGAGACCCTTTGGAAGGTAGGGTTTGAAGGTGGGCAGAAAATCGGTGGTCTTGTCCTCTGAGTTGCTCACAATGCCTTTTTTGTAGTTGAAGAAACTGAACTGCTTTTCCTTGCTGGTGTCTGTCCAACTATCGAGTTCGTTTAGGTATCTGAAGCACTGACCCATTGTAATCAAGTGGGAGATTTTAGCATTAAATCTAGATATCGATAGGTCGTTAAGCACCAAGAAACACTTTGAGAGTATATACCAAGGATCAAATAGTTTCATCTGACAGCTCAGCAGAAAAGTAGGTACAAAAAAAATTACTGAAATATGGAAAAAATCAGAGTGGCAACACTCAGCAACTTGAGGTTAAGATGTGAAAAGAAAAGAGGCAGGCCTCAGTTTTGAGGCAAATGTCATGCTACTCTTTTATCCACTTCTGAGAAATCAGTGACTTCGGCCAGGTTCACTAAACATGTGTGCTTCATTCTGAACTTCAGGCAAAGTTGTAGGAGCCTACTCCTCACGGGGCTGTAAGTGTGTGATTTAAGAGTATAAACCTTGTATTTCGTTTGCAGATGTTCCCGGGGAAACGTCAGAGAGCTCTGGGGGTCCTCAGGCTGTGGGTGTGGACAGTACTCTGCTGTGGTATGTTCTGCCATGTTTATATTGCTACGCCTTTTTTTTTTTTAAACTGTGTTCATTTTTTTCTTAAATATCCATTGGGTGGACAGGGAAAATTAGCAGGTAGCTGCTAATTTTATCTCTTCTGTACTGATCTCTTTTCTTCCTCTAGCACTCAGTCCTTCCCCAAAAACCTCCCAAGCCCACCACACCTTTTGCTGCGGGGTTCAAATTCTGAAAAAAAAACCACAGAGATCTTAGTTATAAAGGAACAAGGTCAATTAAGAAATATCTAACAGAGGGACCTTACAATCTATACAAAATAACTAGCACTGTGCTTTCTGTTATCATCAGTAGTTCCGTGGACATCAACGTCATCTCTACAACTGAAGCGTGAGCTCTGTGTGTGGTCAGGCCCTTTCCACATTTCTGATCCTTCTCCCGTGGATGTGACAAGTTCTCTGTCTGATTCTTGAAGACTCTTCAGCAATTGCTTTGCACTTTCTGTCCCCTTTCCTGAGTCAACTCCTGTCTTCTTACTCCCTGGCTTGGATTTTCAGCTCTGGCCAAGCAAGCGTGCTTTCCTGTGCCCCTCACACCTTCTTTGTACCATGTCTGCCTCAGGCCACCTGGGTAGGACCCTAGTGAGTCCCTGCAATGGGCCTGGGGCTTCCCTGGGCCCGGGGCTGCCCCAGGCCCTGAGGATACATCAGTGGGCAAAGCAGTTTCTTCCCCTAGCCCTTACATTCCCGTAGAATGCTCCTTTAAAACGCTGGTCCGAATGCTCCCCTTATGACATTCTTTCCTCATGAATGGTATCCGTATCATTTCTGCTAAGTTTCATTTGATCAACATCGATTATGTTTTCTTTGCACCTGTTATTATTCCTTGTTTAGAATCTTTAGGAGACTGCAGAATTGGGTCTGTTTCCTTTGCCCTAAACGGTGCAAGCTCAATAAATGTTGATGTGAAAACTTTGAACTTAGAGTAGAGGAGAGTTTCCCGTGGATCAGACTGGGCTTAGAAGGGCATAGATTATGGTGAGGTGATTGTGAGTTATGTGTTTGTTTTGGGTTCTTCAAAGCCCTCACGTTTGAAGCACCTGTATGATGACGAAATACCATCCATTGAGTATCTTTGTGTGCAGAACATGATCTAAATAAATTTCATATCCTGCATCACTGGGTTTCACAAGCTGTTCTTTCTGCTGTTACATAGTTAGCTGTCTGAGGCTCGGGCTGCGTGCTGAGGCCTTCCTACACGCAGGTCTTCCTCTGGTGAATATTACCCTTTTAAGAGATCTCTTAATATTATGTCATTATTCTTGCCTTATTTTACTGCTCCCTTAGAAACATACATGCTGGCCTTTAGGAATGTATCCCGGGGGGAGGGGCAAGTAGACAGTAAATCTGAGAGATAGATGATATTACCCTTCAATTAATTTTAAGTGGTTGACAGCTAGTAAGATAAAAAAAATCAGGAATTTCTAAAATATGTTGGTTCAGTTTCACTTGAAATTTTGAGAAAGAATGATTTCACGACAATAAATCTAGCATGCCACCAAATTCCTCTGAAAGAGAGCTGTGTGCCAAAGTATTCTGTATTGTGGCGGGAAAAAAAGTGACTAGGACGAGAAGGTGTAACTTCTGCCTCAAATCTGCAAATGACTAATTCTGTGCCACCAGGGCTCTTGAGGTATCAGTTTCCTCGTCGCTCACCCGGGCGCGTTGTAGGTTGTTTTCAGCTGTCACTGCGACTCTGTGTTGTTCACACCGATGTCTTCCAGGTTTCTCCGCGTATCACGGAACCGACTGCTGGACTTACCATCATTCGCAAAACCCCATGACCTGGGCCAACGCGAGGAAGTTCTGCCAACAACGTCACACCGATTTGGTTGCCATTCAGAACAAGGGGGAAATTGAGTACCTGAACAAGACCCTCCCCTTCAGCCGCACTTACTACTGGATAGGCATCCGGAGAGTGGGAGGGGTGTGGACTTGGGTGGGCACCAACAAGACCCTCACGGCAGAGGCCGAGAACTGGGGCGATGGGGAGCCCAACAACAAGAAGACGAAGGAGGACTGTGTGGAGATCTACATCAAGAGGAGAAGGGACTCGGGGAAATGGAATGACGACGCCTGCCACAAGCTGAAGGCGGCCCTCTGTTACACAGGTAGGCCGTTGGTCACCCAGGTGGGCCCTCTGTTACACAGGTAGGGGGGCCCGTGTTGGCGGAGTCTCGGGCCTGGCCTGGGCAGACGCCGGGAAGCCAGCACCTGCAGTGCACTCCAAGGTCAGCCCTGCCCTCGACGTCAGCTCGGACCGCGCCACTGCTGAGCATCGGTGGTGTGTGGTGTGTGAGGCCGCCCAAAGCTCTACCCCTAAATCAGTTTACATCAGGAGGAAGGGGTGCCAGGGGTGTCCAACCTGCAGCCCGCTGGCGCCATGCAGCCCAGGATGGCTGTGAATGCGGCCCAACACAAAATCGTAAACTTACTTAAAATACTATGAGATTTGTGTGTGTGTGTGTGTGATTACGTGTCACAATGTATTTAGTGTGTGGCCCAAGACAACTCTTCTTCTTCCAGTGTGGCGCAGAGACGCCAAAAGGTTGGACACCCCTGGATCAGTCAGTGTCCCTGCTAATAAGGCAGGAAGCGCAGGGAGCTGAGGTTCACATCACCTCAGTGTCTTCCTTGTAACGTAGGGGGCTCACGTTTCCTGCGTGGCCTGGTCCTGGAATTCGCTACAATGTGACAGGGTGGTGCTTGTTATCTGTGGTCTATAAGATTTCCAAAAAGACTACAGCAAGAGTTCCGCACAGTCCATATTTCCCCAAGTCCTATTTTAACAGTGAACCATGATCTGTTTGGTCCCTGGTACACCGGACGCTCTGTTAAACTGACAAATACGGACTTCTTAATCGTTCCATGGCTCTTTCTGTGAAGAAAGGGATCGCCAAGCAATGTGACCACAGAAATGACTGGAGTCAGGCCGTCGGTTAACCTGCTTCTTACACCAAAAATAAAGTGATTTCTAGAGTTTCAACATATGTCACTCCATCTCCCCAAAGCGTGAGAGAGTATCAGTGTTGATGAATTCACTCTGAAAACACACGCCCATGGCTACGTGGCCAGTATATTTCAGTAAGAAGCGTGTTAGTATATGGTTTTTATGCAGAGGTCCTATGAAGGTACAAATAAAAGTTTCCTGTTCATTAAAATAATCTCAGCCCAAAAGTTGTCTGGGTTTCAAAACAAGGACTATGAGCACGAAAACATAGTTGCATTAAACTAGTATCTTTCCGGTTCCCTTTAAGCTTCTTGCCGGCCCTGGTCCTGCAGCGGTCACGGCGAATGCGTGGAAACCATCAACAACCACACCTGCAGCTGTGACGTCGGGTACCACGGGCCGCAGTGCCAGTTTGGTGAGCTTCTTTCTTTTCTCGGTCTCTTCCTGGGTCCAGTTGCTGGGGTGACGGCGGCTTATGGAGTCTGGGACGCCATGGTACTCGCCCCTCTGAGAAATGAGAAGTTTCCGTCAGAGGGCCGCGCTTGCACAATGCGGGGGTGCCTTTCTGTAAAGCTTTCGTGAAGTCAGGAGGGAGTTTGTAGCTCCCCTTCTAACAATACATGGCTGAGTTTCTTTCAGACGTTAGAGTTCTAACCAGTCCAATGAGCTCCGTGGAGCATGGGTTTCTGAGAGCAGGACCCTGCCACGCCTGATGCGTGGCGGTCACCCTTATGGCTCGGTTCTCGGGGGCACTCGGAGAGACACGTTGAGAAGTGAATTGAAACTCCCTCCTGACTTACGAAATCTTTACAGAAAGGTGCCAGCATTGTGCAAGCACAGCCTTGCAATGACAACTTCTCGTTTCTCAGAAGGGCGAGTGTCGTTTTGCCCTAAGTCACGGCAGAGCAAGGCCAACGAGAAGAGCTCACATAATGATATACAGTGATATGCATAATGATGTGCATAGAGGCCAGAGGTGTGGGCTAGGTATTTCAGAAGATGTAAAGGCAAATCTATGGGAGGTTCTGCCCTTAAAGGACTTACAGTGAAGTAGGGGAAATGAAATATGCTCATCATTTGCTTTGATGGAAAACAAGATAAGCTGGCGGAAGCTGGAAATTGCTTAATGAAGCAATCTGGCCTTATTTGACAATGGGAGGCAATTTAGTATCTTTTAAAATTGAAAATCCTGGGTGACATTGGTTAATAAAATGGTATAGGCTTCAGGTGTACGATTCTATGCCGCATCATCTGTACATTGTACTGTGTGTTCACCACCTCGAGTCAAGTCCCCTTCCGTCACTTTCTATCCATTTATCCCCCCTTCACTCTCTCCTACCTGCCCCCTCATTTTCCTGGTATGTTGTCTGTGTCTATGAGGGTGTTTTTTTGTTTGTTTTTCTGGGGGGGTTTGGTGCTTAGTGTTTAACACCTGCGTCTGGGGCAATTACCCTAGAAGCAGTGCGTGAGACAGATTGGAGACCAGAAGGAGAGAGGATGGAGAGAATCGTCCAGGGTCTGTGGAAACCCTTTACCATCGTGGGGGCAGAAGCAGAAAGCACAGGGCGCTCAGATTCAGAGACGATGAGCCTTTGACCCAGTCAGCTCACTACTGAAAGACACATCAAATCCTTTGGCTGCTATTGATTGAGTTTCAAAACTGTGTTTGAAGTTTCTGGGGCCTGAAATACAAAGTTACAAGGAGAGAGAAAAAAAAGCAGCATTTGTAAAGAATAGATAGAGATATAAAGCAAAGTTAATTTAAATGTCAACCAACAGGAACCAATGTAACACATTTCACTCAGTCCAGTGCAGAGCCACAGCTCCCTCCCAGCGCTTCCCCTCACTCCGTTCCAAAGCCTCATTTTTAAATTCTTATCTCATTGGCATGTCCATTCAACATTTCCATCTTTTCTTTCTGCCTTGGCTTCCATCCTCTCTCTCTTTCCAGGTTCCCTTTCCACCGGTGGCCATTTCTCTTCAGTTTTCCTCCCGGGCACTGCTCCCCGCCCACACACTGCTGCTGTTATTTCTCATCTTCTACCTTTTTCCGCTGCTCTGTTGACCCTCTACGTCCCCTTTGGTCCGACTTGCCAACTTTTGTGAGCTCACACATCTACATGAGCTGTGGACTGACAACCTGTTTGCAGCTGTGGACTCTAAACAGGCTGAGCACATCCTTGGGGGGGGCCCGCATGGCACCGCTGACCCCCACAGTCTTCCTTCTATATTCTTTATTCTGTATTTATTCTTCCTTCTTCCTTCTGTATTCTGTATTGTGTAAGGGCGCTCTGGCCTGGAACTCTCTCCCCAACCCTACGTTTCTGCAAGTAACACACTACTCATTTTTATACATCATCTCTCCAACTGGTCTCCTACTTGTCAATTCGACTTACCATTGTCCTCACCAACTTCCTTCTGGATTATTGCAGTAATTTCTCAGCTGAGTTGCATGACTTTAAATGAGTGACCCTCTGAAAGACAGATGCCATACAATCTCACTTCTGTGTGGAATCTGATGAACGCAATAAGCTGATGAACAAAATAGAGACAGAGGCACGGACACATGGAACAGACTGACAGCTGTCAGAGGGGAGGGAGGAAGAGGAGACTGGATAAAAGAAGGGGAAGGGATTAGTCAAGGAACGTATATGCATGACCCACAGACACAGGCAACGGTGTGGCGACGGCCTGAGGGAAGTGGGGGGCAAGGGCTGGGTGGAGGTGGGCAAAGGGGGGAAAGTGGGGATATCTGTAATAGTGTGCATAATATAAATATATATATATATATACGTACATACATACATAACATTAGTGCCCCTCAAATACATTATTCGTACTACAGCTAGGCTGACCAATCAAAAACAACCAACCAAACATCCCACGCATCTGACCATCCACCCTTTAATTTCTACCTATCACTTGTCCTACAGGATGAAAGCTAAACTCCCCAAGACCTAGAGTAATGCTGATGTACAGTAGGTATTCACTAAACCGATGAAAAAAGATCAGAGCGTCTGGTCTGAGCTCCTCTCTCTCTCCCTGATCTCATTTCCCATCACGTGCCCCCCACCCCCCTTTCCACTCTGCTGGGAACAGAGTGCTTGCAGTTGTCCACACCGACCCCACGAGCCGCGGATCTCACCGACTTGCTCGTGGGTTTCTCTCGCATTTCGTACATGGCTGACACACCTGTGTATCTGGAAGACAAATTTCAGGAAGATTTCTGAGTGTCCCCAGACAGGCTGAGTCTCCATATGTTTTGTTCTAATACCTGCACTTCCATCTTTCTCACTTACCCACGTTTGATGAGGAGGTCATGAATTCAGTCGTCTGCACCCCCTGGCAGACCGACAGCAACCTGAGAACGGTGGGCGCCTTACTGGTCTTTTCACTGGTAAGACGGAGACTGTGCCTGGAATATATCAAGCACTTGCTCTGGGCACGGGCTGAATTGGAGAATGGAATTCACTTTCATTTGGACTGGGAATGTGCATGAAACATGTAAAAACGCCGGTTCTTTGGATCCATTCTTTGTTGAAACCTCAAGAGCAAGATGACAACTGGCTCCAATTCAATCAGACATAGGACGTGACAGTTGCGACATTTGCCCAGTGGCACAGCAGGGTCTGCGATGCGGAGCCTGATTTTCGAGTCTTCATCTGACCCACTCTACCACCGAGCAGTCAGGCTGGCCCAGGAATGCAGCTTCTGCAGAGGGTTGTCAGCGTCGGAAGAACTGAAATTCCGGAACGGAGCTAGAGAGGGTGAAGACAGACTCCAGGCCGATGTGCTTCCTGAAGCTTTTAGCTTCTTCCCTCGTAAAGAAGACTAATTACAGACACCCACTCTTTCTCCAAACCTCCTTCCCCCCGACACTCTAATATACCCAGTCATTTCCAAAATGAGCTGATCATTCCCACTGAACACCTGCCTAGGTTTAAAAATTCCCTCCCCAGACAGTGCCAAGGATAACTAGAAGATTGGCCAATGTCTAGTGAAGATGTCCCAGGAGCCAGGCTCTATTCTAAGTCCTTGGCTCGCATTAAACCCTTTAACTGCCCACACCGACTGTAGGAGGTGAATGCCGTTGGCATTATTCCTTTTTCATAGTTGAAGAACCTGAAGCTGCAGGGGTTAAGTGACCCGGCTGAAAGGCACTGGGTTATCAGGCCCTGTTAACAGTACCCACAATGTTTCTTTTCTCACTGAAGTGATTCAGTGTGAGCCTTTGGAGGCCCCAGAGCTGGGGACCATGTCCTGTCTGCACCCATTGGGAAACTTCAGCTACGGCTCAGAGTGTGCCTTCAGTTGCTCCGAGGGAATGGACCTCGCTGGGGGCACGAAGACCACCTGCGGGCCGTCTGGAAACTGGTCATCTCTAGAGCCAACCTGCCAAGGTGAGTGAGTGTTCCCATGGGAGGCTTGGTCATGGTGGTCCTGAGCTTACAGATGGAGAAAATGCAGGAGGGTCTTGCTAAGAAGTCTGTATCCTCTTTTGGAGCATGGTTTAACCTTAGACTATAGACTGTGATACTTTTCAGAGAGGTGATTGTTACTAAAATTCATAAAGAAAACCTGCAAAGAAAAGTAACAACCAAATGCTGCTGAAGCCGTTTCCCAGTCGCACCATATCTGAGTGGTTTCGGGTTACATAGGGAGGGTTACACAGTTTTTTTTCTTTTTCCCTCTCATTGTCATGGAGTAAATAATCAGTCTTGCTGAACCTCAGTTACATTTTGGTTGTTTTCTCCTCTCAATAATACTTGTTTTATGTGGTATCCTACATAACACCGAACAATTTCCTTCGCGGAGGGTAGAGGTCTTTTTTCTTTTTTTCATTGTTTTATTTGTTTATTCTTGAAATCATTTCTTACTTTTTCTCTTCCATGAACTCTCAGGAGAATAACAACTGCTGTGAAAACAAAAAACATAATGTCTTGATTTGTTTTTTTTTTCTATTTGAAATATGGTGCACATTTTCTTTGTAGCTAAGACGATCCCTCTGCAGAAGGAAGCTGGTGGCATCTGAACGTGTGAAATTTTGGTTGACATGTTCTACATCTGTGCTTCTGACTCACTAGTTTAAGTGGTTGAATTCTCAAAATAACTATCACAACCATTTATTGAAATCACAGCACTAAATCGAGCAACGCACTGAATTTCACAAAAGTTTAGAGACTTGTTTCAGAGAATTGGGATGTTTTCAAAATTGCTCAGGTAGACTTTAGAAGAGGTGACAGGGAGGAAGTTCCCCACTCTCAAGGAGAAGATTCTGTCACGCTCTGGAGGCAAAGGCCAGGCAGCAAGGGCCCCTCCAGCAGACTTGGAGGGTGATACCTGGAAGGGCCAACCCTCCTCTCCTCTCTCCCCTCCCCACCCCCACAGACTTCCCGCCCCTGGCTTCACCCCTGACTCACTCCTCCCCATCATTCTCCCAACAATGAAGTCTGGAAGCACGACGGGAAGCGATTTCTAGATTAGACCTATCTCGAGTCTTGTGGAGGCTTTCTCTGCTGAGTCGGGTGGCTTTGGCCAAAAAGCTTTGGTCAAGTGAGGGTCCCTGCTTCAGAGTTTGTTTTTCTTTCCTTTCCCACTGAAGTGGTTCGGTGTGAGCCTCTAACAGGACCTGATCTGGGGAACATGAGCTGTAGCCACCCCTTGGAGAAATTTAGCTTTAAGTCCTCGTGCACCTTCAGCTGCTCAGAAGGGACTGAGCTGATCGGAGAGAATAAAGCTATTTGTGGACCATCTGGAACCTGGTCGAGCCGCACTCCAATATGTCAAAGTGAGTCAGTTTGCCCCAATGTACTCAAAGGCTTTAAAGACGGAGCAGAGGGTGGGGAAAGATATACTGAACTTTTATATTTCACTTTGCTAAAGGTATGTGTCTTAAAAATAAGTTTGTACATATTAACTTACCGTGTAACCCTTGACTATTCTTGCTTCTTCCTTCAATGACTGCCATTTCTTTTTTCTAGCCCATTCTCAGCTCCTCTTACCTTAATCCCTGACCTCTAAACTCACTGTCTCTACTGACTTATTTCTTATGCCTTCTACTCCAGTACAATCTCACCTCTCTGTTAGTCTGTTAAAGTGCCACTGCAAAGGCCACCGATAGCCGCCTCGTTCCAAAAGTAGTGGATGCGTTTTAACTGTCATTAAGCTAAAGCATCCCAACCTGCCTGTGTATAAGGGCTATGTCTCCCTCGTGGCTCTGTACCCCCACTGACAGTGCCTGGCAGGGGCTGCTAAATAAACATCCATGAAATTAGCATGGGAAAGACCAGCCACCCAGGTCTTCTCCTGAAGCCACTTGCACCAATGACAAACATCTGTGAATGGTAGGACCTGTGGAAGCTACCAGAGAAGCTGCTCTCTGTGGGGCCTGGGCCAGGGAGTAGGGCAGGGCGTCAGGAGGAGGGCGGGGTCCACAGCAGGGGACTGAATACCAGGCGATGGGACCTTTCCTTTTAAGGCTGAGCTAGTGCCCATGTCCTCGTCCTCCTGCAGACAACAGGCACTCCCTGTTCGGATGCCCTGGGACCTTGAGCCTCTTTTCCATTGTACAGGTGGGTGCGGGGATGGAAGCACCTTGAAAGGGCTCCTCAAAGTACCATGAAGAGTGAGGGATGCTGGCAGACCCTGGGCCAATATGCAAGAGGAAGTTCCTGTATCCAGCGCTATCAGATTAAAGATAGTTCACACTGGTGTTTTTTCAATGACGGTTCCCAAATGAGCTTGGTTCACACTTATGAGAAGATCTGGGATGTGTCCCTCTACTACCTTTGAAGGGGGACAGGAGTGAGAGGACCAGGCCATGTGACAGGTCAGGGCAGGTCGCTGGCAGGGGAACCGCGAGTACAGAGGTTGGCCCCGCTGCCTCACAGTCAAAGCATGAATAGTTTCCTGTGGCTGGTTCAGGTCACTGGCTCTTCCTTCTCCTACGGTCATGTTGACCTTGTAGCTCTTCTCTGCGTCTAGGTTCCTGACCACTGCCCAAGGTCACGGAGCTCAACACTTCTTGACAATGTCTTTTCGTGCATCTCCCAGAAAGTCCATTAATCACAAATCTGGGAATTGAGACCCCATACGCACTGGGCAGGGAAAGCCGATATAGTCTCTGCCTCTGCAGTGGACTCACCGTGGGGCTCCCGTGCCCATTTGCTCCTGTCAGATGGCATCAAATGGGCTCTTACTGGGAGACAGAGGGAGGGAGAATGTCTGACGTCATGGAACGGCACCAGAGAGCCAACGCCCGGGGCCTCCCTGCTTTCTCTTTCAGAGGTGGACAGGAGCTTCTCGCTGATCAAGGAGGGCGACTACAACCCCCTGTTCATCCCTGTGGCCGTCATGGTGACGGCCTTCTTGGGGATGGCATTCATCATTTGGCTGGCAAGGCGACTCAAAAAAAGTAAGTGAGCTTACCTTCCTATGAAAAGAATAATTGTGTAAAGAGAAAAGAAAATAGAGGCCCAGGGGAAATGCCGCCGGACACCATGCTCCGTGTTCTGTCAATGTCGGGCCCGGGTGATGGCCGAGGCCGCGGAGGACACACTGGCATTGTGTCTGCTCAGTGACATTTGGACTGCTCTTTGTTTTCCTTCCAACAAACATAAAAAAAAAAATGCTGCTATCTTCAAGGCACCTTGCTGGGGTGATAACGGACTAATGGTCCTTTGTTCCTATTTAATTCTGAACAGAAGGACGTGTGAGCTCTGTCCTCTAAGGTCCGATGTGCCTTTGATTTCAGGGCTGTGATTCCTCTTGGAAATGAATCTAAGGTCCAGGGATGTTTTCAGGGCACTGCTCCCACATACCTGACCTCATCGAGAGACAGGTACCTGTCTGGCAGCCGACAGATGAATCCCCATGTGTCCTGCCCAGTGTCTATTCACGAGGGGACACAGCCCCAGCAGGGCGCCTGCTTCCCCTCCGCCCCGGCCTGGAGAAGGAAAGGGAATAAAGAAGGCCTCCTCGAGAAGCCACTGCTGCCCTAAGTAGCAGATGAACGCACCAGGGAAGAGCAGCGTCACTCCCCCACCTCCCCCTGAGTCCAGCCCCTAAGGTGGGACCAACCTAAGGGTTACAGGCCCAAAGTCTGAGGCAGACCTTGGTTGTGTGCTGCCATGTTTGGCAGAAACATTCAAGACTCTGAAATTTGGGCACATTAGGCAGCTTTTAACAAACCTCTGCTTCAGGTTCAGGGCCAGCGATGACCTTGAAGCAATGGCTAAGCAGCTGCACTGGGCTGCCCTTCTATGGGGCCTGCTGATTGCCCTCCTGTTCCACTTCCTTCTCAGTCTGCGCAGGGGGCGTGGTGGGTAACAGCTACCCTTCTCACCCACTCATTGTCCCTGGCAATTGCAGGAAGAGTGTCTACTATTTCCCAGTGGTCTTTCACTAGGATGTGATGGTTTGTCCCAAATTTAAGAATAAGGGGGCTACATCAGTTTTCTAACCAACTCACAAAGGCAGTGAAGGGGGCACCACAGATGTGCAGGACCTTCGGTAACTGTCACCGGAGAGCACCGAACAGTTAAACTATCTCTGCTCCTGCTACGAGAAATCTGCTAAGACTGGGTCCCATCGACTCACAGTACGATGCTAAGTACATAGCATTGCACAGAGGCAAAAGGAGAGTGTTCTCCCGCTACTGATGATCATGTCCACTGAGACTTCAAAACCTGACCCCAGCTGTCCTTTCATTCCTCCCAATGTGGGTGTCACAGGCAGCCCTGAGGGGGTGGAGGATTGTGGGGATGTACACACCGCCCTCTGGGTAAGGGGATGTCTAAATAACCTTTAAGGACTTTGGGGCTGTGAGACACCTCTGTAAGGAGGATATGTGCTCCCAAATCCTAACATTTTAAAATAAATGGTAGTAGAATCAAAAGAACAGAATCGAAGTTACATGTGTTCAGTTGGGGGGTTGGTGAGCTGGCTAAGACTGTTTGATAAGCATGGGGTAAAAAAAAAAAAAAGAAAAAGCAGGGGGGTTGTTTTTCAATTTTTTTTACCTTGGAGTCATTTCTGTACAAGATCTCAAGCTGATAACTTGAAAACTGCATGCCCCTGCTGTGGGAATCAGTATGGGGCAAACAGGAAACAGATAACGGGCAATTAGATGGGTTACAGTTATGCCAACAGAGAGAACAGAGGTCCCAAAAGATCACGGACTTTGTAGGAAAGCCGGGTTGTCTCTAACGTAACATTTAAGCGGTCCTCATTTCTGAAACCTCTTCTGGTATCTCCAACTTTGAAGCGACTTTGGCTTCCCAAATTTTTAGTTGTAAGTTCATTGAAACACAACGAATATTTTTCCTATAGAGATAATGTTAGAAATGATGGGGAGGCTTCCAGGCCAACCCCCTAGAGGTTTTCTAACATGATGTAGCTGATGCATTTACAAGAATAAAAGTCAAAAAACAATAAACCTGGCTACAGACAGGACTCATCGACTCTGAAACTTTTATAGGTTTTGGGGGCTAAAGAAGCTGGAAAAGGGGGACAGATTTTTATAGCACAGGAGCTAGTGAAAGCACCAGAATCTTGACCTCTGTCCTTCTGTCCTCAGATGGATCTTTTGAACTTGCACCTTGACCGCTATACTGCTTGTCTTGATACCCAGACTTGAGCTCCTTTCTTCTGAGAAAGGAGTGGGGCGGGCTGCAGGAGCAAGAAGCTCCCCTGCACCTGGGCTTGCCTAGAAACACTTCTTCCCCAGCATCATCTTCCTCTGAGGAGTCATTATCTCTGGCCCCGTTGGGTAAAGGTGGAAATCCAGGCAATAATGTTTTAGGCCAAATCTCGAAAGCCCCTGAATATCGGCGAGGGCCACAGTCAGACTCCCATCGAGCCGTGCCCCTAAAAGCCCTGTTCTCTATTTTTATTTCCTCGGTTGGGAGACTTTTCCACCTGAACCAACTCACAGGTTAGGCCAGGGCACGAAACTGTACACATGCCCCCTCACTTCCCCTTTCTTCAAAAAAAGAAACTCAGTAGCAACAGACTTTTGCTCACGTATTGTTGCGGGTTTCATTGTTCCTAAAAGAAAAATGTCTATGAAAACGAACAAACAGAAATCTGCAGTTACTTCAGGTTTAATGCTCTCCGCTCAGGTGGGTTTGGTCCACGTCATCAGCAGGCTGTTGGGGAGGGAATGTGGAGAATAGTAATCTCTGACATTTTAAAAGTTTTAAAATAGGAATTGAACGCTATCTTAAAGCGTTAGGCTCTGCACTAAATACTTTGAACACATTTTGTAAATCCACTCAGTGAGGGAGACATAATTTCGTGCGCCTCTCACAGAAGGACAAAGTGCGGCTTGGAGAAGATCAGTAGCTATTCAAAGACACACTCCAGGCGGCAGGTAGGACTGGCTTCCAGAGTCAGTGACTCTAGAACTCCAGTTTGTAGCCACTGAAATATACAGCTTCCCAGGGATGTTTTTCCTACTCAAAAACTTTTTTTTTTTTTGCTTTTATTTCAACACTACAGTTCATTCATTTATCTACTTATTTATTCTCTGCTTAAAAAAAAAAAGTCATGTGATTTACAAAATGCATCAACACAACAAGTTAAAACTAGTTAAAAAGTAAGAAAAAGAAGACCAAAATGAACTGCACAGAAACAGGTTGGAGCTGGGGGGGAAGAGGGGCACAGAAATACGTGTCACAGAGTCCTGTCTACTTGGTTAAAAAGGGTCTCTCCATCTGGCCCGAGTTTCCTTGCAGCCAGTCAAAGAAGGAAACCTAATCGGCTAGGTGAGTCACTGTGTTAGTAAGATCAAAACACATCAGTGACTGAGATGCGGCGTGCCATTCCCACCGCCGAGACCGGAGAGAAACGGCCCAGGTGGGTTCTCTTAGAAGAGGCAGTGGGAGAAGGAAGGGTCAGCCGTGAAGTCTCCTAGGGAAGCATCTGCGGGGGCGGGGCAGCGGCGGAGCATGGCAGGAGGGGAAGGGAGAAACGCGTGGACCGGTCCACTGGGTCTGACCATTGCACAGCGTGGGCTAGACTTGTCTCCACGAGCAGCTCCGGTCGTGGATAAGAACCATGTCCTGTCTGAGGACCGACCGCTGTTTGAGAAGGCGCATTAACACAGCACCGCCAATCTGCTCAGACGCAGGTGGGGCCCACCTAGCAAATGCGTGGTACTACTTCAAAGGGCAGTAGATCTGAGGGTGGGAGCCTCTCTCTTTACTCTTACTTTAAAACTTTGAGATTGTCTACTTTTGCTGATGCCGTTTTTCTATTTCTTCTATTTTTAGGCAAAAAGTCACAGAAAAGGTAAGTTTTATCGGTTTCTACATCTGTTGATCTATTCTCTACCTTCCTAAGATGCTTCCTGTTGTAGATGCATTGGCTCCTTAGCAGTTACGTACAGGGGGCCTCATTCAAATGAAGTTTCCAGATGAACCGATCAAGCTGTCAGCCTCCCCTAAAAGCTGGGGCTTTTTAGTGCCACTGGAGCTGAATGAATGAATGAATGAATGAAGTAATGCCACGGTAGGAAAAGGCAGTTACGTAAAGGGGGCTCTTTCTGATTGTCCCTCATTTTATTTTTGAGGATTGGACGTATTGTGCTATATTTTCCCTTCTCACCCTGCTGCACACGAGGGCAATGCTGTGTACGGTATCTGGGAAACATCCAATCAGCGAGCATGTGTTGAGAAACTGTTGAATCCCAGGTGTTAAGAAGCAGGTATGACCCCAGGCCTCAGGTCCTCAGTACTTAGCAAGGAGCGGGTAGGTGACTTCGACTGCTCTGATAAGCACTGACCTTCAAAAATCAGAAAAAAGGAGGGAGCACAGATTCTACCTGCAGCTTCCCCAGAGAGGCAATTTTTTTTTTTTTTTTTACTTTTTAGTTTGGTCTTGAACCTCAGATTTCTCTAACTGGAGAAACGCATACTTAGAAGATGCAGATGTGTGAAAAGTGCATGGCCCATCGGGCAGAAGTAAAGATGGCAAAACACTGACCAGTTTCAGAGGCTCAGTGACTTGCTCTGAAATGTTAAGAAGAGTGTAAATACAACGGACTGTGAAGATGAGGTTTTGCTGGCACACTAAGTACCCAGCTAGCGGTGAACTCCTTTTAACAGGCGAGGCATGAAGCGAGAGCGTCCCTGAGGAGGTTGGTTGCTGGGTCAGACAATCACCCTACTGACCACAGATTGTCCCTGAGAAGTTCCGTGGGCTCTGCTCTCAGTGCGGGGTGCAAGGCAGGGAGTGAGGCGACGTGAGGCAGCCGAGGCCAGATGGCAGAGTAAGTCAGAAGCCACACTGAAGAGCAGGGACTTTATCCTGAGGTCTCGGGGGTATCACCACAGGGCTTTAAGTAGGTGAATGTCACGCTGGAATTTGTAGCTCAGTGATCTTTGCATTTGACCTGCGGGGATCACTCTATACAAAAGTGGACAATCATGAGATGTGGGTGAGTTTGGAGGCATTTGAAAGTATTAGGTTAAAACTGTCTAGAGAAATAGCAGTGAAGATGAGTTCATGGGATAAGAAGAGAGAGAATCAACTGAACATGGTTATCAATTGACTAAATGAGACCGAGAAGAACTGGAGGAAGTCGCCCTGGTTCTGGCTGGGGACTGGTGGGTGGTTGCTTAGCTACACCGCACAGCACTATCCACTGTGATGGGAAAACGGAGCACAGGAAGTTTTGGCGGTGGGCCCCTGGGCTCAGTGCCCTACACGCTGAGCTTTCGGTGCCTGTGTCTCATCCATAGTCCATGGCTCTGTCTGCAGCACAGGGGCTGCCCTGGGGCAGGAGACATGGATGTAGGGGTCCCCACTTTACAGGAGGTAACTGCCACTGGAGGACCAGGTGCCATCATGCAGGCTGTGTGAGAACGGAGGAGGATGTAGGAGATGGGGGAACCCAAGGGACATCAACAGCAAGGAAAAGGAAGAGGTTGCCAGGGAGTTAGAAAGAGAATGCGGAGAGTACTTGGGAAAGAAGGAAATGGAAACTGTTCCAAACGCTGCTGGGAGAACCAGTCCCCTGGGTGTGGCCAGGGCACTGGTGAGGAATCTGTTCTCGGTCTTGAAGTCAGGACAGAGGACTGATGGGCAGGGGTTGAGGACTCAGTGGGGTGAGAAAGTGGAGGCAGAACATATAAACCTCCCCTTTTGAAAAGCTCGGCTAGAAGAAGACGAGGCAGCTGGGGATAGGTAGTTGGATGGGGCCATAGGGTAGGTGGAGGTCCCTTCTCTGCCCTACTTTACCGCCCTGTCTTCCATGTGATAGTGCCGGTGGGTCCCAGACGATCGGGGGGCTGCCCTCCCTATCTCTGTGGGCAGGAAATCCACACAACGCACGGGCCTCTTTCACGCTCACACCCACTGAGTGAAAGTCTTCCTGGCACCGTCTCCCCAGAGCGTGTTCTGGCCACAGGAACCACCTGCGTTCCAGTCACCACTGGAGGGAGGCAGATCAATTCAGCTTTTTAGATGTCCTTGGGGGCATCGGGCGAGTATCAGCACTAAGTCAATTCCCATAGGAAGCCAATTGCCACGTTAGGTCCAGCGGTTCGCTGATTTTTACTTGGACCCGTCCATGGTTGTTTACTGAACACCTTTGTGCAGGGATGATGCTAAGTGGGTGGAGACACTCAGAGGGAGTTAGGACAGAAATATTTTTTAAAAAGCAGGAAGACACAAGGAAGACTGTGGTAGTGGTCAATGAATTCTGTACTGGATAAAAAAGGCCTCCTTTAGTGCAGAAGTGTGGGGAGCGCAGAACGCCTTACGAGGCCTGTACCCACCTAGATCCAAATGCAGAACACGCACTTCACTTCTGTGCTTTTGGAACTCAGGACTCTTGCCTCCCAGGGTAGGGTTGTGAGTCCCAGACGCCCCCCTCCAGTGATGGGATCTTTTTTCACACTGAAACCACTGTGGCGCTGGCACTGAGGCAGGGTGGGGTAGAAGAAGCAGGGCGTGTTTCCAGAACAAGGCAAAGGTGCCATGAGCACTACTGTGCCACACACGTGTTGCAGCTGTTTTTTAAGCCCTTGAGCTAACGTTCACAGCCCTGTGTGTGCGATCCTATGAGCCTCTGGTTGGCAGGTGATGGACTCTGAGGGCATTTGTGGTTTCGATTCTTGCTGGGTTATTTTGACTCTTCTGCAAAGTGGTTCTGTTTATCACCTCATTTGGTTTCTAGTGTCTAAATTCTGCCTGGGTAAAAGCTACACCCAAGATACACAGGAAGATACGATGCCAACCTCAGAGGAGGGTCTACGTGAAATTCTGTTTCCAGAAACACTCTTGTCTCTGTATTGGCAAGCACGCTTGCAGCTGCTGAATTGTGGTTTACCAGGGCAGTTCACCATGAGAACAGTCTCAGAATCTGGTTCTCCCTGTGAGAGGTGCGATTAAGACATAGCATATTTCCCCCCCGCCGCCCCCTCCCCGTCCTTTCCAAGAATGAGACAACTACTTCACACCCAAGAAGGTATCACTTCATGGAACTAAATTGGTCACCATCTCAAATCATCCCCGGGCAGAAGCAGGCCTTTAAACTCACCACCCTAGCATTCCTGAGTTTTGATTTTCCCGGATTTGTCTTTCTCTTTCGAGCATGCCGTCTACTTCCACCTTCCTGACTCGCCACTGTTCAAAACCTATCTGAACACCCGTGTGCACGCCCGCTCTGAGGTCAAAGCCTTTGCTACATGCAGACATTTCTCTGAGGTGCACAGGGGTCGGCAGCAGAGCATCGATGGCCTGGGAGCTCAGCAGAGATGCAGGCTCCCAGGCGCCGCCCAAATCCACTGAAGCAGCCCACTTTCCACACCTCCTCTGGGTGGGGAGCCCCTGAATGGGTGAGAAGTGCCGCTTGAGGGTTTTCTGTTCTCACCTCTCTGCCCCAGGGCAGTTCCCGCATGTTGTCTCACCCACTCTTCTTCTCGCCTTCGGTAAATATTTACCTTTCCTACCAACTCTTTCCCTTTCGCCATTTTCAGCTCCTTCAGTTTAACTTATATTCTCTTGTTTTTCATTAAGCATGGATGATCCGTATTAGGCCACCCTCTGGGACAGAAAGTTCTCTGGATACTAACGCATCCCTGGATCCTCCCGACCCTCCGTGAAAAGTTTCGCACGTGGCGTCTCCTCCACAGAGATGACATGCGTCCCTGTCAGTGCATCAGAAAGGATTTCTGCAGGACCAGCAGCTTCTTCTCCCACTGCCTGCCTCCCCCCGGACCCCCGGCCTGCCGCTGTGGTTTATGTAGCTCAGGGTTTTATTCTCTTTTCTGTGGAGAAGCAAGACCCCAGGGGAAAGGATTACTGGGGAACATGAAGACATCCGGTTTCACTCTCTTTCTTGACTCTTGTTTCCAGTTCCAACTCAGAGCTGTACCTGATGACGTGCACTTCTAAATGCACGGAGAAGGCCATATGTACGCACCCGCAGGCTCGGCTGTATTGCAGACCACACTTTGCATTGGGGGGGGACATTCTTAGGGAAAGTTAATAAAACTCATGTTCTCCTTGCCTTCCAACTCCTGCAAAGTAATGAGGCTCTGCTCTGAAAGGCAAAAGTCTTCCCTGCACTGCACCCCCTGTTCTGTAAAAGCAGGCCACCCTATGTGCTGTCTCCTGCCTCCCCTCCACCCTGCCCACTCCCCTGGGTAGGGGCTGACTCCCCGACACACCACCCTGTGAGTACCACACCCGAGCGAAGGGATGGCAGCCGGCCCTGGCGCCTTGCTTTTTGGATTTGGGTTTTGCTGTCTCTCTCAATTACGCCCACCCAGATTTCTTTCATAGCCACTACATTGTCGATAAGGAACATTGCCACCAGGATGCAGCTGTGAGCGACATCTGTCTCTCTGATGTCCTACGGATGAGTTAAAACAAGTAGAAAGAGATTCCTTGCCCCATGCCGAGATGCTCCCCCTTCACTTCCCCCGGTTCTCATATCCATCCACCTAGATTCCATCACGCCCGACGCTTCATCTTAGGTACCCCCCACCCTCACCACTTCTTTCTTAACTAGTCCTTAACTAGTCCAGCGCATGGCCACCTCCCCTTCCTGGCTCCCTACTGCAAGGTTAGTCTGAAATACGCAGTTTTGTACTTAAATACAGTTTGGGCTTCTTTTTTCTTTTTTTAATGAGACCTACTTTGTTATTTTAAAAATGATCATGTGTATGTTTTCTCCCCAATAAAATTCCACCTTCCCTAAAGCCAGAGATTGTGCCACATCCCTGGAGCCTCTGGTTCATTACTTGCCACTCAACACGTGTGTATTCCGATAAGTGAGAAGGAGCTTACGGTGCACCGCGGATGGGAGTTGCCGCAAACCCCCTCTCTCTGGCCTGTGCTGACCTGAACAGACAGATACTCCTCAGTGTCCCGGGCTGAAGTCTTAGAGGCCAGTAGGGCTCTGCGTAAACACCGGTGGGAAATACTCCCCTGTCCCGTGGCCAGTACAGCCTGCATCCTCCTTTGTACAGCTCTGAGAATGATTTTTTGGTGATGATTATGTTTTCCTTTCTCCGAGCCAACTCCGATTCTGAGTCACAACGGGGGCTGTTGGGCAGACTCTCCGCGTTGTGCCCTGCAGCCCCGGGAGGTGCCACCCACAGCCGCGCAGCTCAGGGCACGTCCCTCAGAGCTGAGCAGCGCGCCGCCCGCTCAGACGCGGCCTGGCAGCGCTGCCTGCGGGGCGGCACGTCAGGGTCAGAGAGCCCACGTGGGGCTACTTCCGGGGGGTGAGGTGTGTATAGACTGCAAAGCACAGTCTTGTGTTGAAATCCTAAGGAATTATGGTCTTAGAATCCCATGACACTATGTCTTTTAAATACAGGTTCATCAGATTCACAAAGAAATAATGATTCATAAGATAAAGTTCTCCAAAGGCGCTGGGTTTAACCTCCCTGAGACTGAGCTTCCTGTTTCCTTGCCCATGACATGAGGAGGAAACAGGCCTTGTTCATCTCGCAGGGCACTTGCAACAGTTGAGTCAGGTTCGAAACTGCTTTGTGAACTGAACCTTGAATGCAGATGTCCCCCCCGTTGCTATCTGGCCTTCCATGCTTTCTTGGTGTAGGGCTCGAGCAGAAGCAGATCTGAGGCCTTCTCTCGATTAGAACCAGAGGGCCCGTCACCTGTGTCCAAATGGGAGCCCAGTGCTCGGACCCTGGTCAGAGGTCAGCCCTGCTCTTGCTCCTGCCCCCTCACACTGGCTGGGGGAGGTGGGGAGGCAGGAGCTGGGGCAGCAGGCCCACTCGGCCGGAGCCCTGCCTGTGCCTCTGTGGTGTGACCTTGCCTGTCATCACCCTCTCTGCATGTCAGATTCATTTATGAAACGGGGTGCCGTTCTGGGGTGCCATTCTGGGGTGCCATTTAATCTGGAGGCATCCAGCTTAAATGAAATGACCCTGAATACCAACCTTCCTGAAACCAGTGGGACCGAAGGGACACAGAATCATCTATTTCTCTGGATTTGTTCCCGGGATTTGTCTGGTGGGTCTGGCTACATTATTTTAGTTTTCTGAATATATGTTTTATTAAATTAAGATTCAGGATTCAACTTTATGACTGTGGCTCTGATAAGAAAAATCTGTCCCCTGAGTTCACACACTCCCCATGTGTGACCCTAGTTTTCACCCCTCGGCCTCCCTAAGACGGTGCTCTGCGCTTTGACGCATGCCCGAAACACCCCTAGCTCCACAATGATTTCATGAGAAATAGGTGAGGCAAGACAGCGGTGCGTACCCAAGTCATACTGAGGAAAATCAGTGCAGTTATCCTCGAGGCGTCTATGACTTCCCCCTCGGAGGTCCCATTCTCTGCCAGCTAACTCGTCTCCTCATTTCCCCTTTTCTCTGAAGTTCTTCTAAACCCCCCCACTCTGGACTGCAAGGGCTGGGTTCCTCCTTCTGCTCACATGTCCTATCCAGGAAGGAAAAGCTGCCACCACCAAAACAACACATGGCCATGACAAAGGACAAGGAAGTTATCAGGAGAAATAATGAGATTTTCACTTCCCCTTGCCCTTGGCCGTCTTGTCGAAACTGGTGGGCTCTCAGCATTTCACGAGAGAGAGCCTTCCCCGCGGGACTCTGGACGGCTTCACTGGAGCTGAGCGTTCCTCTGCATCTGGAGATGAAGCAAGGAACAGATCTAGTGTTAGTGTCTGCGATTCTGAGGGTTCCAATGGCTGTAGCAGCCATCAGGACAATAATAGCAGGGTAACAGATTTCTTTAAGTTAATTATCTTGAACTCATTTTTGTTGGCATCCAATTATCTTATTTGACACCCTAATCCAAATTGAGCGAAAACTGTCTTTTCTTGATAAGCCTGTAAGGCAGAAGGCGAGACCCTACAGACCAGTGTTGGCAGAGGCTGAAGGCCCAGTACCATGTACAATGTAGCAAGGGTGCTCTGTGTAAGAGAGTGCAGAGAATTTCATTTTCTTTGCCCCCGTGAGGGCACGAGGAGGAAATGAGGAAGGTAACGGGGACAGAAAGGGCTGGAAGAGGTGTGGGAACCAAGGACTCTGTGAGGCGGCCTGGGCTCCGAGGACTCACGGGGCCAGTAAATGCTGTGGCCAGATCGGTACTGCATGAACCCTCCGGGAGATTCTGCCATAGACAGACCTGTGCTCAGGGGGCCTTGAAGGAGAAGTTGAAGGTTAAAGGGGCTGCTTTCTCAGTCTGGGAAAACAGCAGATATGAAAGATAACCACACAAACAAGGTTGGAACAGATATTTTGGTAGAAACGAAATGTTTAGAGAAAAATCACTACCCATATAAACATGAAAATTAAGCTCTCTGGGAATTTGGAGAACTCAGAGAGAGGGTTTTGGGCTTCCGCTATTACCAGCATTTTTAGCCCATTGTGTCTGGGTTTTAAGGGGTGGAGGGACCCTACCTGACATCGGGCTTACATTCCGTGTAGCATGTAATCCTTGGCCGCAGGCCTGATTATGCCCATTTCGAATATTTCGCTCGGTTTAGGAAAGAGAGGCTCAGAGATACTAAAGAACTTGTTTAAGTCCACGTGACCAGCAAGTGTCCGTGTAGGAGGTAAGGAAAGCGGTATCAGAAAGAGTTGCGTGTCTTACACTAAAGAGAGGAGGGAATAAACATTTATCCAAAGTGGATTTGATTTCTGTTACTAATGCTGCACTGCTGGGCAGGCCGAAAGAATGTGGCTGTTTCCCGTTACATGAACGTCGCCCTTGACTGTGACCCTGAGGGCACAGGCTGGGTCTCTTGACCTCAGCGTCCTTAGAACTCACCCCTAAACCTGGAGGACGGTAGGGGCTCTCGGTGGGTGTGGCATGATAAAGGACATGGAAGTGTTTAATGTGAAGAGAGGCTTAAGGCATTGGATGGTGGTTTTCAACTGACCAATTACACGTCTACCAAACATTTGCTATTGCAAGAAAGGTTACCAGAGGCCATGGACACACAGGGCCCAGTCCTGCCCTGAAGGACCCAGCAATGGGGGTAGAAGAAGAAAGCTCCTCTAACTGTCAGTCAAGGCAGCAAGCGCTAGGGCACGCTGAGGGTGCTGGCCAGGAGATGCCCTGGTCCAGCGGAGGGAGTGCCGTGTGGCCAAGGGCAGCAGGGTTGATAGAAAAAATAGCGTGAGGTCTAACTAGCAGCCAGAAGGTGAATTAAGTATCTTAGACCAAGGTATTGAAGTCAGAGGTGTCACATGGGTTTGACTGGCTTGGCAGAGGACCAGCATCAACAACAGCAAAGGCACACAATAGCTCTCAACCCCAGACGACAGCTCAAGAAGTTCATTCTGTAGTTTCTGGGAAAGCCTGAGCGAGGCAGGGACATGATCACAGTGGTATTCTGGGAAGATGAACAGGGCTGAGGGTTGAGGAGTGGAGAGGAACGGAAGGAGTAAATGTAATATAAATGTAATTGTCAGTAAATGTAATTAATCAGATGTGATGATTAAGGTGGGGCCGGGAAGATTCCTCTGTGAAATACTGCCAACGCTTTGGTCTCTGACTACTTGGGGTCAGGGGTCAGGGAGGGGCACTGCAAGGGAGTGTAACAAAGCATTCAGAAAGGAAAAACACAAAACAAAGACCTGGTTAAATATGGTTTATGCAAATGCTTTTTTTTTCAAAGATCTTATAGGAAAGTCCCTCTTTTGTTATATTTCCTCTGCATGCATTTATCTCCTTTATTCTTAATATAGGATTGAGTCAAGGATATGGTAAAAATGGCTTGGGATTCTCGAAGGCAAGTGGTGGAGACTGAGGATGGGAAGAGTCCCCAAACGAAGGACCCTCAAAAGTGTGGGTTTCAATCGATTCTGACCCTCTAAACGAAAGCAATCGGAGTTTAGTTTCAGACATGCGATTTTGACGGAGACCCTGCTGTCGGCTGGTCAGCTGTGCTCAGTGGGCTGGGGAGCTTCCGAGGGTGTCTGTCTGTCCGTGGGGCTCACTGTGGACAGTGTCACGTGGATTTAGAACTAACATGCAGAAGGCGCGTTTGCCGGGTCATGGGACTTGCACAATTGTGCTAGTTCCTTCTGGAGCCCTGTGTGAATGTTCTAGGTAAATCCTACCTCTTCAGAAAGCATACACCCACAGGAGTGGTTTCCAGACTTTTCTGTCATGAGGAACACTCATTAAAGAAAAATAATATGCCTTGCCTGGAGGGAAGTTAAGGCCAAGAGATTAGAAACCAAAACACTGCTTTTTCTACCCTCCGCAATATCGTGAAAGGTCCCTACTTAACAGGTATTAGGGTTTGCATCTTCGGCAGACAGTGTATTCACCAGTAATCCCCACGCGAGCACACCCGCGCTCGATGCCATGGATGTCCACAGGTAGAACACTCAACCAGTAGCCAGTTCTACTACAGGTGGGATGTGCACGAAAACAGATCAGGCAATAGGCTATAAGGCAGGTCAATGAATTTCGAAGAACTGGAATGATACAGATCAAATTCTCTTCTGTGTAAGTTAATGATAAAAAGCAAACTTAAAAAATCCCAGTATGCCTAATAATTTTTTTAAATTTAAATAACTCATAAATTAAAAAACACAAAGAATTTTGAATTTTTATAATTAAATGACACTTAAAACACTATGTATTAGCAATGGTGGAATGCAGCAAAGGAAATGTCAGGGAAGATTTATCATTTTAATGCTTACATTAGGGAAGCAAAAAAACTAAAAATTACGCACCCAACCTCAGAAGTTAGAGAAGAAATGTTAGAGTAAACCAAAACAGAGTACAAAGAGAGAAATAAATTTAGGAGCAGAAATTAATATATATAGAAACAAAGAGCAATAGAGGATCAAAAATAAACAAAATGATTAAGCAAAAAACAAAGGTATAAAAAATACAAAATTAGGAGTATAAAAAGCTTTATCTAAAAATATCACGTATGATTTTTTAAAATAAGAAAACTTAAGAACAATTTAATGAAAATATATTTGTCAATAATCAATATAAACAAATTTGCTAAAATAAATTTACTTCTGAAGAAATGGAAAGTGTGAATGGTTTCCTATAATCATTATAGAATTTGAATCTGCAGATAAAACTCTTTCCACAAGGAAAACTCCAGGCTTAGATAGTTTTACAAATGAATTCTAACAATTTTCAAGAAAAAAAAAAGCCCAGATTTTTCCAAATATATTCAACATTTCACAGAACTATAAAATGAAGCCTTATTCCCCAATGATTCTAAGAGGCCAAAATGTCCTTGATTCAAAAACCAGATAAAGACTTCGCAAGAAAGAAAAATTATAGTCCAATCTCACTTATAAATACATGTGAAAAAATCTTAAACATAGTATTAGCAAGCCAAATATAGCAGAAAATAAAAAATGAAACCTCGTGCTCAGTTTAGGTTTATTTCTGGAATATAAGGGTAGAATTTACATTAGAAAACCTGTAATTATAAATCACCATACTAATAGATTAGAGGAGAAAAACCATATAATCATCCCAATGTTGAAAAAAAAAGAAAGACTATGTGATTTTTTAAAAGGAAAAACGTTAGCAAACCAGAAGAGGGTTCCTCAGCCAAAAGGATGCAAACAGTATCAAACGTCATTTTGAACGTTGGGTTGTCAGAAGTCGTGTGTCTGTAACCAGCAGTGGTTGGTGACGATGGCCCACAGTGGTAGCCAAGAACAGTACCGCCCAGATCTCCCGATCAGGGAGCAGCATCGCCTGACCACCCCGCCTGCCACCCCGCCAGATCCCCGACCACTCTCACACTGAGGCTACGGGTCCCGCAGGCTGCTCCCAGCCAATGACGCCATCGTGTGTGACATAGTGTGAGTCCATCGTGCGGGGGGTGGGGCTCCTCTAATGGATGACTTGGCCTCAAGGACTCTCCACTGGCCTGAGGAAAACTCTAAGGGCTGTGCTACAGTCTGAAATGCTTTTGCCCCTTCCTTCCTTCCCTGCCCCTTTTCCTTTTGTGGGGGTAAACTTGCACCCGCATCAGAAGGCACTCCTTACCTACCTCTGTTTTGTTCCCTTTGCCCTTCACAGTGCTTCTCCCAATACAGCTTTTGGATATCGGCCCACCCCCCACAGTGCCTGTTTCTCAGGGAACCTCTGCTGCCACCCCATCGCTGCTTCTGCTCACCACAGCCCTGTGTTTCGGGGCTCTGGCCAGGGCAGCCTCTCACCCTTGACTTAGGTTTTAGACACACGAGAGTCACTGCCTTTCCTTGAACGCACTCTGCTTTTCTGTCTCCAGATCTCTTCTTGAGCTGTTGCCTCCACTTGCCCCATTCTCCATTTATTTAAGTCGAGCCCATCCTACGAGACCCAGCTCATGGAGAGGGATTTCTCCTAAACCCCCCAAACTGGAGTAGTCGCATCCTCTGCTAAAATCCACCGGTACCCTGAGGGGTCACAGTACTGGTCACAGTGTGTCACACAGAGCTTACTTATGTGTGTGATCCTCCTATCAGATTATTGGTTCCTGAAATATTGGCCTAGGCCAGATAATTAACTCCTGAAAACTGTGCCTGGCAGTAAATGTTAGAAAGAAAGCCAGAGCGAAACCTAGTCCATTTGTTTATGCCTTGTAAGTAAGAATAAAAACGTACTAACACAAAGCATCCTCACCACTCCACCACACTTCCTTGCAGGGCCAGCGGAGTAAGAGTCCATGTGAATCCACCCTGCCGAGTGTGGTTAGCTGCAAGATCAATTTAGCTGCCCTTCTAGCTCAAATTCCTCTTGCTGCAACCTCAGTATATTTTCTCTTCTTGCAGGAACAGGTCACAAAGAGAAAGCCAATACCCTGGATGGTCAACCCAAGGTCCCTGCTGTTTGCCAACACCTGAGTGCTTTTAAAAACTGTAACAGAATCCGGGGGTGGTCCTGCACTCTTCCCCCTGGGTCATGGTCTGCTTCTCCTGGGTAGGCTCTGCATTTCTCCCCCAGGTCAGGCTGAGCCACCTCCTCTGAGCAGGAAAGAGAATGGGGATGGGCATCTGGAGAGATGCCAGGAGGTCACAGGTCACCACTTCCCTTTCCTGCAGTATTGACATGCAAGGCCCTGGTGCCCTGGTGCCTCCCTGCCACCACCCTGCCGGCCCCAGGGTGGCCCTCTGTGTGCCAGCCTTTGAATAGTCACCGTGCACGCTCAGAGGATGCCCCCTAAGGAAATTCTGGGGAAACCCGTGGGCCGGGGCCCTGATTCATGCACCGGCAGCAACAACAAGAGCAACTGCAAACAGACTAGGCATTGGGGCAAGAGGGCGTGCTGGCATCGGTGAAGACAAATTTAGCTTTCAGCTGCGTAACGCTGCCGAGGAGCATGCCAAGAAACGCTCTTTTCCTCAGAAGCAACTTGTTATTGCCAAATATCCTGTCCATCTAATAAGAGAGGAGACTCTAGCCTGCAGCTCACTGGATGGCTGTGGAGACCCGCTGAACTGAATCCAGGCATGGACTCGGGGGAGGGGTGGGTGCAGAACGATCAGCTCCAAAGCCTCTGGCCGATGTTGAATGAATAATACATGAGCACATGGCAGAAACCCTGACGCCACCCTGTTTATTCGGGAGCTGACCTTACCCTTTATCCCTTGGTCACCATATTTATTGGGTTTCAGAGAACAAAGAACTTAGAATTGTAAAGGCTTGAGCTTAAACCCAGGTTCCGAATTTACAGCTATGTCTCATTCTCCGTGGCTTTAGAGTGAGAATGTCACCTGCAAAGGTCTCTGCAGCTCACAGGAACCCTAAGTAGCTCTGATGGACCCCAATGATCCAGCCTTGAGAGCCTCTGTAAAGGGCGACTTTGTAGTTTTTATGAACTGCAAAGTGTACTGCGGGTGCCGTAGGGCTGTGGCACTGCACTGTCTCAGAGACACCGGTTACACTGGACTTTGCAAAGCTCTGGGTACTATTAAATAATACTTGTACAAAAAACACCTACTATTTATTGGCAAACTAACACGATCGTCTCAAATCCATATTACTACATTGCAAGAAGGAATTATCTCCATCTTACAGATGGAAAAATCGAAGGCTCAGAAAAATTCGATAAACTGCCCCTCCAAAAAAAAAAAACCCAGCCAATAGCTGAGAACAAGGAAATAAGGTTTTGAAATCTGTTTGCCTGATTCTAGAAGGTGAGCTTTCCCCACTGTCCTATCAATATCGAATATCTCAGTAGTAAATGGGTATTCCTTCGCCCATTCCACGGGTACTTATTGAATGCCATTAATAATAGTAGCCAACAACTATTGGGCCCCCACCCTGTATCAGGCTGAGGCTACAATGTGGAAGACCAGCATCGCCCCTGCATAGATGAAGGTTAGCAGAAAGAAAGACATTAAGGCAAATAAGACAATAGCTAATATATTTAGGCTTAATATGTGACAGACACTGTTCTGTGCGTTCTACGTACATTCCTTTAATCCTCGCACGTCCCCTGTGAGGTAGATATACTTGTGTCTCCATGTTACAGGTGAAGAAGCTGAGGAACAAGAGCAAGTTGCTCAGGATTGCACAGCTGGTCAGCGACGCGGCTGGGCTTCCAACCAGGGAGACCAGCTCCAGAGTTCAGGGACTTACCTGCTGGTGACGCTGACAACGACCAAGCCAGGCAGCACGTGTTGGCTGCTGCGTGGTAAACCCCGTACAGGCGTAGACTGAAAGCGTGCAATGCTGTGTTTATTTTCACTCAAAGGGCGTTGCTCTCCCAGTCTTTATTCAAGTCTACACCCATAGCAATTCCGCAGACAACGAAGTCTGGGAATGCAGGGCGGGGCAAAAACAGCTCTACAGTTGCTCATATGGGAAAGAATACACTGATTAATGAATAATAAATGAAGAATAAACTGTGTTTCGGGTACTCGCAGCTGCAAACTTGCTCTTGCCCCACACTGTATGTATGTGTCTGTATGCGCATGCATGTACTTATTTTACATCAAATTCTCATCTCGGGGTGGTGGGATTTCAAGCAGTTTTTAAAAGTTTATTGTTCGTGACTTTTTGCGATATCTATGTTTTAAAAGCAAAAACAATATATTAAGTTTATCATTCTAAAAATGATAAAGCCGTTTTCATTATGGAAAAAAATGCCTCCTGTGCTATAAAAACTAGGTTTTGATTTAAAAGTTATCTTTTAGTAGGGATGAGGGGAGGAAAAAGCTAACGTCCAAAAGGAAAAAAAATCACAATGAATCTTTCCGTGACTTACCTCTATGGTACAAATACATAAAAACTTAGGACTACATCCACTAGATTTCTCAACGGAGCATTGAATGAGAGTTCCTTGGCTTTAGAAGCTCACACTCCACTCGAAGATTTGATCATTTAAAAGTAAGTCTCCAAAAAAACATTTAAATAAATATTTGCCTTAGGAAGAGCCTACTCTTCCTGGGAAGCCTGCTGTAATGGGGAAACAGCGAAGCCTTCCGAGTTTGTGAGACCTGGGTCCAAATCCTGACCCTTCACTTCCTAGTTCAATGACCTTTCCCCCCACTTTTAGTTAAAGAAGCCTAAGGGGTGTGTCTGTGTGTGTGTGTGTACACATATATACACATATATACAATGTGTGTGCATGTATGTACTTACCTGTACATTAGATTCTTAAGTACCATTACCTTTAGGTGGTAGGCTTTCAGGTGATTGAAGTGTGTTCTTACTGAAACAGGTGACTTTCGTTCACACTTGACTTGCCAGTACTAAGATGACCTCCATCTGCGCTGCTTTGGGGAGCCCTCCCCAGCCCTCGTCTGCTATCTCGGGGCTGGCTCTGGGGGCAAGGAATGACTAAGCAGTGGCAGATGGGACCGTCCAGGCACAGAGGGAACGGCTCTTGAACACGAAAAAGGAGAAGTGTGGGGACTTCCATCCTAGAGCATTTATTGATTGGTTTTTCAGACCGCCTTCCCCGGGCAAGTTTTAAATTCTTCTCCTGTGCCTGATAGGAAAGAGCGGTCCGCGTCTGGTGCAGACACTTTGCCCCTGTTCCCCGGGTGCGGTTAAATGCATGGGGCAGGCGTCGGAGGCAGAGGTTGTCTTCTTAGGCGAAAAACACAAAAGCCTTAAGGGCTGAAATCAAGGAATCAGCCCACTTTGCTGTCATGTGTGGAGAATAAACCCATAAACTTAAGAAACATCATGACCCAATAAACCTAAATTCTGAACTTTTTGTACCCCAATTTTCCTCCCAGATTTGCCCATCCTCAAAACGACTGATGGCTTCTTTCCTGGAAAGGTGAAATGATGGTCAAGCCAGAATGCTAATTACTGTTTGAGCTTTTCTGAAGCAGAGCACAGGGTTTGCAAAAGGGCGCCTGTGAAGAACATACAGCTTGGTGAGTTTTCACCCACCAGGCATATGCATGCAGTCAGCACCCAGGTGAACAAGCAGATCGGTGCCCCGCCCCACCCAGAAGCTTCCTTCAGTACCTCTGCCAGCCATTAACCGACCCGCCCTCAAGGGCAGCCCCTCTCCTGATTTCTACCAGCACATATTGATCCCAGTCTTTGAACTTCATCTATAGAATCTTCCAGTATGTTCTCTCTTGGGGGCTGGCTTCTTTCAGCATTGTATCTATGAGACTCACCCATGTTGCTGAATATAGACTGTTCTCCGTCCCGGCTCCATGGCAACCTGTTGTGTATATAAATTTTTTAATCAGATATTTGTTTTCAACACATGAAGTTAAAAATATTTATGCACTGACGTTAAGGCTTTCTTTTTCCAGTTTTGTAACTCCTCCAAATGGATTTTCCTGAGAGTTCAGCAAGGAAAATTTTACTATAGAAAGATGTTGGATTCCTGATAATTCTGGTTTGTTTAGATTTTCCCACAATGGGAGAAATTAACAGGGGAAGTGTAACACTGCCGGAGAAAGGCAACCACTGTTATCTTCCAAGTTTGCCAGTCCATGGAACCGACTTCCTGTATGGTTCCCTAGTTCTTGAGGACAGGAAGAGACAAGAGTCACTGCCATTTCTTCGCTCCTGGCATGGTGCCCAAACCAAAGCCGGGGCCAGCCCCGACTGTGACATACTTTAAATTGGTCTCTGGTGCCACCCTGTTCTCCTTACACCATCTGCCTCTCCGATTGTTCATTAAGGTACGTGTGGTTACAGCCCTCCTCTTCCTCAGTAGGTACACACCACCAAACAGCGACTTAACTCAGTGGTTTGAAATGATTTCTCCGTCACTTATCAACACAGTTGGGATCTTAGAGATGGTATGAAAAAGGCAATTTTCCTAGGCCATGACGTGACCCTTTGCATGTAATTCTGTCTTTATATCAGAGATACATGGAGATTAAGTATCTCCCCAGGAGAGCAATAGAAGTTGACTGACCTAGGAAGATCCAGGGAGCCCCAGTGAGAATACGAATTTTCTACAGGCAGTGGAAAGCAATGTGTAGTTCCATACTGAAGCATGGGGCTGCTGGTACCACCAGCGTGCTTGGACAGAACCACGTGGCTGCCGTGGTGAGGTGGGCCATCTGCGTGGGGATGGGAAGAGCCAAAAACCCGAGGCTTCCCTCTGCATCTCCTTCGATGAGGCGTTTTCATGGTCACAGGGGGAAGCTCAGCTTTTGTCTTCGAAATAGTGGCCCGATCCCATGTCTAAGGAATGGCTGTGCATCTGGGGACCGAGGTGGGGCAGCTTAGGGGAGAAAGCCGGGCTGTGGCGAAGTCTTACCCAGTGGTGGGGCGGGGCAGAGCTTCCGTGTCATGGTCACTATGGTTAAAAAAAAAAAAAAGAAGTAGAAGTAACAGCACTGGAGATGAGGCAGTGGCTGACATCTTCACTTATTTGCCAACCTTCCTAGAAACCCCTCAGTCTGAGTCTCCAACGATGGAATTTTGGGGGTGGCCCAGAGGAGCAGCGAGCCTGAGAGCTCGTCACAGCTGCCGCGGGCTTTGTCCACACGCAGAACCCAGAGGCTCCGGCGACACAACCACGCCATTCGTGCCACTGGGTGCCCAGGTTTCATATTCTCTGTGCATGTTTCAGAAGCAGGCGTGGCTCCCCTGGGGTCACAGAGACCCTCCCTTGGGGTGTGCGTGACTGAGTTTTTGGCCGAATGGGGTCTTGGAAACCTGCGTGGTGATGTGGACAAATGTGGGCTTTGCAGTCAGACTCTGTGGCCTTGGATTTAAGAAGTGGCTCCAGTACCAGCTTTGTAGTCCTGGATGGGGCAACTACCTTGCTTCCGCTTCAGTTTTAGCACCTGTAAAATGTCACCCACACTGCCTAAAATCAATGTCTTGCATACTAGTAGTTGCTGATTTTAAGTCAGTTTCTCCCACCATGCTGGGGTGCGTAAGAAGTGGGGCCTCGTGTCCTGCTGGTTGCTGTAGCCTGCGATGCTTAGTACAGTGTCTGGTAAGCACCCGATAAACACTCACTGAGTTAATAAGAAGCTCTTTAATTACAAAAAAATCTACTTGGATTTTTATTAAAATTGCATTAAATCTACCAATCAATTTTAGGAGTATTTGCATTTTAATGATTCATAAACATGTCCTTATGTTTCCTGTATTTTTTCGATAAAATTTTACAATTTTTAGCTATAAAGGCATTGTACATTTTTTGTAAGATTTATCCCTAAGTGTCTGAAATTTTCATAAAAACATCACATTTTCTAATTCTTTGTGTTGATGCTTACAACTGTGACATTCTATATTCTTTATTGAGTCACATTTTAAAGTTTTTAAAATTGGTTCTAATAATTTATTCGTAGATTCACTGAGGTTTCTACACCATCATATCACTTACAAATAAATTCCATTTTATTTCTAACTCTCCAATCCTTTTATCTTTTTTTTTCTTTTAATCCTTACTGCCTTATCTAAGACAATGAGTACACAGAAAAGAAATAGTGGGATTGTTTTGATCCTGACCTTAAAGGGAAAGTTTCTCGTGTTTCACCATTAGGTAGGATGCTTATTACAGGTTTCCTTTGTAGGTACCATTTTGCACATTATAGAAGCTCCTTGTCCTTCTAGTCTGTTGTGAATGGATGTTGAATTTCATTGGACGTTTTTGTGTGTGTGTGCATTGAGAACATTACATTTTTCTTCTTTAATCCCCTTTAATTATACAGCTGATCTTCTAGTGTTAAACCTGTTTTGCATTCCTAAGATAAATTGGTCAGGATGCATTATGCAACCTCTTTATTGTTTATATAGGTCCAGAGGAAAAAGTAAGCTCAGAGAAGCTGAGTCACTTGCCCAAGGTCACACAGCCCAAATATTTATAAAGAGCAGATTATTGAAACCTCACAGATCTGAACGACACAGTCTACAAGAAATAGATTCGGCCTAGAAGGTACGTAGATATTACCGTCAGACCGCCGCGTTCAGAGAGGGCCGCTCTGCCCCCCTGGATAAGGGTGCCCAGAACTGACCTTGCCTGGCAGCCCTGCTGTCTGGGACTCCAGGTTCCCTTTGGGGTCATGCAGGGTCCCCATCACCTCTTAAGTCTGGATAAGACAATTCCCTCTCCCTCTTATCAGGAGCCAGGATCATAGAATTATTTGAGGATTAAAAAATTAAACTTCATTTGATTTCTTCCAACTAAGTGACCTTATGCAGTTGCCGTTTTTCTGTTCTTGGCTGTTATGATCTGTCGTTTGAAATCACAGTTGGCATATAAATGTTTCTCAGCCAGTGACTCATTCTGATAACCAACATACTTGGACGCCAAATGTTGTTCCGAAGTACGGGTAGAGTTGTTTTATTATTCAGACTCCCCCTATGTTTACTAGACTTCCCCCTCTTTGAATTTAGAGGGTCCCTGGCAGTGTGGTCTCCAGCACACAGAGTAATGAAACAATCCGCTTTTATAGAAATGAGCCAACTGACCACACCTGCGGAGAGCAGGCAGGCAGAAGCCGAACCGCCACCCAGCAGCCGCCGCAAACCCCAGGGGCCGTCCCTGTCCGTGTCCTGAATATCTCCCTTCTCACTGGTTTTCCGCCTTGCTGAGCCTGCCACCTTTTGTGCCTCACTGCTGGTGACTACACCAAACTCCCCGAGCGTGCAAAGTGGCCAGAAGTGACACCCAAGGCATCTTTAGGCAGGGTCCCCATTTTCTGTGTTACTTCTCAAGACATTATGTATGCGGTAAGCTCCACAGTAATCTAAGTCATGAAATTTAGAAAAAAATGAGAATTTTTGTGGTTATTGTCTACCAGCACGGCCAAGTTTCTTAAAATTGACAAAGCTGAGGGCTGGAGTAGGGGTGGGGGATGGGCACTCTCAGGCACTGCTGGTTAGAGTTCAAGTTTACGGTTTTATCTGGAGGGTAGTGAAATAGTGTCTGTGGACATTTTAAGTCCACATACTCTTCGGCTCAGTAAATCCATTTCTAGCAACTTTCCAGAGAAACCGTAGGACAGATATAGGCAAAGCTGACTGTCCTAGGATGTTTGGCAGTGTCATTTATGATGCAAAAAATTGTGAATGACGAGATTTTTATCAATATAGGGTATTTTAAATAAGCTGTGGTGCATTACATAATGGAATGTTGTGTAGCCTTTATAAAGGCTGACGGAGACCTATATTTACAAACAGGAAGATATCCTTAACATATGGTTTAGTTTTAAAAACTAAAATGCAAAGATAAAGCTCGAATCTACTTTGTTGAAAATTTAGTCATGGATATGTGAATTCAACATTTCTGCAAGCCTATCAAGTTAACGGTGGGTGGGGTGACATAGTGGATAATTTTTGCTTTTATTTGCCTTTTAGTATGGTATAAATCTTTCATAAGAGAATATATTACTTTTATACTTTCACTTTAGCAAAAAGCTATTTTCTTATGCAAATTTATTTTTATTAATCACATTGACAGGTGAACTACAAACTTTGAGTTTTGTTGTAATAACTCTAGCTATAGAAAAAGATTACTCAGGAAGCACAGTTTAAGTACAAACAAGTCATCCAAGTCAAAATCTCAAATGACGATTTTTCCTGTCCTTTACTGTGAGAAGGAAAGCAAATCCCTCAGAGGCCATTAGACCTCTGGGTAAGACAATTTCTTTTTATCAGGAGCCAGAATCATAGAATTATTCAAGGATTTTTTTTAAAAAGGGGCTTGGTTTGATTACTTCCAGCTAAGTGATTTGTACAGCTGCTATTTTTCCGATTATTTATTTTATAACAATCTATTGCTTAATGTCACTGCTGGAGTTTATATGAATTTTAATAAATAATCCATTTTGGTAACCAAACTATTTACAAGAAAAGGAAGAATTTTTAAGCATACATGTCCATTTTTTACACATACTTTGAAATTACCCGTCTACTGGTAGGACTCACTTGGGGTTGGGGGGCCCCCAGGGGAAGGTGCCAGGAAAGTCGCAAAGTCCTCCCTCTTCCTCCTTTTGGCTTCGCCATTACTTGTGGCCTCAGCGTTTTGACTCTCAGATCCTCCAACCTTCCCCTCTGACTCTTTCCTCCGTGGGCCTCCCTCATTCAGTTCCCAGGGCCACAACCCTGAACTTAAACCTGGCCCAGACCAGCCTCTTAACAGGGTTGAGACCCTTCCTGCCAGCACAAAGCAAGGGGCAGGCTCAAAGGAGGTCACGCAGTTTTTAGTCTGATTTTAGGAACCTCTAACAGGGGTACATTTTTTTTGTTTAAGGAAACAGTTCTATATTCACCTCACCCATAAGAAATTCACAGGACTTAAAAATAATACTCTTTTTTAAATAAAAATGCATGTGCAGTGTGTGGGTGTGACCGTGCTGGGAGGAAGCATAGAAAGAATGCATTTCTCTGCTGGGTCTGCTGGGCCACAGAAGAATTTGCCCTGAGGAGAGACAGCCGTGTCCTGGTGTGAATAAGAGATGGAGTTCGATTTTGTGTGACTCTGGATTCATGTTTAGTGACCAGAGCTTTTGAGCGTAGAATAACCCACCAGAAAACCAAGAGGAGGGTGTCAGAAGCCTGTCTTCTTCCCTTTCCAGAAAGCACTTTGTAGTGAATATGATAATAAAAACCCAGCTATTAGTGTAGTGCCATTTCACCTGGACTTGAATTTGAACCCTACCTTTCCCACTGATCGGCTCTGTTATCGCAAGCAAGGCATGTAACCCTCCAAGCCTCAGTCTCCTCTTCAGTAAAATGCATGGCATAGTACTCTCCAAGCTGATGGATCAGCGGGGCCAGTGGGATCTGCCTCCTAAAGTCTGGGGAGGATGAAGTGAGATACAGCTTCTGAACTGCTCAGCACAGGGGCTGGCCCAAGAGTAAGTGCTCAGTAAGGCTGGCTCATAAACGTAGTATCTCTGCTTCACTTCCTCTGAGACTTTTAACCAGTCTATTCACGGTTTTCATGTGTAAGCAGGTCGCCCATTCAACAGTGTTTCTGGTGTTCTGGATAGGTGATAACCCTTCTGTGGTTATCACGGCTTGCTGGGAACCTACAGGCCCCAGACACAATATGCGTTTGAAATAGTAAAGATAGTTTTAATGAGAAAAACCACTTCCTAATTCATCTGTTGAGTGTAGAGTATGTTGCTGCGCGTACTGTCCAACCAATGAGCTTGCACGAAGAATCTGGTTTGTTCCCCTCAGCTGAAGGCTGGGGTCCTCTGAGCGCCCTTCCAGCCACCTCCCCGCTGTCCCTGCCAGCCTGAGTGAGCTGCCCTCCCACTGGCTTCCCACAGGAATGTGTGTGCCTCCTGCCTCCTCCACGCTGTTCGTTATCTCCCCACTGGCCTTTGAGCTCCTGCAGGACAGGGACCATGTATTATCCGTCTCTGCGTCTCCTGAGTGTCTCTCAGATGACAGCACAGAGCGGTCCTCACAGAAACGTGTAGGATGAGAAAATGCACCCCTGGGAGGGGCGAGGCGGGCACCAGCGTGGCAGCGCGGAGTGCGTCCCCAGACTCTGATTCCTATTTAAGGTTATGTGGGCGGGCAGCTGCGAAAGTTCCTACTTGCTGTCTGAGACCTTTGCCAAGATGACTAAGTCCCTGGCCTTTCCTTCCCTTTCAAAAAGTGGAGAGCAAAGATAGAGAGGAGAAACGCTTGATCAGAACACCGCAGACCAATTTAAATAGAATTTCAGCACGGAGAGTTAGAAGTTCACGGAACTATGTCAGCCGTCTTGCTGAAGCTGTGTGGGGAGAGCCGACATCTTTGTCTGGGACAGGCTCAGCCATCTGGGGAGGGACAGACTCTTCAGGCCAGCGGGCCGAAAGGGCTCCCTCTCTCTGGGAAGTTATGATGAGCCCACGTAAGCTGTGGGAAGGTCGAATTTGTCATTCATTCCTCCTCTTCACATTGTATCTATACCTATACTTACATCTACTTATATGATGGGGTTTATTTCAGTGGAAACTTGAGCATAAATATAGTTTAAAACATCAGAAAGGTTTATGACATATTATCAAATGAAAAAAAGCATCTTACTGAATATACAATTCGATCCCAATTCCGTTGGTGACAGCATTATGGGCGATTTTTCCCACTTTCTCTGTATTTTTCTAAAACTTTCTAAAAACGGACACGCATTTTATTAACAATAAGGGGGGAGGAGCTACATATCTATTTCAAGTTCTAACTGGTCACCCTATAGCTTCTTGGGTAGGAAGTTCCCTGCCTCCTCTGAGAGGAGGGACCAGCCCTGCAGGTGAACCTCCCTGAGGAATTACCAGCCCTCTGTTTGACCCGATGACCGACGGTACCCACGAGGACACCCCAGCACGGTCTGGGGGGCCCGACCTCTCCAGCCACTGTGGCTGTCAGCAAGCTCCCAGGCTGCTCCCTTTGCTAGCCTAGAATGCCCCCCACCCCCACGCAGGGTGGGAATGCTTACTGGAATTAAGACCTCTGTTCTGAAGCCACGGCTGAGGGAACCTTCTTTAAGTCAGATTCCCATCATGCCCTTTCCTTGACCACATTTTTTAATTCCTGCATTTATGGGTGTGATTTTTATTTAGTATCTTGATGTCCCTCCACCTTCCCCGCCCCCCAAATCGAACACCCGTGAGCCCCACGATGGTTTTGCTCATTACTGAATCCTTAGGGGTCGCACGCTGCCCCGAGCCTTAAAAGGGACTTCAGTATTTCTTGTGTCTGTGAGTGCGCCACTGTCCTGAGACAAACGGAATGCAGAGGGGAGGACAGAGGGAGCACTGCCCCTGTGCCTCCCCAGGGCCGTCCAGCTCATCGAGGAATGCACACGTATTTGGTGAGTGTCTGTTCTCTGCTAGGCGCTGCAGGAGAAGCGAGACTCGCAGGGAAGGGCCGTGCCCTCTGGGGATTTACAGCATGAAGAGATGGGAAAACATGTGTGAAACAGATATCACCGCTGCTTAAGTTACACAGGAAGCGTATCGTATGTTTAATAGCCACACGATTGGAAACAGCCTGACGTCTCTACATAGACCACGTCCACATGAGCAAACGGGGCTCAGCCTGAACAGCTTCCAAACAAGGTCAAACCGTATTTTCCTCCCTTTCCTATTCCTGGGAATCCTTTTCTACTTCCCTTAAAACCCCTAACTCTTAACATTATCTGACTTAAAACATTATCAATGAGCACCCACGGTCTACCTGGCACCTCCCCCCACACCTGTCTGAGAAATTAGGGAAGAATCTCTGCCAAAAAGAGGGGCTGGGGTTGGGAATAAGAGCAGAGGAAGCGGGGGCAAGGCCTCTGCAAAGAACAGCTCACACTTACCATTGTACTCAGGTGCCAAGTACTGTTCTGAGCACTTTCCATGTAAACCCATGTGCTTGTCCTAACACTGCTATTCGATGGCTGTTGGTGACTGTTATCTGAGTTGGCTAAGATAGCTCAGGGAACTGAGTCACAGTAGTGACTTGCCCAGGTCAGCCAGCGGGCGGGCGGCGGAGCCAGGCAGTCTGGTTCCAGGGGCAGGGCTCTGACCTTGCATCACACTGCTTCCAAGTCCCCCGACTCTTTTCTCTCTCTCAGCATCCCTTGTCCCCTTCTCTCCTTCCTTCACCACCGTGTCCTTCACCGGGCTCTCTGTTTCCACTATGCAATCATTCCCTTCTTCCTGGACCCAAATTCTTAAGTGCAAATGCAGCCCCAACCTCCTTAAATCATTGTCCTCTTCGGGCTTCCCTCCAGATCTTACATTCCACTACATCTTTAATCCGTCCTCGGGGCACCCACTCAGAAGCTGTGACAGTCACCGAGTGAGTGGAGAATAACACCCACGTCTGTACAACCAGCCATCCGAGAGGACAAACCACGGTCCCATTTTCCAACTCCACGCGAAATCTTGGATTCTTGCTTTTGGTGTCCGATGGCCAATCGGAAAATTGATAAGGGCAGCTTGCCTTGACTGGGTGCCGCTTGTGTGGCAGGTATGGTTTTTAAGCACTCCCTGCAGAGTAGCTCCTTTAATCACACCATAGCAGCCCCATACGGGAAGTTCTGTTATTGTCATTCTGTTTCACAACTGAATAGACGGAGGCACAAGGAGTTTCAGTCACCTGCCTAAGGGACTGAAGCCAGGACAGGTCTTGGGCACTTGGGTCTCCGAGCCCAAGTCTTCACACTGTGCTGCCCGCCCTTTTACTCCCAGGCACTAAGCCTTCCATTGGGACATCTTTGTCTTTGATATAAGAAGCAGAAGTTCCTTCCTAAAAATGACCTATGTCTGTTTCATAGTTCATTTCAAAACGGTTTCTGACACTTTTCCCAGGCCCCCATTGCCCGAAAACCCTCAGTGGCTTTTTCCTTTCCTACTGAATTATTTGTGTTACTATTTTTACTCCCTCCCCTCAGAAGGCTGGCGGAATAGAGAACATGCCCTTGGAGTTCACGGTAACCAGGAAATGTACATGAGGACATTATGATGAAGACAAAGCGTGTTTCCCAAATATATGACCTTATGTCGGGGGCTCATATTGTAATCAGAAGGAACCTGACCCCTGGGATGTGGGTACCTCCAGGCGTGAGTCACGCTCGCAATATCTCTAGTGCATCTCCCGTGGATGCAGCCCCACACCCCGCCCCTTGCTGACAGCTGTTCCCCGCTGCCAGCGTCGCTCCGGTCTTATCAGTGCTCTCACTTCATGGGAAGGGCTGTGGTGAATGAATTTTTGGCAAGTGGATAGGAAGTTGCTCTTCTAAACAGCCTGACACTGTGGGCAGGCAGCAAGACCAAGAGAGTATAAGAAGTCTGGACTGGGCCGACAGCAGAACTCCGGGCACGTCGCAGAGGACATGGTAAGTTCGGGTCTGTCTCCTATGAGAAGTGGCTCGGGGCTGAATGCGGCAGGTACTGGTCCAGAAAAGGAGGAAGAGCGGTAGTTAAGTGCTTTTCATGGACTAGCCCTGTAGAGTCAGCAAGCATTTCTGCTGTTGTTCTGACCCTGCCACGCAGCTGAGGTTATTTGCGTGTTATAAGGAAGCCGTGATGCTGTGTGAGACTGCTGTTTCACTACGCTGGTACTGCCCGTCTTAGCGCTGTCTGGGCTTCTGGATTTCTGTCCTCTGGCGCCCACCAGGGCTCACAGGGACTCTCCTGGAGCAGATACGGACAGCTTGACCCCCTTCTCCAGGGATGCTCTCCTCTCTGGGTCAAATGCCAGGCTGAGCAAGCACCTGGGGCAAGCCTACAATTGACGGGTTTCTTCTCCCCAGCCCTCTCATTTCTTTTCTGGGCCCTAGGAGTCTGTTGGGACTGGTGTGCAGTACCCACGTGGTTTCCATGTCTGCCCTAAGTCTCAGTCCTGTTTGTGACTCAGTCTCCTCATGTGTAGAAGTACGAAATGGCCTTCTTCTTCACAGTGTCATTGTGAGTGTGAGGTGACGTCGTGCTGAGAGCACTGGGCTCTGAGGCTGGCACCCCGTTATTGGTGGTAGATATTGGCTGTCATTGTTATGAGAAGGAGACACTCATCAGGCTCAGTGAGTTCTGGGGTCCAGGGAAGCTCCAAGGTGAACTCATCAACAAAATCCTAGGGAAGACACACTTGGGTTTGATGCCCAACTTACCGGGAGTATCTCCCTCAGTGCCTGCAGTTGGTGGCTGGAGAGGCCCCAGGCTGCCTCTGTCTTTGAGTCCCTTCCTATAGGATGCACTTACCCCTGATTCGCTCCCTCCCTCTGCTGTACTGTAGTGCACTTTTCAAATCCTCATAGCGAGGGTTGCCGGGGCAGGAGGAGGGGTAAGAGGGGGATGAAGAGAGGAGGAAGGAGTCTCAGCCCATCCTGAGCTGGCGCCCAAATGACATGAGCATGTGGATAGCTTTCGTCTCATCGTTTGCACACCACACTTCTCCTGACCTGGTCAGCTCCCATGAATGAGCAGTCACTCCTCTCTTCCCTCTCTTCTCTTCGGGATTCTCCTCTACTTCAGGGATGTTAACATGTTGAATCTTGGAGTTCTTTGAGATTTTTTTTTAAAGATTTTATTTATTTATTTTTAGAGAGAGGGGAAGGGAAGGAGAAAGAGAGAGAGAGAAACATCAATGTGTTGCTGTCTCCTGAACGCCCCCTACTGGGGACATGGCCCTCAACTGCAGCATGTGCCCTGACTGGGAATTGAACCAGTGACCCTTTGGTTCATAAGCCTGCTCTCAATCCACTGAGCTACACCAGCCAGGGTGGAGTTCTTTGAGATTCTGATGAAAGAAATATGCTTTCCAGCTAAAAAATGAAAATATCCGCATAAACACCAAGCTTCATGGAAAACCGTAGGGGGTTCCTGACCTCCATGGGGGTCCCAGGATTAGAGCCCCACCCCATCACCTTCTGCGTTTTATACTCAGAAGCTCCTTGTGACTTCCTCAGGAACTGCAATGAAGTGCTAAGCACCCAAGTCCTGAAATTGGCTTTAATATTCCAAAGACAAGACCTCTTCCTTTGCCCTTGAACACATTTAACTTTCAGGAAGCTCAAACCTTGTGTATAACTTGGCTTCAAGTTCAGAGAGTGGTTTCCATTGACCACTAGGACATGAGGAAAGAGGTCAAGGTTTATCAGTGGAGTATTTGCACAGTCAGGTGAGCTCAGTGGGGCAGCTCTTGATTGGAAACTTACAGTAAAACGATGCCAAAGTTAGTCGAGGTTTTAGGGGGCTGAGGAGCAGGTCTGGATTCTCTTCCACTCATACCTTCCACCATCATCGGTCTGTGGCTTCTAGATCTTAGTCTTCCTTCCGTTACTTGTTTTTCTCAAAGTGCAACTAAATGGTTCACACTCTCCTGGGCTGGCCACTGGCTCTTAGAATGTCCAGCATCGGAGTTCTGTAAGTGGAAGCTTCTCAATCAAACCCTCAGAGATCAGAACGACTTTCTATGTAAAAGGAGGCGCTGAGAAAAGACCCAGGACCTCGCCCTAGAGGGTGGACACGTGGCAGTTTCCTCCATGACACTTGCTCGGCTGTCTTCTAGGTGCGTTAACTTCTCTGACTGAAAAGCAAAACGTAACTTTATAATATCAAACACAAAATGAATCCTTCATATTTGTAGGGAGATAGCTCAGCCATTATGCAACGGACTTTTACAAACTTTTTAAAGGTATGTTACTTTATAATTAATGCTACTATTTCACCGGAAGTAATGCTGACCAGTTGTCTAATTTAAATATATGCTTTGATTCTTAGTATTGATGTCCTGGGTTTCCTCCTGTTCCTACTTCTAATTTACTGTTCAGCTTAGAGACCTCTTTTCTTTTCACCGTGTTTCAGTTTCTGTTTTGAAGCTGGGGCCACTGATATCTGTGATACCCGGAAACGTAAGAGAAATAATGTATCAGCTGCAAAGCCTTGTAAAGTCGGGATGATGCCACCAAGGTGCATAGTTCTGCCTCCTCGATGACTAGCGCATCGACCTCCCCCTTTGCCTTCCCACGGGCCCCAGCCCAAACCAGGCCGTCTTTAACTCCGACTGGCACCATTACTGTAGCCTCCTCTTTTCGCAGCTCAGCCTCCCTGCTTCCAATTCCTCAAAAACACCATTGCTACATACATCTGTTCAGGGTCTCCTCTGTTCAAAACCCTGGCGTTTGGATTACTTCTGCAACTGTCATTTCAGACTCACAAGATCTGGCCCCAACCTACCTTTTCAGTTACCCTCTGGGACCTTCCAATTTCAACAGCCATCAGACCACCTCATTACCTGTCTTAGCCCACCGCCCCCACCTTCCTCCACCTCCTTCCACCTCCAGCTTCTCATTGCACCTAGATCTCATCCCCTTGTTTTGGTGCCCAGAGGGACATGTCACCAGCTTCATGTCATACCCTCCTTCCCCTCATCCACTCTGTTCCAGCTACACTGTCTTCCTGTTCTCTCGACTCCTCACCTTTAGCTTCCATCCTGAAGCCTTCAGACCCGCTTTTCCTTTTTCTTTAATGCTCTTCTTCCTGCTTCTCACTGGCTGGTTTCTGCTGGTCAGGTTGCTCTCAGTGTCATGTCCACCGCCCTGACCACCCTGTGTAATGTAACCGCCAGCCATTCTGCCGCACCGCCCCACCGTCGCTCCCGACCTGCCGTGCATCGCCATCATTTTTCATGTTTGCTCGCTCACTGTTGTTGCATATTTACGGGGTTTGTCTCATTGTCTGTCTTCCTCAGTAGACTGTGCCCCCCATGAGGACGGGATGGGGTTGAGGGAATGAGTCCTGCCCCTCTGTCCCCTCACGGGAGGCCCGAGCCATCGTGCCCCATGTTTCTCTCACACTCAAATGGGATGAGACAAAGTGCCAAGAACATAATTTTTTGCACAGCCTTCTAATGCTCGTCTACCCAATCCTAATACACTTTTAAATTTGATACAATCCCTGCTTTCAACCCTAATGTCGTTACAATTATCACACATTTTCCTAGTCAGTCTATATACCACTATCTTGCTTTCAGTCATTCCCCTACCATTTTCCTTCCTTCCTTCCTTCATCCGTCCATAAGGTGTTCGCTAAGCATCAGGCACCAGCTCTCTGCCCTGGCTGGGGTTCAGACCTGCGTAAGTCCAAGTCCTGGTCCGTGAGGAGCCTCTCTCTGCCAGCGGCCCTCCCCAGCCACCTCTCAGGTGTTTGCTTTGCATTTGGAATGCAGGCCTCACGCTCAGGAGGGGAGTCAGGGATTAAGATGCTGGCAGGGGGGCCACTGGCAAACAATGACCATTAGGAAGCCCTGGGAAAAGAGCTGAGGGGTAAGAGAACTGGGTCATGGAGACAGGAATCCGGAGGAATCTGTCTCTGCAAGTGAAGGTGGGGAGTTGAGGTAAATTCAGAGGAAACTCAGAAAAATTGCTTAGGAGGTCAGAGGAGAATTAAAAGAAGAACCAAGGGAAGGATTTTAAGCAAAAGGAAGTAGTCAGTAGTATTTACTGCGGCAGAACAGTCTAAGGAGATAAGGGTGGACGTCTTCACTGGGTTTGGTCATTTGGATGCCAGGGGTGAAGTTAGCAAGAGCAGTTTTGCAGGCTGCTGGGGCAGGGACTGGAGAGCGGAGGGGAAGCAAGGAAGTTAGGAAAGCTGAGCTGTAGACAAGATGAGGCATTGGGCAATATCTGGACAGAAGACGAAGGGTCTTGGGAGGGGCATTGTTCGATTCTACTTGTAAAAGTGCAAAGCTGTGATCTACCGTGTAGATGCAATGGAATCTCCTTTCATGGCACCATTCCTGCCAACTCTGTAAGGCACCTGGACACTGGCGATGGGGCTCCTGCTGGCCTCCAGCACCTCTTCCTCCGCAAAGTGAGGCCCAGGAGAAAATCACATGCTCCCTCCACTTTCTCTCTGCCCCACCCTGCACCCCACCCTGCACCCCACCGTCACTTCCAGTTCTTTGGAGAAGTAAAACTAAAGATGACCCCGGAGCGAAGCAGCCTTAATGATGGCCACACAGGCACGGGATGTTATTCTAGGGGCCCGGTCTCAGGCTCCTTCCCAGTAATGCCCAGTTGGAAGTGGGCAGCCAGAGATCATTAAAGTAGAAATTAGCAGAACCCACAGCCACTTTGCCTCGAGAGGATTTCCTCTTGTTGCAACTTGACTTGCTTCGTAGAACAAGGACAGAGTCTTGAAGTCTCCAGCACCTGAGAGCCAGCACTGTCCTGGAGATGATGCTGTAGACAGAGCAGGCGCAGGTATGAGGATGCCTGTCCACCCCAAGGAAGTTTCACAGGAAGTTATCACTCAAAGGAAGACTTTTCAGCATCACCCGCCCTCTGCTCCCACACACAAAACCCTTGCCAGTTGCCAATGAGTCAAGGTGCTGCCTTACAGTTAACACAGAGATTTGAACTTGGGGTCCATTAAACATGGATGGACTTAGTGGGTCCATGAACCCTCTGAAATCATCTTTGAAAACTGTGTGTATTTTTAAAAAGAATCCTAACTATGGCTTTTATAAGACTCTCAGAGGAGTTCATGGGCCCTGTGAGGATAAGAATCACCGTGTTAGCCCAACATACAACACATTCAGGGGAGCAAGCATGGACAAGGCATCCGGACTCACCGAGTCTCAGTGATGGGCAGAGGTGGCGGCCCCACCTTGAGCGTCCCTGGTCCAAAGACCTGCTGTAGAATTCAGGAGAAAGGCTAAATGGATTTGGCAGCGATCTCCGTGGTCTCTGGCAGCTCCCCTCTCAAATAATCTCTGAGAGGTGACCCTTGGTATTTGGTGACTTTGAAAAATGGAGAAGTATGAAGTGTGGTCAGATTCAAGCAGGGAGGCAGAATGACTTGCACTCTCCTCTCCTGGACGTTTGCCTCGGTCAGAAGCGCCTCCCAGTCCTCTGAACCCTTAAAACATTGAAAACCAGCTCTCTCCCTGCCACTCCCCAACGGAGAAGGTTCCATTTTCTGAAACCATATCTCTATGTGTGAAATTCTTCCTTCTTGATTGTGTCAGTGTGATGAGTACTTTTAGTAAGTAATTAAACAGCAGAAACATACTGCAAGTTTTGATATATAACTTAAACTTTTATATTTAAAATGCTATTGAAGATGAATCTAAATGGGAAGAGGGGCTTTCCCCCTCTTTGTTCATGTAATGGAGCATGAAGGTTACTTATCAATACAAGCAGACAAGTTCAACACCAACCCTATTCCAATAGTTCATTTTTAAGGATTTAAACATTGAGAAACCTCAATCACATGAAGAAGTAAAGGGAAAGGGAAGTTTAACTATAGCAATGTCAATTCTCTGAACTCCTTCCCAGCTGTATGCCCAAAATTACATAGTGATTTATCATCAACACTGAATCTGTGCTTTAGCATCTGAGAACTTAATTGGTCCTCCGTCCAAGTTGATGAAAGGGGAGAAATGGAAGCCACTGGACTTGAAAAGGACTTGTCACAAGGTCATGTGAAGCACTCAAGGTCTCAATACCTGTACCAATATTGTGGACTGTCTCTGTCTGGCACACCAGTGGGTTTTTTTTTTCTTATGCGGGGGCTTGGTGGCAAGACCCCATAATAAACAAGAGTCAGATGAGTTAAAGGTGATATTTCTCTTGTAAAATGGAAGAATGGCATGATCTTAGGCAGACTGGTGTTAGGAAAGTATGCTTTTGGAAATTAGAAATCTGAACATGTATTTCTTAAATTCTTGCTTGTGTGCCCTTTGGGAAGTCAGCCTCATCCTGGTTTAAAGATTTCTGGTGCCGCACCTGGCATGGTACTTGGTGGGTGCTGAACAGAAATGCAGTACTAACACTAGCCGGTGGCACAACACCATCCAGGGAGAACTCGGTGGGATCGAGTCCCCAGTCAGGGATTGTCGGGGATTGTCAGCGTACTTCCTGTGCAGACAGCCAGCCCTGTAAACTGCAACGCTAGGACACTCGCAGTGTTGGGCACAGGTCCCCCTGGGGCCAGCCGGCTAATGCTCTTGTCACAAGGACACAATATACCTACCTGGCAAAGCCAGTATTCGGGACCTCCTAGATGGAAAAGTACCGGGCTTCTGTGCAGTGGTAACCCCGCTCTCCGGGAGACTAGCAGTGATTTACGTCTGCCCACTCTCCGGTCAGGCTGTGGTCTCTGCAGTTCCGAATTTCTCCATCGGAGGGGGTTTAGGTAGCCGCCTGGATGGAGGAGCGAGAAAACTTCCATTGCTAAGCCACACACTGCTTTCGTGTTGGTGGCTACATTGGGGGGGATTTGAAGGGGCACCGTGCAGCCGCGAGGCTTGGTCACGTCGCACGCTCTGTCGTCTACCGCGGTGCAGCACGTATTTGGAGGCCTGGAGGTTCACGAAGGTAAAAGAGTGAAGGGCCTTCTTGTTTCAAAGTCAGGCTCTGCCGCTGCCGTTTCGAATAGGTTATTTTAGACTCTCCAACCTTTGGTCTTTCGTGCACGACATAAGGAGTCGAGCAAGATAAACATTTCTAGAACTTATTTGTCTAGAAACAAGTTTCAAAATGTTAATAGACTTGATGAGATCCCAGCAGAAGGAAGCTCATGAAACATAACACACGCTACCGACCCAAGGAGAATAAGATCTGCGTGAGCAAACGGCACATGTGTGCACAGGCACATCTACCAAACATGGAACATCACCGTAGACGTATGAGGAAACGGTAGCACCGGAAGACAAAACACAGATCAACAGGACCCAGCACAGCACAGCGAGCGAGGCTCCAGTGTTCACGGGACTTGCTACTGTTCCTGGGGATGGCGTTGTGGTTCTTAAGGGAAGATTATCACATAATCATAATCACGGTGTTTTTCTGACACGCACATTCCAAAGTGTATGGTAAAAGAAGCGTGTTAGAGGCATTAAGAACGATAATTCCTCAGTGCCTATTTGTAGGGTGAATGAAGCACTGGTGGGGTGTCCAGCAAGGGCAGAACTTAGAAGCAGAGCAGTGAGACACAAGAAGCAGACGGGACTGTACCTGCCTGTGATGCCTGTGGACTGACAGGTCCTTGGGCACGCTGCCCACAAGTGAGCACTAAGAGGGAGTTTTCTTTTCTCCTTGCAGGCGAACTGCCTACGAGCCGGCTGGAACCGGAGGCCTCAGGGAGTCTTCAGAACTGCCCAGCTTCTTTGCCTCAGTGCCCTGATCTCTGGTAAGTTTTATGCTCACCCTTCCTCTGGCCGCAAGTAATGAGGGTCACGTCTGCAGGCTGGGGAGACGAAGGCATGGGAAAGCGGCCCAAGCCTAGATTCCTGGGAGAACAAAAGGCCCCCCGACACCGTCCTATTGCTAGAAAAGGCTTCAGGGAGAACTCACACAGATCTCTCCAGGGCCACTTTACCCACGAGGCCCAGGCCCACAGGACTGTGAGGGATCCACAAAAACGTCTTAATTTCTTTCAAACTCACTTCTGTCTAGGTCAAAGGAAATGTTTGTAGGATACAATATTAATGCCGTCATCTTTATGCCAACGCAATCGTAAAATACCGTTTTTAATAAATACTACGGAAGAAGGGGATTACGAAGCCAAAATTACCCAGATTCCACGGACGTCATTAACGCAGCCCTGGCAACATCGGAGTAAAGTCGTAGAGCAAAACAATAGTATAACAAAGGTGTCGGGGAGGGAGAGACGAGCAAAACTGACCCCCAGGCAGGCAGCGGAGGAGAGAGCTGACTAGGAAAAAGACTTTATAAACAGGAAAGGGAGCCATTTCCAGGCCTGATTGCGTGCATTGTACACAGCTCCACATGGGAGCTGGCCTCTGCCGCTTGGGCGAGCTCCCGCTGGCCACGGTAACAATTCCCACATTTCCATGCTCGCCCTTTTTACACGTTCGAAGGGCACATTCTTTATTCCCCTTGATATCACCAACACTTCTTTACGAGGCCTGTGTTAAACTTTGGTAAGTGAGTCAGCAGAGATGGGGGAAGTAATTTATCAAAGAGAAGCAGCCAAGAGCCATGGAATGAGTGCCAGACAGCAAGTCAGGAGGTCTGGTTTCTAACCTGCCTCTGCCACAAACCTGCTGTGTCTCACTCAGCTAATGCTCACTGCATGCCTGTTAAGTACCAAGCTGTCTGCTTGGTGTCGAGAATCCAGAGCTGAAAAGGGAGAGAAGCGGAGGCAGAGTTGAGATGCAGTGGGAGCCTGCAGGAAGGAGCACCAAGTGGACCCGGGGTACCATGGAAAGCAGTGGGGACAGTTTAAGGGGCACAGGTGGGGACGGCGGCCAGGACAGCAGGAAGAACACACGCAAAGGTATGGACATCGGAGTTCTGTTTTGCTAAGAATATTAATGTGAGGGCAATAGGCTGGGCCAGCAGGGGGGCTCCAGGTCACAGCACACCCTAGTTTCCATGTGAAGAGCTACAACACGTAGATAAGAGACAGCCCTCAAGACGTGGTGGCTGTCATTTAATTTGGACTTGGCAAATTTATAAAAGGAGAAGATTAGATGACTTCTAAAGTCCCTCCCACTTATAGTATCTTAGGATCCAAATCTCCAATGCCAAGCATCCTCAGAACAGGCCATTTTCCTATTATGATTTCATGTTCACCTTTAAGTGAGAGATGGAAACCAGTCTTTTACCTTAACTCAACATAAAAGAGTCATGTGTGGGGTACTCGTCTTCAGGCCGGAAACTCGCCTGACTCCACGGAAGTGCACTTCCACTCACAGCCTCCTCTGGCCAGACACACTAACTCCCCTGGTCCTCCCTCCCTCTCCCTTATGCAGAACTGACGCACCAGAACGGAGCGGCGGCGTGGACCTATAATTACAGCAGCAGCGCCTACCCGTGGAATTCCTCCCGCTTATTCTGCCAACGGTTCTTCACGGACTTAGTGGCCATCCAGAATAAAGATGAAATTGCTTACCTTAACGCTATCTTACCTTACTACAAAGATTACTACTGGATTGGAATCCGGAAGATCAATAATAAATGGACCTGGGTGGGAACCAAAAAGACTCTCACCAAGGAGGCTGAGAACTGGGCCGACAACGAGCCCAACAACAAGAAGAACAACCAGGACTGCGTGGAGATCTACATCAAGAGCTCGTCGGCCCCCGGCAAGTGGAACGATGAGCCGTGCGGGAAGAAGAAGCGGGCGCTGTGCTATACAGGTACGGTCTTCTCTACTCTGAATTGTTCTGTTTAAAACAAAAAATGCCACCCCTGGTTCACGAGCACAGTCACCGAGTCAGTAACATGGAGCCACAAAGTCAGGGGTGTGACAACAGAGTAAGCTGTCAACCGAGCAGCGTTAATGAGCACCTTGAAGAATAGAAGGTCAGGAGTAGAGAAAACGGGACTTTCAAAACCAGAAGGCCATTTTAATATCATCTACCCATCCTTCTCATTTTGTAGCTGATGAGACAGGTGCTCAGGAAGTTTCAGTCTCCTAAAATGTCTGTCCAGAGCTTTCCGGCACCACCACGCCCTAGAATAGGAGAGAGTGTAAGCTGGGCGGGAACTCAGCTCTACCCCTTGGAGACGCAGCAGCTGTGACTAACACCTCCCGGACACCAGTGTGCCCCAGGCGCTGTTATTAGCTCGTGTGTCCTGAGACCATTTCGTATCAATGGCAGCTGGTCCTCATGAGACCCTCATCAGTCACTCCTCCCATTACTCTCAATTTGCTGAAGAAGGAAAGGCTCGGCCCCCGCAGTCCATATTGGCAAGATAGTCTTTTCCAATAAAAGGGGCAAAAATTACAGGATTGAAAGGAGGCTGAAAGTGACTGGTGTGAATGGTGCCACCCCTCTAAGCTGCAACATCAGCAGACATCACTGACTGGCACAATGTTACCTCAGTACAGTCGGCTCCCCTCTCCACTAACACTGATTGGCGTTTTGCCATCCAAGTGGAAAAGGTGTAGAGAACCATCGGCTCTTCGTAGGAGATAGATGAGAAAGAAATTAAGAAATTAAGCAACAAGAAATTAAGTTGGAATAATTCTGTAAATGTCAGGATTTGTTAGGTCTCAGAATAGGCTTTCAAAAAAAAAGATTTATTCATTGAATCGTCATTAGTTTCTTTCCTGGAGATCCCAAAGAATAGACAAGTTACTAAGGGGACCGAAACCCTGAAAAGGAGTAGAGTACAGAACACGGGCTGTTTCATTATTCCTAGAGTTCTGAGGTCCTAGGGAAGAAATAGAAAAAAGTCCGTGTGCTTTGAGAGCACAGGGCAGGCAGGTGGTGCTCCTGCAAGGCGCCGGTGGGGTCAGAGTGCATGGGATGCATGACCAGCTACTGCCGCCTCCTGCATCGTCCCTGCTTGGGACCTTCCCCAGTGCTTCAGTGCAGCTTCGCCAAACTCTCTCATCGCCGTGGGAACTTCTGCAGAGCCTTGCGCGGGTTGTAGAGACTTACAGCATCTCAGAGTTGAGGGGAAACAGAGAGCTCATCGACTATAGTCCTCTACGTGACCTAGGGATTTCCTCTTATAATAGGAGCCAGAAATGGACCCCATGGCTGGCCAGGGCTTAGTGAGCAGGAAACACCCCCAGAGAACAGTCTAGCCTCAGACCTCGAGCCAGCTACGACCCCATTGAAAATATCAATGAAAATATTCTCAGCGCTGGGATAGCATCAGTTCTAACACCCTCCTCCCCCTACTGCATAGAGCGCACACCCTCAAAGAGTCTCCCACAGGAAAGAAACGCCGGCCCGCCCCCCTCTGTCACCCGGTGGCACAGACCTAGTGAGGAGGGCCAGGCAGCTCGCTCAGGCTCTGTGCCATCTAAGCCCGGCCTGTTCAGACCTTTGAAACGTCTTCTCACAAAACCGTTTGTCCTTGACCAAGAGCAGGTCTTAAAACTCTCATTTGGATCCTCTGCTCCTCTGCCCTGTGGCACTGAGCACAGATCTGAAACAGGCTGCAGGTGGGAGGGTTTGGGCCCTGACCCTGGGCAGGTCGGGCTCCGTGCAGGAACTTGGCTGAGGTCATGGCGAGGTCACGAGTAGGCAGCAGAGCCAGGGTTGTGATCATGTGTGTGTGACCCCCAGCCTCCGCACCGTGACATCTGCTGTAGGGTGTCTGGAATAACAATCACTGTGCACAGTTGTGGTTGAAAAGGCACAGCCTATCTGCTACCACAGAGAGGAGTTCCTGTCTACACTTCTGCCAGCGGCTCCGCCTGTCCCTCTGTGTGCACACACAGTAGTCCCTCCTTAGGCAACACGAAAGCAGCCTGAGTGAGGCCAGGTGATGCCCTTCACAGGGGACAGGCTGGCTCTCCAAATGGCCCTGAGGTTTGCTGTCATTTCACTAGCTCAGCCTCAGCCCGGAGGGGCTGAGTCTGGGACTTGGAGCAAGAAGCCAGCTTTCCCCCGTACATGCTGGGAAAGCCCAGCTCTGACCCCTCTGCACCCACACAGCCTCCTGCCACGACACGGCCTGCAACAGACAAGGGGACTGCATCGAGAACATCGGGAACTACACCTGCTCCTGCCACCCCGGCTTCTACGGACCGGACTGTGAATATGGTGAGGCTGCCATTCTACTGATACTGTGCTGCTGGGGCTGTGCTTTCTCTACCCCCATCCCTCTGCCCCCTCAGGTGCCCCTAGACACGCAGTCGGGGCTAAAAACACTCTCTTCCTAAAGAGAATGTTTGCCATACAATCTCAAGAGGTAAAGGGGAAATGCAAAGGCAGCAAAGCTAGGCGAGTATTAAACCAGTGAAAGAATGGGTGTTTCCCAAGATGTAGCCCATACAAAGGAACAAGGAGGACCAGGTGGGGTGAGAAGCCTAGAGGGACCGGGTTAAGGGGCTTATTCAAATGCAGCTTCCAGCAAAGCTGACCTTGCCTTGGAGCCTACAATGAAAGATCCTTATCTTGTCCCGCAGTCCAGGAGTGCGGGGCGCCAGAGCTCCCTCAGCATGTGCTCGTGAACTGCAGCCACCCTCTGGGAGACTTCTCCTTCAACTCGCAGTGCAGCTTCCACTGCGCCGAAGGCTACACCCTGAACGGAGCCCGCAAGCTGGAATGTTTGGCTTCCGGAGCCTGGTCAAATAAGCCCCCACACTGTGTAGGTACGTAGATCCTATGCCTTCCGCCTTCACTGACAGGTTGAACTTCAGAGGGGAGAATGAGCTTTCTGCATTAAGTAGAATGGTAAACAATGAGGACCTCCGATCCATGAGGATCCATGAGGAGTTCCGGTTGTTGCTATTACCCGTCAGCCAGAATAACACTAGTCTTGATTTGCATGGTATTTTGTCCCTGTGGAGTGACATAATCAGCTTGAGTCTCGATTCTCAGGCAAAAACACTGCAAATGGTCCTCTCTCCCTTTGTTGATTGCAAAATTAACAGAGTATAACACGGAGGACTTGGGGGTGAGTATTATTAATTTCATCATTTGGCCTTGCTGCTCTAAAAGAGTAAATGAAAAATAAGGGTGCTTGGATCTTTCCAAACAGCTAACAAAAATACCACCGGAGCCACCAAGCCCATTGCCCTGCCTGTCCCCTTGGGAAGGTACCGAGTTGCTGCAGTGTCCTCGGCTTCCCAGGTGCTCACGCGCAGCCTGTGCTTGTTTTCAGCCACCCCGTGCCCACCCCTGCGGCCCCCCGAGCGAGGCAGCATGCGCTGCCTGCACACTATGGACATGCACCCCAGCCAGTCCAGCTGCAGCTTCAGCTGTGAAGAGGGATCTGTCTTGGTTGGGCCAGAGCTGGTGCAGTGCACGGCCTCGGGGGTGTGGACGGCCCCGCCCCCCATGTGCAGAGGTGAGTTGCGGGCAGCGGGGCACATACAATGTCCACCCCACCCAGTGCCGGCTGGGAGTATGGGTGACCCTGGCTGGCTACGGAGAAGCGGGCCTGCGTGGCCACAACCTGACTGTCCTTCCACCTCCCCCTCAGCACGTGGCTACAGCTAGAGGTAGGAAAAGAGTGCTGGGCTCTAGAAAACTAAAAGGCTGGTGTCACTAGAAGTGTAACTTAAAAAATCTTCCCTTCCCCCAAACTCAGAGCCCTCAGGTAGAGTCAGAATAACCTCATTCATAGGTTTCACATGAGTGGGGAAAAGGTGGCATCCACACCTGTAGGTAGACACCAGAAGGCCTCCTGGGACAGGTGCGTAAAGGTAGAAGGAAGAGAGCACATGGGAGTCTGTGAATTTAAGAGGCTCGGGCCGCCCTGCGGCCTGGCACTCCGTGTCTGGACCAGCGGCACCACGCTCTCCTGACACTCACAGCTGCCTACCGCACGAGACTTCAAGGTGCTTCCGGGCGGCTCTCCAGCCATGAGCGTGGTCTTTCTCCCTCCTCAGACCTCTCTCTCTGTCCTTGGGTGTTCTCTCCAGCCATGCAATGTCAGCTCCTGGAGACCCTGACAAAGGAACCAAGGACTGTGCTCACGCCCTTGCTGCCTTTGCACTCCAGGTGGCTCCAGGTGTAAATTCAAGTGTGACCTGGCTGTCCAGTGAGGGGCTGGCACACACTTTGCGGCACTGGCCCCGGCCGGTGGACCGCACCCTTGCTAGCCTGTGAGGGTAGGGTGTTCCTGCAGCAGCCCCCGCCCTCCCAGGCGGGGGTCATGGCACAGTGGGAGGATCAAGGGCTCTTACCGTCGGCGTGGCCTCCTCTGGGCTCTGATGCTGGGCAAGGTGCTTGACCTCTGGTTTGAGACATGGTCTTCTCATCTGTGAAGTGAGCTAAGAATCGCAAGGGGCTTTTGTGAGGGTGAAGTATGTAAAACGCATACAATTAAGTGGCAGGTGTAAAGTGCCCCGCATAGAGCTGAGCGTTCGGGCAACTTTAGTTTCTGCCTCCTTTTCTCCCTCCTGCCCTGCTGGCGTATACAAGCTGTGGGACAATGTCCTATGCTTGACAGGAAGTCGGAGCAGTGGCCATTAGGACAAAAAAAAGGTTACTCATTGTAGCCTTTGAAGGTGGCCTGTGACAGAGGAGCAAAGGGACACCGCGCTGAAAAGAGGCTGCGATGTCACGCCAGGCCGTTCACTAGCACCACAGAGGCAGATTCTGTGCGAGAGCCTCACTCCCTCCGCTTTCAAGGCAGGCAGGAAGCAAAGGGCAGCAGGAAATGAAAGGCTGGCTCGGTGATTTCCTACGAGACCTTGGGCACAAGCCCAGCTTGGCTATTGTCTAGATAGGAGACTCTGGGGAAGTCACTTAGACTTGCTGAACCCCACTTTCTTTATCTGCAAAGTGAGAGAGAAACACTAGAGCGTCTTGGGTTCTTACGTGAAAACCAGACATCTAAGCCCAGGGTGTAAGGGTAGTTCTTTTTAAAAAAAAACAAAAAACAGGAATAGCTGGCCTAGAGATGAAATGCTTTATCAGGAAGGAGCATGAGGAAACCAGACTTATCAGAACTAAGGTCCTTTGGGGCTTCATTGTGCTTGGAACTCACTTCGGGCAGCACTCACTTGGCAACCGAAGTCTGATGAGGATGACATCCTGTATTCCAGAGGCAAAGCCCCTCAGGACCAACCACTTGATGGGGCTCGATAATACAGGGTCGACAGCAAGCTATGCGATTCCAGCTTTTTCCTTAGAAATCCAGCCTGTTCTGTATCTACTCTTCCAAACATAGTGCCACTGCATGCTTCAAGAGCACCTTCGCCGCAACAGGCGCTGCGCGGCTCTGAGATGTGACTAAGAATGACTGGCCGGGCTCCAGGAGACTGTGCTCCGACAGGCAGAATTACACTAGTGTATGAACAGCACGGGAACAGGGGCCGTGGGAGCACGGGCGGGGGGGGGGTTCCTACCCCCAGTTAGGGTGGGCAGAGAAGGTTCTTAAAGAAAGTGAAGTCTAAGCTGAGACTAGAAGGGCAGGCGAGTGACTCAGGCAAAGGGGGGCACGGGGCTGTGTTCTGGGCAGTTTCCCTTTGGAAAAGCGGGTCTGGACCTTCTGACCACATGGTTAGAAAGATGTAGCCTCTCTGAGAAGCTCTTCTGAGAAAGAACTGAGCCGTCCATAACCCAGTCTCAGACTGTGACGTTCTCCTTTCAGCCCTTGCCTGCGAGCCGCTGGAGAGTCCTGCCCATGGAAGCGTGGCCTGCTCTCCGTCCTCGAGACCATTTCAGCACAACACCAGCTGCAGCTTCCACTGCGATGACGGCTTCCTGCTGAGCGGAGCCCACACGGTTCGGTGTGCTGGCGTGGGACAGTGGACAGCGCCTGCCCCGGTCTGTCAAGGTACTATGACATCAAAACATTCCTTCTGTGCCACTCAGCCTGTTAAAGGCGTCGGCGTCTGCATTTAGCACGGTCATTCATTTATTCATCAGACACTCACAAGAGCCTACTGTGGGCCGAGCCCTTTGTGCTGGGCACCAGGGAGGACTTGGGGAGCAAAGCCCGTCGTAGGCACAACGTGTTCGTGCGCATGTTGATGGACACGTAGAGGGTGGGTTGGCGCGAAGGAGACAGGCAGGGAGGTGGGAATGAGGCATGAAGAACAGCATGGGATGGTCGCAGAATAATGGACAAGGCCTTTAGTCTAGTTCTGTCATGTTCTGGCAACGCGCTTTGGTCTCTCGGAGGCTCAGTGTCTTCTGTAAGATGGGGGAGCTGTCTCCTGCCTTCCTCGCCTGCCTCACTAGAGCTTGTACGTTAACGTGCGCAGAAGCCAGCTTAAAACTGCGACGAGCTTCACGAATGCCGGCACTGGGACCTCTGGGAAACCCACATGAGTCCCCGAGTCTGATTTAAAAATAAGGCAGGGGTTGGAAGCCAGTGTCCTGAAACGAGATTAGCGCACCTGCGCCCACAGCACACCATCACAGTAAGAACACGGCAGCCACCCGTGCCCAGCAGAGGAAGAACGGGGAAATGAAAGGTGGCACAAACATAGGACAGAATAGTATTCTGCCTTAAAATGGAAAAAATTCAGACACATGCCACAACAGAAATAAACTTCAAGAACATTAGGCTAAGGGAAATAAGCCAGTCACAGAAGGACAAATGCCATAGGATTCCACTTATAAGAGGTACTTGGAGTCGTCAGGGTCATGGACAGAAGGGGGAAGGGTCATTGCCAGGGGCTGGAGAAAGGGTAAGTGGGTAGTTACTATGTAGTTGGTATGGCGTGTCAGTTTAAGAGGATGAAAATTGTTTTGGAGACGAATGGCGGTTATGGTCAGAAGGAATGTACTGAATACCACTGAACGGGTAAGTGGTAAAGGGTAAATGATACTTTATGTGCATTTTGCCACAGTGAAAATTGGCGGGGGGCGGGGGAGAGGCAGTGGGGAAATAGATGACCATGTGCCACGGAGGTGAGAGCAGCAAGATACACCGTCTGAAAGACGCAGATGCCAGAGCCCACGGACGCCAGAGCCCGGGGACGCGCTTCAGAGGGCAGGCTCTTAAGGGCTCGCGGGAGCCACTCCTGTCTCCAGGCAGGTGAACCACCCAGGAGAGATGGCTGGATGTTTTCGTAGGCATCCAGAGATGAGGTCCCGAGAACCCCCTTGATGAGCCTCCCCAGCGCTTCTGTTCTGACAGCTGTGGTCTGCATCTGGTGCCCAGCTTCAAAGATATTCCTGCTGCTATTGCTGCGGCCTCTGAAAACGAGCCCCGCGGATAAGATGAGCTGAGCACTGGAGTCTAACTCCCTGAGGTAGTTACAGTCATTATTCCCATTTTAAAGATAAGGCTTTAATACATACAGAATCCAAGTGTTCTCTCCAGGTACGACCATCTATTTTATACGACTGATGTAGTGGTGCATGAGACCGTGCTATTTAATTCTGCTTCCTGACTTAGCATCACACCATAAGACACCTTCCATAGCTTTTCAAGGTGAACGATGTCATCTTTAGTGACCCCCAGTATCCCTCTCGTGGACCCACCATAACTTATTTTCAGCCTCTGATTAGTGGCATTTACTTTTGTTTTCAATAGTTTGCTCTTATAAATAATGTCATGATAAAAAAAATCAATGAACTGGTTTTTCCCATATGCGTGTTGATTATACTTAGCATAGATTCTTGGGTCCCAAAGTATGATATTTTGAAGTTACTCATTGATACGTATTGCCAAAATGTTCAACAATGGCTCGGCATTTTCCTCATAAAATCCTGCGTGTGCCATTGTGATTGAACGACACTTTTCTCATCCTCCAGGTTAAATGTGCCGGATTCGGAATCCCTGTTCTTGGCACTCGATCGGGTTAAGGGGTGGGATCGGTGAGAGTGTGTGTGCCGCTGTTTCCTCGCTTCCTCACTTCCTCCTTTCCTCACCCTCAGCTTTGCAGTGCCAGGGTCTTCAGGCTCCAGACAAAGCCCGGATGAACTGCGCCCACCGCTTCGGTGCCTTTCGGTACCAGTCCACCTGCAGCTTCACCTGTGACGAAGGCTTACTCCTGGTGGGAGCAAGCGAGCTCCAGTGCTTGGCTACTGGGGACTGGAGCGCGGGTCTTCCAGAGTGCCAAGGTAAGATGGATTCTTCCCAGCTTCTCGGAAATGAATTGCAGGCTGTATTTAAAAGGCTCTGTTTTAGAGGTGGGAAGTGTGTAGCACCCAGAAAGCTGAGATGGACTGAAAAATGGATGAACGCTTTCATCCCGAACCCAGTGATTGGGACCACAGATGCCTCCAGACGCTGGGCGGGCAGTAGAAGGGGCGAGATGCTGGGCAACAGGCGAAGGGAATGGCCCCTGCCAACCACTCCCCAGGGCCTTCAGCAGCACCTGCGGCTGCCGTCGTGAACCAGGTGAACTGTGCTCGCTTGGCTAAAACTGGTATCTGGAAAGAAGGCCCGAGGACAAAAGTGGCCTGAGGATGGCCGTCCCAAGGCTGACCTTTACCCCTAGGTAAGGGCTGGCACTTTACCCCAGGAAGTCTCTTGGTGGAACGGGGAGGGGCAGAATTTACAGGTGCCTGGGTGCAAACATCCTCCAATCTGGCGTAAGTTGGCAGAAATATACTTAGGATAAAGTGAAGAGACAAAAACGGGGAAGAAGCTAACCTATAAACATGAGGTTAGGAGATGTTCAGAATTTAAAAGGCGCATATTCAGCATAAGCATGTCCACCTGTATTGCACTTGAATACAGCCGACGTGTTGTGTCAATAGCGTACGAAATGCAGCTGGTTGTGGTCACCTGTGCTGGGGAACTGAGGGGCAGCTGCACGCTTTTGCAGCCCCCTTTCCTTTTTCCACCTAATGTTTCCAATTTTTAGTCATATTTCTGGCAAACACTGCCTTTAAAAAAGCAATATTTACATTTATAAAAGCTACAGATAAGAAAATAAAGAAAATAAAACCCCCTTAAAATATGCCCACCTTAAAATAGACACTCTCAGCATTCTCGTAGGAATTCTTCCAGTATTGACCCTATCCACTTTTCCCTCCATGCCATTAGTATTTTGAGGATGCTTGTACAATTTTAAAAACAAAATTGAGCAAGTAAAATACTAGACAAGTCTGCACTGCTTGCCTTTGCCCTTCACTTTGCACGAGCTTTCAACAGCTGAGTGAGAGCAGGCAGGTACATGTTTTTAATGGAGAGGAAACCACTTGTGCTTCAGGTCACACACCAGCCTGTGTGTGCGTGCGCACGCGTGCACATACACACACACCCCTGTTAAGCTGGGGCAATGGTAAACAAGTGGAAGAACGAATGAGTGAATGAATGAATGAACGGACCCAGCAGCACTGGATGGCTTCCCCCCCACCCCCAGGCACAGGGAGCATGCCAGCCGCCGGAGCTGGGGGCGGTGCACATCCTGAGCTGAGTCTGGGGAGGCCAGGGTGAGACGTGTGACCTTGCCCCCTCAGCTCTCCTCCTGGCCATCGTGCAGCCAGGACATGTCACCAGGTCCACACAGCTTTGGGGAAGAACTGGGAGTCCCTGAAGAGGGTTCCGCAGTGATCAGAAGTCTTCCGGGCCACCCTGGGCTGTGCGGGACACAGATTACCATTCACTGCCCCATACTGTCCTGCGTGGGGGCGTTTCACAGCAAGGAGGTTGGCATGCGCCGCAGCTTCCTGTGACCTTCCAGTTCCCTTCTGCTTTTGGTTCTGTTTACTCTGAACTTTCTCCTCTGTTGCTGGGTGAGCAACCAGTGCAATACCCACATGTGGGCTGGGCAGGAAGGTACCAGGAGGCTTGCAATCTACTAGCTGTTGTAACACTTCTGAGAGAGTGTTATCAATTTCCCTTTTCAATGCACCTCCCACCCCAGCATACCCGCCCCAGCTGTGGGGAGGCAAGGCCACAGATGAGCTGGAAATGGACTCCCTCTTTGTCCTTACAGATTATAGGCTGTTTGACCTTTCTCCTCTCTTCCTCAGCCCCCCACACCCCACACCCCACACCCCAACACACACATATGCTCTGAACACACAGACTTTTCAAGAGACAGGGAATAATGAGGTCTTTGGACAAGTTTATCAGATTAGAAGGGATATAGTTAAACAGGGGAAGTGATGAAGGGAAGAGAATGGTGCAGAAAATGTTCTCGAAACCTCAAGTAGTTCAAGTCAGCGGCTGGAGAATGGTCTCAGATTCAGCCACACCGCCACTGTCTCTGGTCTAAAGCCACACACTCCTCACTCGGGTCAAACAGCGAAGAAGAAATATCCTAAACCGTGTGTTCCCTAGCCTTCATTTTTTGCCATGAGCATGTCACCAGCTATGAACAGTTGCACGAAGTGTTTTCACTTTTGACCCCTGTGAAAACCCTGGGGCCCCCGGAATGCTGTTCTCCACATTTCACAGGTAAAAATGTTGAGGCTCAGAGAGGTTAAGCGACTTGCCAAAAGTCACAGAGCGTGATCTCCAACCCAAGCAAGTGCCCGAGTACCTCAAACTCCACGTGCATAAACTGTGACCAAAAAACCGTGAAATCTAATTTACCCTTTTTTTTTGCAAGTAAACAAATAGGGTCATTCGAGGCTGCTCACTGTAGGATGAGGCTGGTGGGAAGACGTATGCAGATGGTCATTTACATTAATGTCCACTTTATGTCCAAGATTTTTAAATTCCATTTTCACATATGTAAATAACTTCTTATTTTTATACAACGAAAGGTCCCTGCAAGGCGAGGATGGGTACTTTTCCCATTTCGTAGATGAGGCAACTAAGGCTCGGAATGTATACTGTCCAGACGCATTGCTAGTGGGTCACAGGAGCAGCATCTTTCCGCTCCCTGGTTGGGGAAAGGAAATTTGGAAGGAGAGGAAAGTATTTTACTCCACTTTCCAATTTCTGGGCACTTGTCATTGATTTCTGGCAAGGTCAGTAGGTCTGTTTCTGCAGAAAGTGCTAAGGAAGCAGCCACTTCCAGCCCTAACGTGAGCAACTGAAGTTCGCTGCTCCGCTATCTTCACCGACAAGCACCAGGCTATCAGTCAGCTGTCAGCTGCTGCTGTGTTCCGCGACCTCTAAGGGGAGGTAAAGCACCATGAGATTCCAGCAACCCTTTCTGGCCGAATGCTGCCCGTGTGTGTTAGGGCACACGCACACACACTCAGGTGTCGGGCTCCTGAGCTCTAAAACAGCCTCTTCTCTCCTCCCCTGCCGCGCCCTTTAGCCATTACCTGCACACCGCTGCCAAGCCCTCAGAATGGAACAGTGACGTGTGCCCAACCGCTGGGACATTCCACTTATAAGTCTACATGCAAATTCACCTGTGATGAGGGATTCTCTCTCTCGGGATCGGAAAACCTGGATTGCACTCCATCGGGACTCTGGACAGGTCCCCCACCAACATGTGAAGGTAGGATCACGGGTCTGTGTTTTCTTAATAAGGCTTCTCAGGCAGCGCTGTAGAGTGGGATTCGTGTAAAACTGTCTTAAGCTAAAGGAAACACACTCTCCCCAAGGCATGGTGATCTCGGCCGAAAGGAGCTTCCCTCCCCCCCCACTCTCTTTTTGTCCTTATGGTGATAACTTCAATTGACAATTGCACAGCTTTTTAAAACGCTCTTATGTCTTTATGTCATTTGATGGTTACCGCAGTTCGGAAATAATCTCCATTTTGGAGATGAGGAAACAGGGTCAGAGAGGGTGAGCAGCTTGTCACAACTCACCCTGTTGGAGAACGCTAACGCTCAGCCACCTCACGGGGACTCTCCTTCCTTGCAAAGGCTTTTTCCACCACAGTCTCCGCTAGCTCACTCCTGCACTCGCCTCTCCTGGGCACAGCCGGGCGCCCGGCATGGCTTCAAGGGGGGGTGTTAGTTCACCCCAGCCCCTGGAGGGTCTCAGTCTGACGACTGTGAGCTTCTTTCCTCCCTCCATGTCTATGTGGATTACAAACTCCATGAGAGCAGGAGCCGTACCCTCTTCACCCTCATAGCCACTGAAGCAACTAGACAGAGAAAGTGGCTGTGTGACAAATATCTGTCGAATCGGAGCTTATCATTTACTGGTAAAATGTATTTGAGCACAAGCCCTAAGGATGGTGACATCAGTGAAATCATCAAAAGCGGGGGCTGGGTCTCATCAGTCTTTGGTTTCCCCCAAATATCTGGCTGACGCAGTACCTAGCATATAGTATACTCTAAAATGGAAATGTGCTGAATTAATTAATCCATACGTCATGCTTACCTTCGGAAGGCACCATCGTACCAATGTATTGCTCGCTGTACTCACCGGTAAGGAGACCAGGAGCAATCTTCGCCGCCCGCGCAGTGAGCACCAGCTATTTAACATGCATGGCCACATGCAAGCCACACAAGAATCTTTAACACGGTTGTTCTTATGCCCACCTTAAAGATGAAGAAACTGAGGCTTTGAGAGAATAAATAGCAGGCAAAGGATACATCGCTAGGACGTATGGTGCCAGCATCCCCAGCCAGGTCTAGTCTGCCGATAGAGCTGGTGTTTTCACCACTACCCTACGCTGCCACCCAGTGGCGGGGTTTCTACATCCTGGGGCGGTTGCTTATAAATGTATCCTTTTTCACTCCCCAGGCTGCAGTCGTAACTGCTGAAATGAACTTTGGCAACAGCAGTGCCTGGTGACCAGATGAGGGAATGTGTTGATAGGAATGTATCATTAGCATTGTATGAAATACAGCTAAAGTATTGTGTATTCTTTCCCGTGGAACGAGCACTAGATTACCATCCAAAGATCATCATCATTCTCTCTCGGATTCATGTGCCATTTTAGAAAGTCATGTCACGCCCTCAGTGGCAGTTTTCTCAATTCAGAAAGGAGAGGAGGGGACCACCTGATCTCTGGGGTCTCTCCCCTGGCCAAGAATTCTGCAGGGTAAAGGGCATAAAATGCTACCACTTGCCATCAGAAGGACACACCACAAGCTGCTGGGGGACCCTGGAATGTTCACGGGTGACAGAGTTAGGTCATCACTCATTCCCTTACTTCTCACTCATTTATTTATTCCATCAACATTGATTTGGGCTCCGCTTTCCTACATTCTGTTTTAAGGCCAAACAATAAAAAAAAAAAAAAAGCCTGTGAGAACTATCTCACTGAAGTTTTAAATCGTATATGCAGCCAATGTGGTTGTTATATCTGGAAACTCTGAAGCCCCTGCTCCCCCGCCCACACTCCTTTCTGCCCCCCTTTCACCACAAGAAGAGGCACTTGCCTCCCACCCTGCGGGCCCTAGCCCCGCCCAGCGTCTAGAACCAGCCCTGGCCCTGGACAGCAGCTCCAGCCAACCAGGGCACTCGGAATTGTCACCTGTGTCTGAGCCTGATCGTGAGCTCTCTCTGGCTTTTATACCTGTGTTTCTTCCTCGTTCTCCAAATTCATTCCAGAGATTTTTGCAAACGGTTCTTCCTTTTCCCTTTGCCCGAGTCCGGGAACGTGTAGCCCTGCACCACTGACCCCGAGCCCTGATTTGCCCATGGTGTTCGCTGCATCCTAGGGTGTATCAGAGGGACTCGGGGGCCACCAAGTAAGCAGGGGCAGAGTGACCGGTGGAGAAGTGAGTCCCCTCACACAGGAACATCTGCTTCCGTACACGATTCAAAGCTAAATTCTTAAAGTTATTTAGAGGCCTTTGGTTGAACAAAGTTAATTTTTCCATGAGAAGGTCCAGAGACTTTCCACATATACGGGAGGCTGTATTTATAACCTTGGCAGGAAGAGACTGACAAAGTCAAGACCAAAGCCATATGCCCAGGTAGACTGAATACTGCGGCCATTCCCCCTGAACAACACTATGGGTCGCTTGTAACATGGTGACTCCTCTTGGTTCTTTCCAAACCAGGTAAGAAGCACTTGTTAGAAGGCTCAGTACCTTGTGCTCAGAAACTTACTAGTCCACTTGGCAAATATTGTTGGAACCCCTGCTCTGTGCCAGGCAGGCCCTGGAATACAGTAGCAAGAGGGGCTGGCGGGGGCCCTGCTCTGGAGCACCTGACATCGTGCATTTTTGGGGGGCTTAAACATGAAATCCTGGCGGATTCTGAAATAGTTATCTGAAAATGTTCACAGGTGATTTAACCCTGTGCCTGACACCAATCAATATATTGAATAAATGTTTGGTAGGAGGGGTTGATCTGCCAGACACGGATTTATCAATTACTCGAAAATCGGAGAGTACTAAACTGAAAATCGAAATGTTACTAGTGGAATGGATTCACACAATGAGGATACGCAGTTCTCCACTGAATGGCCTGTCTCTGAAAAGCAAGTGAGCAGATACATAAAAGTCAAATATATCGTTTTTCCATGAAGTAGCACATAGGATTTCAAGAGGTGGTTTTTTTCTTTTTTTTTTTAAAGCAAGAAAGCGAAACAAGATGGAACTTACGTGAGCAAAGCATTTCTTTCAGAATGGCCTTGCATTTGGCGAAAGAATAGTCACTCAGTTTGCCAATGACCCAGCATTTGTTGCTAAATAACAATCTTATGTGAGAGAATTTAATGGGGAGAAAGACATGATGCTAAGAGAAATATGTAACTACAGTCATTTATAAAGGCAATTTTTGAGCCATGGCTGGTGTGGCTAAGTTGGCTGGGTGTCATCCCATCACCAAAGGTCATGGGTCCCATTCCCGGTCAGGGCACATGCCTAGGACGTGGGTTCATTTCCCATTCTAGACGGCAACCAATCGGTGTTTCTCTCTCTCTTAAAAAAAAAAATTCAATGAAAAATATACTCAGGTGAGGCTTAAAAACAAAAGCAATTTTTGTGGTAAGTGGTTAGTGAATTAAAATGTCAGGTCTTCATCTACTTGGCAAGTGGCCGCCCACGTGAAACCCTGCCGTGTGAATTGCCGGGCACACGAGGACTCCTGGCACCCGGGTTTCAGGAGCTCTTTGTCTACTAGAAGTGGGAAGAAATGACATGTCACATGCATTCAGACCCAAAGTTGATGTGCCCAGAGGGGACCTCAGGCTGTGGCGGTCAGCAGAGGCTCCGACCTTGCTGTGGACAGCTGGATCCCTGGGGGCCAGTGGAAGCAGAAAGGAATGCAGGGCTGTGTGAGCCAAGAACCAGAGGCGATTACACACGAGGCCTGTTCCAGGAATGCCCAGGGGCTGATGGAGCTTCAGCAGGAGGGTCTGACTTTCCTGCGCCCTGGAGCTGTGGTGAAGAGAAACAACCAGGGACCCAAATGGAGGAAACCGCTTAGGACAGATGTTCCGGGGGGGTTTCAGATGTGTGGAACTTGTGGGGATAGCAGGCTATCTAAGAGGAAGCCCGCTCAGCAGGAGGGAAGGCAGGAGGGAAATCCTGGACTGCACCCAAGCAGACAGGATCGTGGGAGCCGAGGGAGGCTCTGCAGCCTCTGCAGGAGAAGGCATGCAGAGAGGAGAAGAAACTGAGCTCTTGAGTTGACCGCTTCGATCCCGGACTTCTTCATCGTTGTGCCTTCCGCCCACGCCCCTCTCCATAAGCCCACCAACCCTCCTCCTCCTGCCCCGCGTGGTAGATGACCTGGCATCTCTGTTGTGGAATGCCTGCTGCTTAGCAAAACACCTGGCTTCGCAGGCGCTCAATAAAGATTTGTCGAGTGCCCGAATGAATGAACTGGTGCACCACAAAGCTTCTGAATATACTTGAGGATGTTGACGTTCTTGATTTGCTTCTCCAGCCATCAGGTGCCCAGAATTACATGCCCCCGAGTGGGGAAGGCTGGATTGTTCTGACACTCGCGGAGAATTCAGTGTTGGCTCCACCTGCCATTTCTCCTGTCACGAGGGCTTTCGGCTGGAGGGGTCTGACAGTGTTAAATGCGCAGCTTCTGGGAGATGGACGGCACCTCCACCAACCTGTGAAGGTAACGTAAGACACGTTTGCTGGGACAGCCCTCCTGGCAATTTCTTCCGCAGCAGTCACAGACCCTGACAGAGCTCTCACCCTGTGACAGGTATACATCATATTATTATTTTTATGAAAGCACCCCTTCTTGTTATGAAATAGGGTCTAGGGAACCCAGATTTCGGATCTATAAATGCGTAAGGGGTGGCAGGACATTTTTATGTTTGTGAATAAGAGATGCATTGATTCTTTAAGCAGAAATTTTCTTTCATAATTTTGGCCTCTTTCTCAAAGAGCTTTATTGGGTCGATGGACTGGTCTGTGTTGCTTCATTGCCACGACAGACCACAGGGGTGGAGTCATGGACCTGACTCTTCCAATCAAGACATTGGAGTGCGGGGGCCGTCTTTCTCCCTCACGTCGTGTTGACGGCAGAGCCAGTGGCATCACTCACGCCTCACGTTTCATGCTGACCTTTGGTCGGAGGACACCACCTCCTTCCGACAAGGCAGGAGTGGGCAGGCAATTGGCCCACACACATTTGGCTTTCTCCTACCTTTCCTGTACCTCCACACTAACTCTCCTGCTTTTGTTTTGTTTTTGTAAACATCGGTGATTTTGCTCTTCCAGTTTCTTGTTGTAGCCTGGAGAATTCTCTCCAAGGACTCTTGCAAATACTTTTCCGCTCCTCATTTTCCATACCTGTGATTAGCAGTTTTCCTTAACTGCCTTCAGGAGCTATGGCTAGAGCCTCCTTTCGTGTGAAGGAGTGGAAGCAGTTTTTCCGGGACAGTCTGAGGCTGTTTTGGGCTCTGCAAGTGCAGACGTTTTCTCACAGCAGGTGCACCAGCAGCTCCCCTGCCAGCGGCGCGATGCCCGGCCCTCGCCGCTCCAGAGCAGGGCACCATGTCCTGCAGCCATCGTCTGGGAGCCTTCGGGTCGAATACCACCTGTTCCTTCGGATGCAAAGGCGGGTTCATACTCAGGGGGGAGAGTGCGCTCCGATGCAGGCCATCAGGACAATGGACAGCGGTGACACCAGCCTGCACAGGTACCGGGAACTGGGCAGGCGGTTCTGACGCCAACGTCCAGCGGGCGCTTAGCTAGTTACCACACCTGCCTGCTGAAATCCCGTCCGGCCCCAACGACCACATCCAGTGTCAGCTCCTCCACGAAGCCCCCACCAGTCCTGATTAGAAGTCACACACGGCAAGCACATCACTTCCCCCCTTTCCTTTTGTCACAAGCCAACACCCTGGCACTCAGGGACCTAAAAGAGGGAACATTTATAAATGTCCAAAAATGTGTAAGGACAGTAAGAGTGCTACACATAAGCCAGCTACATGAATGACAACATAGAAGCTGCAATTCTGGTGATTATGTGACAAGGTGAACGTGCCATGTGTGCATGACGCGAACCTAAACAAAAAGACACACATGGCACCTCCCGAAGGCCTGTCACCCCACGCACGAAGCACTACGTCATCTCAGCTTTCTGCCCCCCTACAGCGAGCACAGTGCTTTGCACATGTCCCCACTTCTCAGTGTTTATTTGGATTGCATTTAATTTCTTGAGCTTTAGCTTCCTATCCACAGATTAGGGTGCATAACTTGAAGTTCCCAGAAAAAAAAATAGTTTCAAGAGGGTGGTGGTCTCTACCGCTTTCAAACTTCCCGAACCCAGCGGTGCTCGAACGCTTACTAAATATTTTAATAATATTTAATAACACGTGTGGCCATGCCAGCTAATTGCCAACTGTAATAACATTTAAGACAATAGCAATTTTGAGAAGCAAAACTTTAGAGTGTTTTCCTGGGCAAGATCGATTGATCTGTTAGCAGGCGTGTTTGGGTGCTATGCTGGGCCCACCCCGGTTCTTTGGCTCTCACCGTCTGCATGGCATTCGTGGTACACGTATGATGTTGGGGGCGCCAGCGTGCCCCCAGAGGTTGGGAGGGCCTCCTCTCCTCTCTGACCTTGCGCAGTCTGTCTCACGTGCTGCGCTGTCAGGCAGGTTGCAGATGAAACCAGAGTCTCTTTCACCTTCAATGGGCACATTTGTTTTCCTGCACTTTTTTTTTTCTTTTTCTGCAGCTGTCAAATGCTCCGAGCTGCCTGTTGTGGAACCCCTGCTGGTGAACTGCTCGAACCCTTGGGGACAGTTCAGCTATGGGTCAACCTGCACCTTCCACTGTCCAGAGGGACAGCCGCTTAATGGCTCGGCGAGGACAGCATGCCGACACACCGGCCAGTGGTCCGCGGCCGTGCCCACCTGCCAAGGTGAGGTGGTGCTGCGGTTCAGGACGCCACGCCGATGCGGGGAAGAGCAAAATCTGTGTTTCTTCTTTGTGTGTTTCTGTGGGTCTCACTTTCTGTCACTGGGTTTTCCCTGCACGTAATGAGCGTTTCACAATGAATCAATGAGGCGATTTCTTGCCTTATACAGAGCGGGGGGGAACTAAAATCAATGACCCCGTGCAGACAATCGCCACTCCCTTTTCTCAGCTGAGATTTATGAAATGAGTCCTCTCGTGTCTCTACAATCCAGGGGTCATACACCTTGAAGTTTCCAATTGTTTTCAACTGTCTGCAGCCTCGCCACTCTGAACGCACCCGATCCCGTCTCAAATTATGTTAAACTGAAGGTTATTTTATGCAGATTCCTGATTCATCTCGGGAGAACTTTATCATGTACCTCTAAAACCTGAAAATACCACAGATCTTCCTTAATTACGCTCCCTCTGTTTGAAGGTTTATTTCATCCATCCATCATTTTTTAAAAATTTTTTTCTCTACAGCTTGTCATGACTAGTTTTTCTGGTATAACTATAATTTTCATTATAACAAAAGTTACCCGCGGTTTATTTTATTTGCCCAAACTTCCATTCCTTGTGTCTACCATTTAATCGTTTAATTCCTTTTATTACGTCCTTACCCTGACTCCTTTGAAAATTGTGTTTGATATTTAAGCGTTAGGGATAAAAGGTGGTTTATGACTTCCAAGGTGACCCTACTTGATCTCACCTCTTAGAATTCGTGGGCCCCTTCTGGGAGGACGGCCTTTTGCACAGTACACTTCTAAGCCTTGCACACATGTGTTTGCTTTGCAGCGGCCCCTCTGACTATCCAGGAAGCTCTGACTTACTTTGGGGGGGCAGTGGCCTCTGCAACAGGCTTGGCAATAGGTGGGACCCTCCTGGCTCTGCTAAGAAGGCGTCGCAGACAGAAAGGTAAATAGGAAAGAGTCTTCTCCTTCTCTTCTTCTTTCCTGTGATGGGGGGTGGGGCAGAGAAGGCACAGCTTCAGCAGTTCACGGTTGAAAACATTTGCATTAGAAGAAAACAGGGCCAAGAGAAGTGACCTTGACAGCTGACTGCCTGGGGGAATCACCTTTTTTAGAAATGAAGAACTTTATACAAATACAGATCCTCGTTTAGGAGACCTGAATACGGGCTTGGAAATCTGAGTTTTTCAGCATTCCGCCCCTCCAAAGGCACATTGGCATTTGGGGCCTCTGGCCTTCAGTCACACCAAATTGAATTAAAACAGCATCCTGCTTCTCTCCTCCACTCCCCTCGCTGTTCTTCCCCACCCCAGCCACGTACCGATCTACTGTGTTGGGTAGCGGGACCCAGAATGACGGTCCCTGGTGACCCAGCGGGGGAGATACACAGGGAAATCCGTGTTACCCCTGAAGGTAGTACTGCACTAGGACAAGCCTACAACCTGAGTGTTACTGGGACACAAAACAGAGGGGCCCAAGCAGACCCATAGGTCAGAAAGGCTCTTTTAAAGCTTAACTTTGAAGATTAAGAAGGACTTTACCACAGGGATAAAAAAGTAGAAACAGAGTTCCAGCGGAGGGAATGAGGCATGAAAAGACCTCAAAGGGTGAAACCTCAGGGGAAGTGCTGTGTTCAGCAGTTTAGTGCATCTGAATCTCCGGGGAGGTGAGACCTGAAGCTAGAGGCACAAAGCGCTGCTGCCCTATTCACGCCTGGGTGTGAGAAGCTAAGAGGGTGTGTGTGCTCTCCTGGTGCAAGTGCAGGGCTTCAGCAGGGAAGGGACTGAAAGGGATGGAGACCCTCTAAGGGAAGCCGTGTTTATCAGACTCTCCTACAAAAACAGCTCTGGCCTAGGGAATACACGAAGGGAACCATTTCTTCAGGGTCAGAACGTCCTTTCTCTGCCTGCCTCCGAGGCTTAGTTCCCAAACGTCTTTCAATAAGCAAACGGGGCTCTTCATCATTCCAGGGGCATCAGAGGGGTCAGGAACACTCAGGTCCAGGTAACTGGGAGTGGCTCTGTCCAAAGTACCAGCCAGAGTTCTCCTGGAGTTAAGGAGGTCTGACTCCGCCTCCCAGTCTCCACTACTGTTATGCTCCCTCAGGCCATGCAGCTGTCACTGTGTTGAGGTTCATTTTCTAAAGTTCCTCCAGGTACTCCCCTGTGTGTGGGTGAGTGGGACAATAGACAAAGAGACAATAGACACCGTGTAAAAACCAGAGACCCCCACCCAGCCCCTGGGTGCAGCATCCGGGCTTGCTTAGGCAAACCCAGCAGGCGGCGGGCAAGAGCTCCCAGGCTCTGGACCTGTCCTCCATAACCGCATGGGAACCAAAGTCTCCCTGCGTTTTCCCCAAGTTCTTCCTCAAGTTTGGAGACATTTCTAGGAAGCCCTCTGAAGCAAGGAGAGGGACGCGCAGCAGCCACTCGTTCCCCAATAATCTTTAATAAAAAATAAGTGTATTTGTGAGGATCGGGGATTTTCCCTTGACCTGTCCCAATTTGACTTTAAACTTTCTAGGATTCTGTGGTCAAAGAATAGGATGATCTGCCTACTATATTCTCTTGCAAATTCAGAATGCACGTTCATTATCACATTAAAGGCTCAGTAATGCTCTGGACCAAATACACTAATTCATCTTCCTTTGACCTAATATTTTAAAACCCTTTAGGCATGAGATGCTTCAACCAACAGGCCTGCTGCTGAGTCTTAAGTTCCCACGGTCAGAGTTCACGGTCAGGGTTAAGACAGGAGGCCCCTGATTCCATGTGTTACCAGGGAGGGGGAGACAGTCACTGTTGCGTTGAGGTGGGCTTGTTAATGTAATTAACTTGCCAACTGATGGCTGAGGGAGTGTGACACAGGATGAACGAGGGGGACCAACCTCAAGTGCCAAGGAGGTGGGTTTTGAGAACCAGTGATCTCAACAGTCACCAAACACGGTCACGAGGCTGAAGGCAGGCGGGCACCAGACGTAGGAGGGGAGGTTGTCACTGAAAGGGAAGAGGACAAAGATGAGAGGACCCTGGAGTTACATGGGCAAAAGTCTGGTTTAGCCTAAAACAGGCAGGTCCTACCTCTCAGGGAGAGACTGTTCCCAATCCGCTCCTTCTAATGAGGCCATCTGAAAATCAGTCTGCCTAGCGGCTTTCCCCAGTAATTCCTATCACAGACGACCTTTCCCCTTCCCCTTGTTTTCTTCCTTTAAATCAATCATTTGCGTCCTCTTGCTCTTTTCAGATGATGGGAAAAGCCCCTTGAACCCTCACAGGTAAGAAGGAAATGTTTTATGATTGAGTTAATTTTTCTAGTCTGACTTTCTAATTCACCATAACATGTCAGAATGGTTATACGCAACACTCCCTCCTTGCGACAAACCTTTTGAATTCTGAATTAAAACACACAGATAATATACCCTAACTACACAAGTTTTTAAAAACCCATCAGCACCATAACTGCAGTATGAAGGAGAAACAGCAGGCACCACTGCTGGAGCTGGGGCGCTGGCCGCCCTGGCGGATGCCGCGAGGTCATGGAGGCCTGCGCCTTCCGGTACAATGACTAGGAAGGCACAGCCGCAGAGGAGAACGGACAGGAAGATTGTAAGAGTGGCTCAAAAGGCATTGCCAACTTGATTTTTAAAATGATGCAAACTGGTAAACGCTTGGAAAATCTGTTAAAATCTTCCCTCAAGTCACATAGCAGTTGCATTTTAGAAGATCCAAAAAATAAAAAACCAAAAAACCCCACACCCAAACAAAACCACACTATCTATATGTAAAGCAGAGACGTTCCAGGCTCCGAGGTTTTCGCCTACATGAACATTGCGCACATATTCGGAAGGTGGATGGAATGCAGGACAATTCCTCTGCCTCCGGTGCATATCAGGACATCCAGGGTCCTGGCCCCTGCCCCTAAGGGTCCACAGATCCCTTGATCATTACGAAAATTAAAAAATGCCCTGAGGGGCACTACAACCACACTTTGAACACCAGTGCCAGGGCATCCAGAATCAAGGCTGGGGATTGGGACGGATTTCTTCTCACCGAGAAGAACCTGCAGCCCCGCAGAGGGCATAGAGGGTGTTCAGTACCAACAGCATCAACACAGGTTCACCTGGGTACACAGTGCCACGCCAACTTCCCAGCGCTGTTAGGTGGGATCTAGAAAATCTCGTTGGCACTTCTCCTTTCCCCTTTAGAGCAGAATTCCGGCGGGGTGGGGGGGGGGGCGGTGCGGTAACCCACAGCCCAGAGAAACTATGTGCTGGACTGTGGTCAGGGGCTGTGCACCGTGTGGCCGGTCACCATGGTCTTTCTGTTCTTTAGCCAACTGGGAACATACGGAGTTTTCACGAACGCTGCATTCGACCCAAGCCCTTAAGGTAAGTTACCTATGACGACATTTTTAAAGGGAATAGAACAGTAGTGGGAAGGGAAAGGTTTTAAAGCTTGACTTTTCTTTATATAATCGTGAGTTAAATTTTACATGTGTATTAAAACGTCAAGCCATGAAGGAGATTGTGTCGGCGTAGGGCACAGGTATGGCAGTGGTGGGTCCGTGTGAGGGCTTCCATCTCCAGGATAGCCACGGTCCAGTGAGACCTCACTTACATCAGGATGGACAGTATGCCCTTTCACGACTCCTGGGTGGTGTGGGCACAGTGGCTTGATGACCAGACGTCTTGACCGCTGGGAGAATTTTACAAACTTCCATGGAGCCAAGGCCCCGTGTTGGCCTGCTGGGCAAACGGAAATAGCCTGGCCCCTTCTCCCTCCCAAAGAGCTCTGTGGGTAGCTGGATTTCCTACAAAAAGTGGTCTAGGTGGCAGAAAATCTGGAATCCAAAAAGATTATAGTGGGCCTCAGATACGATGAGAGATAGCTTGCTTGCTTGCTTGCTTGCTTTCTTCCTCTTTTATATATTTTTAAGGAAATGTAATTATTTTAATTTATTTTGGTTTGTTTTCAAGGACCTGTCCTCCTCCTGGTCACTCAGCCTCAGAGATTCCTGTCGTTGAGTGTCAGGCTTCTGTAGACTTGACAAACTGGAGTGTGTTTGCTGCAGTTTTCTGTGAATATTTGTGAATGAAGAACATGGCATTCACTCTGGACCGGAGCAGAGGGACTGCGCCACAAGCCCGAACTCCGCACCCACCACCCTTCCTGCTCCACCTCTCCTCTTCCTGCAGCACAGCCAGCAGGCAGTGTGCTCTGTGGGCTTTGCCCTGGCCGTCACTTGGAGTCCTAATTAGCCAAAGACTGGAGCATCTGAGTCACCAGAAGACCACACTGTGGAGACATGAAAGCACCTCTTTATTTTGGGGGCTGGAGGGAGGCATCCTGTACTTTTTCGGAAGGCAGGAAGGGTGTCTCTGGCCGGAGGCAATGTCTGTAAGGTCTCAGGGGTCTCCGGTGCGGCTGTTGGTGATGCCTCTTAGACCTCTGCTGCTGAGGCTTCCAGGGACGCTGCAGAAGACCGAGGATGAGGACAGGAAGGCACAGGCCACTGTAGCTGGTCCCCCCACTTGCCACTCTCCCCCAAAGACCAATACTCTAATGTGTCATTAACAGGCTTCCCCCCAAATGCCATGTTCTATCATTCGATGTTTTGTTTGATGAGGTCCGGGTCCATCACTTTGTTTACATTGATGTAATTCAGAGTTACCACTGTCCCCTTTACCAGCTGACCCTTTGGTCGGTCAGAAAGTATATATTGTACCACCTCCCCACAAGGAGAAAACCAGAGAAGCACCAGGGGTCTTCATCACCTGAACGTCCTACAGGGAAGAACAGATGTGTTCCACACGTTCTTTAAGTCCCACGTTCAATAAACAGGTTGTTGAAAGTCACACAGCGGTCATCTGGAGCCAATCAAACGGAACGTAGAGAGGCGCACGCAGCTCTCTGGTCTCTGGGAAACGTGAGGCAGTAGACACGTCACGCAGACTGAACGGCACACAGGCAAACCTGCAAATAAAAGCGGCGGAACAGTCTAATTCAAGGTCACAAGAATTTTGCAAGGACTTTGGTAGTAAGCTTGGGGTTGAGGGACACCGTGCTCTGGTAGAGTGCCACTGGCATCTCGGACTGCCCACCTCTAGGGTGGGTCTCACAGCACGATGGTGCTCAGCCCTGTCCCTGGAGTCTGAATCACATTTTGCAAAAGCTCCCCGGGGAATCTGATATTGCAGACACAGAGGGGTGTCCCGCTCTGAAATAGCTTATGATCTAGCTAGGGAGATGACAGACACCCACCCAAAGTACTAAAGGGTGGTCAACATGATCTGTCATTTGAATAGTGTTGGAGGAGCTCACAAAATGGGAAAGTCCACTCGGGCCCAGGATCAAGGAGACAGCAGAACTCCGTCCGACTGCACTTTAACGAGTGCACAGAACGGGCATTCTAAGTTGGTAGAAATAATGTCAGCAAAGGAACAAAGGCAGAAGATTGTGTGTAGGGGGTGAGGCTGTTGAGCCTGGCATCGCTGGGACCTCACACAAGGCGCTGGGTGACAATCGAGTCAATCCAATCCACTGGGACAAATCTTAAGATAGAAGCTTAGGCGACATGTAGATTCGGGAACTTAGGACCAGTCATCCTGATGCTTCAGACAATACAATTCTCTGTTCCTCCATCAGCAGCAACACAAGATTTTCAGGCCGTGCGGAACAGATCGTCCAAGAAGCAGAAGGGGCCCTGGAGGCAGGAGAAATACAATCCTAGTAACGAACACACGCTCAGCGCTTTCCAACTGCCAGGAATCACACGTTTCGCAGTATTTGCTTACCTGCCCCCCGCAGCCCTATCAGGGAAAGCTAATGTTATCACCCCTACGGAGCAAACGGCAAACCTGAGCTCCAAAGAGGCTGACTGACTTATCCACCACGACACACACAGCTAGTGAGTGGGCCTGAAGCCGATCTACTGCCTCTCTCAGCCACACTCTGAGCCCCCTGCCCACGGCCGCCTTCGCTGGCCTGGAGGCAGGACCTTGTCAGGGCAGAACTGCGTACGCAGAAGTCAGTGATGTGGACCTGGCTGGCAGGCCCTGGTCACGTGCTAGTCCCCTGGCTTCCTCACCACCTGGGGACACATTTCTGTGCCGCGTACAGTGCACAAAGCCCTTTCCTTAGAGCAGGAGAGTGCTGTGGTTAAAGGTGTGGGTCCCAAGGCATGGGGAGTTACCGAGGGTGTGGCAAGTGTGAACTTTGCTCCTGGCAGTTTTTAAGGGGGGTGAGGGGTTGCTGCTCTGTGGCCCAGCATCTAGAAGCCCGGGGATACAGCTTTGCCCCCCGTTGTAAGAATCCCTGGGCCCAGCCTCACCTGCTGGAGCCTCTGAGCTCCGCCCTTTCTTCACCCATAGTAAAACAGTCACTAGGCTGGTTGCCCTCCCTATTACCTCTTGTCACCAGGGGCAGTGACCTAGCCGCATCCCCCGCCCCTCCTCCCCTGTCCCCCTAGCCTGGAAAGGCCTTCGGGGGCGGGGACAGCCCGAGGCTGCTGTTGCTGTGGAGCCTGGGGAAGCTGCAGGGGAGGATGCTGCCACCCACAGCCTCCCAGAGCTCACTGCAGCGGACACACAGCGACGCGGCACAGTCGGTGGCGGAGGAAGCTCTGCCCAGGCCCTGGGGGTAGCCGAGGGCAGGAGCAGGAAAGGAACCATGTCCCCAGGCTGCCCATGCCTCTGGGTCCTGGTGGTCCTGGGCTCTAGCTGGGCAGGCGCGGGGAGCATGGGGGCTGAAGCCGCGCGGCTAAGGCAGTTCTATGTGGCTGCTCAGGGCATCAGCTGGAACTACCACCCTGAGCTCACAAACCACAGGTAAGGCGGGTGTGGCGTCCCTGGCCGGCTTCTCCAGGGAGCACAGTCTGTTTCTTCAGACAGCATTCCCTTTGCTAATCCTGCCTCCAATAATACAGTGTATCACTCTGAGGATGTAGAAAATACTCAGTTTGATTGGCTAGATGCTACTTGCAAGAGTTTGCTGATAAACAGTTTTGTTAGTCTGATTGATTGTTGGTTTGATATATTGATTGATTCAAAACCACCAGGCTCCCACCCCCTTGTTAGCCTTCTGTAGCCTCCTGTTCTAGCATTTTAGAAGTCTGGTATTTTTATGCAACTTCTAGTTATATATTATTTACTCCATCCTCTACACAGCTTCGTCTTCTAAAAATGAAGACGGGCGTTCACCCTGTACTTTGCTGCGAGCAGATTATCCAACAGCAATTGCCCTCGTTTTGTTGTTTTCTCATAAATGGCTTTCACAACATTACCAGTCCATGAAAATGCAACATTTTTATCCTTTCACCCTTTTCTACTTCATCTGACTCTTCATTGTTCTCCCTCAATCACTCCATGGTGTGCGTTCTACCCCGAGGCTTTGGGAGGCGTCACTATTAAAAGGCAGCTACAGCTAAGAGGACTTTTAAATAATAAAAGTCTATCTTTGAGTTGCAAAGATTTTTTCCTAATTGGGAGGCTAAAAGTAAGACTTCCTAGAAATGAGACAAATTATAGGACCCACTCGATATTTCCAGTTGATTATATTTTTATTATTTTAATGGTAAGCCTCTTGGGGTGACTCAATTTTTTTAAACTAAACATCACACTTTGAATGATTGCGAAAGATGTGTTCCTCTTTTACAATTACAAAGCGATCTACCAAGAGATATTGTAACATTTTAAGAGTCTTTTAGGTATAATCTTAACCCTCTTAAAATGTTCTGTGTAAGCATGATTTTGGAGGGCCATACATATTCCCTTGGTCTTGTATAATAAGAAATCTCTCTTTTTAAAAGAAATCATCTTCAGTATTGCACTTCCAGGTGATAACCCAGGTCACCCCCACAGTTAGGGAACTGCCACTAACTGAAGCCCCAAGGAAGAGAAGAGCCCGTCCAGCACTGATCTCCCCTGCTCCTGGGCAGGACGCAGCGTGGGTGGCTGGCTTTTCTGTGGCCGCTGAGCTCAGGCTTGGAGGTTTGGTCTTTCACCCCTGATTGGTGCTGGCAATAGCAGGCACAAAAGCCACACAGGGCGAAAGCCTGAGTCACATGTGAGCCAGAGGGAGCGGTCGCTGGGCACCCTGCCTTCTCGCTCTGTGGCTGCGTTTCCAGAATTCTGGGAAAGGCCACTCCACTGGTATCAATTATTGAGTCCAAACCCTAGAATGCTAACCCAGACCAAGTCTCAGTGTGTTTGAGCCTCAAGTCCTGTCGTTCCTCTCCAGTGCTTTCCCGTGACAAATCTAACCTGTGTGCCGGGCTGCTTAAGTTAAGAACTTGTTCTGAATGGCCTACACCAGGGGTCCTGCATCCTCAGAGACACAGAACACAGGGGTGGGGGGAGTCATCCCGGCACTGCCCCTGCCTCCTCCCCCACCTCCTCTGTGACTTCTTTACCATGATTCCAAAAGTTTCTCTTTTTTGAATCTTGGCTCCAGCATTTATCAACTGCTTCTCCTTGGACAAGTTACTTGAGCTTTCCAAGCGTTCGCTTTCCCACTTGTTTGTTTGTCCCCAGAATGAATCCGAGGGATTTCGCTTCGTGAGCCATAGCAACTTCTCCACCGGAAACAGGGCTCCCCGAATCCACAATAGCTCTTCACGGTGTGCCCCAGTAGCTTACCACTGCATTTGACTGACCAGCTGAAAATAGCCCGCGTGTTTATTCATAAAAGCTTTGATCATACTTTTAATCACTTAATATCGAAACTTAAAAAATTTGGGTTCACACTGTGATCTTGGATTCTTCTTTAGAAAATGGATTCTGAGTAACAGGATTAGTTAGGGCAGACTTCCTTTGTGATGGAATGATTACCACAAGAGACTATTCTTGAAGAGGGCGATAATTATTTTTGTCAACTTCACTTATTCTTCATATTTAAAGCACTCTGGGTCTCTAAAATACAGTTGAAAATGCTCTTGTTCCTAGTACAAGTCTGAGGACACGAGAGGCCCTTTTCTTGCAGTGTGAGAAGTAGATGTCATGTATACCTTTCGAAGTAATTTTCGTATTGTTTCCAGTTTGAATCCTTTTGCAACTTCCTTTAAGAAGATTGTCTACAGAGAGTATGAAGCATATTTTCAGAAAGAAAAACCGCGATCTACAACTTCAGGTGAGCCGAGCAGGGGGCCCCGTGTAACGGCACAGGTCACAGATCACATGCTCATGGAAACAGCTGTTCTTAACCTTGATCAAAAAGCTAAAAAAGCCCAGGTGTTTGAATTTTTCTCCACTTGTCTAACACACTCTTACTGAGCTCGTGCCAAGGACGGGGCATTGAACTAGACGCCGTGGAGGCCACAGTAGACAAGACACTCATACCCCGCCTTCGTGGAGCGTTTGGTCCAGTCTGACGGGTGCAGGTCATCTTTCGCGGTCATCTGGCTCCCCGGGCTCATTCAAAGGAGCTGCGCGGGGCTGATTCCTTTGTGCCTGTCTTCTCCATCTCTCCTCCTGTTTTATTTAGTGCTATATACACAGTAGCTAGTGTTTTTCAAGAAAAACATCCTCTTTCCTCATCTCTTCTTTAGTCAAGGAAAGTAGATAAATGGGTTTTGGGGAGCTGAAATAGGGCACCATATTTTCACAGGGATCCTAGGGGCCATTAGGACAGAACATCCTCCAGCTGGCTCCCCAGGTCAATAATTCACTCAACCCGCCCCCGCCCCCCCTCCCGCCAGGTGAAGACCTGTAATCTGTCCCAGACTCGTTCTTCTCTCTCAGGATTTATCCCGTTCCTTCCTAACTCCTCTGATCTCCCTTTATCTCTACTCCTTCCTTGACTGGCGCCTTCCCTCCGGTCAAAAACCATTAACAACAAAATAAGGCACAAGGATGTTCAGGTTAAACTAGGAAAAAAAACCTCCCCTTGACTCTGCTTGACTTTCCTTTTTCTCCCCTTTCTTCACCACCAATTTCTGTATGAATGGTCCGGTTCGTTCTCCAGGGTATCATTTCCTCTCCCCGTGTCCAAGGGGAGCTCACTAAAACCTCTCTCCTAAGAGGGCGTCTGTGGCTGCGCAGATGCCAGGGCCAGTGTTTTTTTTCCAGGCCTTTTCTGACTGGACATTTCTAGGACATTCAATGCTCCCCTTCCAGAAACGCTCTCGTTGCCTGGTTTCCCTGGTGCTGCCGCTCCCGGAGAACAGAAGCAGAGCCGGAGAACAGAAGCAGAGCCAAGGGAATGGAAGATAAGGAGGTGGAAGCAGGAGGGAGTTATAGATAACCCTTTCCTGGAACTTGGCTCCAAATGGGAGGAGAGATAGGGGAGTTCTGGAAGGGAATGAGAGGTTTAAGGATATTTTGGAGTTTTATAAAAGGAATACGGTGACTTAAAATATCTAAGTGTACCCCGGCTTGTGCCGGCCTGTGAACTGAAGGGTTGCTGGTTCGATTCCCAGTCAGGGCCATGCCTGGATTGTGGGCCCGTTCCCCAGCTGGGGGAGCGCGAGAGGCAACCAATTGATGTATCTCTCACACACTGACGTTTGTCTCCCTCTCTTGCTCCCTTCCTTCCCTTCTCTCTAAAAATAAATAAATAAGATCTTTAAAAATATTACCTAAGTTCTCAAGGGAAGAATTCAATAGAAAAGGAGAGGATAAAGACACCTGAGGGAGGGAGCCAGACTCAGAACAAACAGGGAATAACAGGATTGAAAGCTGAGCTGGATCAGCCTGCAGGACAGCAAATACTGCCTTCGCTGGGGGCCCGTGAGGATGCTAATACAATTAAGTTTGTAACTGTGGGCAGGAAGTTTTTAAAAGAGTCTCCTGTCCTCTGTCACAGAGTCTGTTCCTTTTTGTAGCTCTGGCTCCAACTTCAGTATGCACATCAATACTTAAGAACTACTTAATTAACTTAAACTATAGGTGGGTGAAGGGAAAATGGTCCGGGAAACGAGTTCTGACAGCCTGCAGAAAGAGGCACCGGGCCGGGCCAGTACCGAGAGCCCTGCCTTCTGTGGCTTCTGCCAAGCTAACTGAATTCGAATGTCTGTGCTGTGTAAGCCATTGTGCTGAGCCCTGTAAGGGACAGGAAGGGCCAGTGCCAGGCTGGAGACAGCCATTGCTTTAAGCAATAAGAAGGTGTTGACAGTTTTTGAGGAGAGTAGTGTGATCAAACTCCTTTGAGATGATTAACTTTTGCAGTGACTTCCTGATTAACCTCATTAATTAGAAGCAGACCTCTGTGTAAGCCCTGTGCACTGAAAACATTATCTTCCTGCCCACCCTGTGTATCTCATGAACCGATTTGTTTTATATGAGCTCTGAGGCATTTTAGCATCCATTTTTATGCAGCCTCTTCCTAAACCCCCAAAGGCGCTTACCCACTTGTGAACCCCTGGCGGGCAGGGATGATATCTCATTCACCTTTGTATGCCAATAGGAGTGGAGACAGGGAGGCAAAGACAAAGCCTCAGAAGGTGAGTGAGAAGCTCTGGCTTTGAACATTGTCATTGACTCGGTGACTTCCCCATCCCCAGCCTAGTTCCGTGTCACTGGTACCTGCCCCTGCTTCATGCCGCACTCAGCTGGTGGGTGGGATTCTACCCCAGCCAGAGCAGGAGCAGTTGGGGGCCCCACCTCTGCAACCGGAGTGCAGACCGTATTGTCAGGTGGGGGGTGGAGGTGCTAGGCTGCAGCACCAGAGGTCTGAAGACAGATGGATGCCTGCCCTGGACAGGTGGCCGGGTGGGGCTCATTTTCAGACATCCTGTTTTGGGCTTTAAAATGGCTAGCCTGAGTCTTTGCATTTTTTCAAGGAAAATTATGACATGTTTGTCCCTGAAGGCTCTAAAGCGCTGCAGCAATGGGCTGCCCTGTTTTCTGCAGTACCTTCTGCACTTGAGTGGAGGGGGCTGGATTAGCGGACTTACTGCGGTCCTTTCCAAGCCAAAACTGCACAAAACCGGGTGCCTGTTGTGCTACCTTCCTGGGAACCCAAGATAGGCCACCCCTCCCCCCCTCAGTGTGTCTTTGGGCAAAGGAGAGGGTGGGAAAGCTTTTCGGACGCCTGGCTGACGGAGGAGCTGAACAGCAGCTCAGGAACTATGAGCTCTGTGTTGGCCTTCATGCATGAAGGTGTTGAATCTGCCTTTATGAAAACATTCTCTTCACGTCACTCTGGGCAGTTGAAAATGAACATCTTTATTTTCTTGACCAGAGGTCTTCTCTGAGGAATTACAGTGGGTCAGAATGGGGTGGGCGTGGCCAGAGCCATAGCTCCTCCTCTCTTGACTGACTTTGAGCCAGGCCAGGTGTTGCTACCTTCCTGTCCTTACCTGAATGCATGTGATGTTGAGTTAGTGAGCTTGCAAAGCCTTCTAGAGGGAAGGCAAGTAGGTCACCCTCAGAACCTGGAGAAGTGGCAGCTATCACTCACGGGATTTACTGCGTGGTGTCTGTGCATTCACGTGTGTGCAGCAGCTCTGTCTTTGGCGATCCTGATGTATGTGTCCTTGCTTCCATAGGACTCCTTGGGCCTACCTTATATGCTGAAGTTGGAGACGTCATGAAAGTCCACTTTAAAAATAAGGCAGACAAGCCCTTAAGCATCCACCCTCAAGGAATTAAGTACAGCAAATTCTCAGAAGGTAAGAGGAACTTCCTCCCTCTGACCAGAGAAAAATGTACAACTCTTTAACACCACCGTCAGACGTTTGAAACCCTCTCATTAGCCACATGTCAGAGAACTCTCCTGCAGCTGGTGAAAACGAAATTGTTGTCTCTGTAAGTTTCAGAGAGGAAAATGAAAAAGTTCTGGCGTCATCTAGACCTCAGTTGTTTTTTGCTGGGTTCTCGTCCTTTGATAGTTGGGTGGGCAAATCACCTGATCTCTCTGAATTCTAATGTGCTCATCTGCAAAATGAGAATAACCATCCATATGTTGCTAGATGGTTTTAAGGCACGGGGTCTGCACACTTTCCTGCCAAAAGCCAGGAAGGAAATATGTTTGGCTTTGTGGGTCATGTGATCTCTGTGGCAATGACTCAACTCTGCCTTTTAGAGCAAAAGCAGCTAAAGGCAATACATTTGTAAGTGAATGAACACGGCTGCATCCCAATAAAACTTTATTTACAAAGAAAACGGAGCTGGCTGGATTTGGCCCATAACCGTAGTTTGAAATAGTGTCATAAGACTAGCCTGACATCGGGCTAGCCTGGTAAACAGGTGACAATTAATAAATAGTATTAAAATTTGGGACATAGTGATGTGCTTAAGAACATAAGCTTTGCAGGCAGGCTTAGGTTCAAATTCCAGCTGTATCATTCCTGGCTAAATGACCTTAGCAACCCTGAGCCTCAGTTTTCTCATCTATAAGGTGGGAATGGTTATACCCGCTTCATAATATTGCTCTGAAATTAAGTGAGGTTGCCTAGGTACTGTAATAAATAAACGTGACTCCTGGAGCCTGGAAAGCCCTCGGTAAGTGATGACAATGACGATGATGATGATACTGAGGACAATGACCGTGACGATCATGAGGATGATGGAGATAAAAGTGGCCACATCAGCCACAGGATAGGAGGTCCCTGTTGTTGATATTGTTCTAATTACTTCCATTACGCTGATGTCCATAATGAACAGAGTAGAGTTCTGTTAGGAACTGATACAAGAAAATTGTATCTGGGTTGTAATAGACGTGCGGTTGGGGTATCAGAGTCTGATTGGCTAGAGCTGGTTGCTGGGTGAAAGCTGCATCCTGTTATGCAGAACAGGCCGACCCCAGACCCTAGTCTTCATCTGTTTTTCCTGGGTAGGGTCTGCAGGCAGCTTCCCACGGTGCCATTTTCTTGCCTGGTATTTTCATTCCTCTTAGGCCTGCCCAGACCTAACAATAACTTTAGACCTTTTATAATTCACAAATCTTCTTTCTCCCATGTGTTCCAACCATCACACCCTTGAAGAGAGTAACTGAGTAGGAGAGCGGTTTCCAGTGCCGGTTCGGGAACTGGAGTGCCTGGCACAAAGCCTGGCTCAGACACTGACTGTGTGGCTTTGGGAAAGTGACTTAACATCTCTGTGCCTCGCCTTCCTCATCGGTAAAGTGAAAATAATAATCATGCCTTCTTTATACAGGTTTGTTGTCAGGGAATCTTACAACAATGCCTAGCACATAAAAAGCACTTCATAAAATACTAGCTATGATGGTAAAGGTGATGCTTCAATCCAAATTTGTCCAAATGATGATACATGTCAATTACATCGCAATTAATTTTTTTTCTGGTGTTCAAACAGTTTGACATGTAGCTGATGATATATGGATGTATTTTTACTATTGTTTGTGCAAACCCATCTCTGCTAAGGGATGAGTGGCTGGCAGGAGGGCGATGACCTGCCCTCCCCGGGGACCTCCGCGCCAGTGCTTGCTCTCTGGCTGGAGGAGAACCAATGAAGCATTAGCTATGAAATTTCGGACACCTTAAAGGGCCAGTTTGTCAAGATGCTGGGTGAGGCAGTGTGCATAGGAGTCTATCTCTTCCATGTCCCTATGGTCATTTGGTGACATGGAACAGCCACTCAACCTCCTTACGAGGCTCCCAGACGACTGCATCAGGAAGTCGGCCCGGTGTTGCCCGAGGAGAGGACCCTCACAAGGTCCCATGCAGGTCCCATTTCAAATGTGGGAGGAGGTAATGCTGTGGACTTTGTATTCCGAGCTGGGCTGTTTGCACAGGAAGTGAACCTTGCAACCCTGTCCCTCTTCCCCTTCTGTTTATCTGTCCCTGTACTCCCCCACAGCCAGCAATCACTTATGAGAGGCGGTTTCAAATGCTCCCTCCCCCTCCGCCAGTCACCTGCTGGGGGCCCCTGGTTCCAAGACTCTAGGGACAGTAAACACAGATGGGTGGGAAAGTGAAATGTGGTCTTGGAAATGAGATGCAAATTCAATGAGCAGAAAAGAGTCTCCTTCATGGGAAAAGACAAGTCTCTACATTTTGTTGTGCCCTCTGCGTTAAAATAAACCATCTTCATGTCTGACACTCACCCTCCCTGATAGCCTCCTGCTACGGTCTGAATTATTTTTCCAGGGGTGGCGATAAACTCCACGCTGGGCTAGCTGCCTGAGAGTCCGGATTTCTGTATCTCAGAGGTAGATAGTGGAGCAGTGGATGGTGGGTGGTTGAGACAAGCAATAGGCCAAGAGGACTCAACCCTCCTCCCTGTGGCTGTTTGAGCTAACCAGAGAACCAGACGAGCTAGCCAGCCTTCCTCCTTATATGGGAGTTAACCTTTGAGCCCCACCAGGATTTGGAAACCTACTCTCAGCAGCTGGAAGGAGAGATAGCCATGGGAAGAAGGCTGGCTTCAGGGCCAGAATGCCTGGATGTGAGCCCTGGGCAAATTTGGCAATTTCCTTTACCACTGACCCTCAGTTTTATGTCTATAAAATGGGATTAGCAGTTCCCTTCCAGCTAAGGTTATTATTAGTCATCGAATCGGGAAACTCCTAGGCACACAGTTGACACGCGATAATGCTAGGTGTCGCTGCGGTGGCTACTTCATGGCTATTTATAGTGCAGGCATCACATTTTGCTTCCAGAAGCTTAGATCAAATGCGGGCCCTGGCCTTGGATAGTGTCATCATAGTGAAACGAGATAAAACTCTCCCACAGAATTCAGACGCCACAGTGAACTAAACTTGTGCAAAAAAAATGTCAGTTATCCTGAGCACATGAGGAATAAGTCATTTTGAATAATTACATTTTCCAGATTGAGTGCCTAAGATATTTCCTCTTAATTACTTTGGGTATACGTCTTTCTAAATGGTGTACTTCCTCAGTATACCTTTTGAAACAGAGGATGAGAAGCAAAATTCTAATCCCTCCCTAAACCATGATTTCCAGTCTACCGTGAGATTTTGCAGGTCCCCATAAATGTCAGGGCTACGTGCAGCCTAAGAGTCAGCGGATTCTCAATGAGATCCGATGTTATTTGTCTATGGTCTTACCCACAGGTAAAGACCCCGAGCCTTCATTCACGGATTTTGTGCATCGTTTCGCCCGGGAGCCTTGGTTCCTGGGCATTCTCTCTGTGGCTCCCTTTCGAGTTCTTGGCTATGCTTAAATTAGGCGATGGCTGGAAATCTAGGTTCTGGACAGGAAAGGTGTCACCGTACTTGGTGTGGAAGTCTCACGCCGGCCTGTTGTCCATAAGCCGGCAGCATCCGACAAAGGTCAAGTGGTAGCTTGGTGTTTCCTGACTTCGCCTGGGTCAGGTGCCTGAGGGCAACCTCAGACAAACATGGGGGCAGGGATGAGTGACCTGAGACAGGATGGACTGATAGTGATTTATAAAAATGCGTACAAGGTCATTTCCTTTAGAAATGTCTTTAATAGGAATATGTTTTAAACTGCAATCACAACTCTACCTAATTACTTTTAAACTTTCTGTCACTTAAAAGAGTTTTGCTTTGAGGCTAAAATCTCGGAAAGCCTGTAACTAGCGTTTGGTGACGCTGCGCCTTCAAGTTTTTGTTGTTCATTAACGTCTTTGAAGTTCTTTGTGAGATTACCTTTAAAAGTTTGTTTCAAAATGAATCTTACATTATCCTTTTATTTGATTTATATTCTCATGTTTTAAATGTGTGAGTTCCATTATAAGTACTACAGTACAAAATTCTATAATAGTCAGCTGTCTGCTGGTAAGCCAACTCTCTGACTAAAAAATAAAAAAAATAAAATTTCCACTGGAGATTGTTCTTTGCATCTAAGTGTTGCCAAATTCTCTATATGAGCACTTAGTCTTCTAGGTTTTTCCAAAACATTCCAATGTTTGACTTAACACAGGCAATTGCATTTTTCACTTTTCATCTGAATATTTTGGCCTAACATAGAAACTTCTTTGAGTATATGATAAGTACCTGAAACAAACTGTAATAGCTAACATGATAATTCTCCTTAATCTGTGCATGAGAATTAATGTGAACTCCCCTTCAAAAGAGAGTGGCTTGCCTTGTGCAGTGGAGCCAGGCTCCTCACAAAACCCCAGCCGTCCGATATTCTCATTGCCTCAGAATCGTTAAAGGCCCACTGAAGCATTCACTGAAGTTGGTAAATGGAGAGAAAAAGAGCTGTTTAATTAAAAAAAGTAAGTAACAAGGGAGGATTTCATGAAGGAACACCCAAATGGATAACCAAAGGGGCCCTTTATGTAACTTTACTTCCCCAAACTGTTCACACCATTTTACATTTGCAAAAAAAAAAAAATACTGAGAGCCTTTTGGCAAGTAATTAGTTCATCACGACAAGAGAAAACACATTTCAAAGCTGACTAAGGACTAAGCAGGAAGGGAACAGAATTGAGTAAATGTAAAATGAAGGGCTACCCTTGTGTAAAGAATTCCGTCTAGCGAGAAGCTAAACAAGGACTTTTTGTGTTCTAGGACAACGGTCTTTCCTGTGCATTTCTCTCCTTTTCCGTTGAGAGTTTTAACTTATTTTGATTGCAGAGTCAAAATTAGATTTACCAAAAAAAAAAAAAGCTTTTCCTAACATTGCTTCCTCTAAATAGCTGTTTATATTTCATACCTCATATTACGTAGGTTGAAAATTCAAAGATACAACATACCTGTTTTATTTCTAGATTAAAGGTAAAATAAAATACTTTGAAGTGAAAAGAAAAAAAAAGCATTGGTAAAATTGTCCCCACACTATCTCATTGGTAATCCTCAGTATAATTACAGGACCTGCCTCCATGTCTAACTCTATATCATCCACTATCTGTGCCAAAATTCGCCTTTTTACTAATACAGCAAACTTAAAATCATTCATTCGGTCATTTGAAATGCATGTATTTAACTAGTATATGAATGTGAGATTCTCCGTAATTTACTGTGGTCAACTAGATGACCATTTCCAACCCACCATGTGTTCAGCTCACCCTGGGTTTGGAGCCATGGCCATTTAAACATGAGTTTGCTGTCACTAGACAATCACTCGCCCTCCTACGGCTCGTGCGCGTTACAGCCTCTTAGGTGATGTTTAGATGTTTCTACTGATGGGTTCTCATTAGAGAAGAGTAACGGATTCTAACTGTGGCATCTCCACGGAAGTGGCACTAGAAGAATTCGAGGAGTGAAATTTATAGCAACTAGGGGACCAGCAGGTACCCCACTGTTAGTTAACTGGGCTGTGAGCCCCTCAGGGTCTCAGGCTGTTTTCCTTACATTTGTGCCCTGGTGCCCGGAACAGAGCTGAGAACATAGATGGTGATGGTGATGATGGTAGGATGATGGTGATAGGATGATATGATGATAATGGTGGTGATGATGATGGTGATGGTGGTAGGATGATGGTGATAGGATGATATGATGATAGTGGTGGTGATGATGATGGTGATGATGGTGGTGATGATGATGATCACGATAATGATTGAACTACACTGAGGGACTGAGGACTGACTTAGAAAGTGGAGGCGATGTTTGTTTTCCCCTTGCTCTGAAATTTATTAATTTTACTGCTGATTGTGAGTAGTTACCTAATCTTATTACCAGCTTTTACCCCCTTTAGAATAGACACATCGTCACCTTCAATCTTGCTCACATGTGTTAGGAGAGCTCGAGAGTGCTTCAGATGCATCTTATTGGGAGTAAGACATAAGGCAGGAGGCTGGGGAAGGACCCACATGCTGAAGCGTGTTACCTCAGGCGCCACAGCAATGGTTGGGCACCAGACACGTTGCATGTACCTCCCGGTTTTCCTGACCTAGCCAAAATGATATTATTATTGCTAGTACAGGGATTATGCTATCTAATGATGAATGAGAAAACTGGGGCTCAGCGGGGGATCAGAAGCATTCCCAAATTTACACAGTTAGCAAGTGGTACAGCAACAACAAAAAGATCTCACAATATGGGAGAAGTATCATTAATCATATAAGCTCACAAATATTTAACTAAATATTGATGCGTGCTGTTATATGTATGTAGTATATAATGCTGTTATACATATGTAGCATATAATGCTGTGACATGTGTATATATATCATAAACACAGATGATACACATCCATACATATCTCTATTATGAGATGTGTAATCAGAGATTAGGGAATGAGTAAGCTGACATTTAAGCCGATATCTGAAGGACAAGCATTCATTTATCCAAAGAAAAAAAGGAAGAACTTCAAAAGTCCTCTCTCCCCCTACAAATATTGCGCTTGGTCCTTCTGAGAGTTTGTGAAGGCAACAGAGAACGCCATCCTCTCCTACAGGCATCCCCTGGGCTGTTTCAGCAGTTGGGACAGTGCAAGCATCATGCCCAGGAACGTTCCGTTTCAACTTCACAAAGGCCACAAGGCATGAGGCACTGACTAAGGGCCAGCAGCTCGCTTCGAGACAGCTTCGAGACAGACCCGGTCAGCAATTCGCCTCGCGTGTCCCAGTCAAATAGACGAGGTTTGACCTGAGCTCACCGCTCTCCTTATCAGTCCTGTTTGTGCTTTGCTACAGAAGCTATTTTGCAACTTTCCAGAGAAATCCTTCCTGTGTATTATCAGAGACTCTTCCTCATACACGCTTTTTTGGTTTTGGATAAGACTGGAACAATATTACAGGAAGTTATTTAAGCTTTTGACGTTTGTCAGCTCCTGATCATTTGAACGCTCAAATCCTTCTTATCGGCAGAGTGAAAGTTTGGTCTATAGTAAATATGGTTATCAATGTCAAACTACCTTTTAGGAAAAGGGAAAAAACACACCCCCATGTTACGCTTCCCACTAGCGCCAGGGTCACAAACTCAGACACTCACAGTAGCCGAGAGGGCAATTCAACGAAAAGTAAGTCCAGTAGGGACTGGTGATCAGTGAGCCGTGTCCTATCTGAGGGGACAGTCAGGACTCACGTCCAGGCAAATTCTGTGCAGGAGTTTGGTCCCATGGCACCAGGGCATCAGGGTCTACTTGTTTTGTTTTTAAGAGACTCCAGCAATCCAGACTCTTACATAATATTCCCATACTGTTAATGTTGGCCTTTAGTTTGTCTTAATACCACGCAATTTTACTAGAACACGCCCATGAGCTATGACTTGAGGACCTTGGTTCTAGCCCGCAGGACCTGAAATCTTGAGAGTTCACCAAACATTCACAGAGCCTCTTGCCCATGCCAGGGACTGTGACAGGCACCAGAGACACTAAGACAGACACAGTCCAGCACCTGCCTTTGCGGAGCTCACTCAGGTCACACCATGTGCAGGATGCAAATGATTATTATCTAGGAGGATAAGATGAAATGAATCATATAATATCACACATTTAATTCTAAACTGTGATGAGTGCTGTAAAAGTAACGGATGCATAGCACAGTAAGAACCCGGGGCAGCAATAAGCTTACGTTTAAGTGGACATCTGAAGGATGATCACACACGTATCCAAAAGAAGAAAGGGAGGAAGAGCGCTCTGGGCAGAGGGAATAGAATCTACAAAGGCCCTGAGGCAGGATGGAACTCAGCATGTCCGGGGAACTCAAAGGGGCCCGAGTGACTGATCACCGGTCACTGGTGAGTGAGAGTCACACAGAGTGAGAATGGAGAGAGGAGTAGGGGTAGAACATACATGGACTTGTGGCTCGTGTTAAGGACTTTGGGAAACAAGAAACCATCGTCAGGATTTAAAGTAGGAACAGGACTCAGATCTGGGGCTTTAAGGAACATTCTGTCTACAAGGTGGGACACAAAGCAAGGCTAACGAGACAATAGTGGAGATAAAAAGGAACAATAAAAAACATTCCATCCAGGAAAAAGAAAAAAAAAAGCTGGAAAGAATAAAAGAAGGAACAAAGACCAGGTAGACAGATAGACAATAGCAGGAAGGTAGATTTAAACCCAACCATCTCAATAATCATATTAAAAAATACATGGCAAGAACACTACAAATAAGAGACAGATTGTACGGTTGGATAAAAACCCACACCCACCGTATGCTGGACTCAAGCAATCCACTTTAAATTAAAGGCTAGACCGGTAAAAAGGAAAGGATGAAAAAAGATAGGCCATCCTCCCACTAATGAGCACAAGGGCGTGTCTTAACCCATTTTTATGACATTACCAGAAAACAAAGGACAGTGGCAGAAAGCAGACCAGGGGTTGTCTGGACCCGAGGGCAGGGGAAGGCTTTGAGGACAAATGGCACGAGTGACGGAAGTTTTGGAGTGAGGGCGACGTTCTGTACTTCGGTTGCGATGGCAGCTGCAGGACTGTGCATGTTTGTCAAACCTCAGCAAGTGTTATACTTGGAATTGGTGGATTTTATTATATGTGATCTATAAGTCAATAAAGATGGCAAAACGGAGAAAGAGGGAAAGAGAAAGGAATAAAGAGAAGAAAAGGAACAGGGAAGGGGAAAATTAAGCATTTTTGTTTTCAAAAAAAGTATGGTCACTTCAGTAAGAATAGTTTCCACAGGCGCTTCACCCTATAATGTAAAACATTTTAGTTATTTAAAAAAAAATCCTTAATGTCTGCCCACATCCACACTCTGATGGCCTCAGCTTCCACCTCAAGGAATTTATCAAGATCTTGTACCAAACAAAGAGACCTGCATCCCACAGGGAGACTCTGGCACCAGCTGATGCCAGTGAAACTCTCACCCAGTTAAAGAGGAATGTCGCAGACAGAGGGAGCTGCTGTCGGCACTGACCTCTCTCCTTCCTGACCGCACTTGCTCCATCTCTAGCCACATCTTCCTTTGGTTGTTGAAAGCGTCCCCCAACCTTCTGCAATTCTTTTAATCTTCAGAATCTCAGTGGCCTCTCTCCAATAAGGAAGACCGATTTCTACATACAGCCTCCCCTCTCTCACCGGCAGAGACAGAGGAGTATATGAAAGGGTTAATGGTGGGTCTGTGGGTGTTTTGAAGCAAGATGTCTAAACTTGGGAGGGTGGACACTTCTCACACTCTAAGGACAACTCAACGGCATGTAGGAGCTAGACTCTGGGGAAGGAGCTGAGACAGTCAGGCGGTGGAGACATGATACAGCAATGAAACGGGGCTGAAGGTGGCAGTGGTTGGAAAGAAGAAATGAAAAACTTACACTTCAAAACACAACAATATATAAATGGGTCTGAGGGTAGTCACCGCCCGCGCTAATAGCCTGTTAAATATAAGATGTCTTATCGAGCACCACAGAGAAAATATAACCCATTTGCATATTCTGAGATGGTTCACTGATCAAAGGCGATTCAATTCTCTGATTACACTTAAGTAATAACTACTTAGAGACCCTGGAAAGTTAATTTACTCAACCTCCAATAATGTGCTAGTAACACGTCTAAATCACTTCAGATCGCCATGGACTCAAGCCCATATAATAACGTAGACACAGAAGTGGATATAATGTGAATTTTCCCAAATAATGAAGGTTCACTACAGAGAGGGCCAGCTGTCCCTATGGAGCTCTCACATTCCTTCAAATCTGGGAGTGAGGGCAAAGCGACCCTCACAGGCTGTCCAGGTGTGTTCATGACCTTTACTTCTCCAGGTGCTTCCTACGCTGACCACACGTTTCCTGTAGAGAAGATGGATGATGCTGTAGCTCCGGGCCACGAATATACCTACGAGTGGACTATCAGTGAGGACAGTGGGCCCACCAGTGATGACCCACCATGCCTCACGTACATCTACTACTCCTACGCAAATCTGATACAGGACTTCAACTCTGGGCTGATCGGCCCTCTGCTTATTTGTAAGAAAGGTAAAAAAAACACAGAAATCAAAGATACAGGAATGGTAAGGAGTACTGCAATGGAATGAGGCTTGGGAGAATCTGGGAGCCTTTCTGTAAACCGAGCAGAGGGAGAAGGGTGTGGAAACCAGACCGCCGGGCACGTTGGTGCCTGAGGGTTTGGAAGCCTCCTCTGTTCCTTCCAGTCCCTCCGGCATCTCGTCCCGGAGCCTCTCCCGAGTAAATTCCTGTCTGAGAATTTGCTCTGCGGCCAGGCCTGTGTGGCCTGAAATGTTTACCTCAAAGCCAAGTCCCCTTTTTCTTTTTTAAAGATTTATTTATTTATTTTTAGAGAGAGGGAAGGGAGAGGGGAAGGGAGAGATGTCAGAGAGAAACATCCATCATCGCTTCTCGGCCTTTTGGTTAAGATCAAGTGTAGAGAGAAACATCCATCAGCTGCCCTTCGCATGCCCCCCACCGGGGACCTGGCCCACAACCCAGGCATGTGCTCTGACCAGAAATTGAACCAATGACCTTGCCGTCCTCAGGACAACACCCAGCCCACCGAGTCGCACCGGTCAGGGCAAAGCCAAGTTTTTTTGAAAGTGCGCAGCAGCCTGTACCCTGCTGATCGCACTTGGAAAGAACTTGAACATACCTGAGCTTTGGGTTGGTAATTTGGTCTACAAACACACACCATTCCAGCTTGCTTTTTTCTAAAAGAGCCAAACACTCTGGGTGGCAGGTTGGAAACGCACTCGATCCACTTTACACGCAATGTCATTGGCTGGGCTTCTGAGGAGCAAGCCTGCATTTTCATTGTCCCTGAAAAGAGTTTAGCTCATCTTTCATCAAAATGAACAAACTACACTGTGGGAAATAACGTGATGAGCTCACCACCTGTCTACACATACACGAATTCCTAATGCATGTTCTTACTGCACAAATACATGGGTTCATTGCCTGGGAGCTAGAGGCTACTGAGACGGCCCTACAAGAATTAAACCTGGGAAACAGCTCTTCTTTCCTGCTCCTTTCAGCTGCCTTTTTCCCTGTATGAGCATGGGTTCATCTCGAACCTCTCAACCATACCTAGTACACCTTTGCTTGTACAAGCAGGACGGCTGGATTGCACTTGGAGAGCGATGTTTTTACCCTCCGAGCTCTGGTGCCTTTGGCTTGGCCTGCCACGGAGGGGACATGGGTACTTTCACTAAATCCTTGGCACTCACCAAATGTCCTCTCTGTGCCAGATCAAATTTACCCTTAAAGCCCCATTCCTCAAGGCTATGAGGTGCCAGAGAAAATGCTTAACGTGGCAGCCAGGTTTTAATAAGCCCCCCATCATCGTGACTTGATAAAGGGGCTATTTCGGAAATGAGATCTTCCTCAAGTTGACTTCACTGTGATGGGTTGCTTGCCTTAAACTCTTTGCTCTCTGGGAAGAGGAAATGAGAGTTTTCTTTCTGGGATGCAATTGACAAGCACATCTTTCCTTCCCAGGCACCCTAAGTGAGGGCGGGATTCAGAGGATGTTTGACAAGCAGCACGTGCTGATGTTTGCTGTGTTTGATGAAAGCAAGGGCTGGAGCCGATCGCCGTCCGTCATGTACACGGTCAACGGCTATGTGAATGGGACCATGCCAGGTAAGGCTGTGCCATGCCCAACGGCGCCCGCACTGCCGGCACCTTCAACTCTGCTGCTTTCCTCAAGGCTCTAGGAAGCTGACCATACTCACTGTCTTTCAGCTCTTAATCAGAAAGGCAATGTCGTCTAGCTCAGTGGTTCTCGGGATTTTATCTTCTTTTTTTCTTGACCATCAAGTACAACGGAGAAAGTGGAAGCTGCCCAAGTGAAAGAGTGTGCCTTATTAGATGGGGTGCTCCCGGCAGGCTTCACCTTGGCCTGCATCTCCCCCGCGATATCAGTGTAGTCTCCTTCAGAGGGTTCCGTGGTCCCTGCTGCATGGTGACCATGCCTTCATCCACAGAGGAAGCCTTTCAGGACAGGAGTTCAAGGTCAACCCCTAGCAGAAAGGGTCAGCAGGAAGAGTTCAATAAAGGTGCTTAGAGTAAAGATGAACAGGAGATTAGGAGAAGTACCCAACACACAAAAATACTGCTGGCATTTCGAAAGGTGCTAGATGAGGAATAGTCAAAGGCATGTAGGATGTTTTCTCTTTCCATGTGCACGTGAATCGTAGCAACTCTTAGAGAAAAAACCTGACTCCCACCTAAACCACTTTTAACTTCTATGTCACAGAGATGCCTTAGAGCCAAAGATGCTGAGGAAAAAAGTAGAAAGATGAAAATATCACTTTATTAATGAAAGCACTTGAAACCTAAGTTTCTCAGGGGTCATTCTCTATGTCTGAAAAACCACAAATGGCCTCTCTTACTACAAACAAAACCTGTCAAGGGTGGAGACCTGGACATTGCTTTTAAAATGTTTTCAACTTCATTTGGTTGCATCAGCCCTCCTGGGTTATTACAAACACATTCAGAAGGCTCTGGGCCCTGATGCAGATTTCCAAAACTTCACTGAAGTCTAACTTAGGACATCTGAGTTCAAATGTAGCTCATTTCTCCACCTTAATGTAGTCCTTGGCAGTGAGCTGTCTCCATGTGCTAACTTACAAAAATGGGTTAACCATCTACCTTGGGAGAGAGGGTGTTTAAGAATTTCTTTACATGTGAAAGTAGCATCTCTGGTGCTGTGGGCTTTGGAAGGGCGTGGTCAAAAGGGAAATTGTGTCTGTGCCCCCACAGAGTGAGTCATCTGTGTAAATATGTACAAGCCTCCAAAAGCAAACCATATGCACAAAAATAAAACTTAATAATGTGGCCAGGGAATACAGTATATGGATTTATAGTTGAACAAGGCAGGCTAGTTAGGGCTAAGAGGGGCAGGGAAGGGAAATGGCATTAGCAGAAACAGAAAGGAGTTAATGCTTGTAAAACAGTGTTACAGAGCAGTATAAATCGAATAAATATGGTAAATGCTAATACAGATGTATTAAATGCTCAGGTCAATGCGAGCATTTCTCTGGGGTGGCGAAATGCTTCCACCAAAGCCTGCTACCTTTCAGCTTCTCAGGTTTTAGCTTCTTGTTCTCACTGTGACACCAGAGTCCCTGTCTTGTTACATTGGTTGCCTAAAAAAGACAAGCCCCTCCGCTTCTCTATGGAGAAGAGACTGGTCCTCAGCTCTGTGGTCTGCTATCTAGAGATTACTGATCTGAAACCTAACACCCAGGCTGACCATGGAAGCCAGAGTTGGAATCTCCCCCACAGCAAATGAGCATTTTCCCAGTTACCATGGGAGCAAAACAATGAGCAAAATTCAGCTTGTGTGCTCGGCTCTCATTACTCCATCCATGCCCAGTGGCCCAGTGTAATGAGGACCCATCCGCTGCATTTTAAGGGAAGCCTGTAACCCACAGAGTAATTCGATGCCTTGTCATTAAAACAACTGATGAGTGGGTACAGAAGCGACACACAATCCTTAAGTCATCTTCACATCTCCTTCTTAAATTCAGCCCTATTGGAGATCTGGGAGACTCCCCCCAGCTGAGCCCAGATTGGCTCTGGAGTGAATGGATGCCCAGGCTGGCCCAGATCTGACACTAAAAATCCCACGTTCTGGGAAACCAGGATGGTTGGTCACCTACTGGATTCCCTTCTTGGCTTAACCCTTTAGCAATCCCTGTTTCTGAACTGATGTCCCCCGCCTCTCGGCTCTCTTCTTCCCTCTGTAGCGCCACTTACTGCAGTGAGCTGTGACTGCAGGTGGGCCCCTCACTCAGATGCCTGCTCTCCTAGGGCAGGAGCCGCCGCTGGAGTGTCTCTCCCTCAGAACCTTGCGATGCCTGGCGCATAGCAGGTGCTCAGTGCATACCTGGTGAACGAGTCTTGGATCACAGAGTGCTGACTGCCTGTTTTGCCCCTTGTCTCCCCCCTCCCTCAGATATAACAGTCTGTGCCAATGACCAAGTCAGCTGGCACCTGATTGGAATGAGCTCCAGACCAGAACTGTTCTCCATTCATTTCAACGGCCAGGTGCTGGAGCAGAACCGTCATAAGATCTCGGCCGTGACCCTCGTCAGTGCTACGTCCACTACCGCAAACATGACTATGGGCCCCGGGGGAAGGTGGACCGTATCTTCTCTCACCCCTACACATTTTCAAGGCAAGAAACTCTCCCAACAGTCTTGCTTATGAATGTAGAGCCCTTTCCTCCCAGGTACTAACTCCCTCCGTATCCGTTGCTTTTGCAAGCTGCTTGTGCTCCAGACATACGTGCACTGGTCCCTGAGAATGGAGCACACATTCTCCGCTCCTAGATGTGTAGCCTTCGCTGGGGACGGAGGAAGCAGAGATATTGACAAAGATTTTTGAAAATGAAGCAAAAGCTGAAGAGGTCTCTACTTCCTTGAAAGGAAAAAGGAGGAAGGAAACAAATGTTTACATAGAGATATTCTTTCTTGGGGTGTTTACTATGTAGCCAAAAGAAAAAAACCCGGGGGCTAGAACGAGACAAACGTGCAAATTTATAGAAGCAGCAAGTTACAGGAAGTGTGTAAAAAGGTGTGCCATGAAAAGGCTCTCTTTTCTACCAAGATGAGCACAGAAGAGATTGGCACAAAGAGGAACCCAATGGATACACGCTGAGTGGCTCAAACATAAAATCTAAACAGCTGAGAAATGGGCTTTAAAGAATATCGGTGAATTCTACTGAGGGAAAAAAAAATCAGCCCAGGTTTCCTTGTGGTACCCCACAAAGAAAAATAACTGATTGTTCTATTACACATTGTTGCTTTAAAACTATTGGGAGGAGGGTTCCTGTAAACAGAAATTAAAATATAAGTAAGCGGCGTTACTATAGGAAGTCATTTTGTTACCTAAAGTACGTATATAAGCAAACGCATGAGAGAGACTTCATGGGCCCATTTTGTTTTCTTTTGGCACTGAGCAGTCAAAACTGTATCTGAAGTAGCGTAATTGCCACAGTATCCCTGGGAGATAGAATACCAAGTCACAGTAAAACAGCAACAAAACTATCATTGTTGAGGTGAAGTGCTTTTGGTATTAATTTATTTAATTTTTAACAACAATTTAATACAGCACGTACTTTTGACTTTGCAAATAAAGAGACAGATGACAGGAACAATGAGAAATCAACAGAACCTAAGTCAGAAGGTTTTAAGGGTCTGGAAATGACAAATGTCCCTGCTCTGGAAGAAGCGAAGGAAGGCTTCCCAAGCTTTCCCCCTAACCCATGCTCTCTTTCCCCTGCGTTTTACTCTTGCCTCTGTCTCTACTGCACTAAAAGAGCTCCAAACCAAAATGTCAAAAGTCGCCAGCACATTCCTTTCACTATTATTACTTATACCTTCCACAGTTTCAAAAGATACACATTTTAATCAGCCCTGATTTCTCCTCTCATATTCTTTCGCTGTCTTTATGTACTAACTCAGCTGGGATGCAGGCTTCCATAGACATCAAAAACTGCGCCAAGAAAACCAGGAGTCCTAAGATGCTGACGCGGGAGCAGAGGCGGCACATGAAGAGGTGGGAATACTTCATCGCTGCGGAGGAAGTCATCTGGGACTATGCACCTGTCATACCAGTGAACATGGACAAGTGAGTTTCGGGGCTTCAGACCCCTGGGCACAAGTTCAAGATGTATTCCACGGGGTGCATGGGTGAAATGTGAGGAGTTGGCAGCTCTCAAGGGAACCCGTGTTTTGAATTCCATTCAGGTCTTATTCAAAGTCAATCTGGAATTACCCCAACTCACCAAGGGAAATAATAATAATAATGATGATAATAATAATAATAATGGCAGCTACCACTAGTTGAATGTTTACTGTTTCCAAGCACTGTGTTAAGTCCTTGTGAAGAGCTTCACTTGAACTCCAGAAGCGAGAAACAGCTCTGATTTATTATGTAAATTAGGAAATAGGTCAGAGACAACAGAAATCTGGAAATTGAAAACATTTGGAAACCATTCAAGCTCACTCACTCTAAGAGAAATGCAAATTAGGCTTCTCTGAAATGCCATTTTTCGCCCATCCGACACACAGCCCAGGTGGAACGCCCTTGGCAGGGCTGTGAGACGCAGGCACTGCCGTGTATTGCTGGCGGACGAGAACACTGGGAGAGCCATTCTGGAGCAACGTGGCCTTATGTACTAAAATTATACATGCTGATGCCCTTTGACCCTGCAATCCATCCTGGGAGTTTACTCTGAGATATTCTTGTTCGCGGGGAAATGACGTGCACATATGGTGGCCACCGAGACTAGAGACATCTCAGGTCTGCTCTAGCAACCGGAGGGACGGGGATGCTAAGTAGCTGCTTCTAACTGTGATTGTGACTTTATCAGACGGAGGAGAGGTTTCCAGGTTTCCAACCAGACGGGAGATATCAGGACTTTGCAAAACATATTAAGAGTTTTTGTTCTTTTTTTTGTTTTCGTTTATTTTTATTTTTTTTAGAAAACTAGGTTTTTAGCTAATCCAAGAACAGAACTTCTAAGCACAAGGGTTCCCCCGTCCTACCAGAGTCTCTCCGTGAGGAAATGGTTGATTTTTAAATATTTCATTTCACTTTAAGAAAATACAGGTCGCTGCATTTGGATAATTTCTCGAACCAAATTGGAAAACATTATAAGAAGGTTGTCTACAAACAGTATCAAGATGAGTCCTTCACCAAACGCCTGGAGGATTCTGATAGCAAAAACAATGGGATCCTGGGCCCTGTTATCCGAGCCCAGGTCAGAGACACCCTCAAAGTAAGTGGCAGAAAGGCCGGACCGCGCGGGAGGAATGAAATAGCACAAGACATTAAAAGTGGTGGTGGTGGTGGTGGTTTTTTTAAAAAAGATATCCATATAGTTTTAACTCAAATGTAACTTTCAGTTTTTATTTAGAATTTGCACTTATTTGTAGCCTACCTGATAACACAAAGAATATTTATAGCCTCCCTGGTAATACAAAGAATCTGAGACAGTTGATCAGATTATAAAGGAATGAACAAAGAGTGACTGTAATTGGGGTGAATAATAAGGGGTCAAAGAAAATAAAACCAAGGATAAGGTAAGTATAATGAAACATATACCATATGATCTCACCAGGTTGTTTGCAAATTTTGTCCAGAGCTTTCCAGCAGCCGATTGTAAATGAGAAATGTGTCAGGGCGAGTGAGATTCACAGTAGCCATCAGAGAAGCACAGAAACCGGAGAGGGATTCCTCCCACGGATCCTTGAAAACACAGATGCTGTGTGAGGCGGTGACGGGTTCCTCAGTGCAATCCCTACAACTGGTTCAATAAGTCAAAAAGTTGTAGAGCCTTGTAAGAGTGTTTCTCATTAGCGCTGAGAATACCACAGTAAACACAACCGAGAGAAAACCTACTCTTCACTGGGGTGCAGCTGGGTCGTCCTCCGAACACCGGTGTCAGGCGGAAGTAACCTGAGATACGGATCATGAGCCCTGAGCACATTCTCCCGACAGTGTCCCTTTAACATGATGTCACACCACCCAGCTTCTGTAAGAACTGGGGAACAGGGAACGGAAGATTCCAATCTCTGGCAAGATTCTAGAACGCAGATAATCTACAGATGGAGGGTGATCTTTGCAATCAATCAAGGTGCTTTGGCACTCAACCAGGTAGGAGGAGGTTAGGGTTCTCTTTGGAAGAGGAAGGAGCCTAACCAGTACTCCTGGGTGAATGAAGCCTCCCTCCGCCTCTGCGTGGGGCTGAGCTAAGAGGCCGTCTGCCGACCAGGCCAGTTCTGTTCATGTGAAAATAAAAGGACCAGAAGGCAGCCTTTCTCTGGTCCTCTTGCCCTCCCTTTATCCCTGATGCCTTATAGGTGCTGGTAGGGAGTGTGAATATGCCTCCCTGGATATTTAGGGTCTGGCTCTCTGCCACGCCCCCCTAGAAGCTGGCTCCTAGGGTATCTGGCCAGCTAGAGAAGCATTTCATGGTGTAGAGAGGAGGAGGAGAAGATTCCAAGGCAGATGCAGTCCAAGCTGAAAGAAGAGGGGAAAAGGGATGGGGACCAGCTTGCGGAGGGCGGCATGCTGTGAGGAAAGTGTCACTTCCAAGGTCAGACTACAATGTGAGGTGAAACTCTCAAACGCTTCTGTCAGGTGAGGGCGCAGGTTGCTGCTCAGATAAACACACACACACACACACACGCGCGCGCACACACACCATCCAACAAGTGAACGTGCAGAGTGAACATCCAGTGTTAATTGTCACGCTCACCCTTACACCCCGAATCACGAATCTGAGTTGACTTTGCAGATCGTGTTCAAAAACATGGCCAGCCGCGCCTACAGCATCTACCCTCACGGAGTGACCTTCTCCCCTGTTGAAGATGCAGCCAACTCTTCCTCCACCTCAGGTTTGAACCTTCCACGTCTACTGACCTCTGTGACCTCTGAGAGGCTCCCTCCTTTTTCTACTGTCTCCCTCGCTCAGAAGTAGCACTTGTGCAGCCAGGTAATGAATGTGCTAGTGTAGACATGTGAGCGGGCATCCCCTAGAAGTCACAGGGGAACCCTGCTCACTGCCGGGTCTTTGTCTACCCGGCTAGTTAGAAAACACAGGGTCTTTGCCAGCACCATAGTGGCCCCTAGCAGAGCCGGATCTGACCATTGCATGCTACCTGGGGTTCTCTTAAGTGGATCTTAATATAAAAAGAATATTCCTTTCCTGATACTAATTGGTTGTGCGGAGAGCTCAATTATATTATTTATGCATTCTTCCGTTTGTTTATTCGTTTATTCGTCTTCACGAAATAATTCTGAAAGTGACCGCGAGTTTGACTGCATTTTCGTGCAGGCAGTAGTAACACCGTAATCAGAGCAGTTCAACCAGGGGAAACCTATACGTACAAGTGGAACATCCTAGAGTCGGATGAGCCCACGGAAAACGATGCCCAGTGCTTAACAAGACCGTACTACAGTGATGTGGACGTCACCAGGGACATCGCCTCGGGGCTGATAGGGCTGCTTCTGATCTGTAAGAGCAGATCCCTGGACAAGCGAGGCATACAGGTATTTTGCCCTTGACGTAACCTTTCAGAAATTCTGGGAATTTCCGCTGGCTGGTACAGATTAGGTCTCCTTGCTAAACATGGGGCTTTTCCGGAGAGCGGAAAATATTGTGCAGTCCTCTTGAGCGTGATAACTCGGGTAACTTGTTTGTCTTGTCCATTTTCACCTGGACTCACTGCGGAAGGCAAGTCTGCGGTGTAAGCTGCATCTTGCTACCATTTCAGATTCTAGGTCTGCCGGTGTTGTCTACATTCCAGGCAAGCCACTTAGCCTCTCTTTGTTTCTTCCCTTTGTGAAGTGGATAATACCCATGCTAAAGATTTTACAGGGTTGTTTGGGGGCTCAGTGAGATACCACGCGGTGAAAGTGTAGAGCTCGGTACGTATCCTTGTTAATTTTGAGATCTTCGCTAGAAAGAGATAAGAGAGATACACTGGAGTCAGAGCTTCTGGTGAGACTGGACCTCAGTAATGGCCCATCTCCAGTAAGGCTAAATTATACAAAGATGTGGGTCTTTTGACTTGATCTTCACAGTAGAATAGTCTCATATTATTAACTTAAAATTCACACAGACAACTGGGCTAAGCTATAATTTCAAAAGTTTCATCGCAAGGCATACAAAATAAATATATGCCTAGGAAAATCAGAAATGAACACTTGGTAGACCCCGATTTATTGAGCTTGGAAAGGAAGCAGGTAGTGAGAGGTGTGAAGCTTTCCAGTTGCAACCTCCATTTTTATCCTTTGCAAATGTTCAGAGCGCATCCAGCCCGTCAGTCAGGCTCAGTCAGGCAGAAGGGTATGCGGTCACAGGGATAAACAGAGTTGCAGCTGCCAGGACCAGTGGAATTTTTCTCTTAGGCTGTTTCGGTCTCTGGGTTTTCTGACCTTCCCCGTTTGCTTTTGTGGAATGCCTTCTCTAACGAGGGCTTTGTGCACACTGGTCTCTCACGAATGCCCGCATCCATGGCTTCGGTGGCCCCAAGGACGTGTCCCTTTGGAGTCTGAAGCTGCAGGGAGTTGGCTGGAACATCAGTCACTGAACGCGGCACCTTCCCTCCAGAGGGCCGCGGACATCGAGCAGCAGGCTGTGTTCGCGGTGTTTGACGAGAACCAGAGCTGGTACATCGAGGACAACATCAACAAGTTCTGCGAGAGTCCTGAGAAGGTGAACCGGGCCGACCCCAAGTTTTACGAATCCAACATCATGAGCAGTAAGTCGAAGCGCCGTCTTAGCCCATCAGCTCCTCACTCCGGTGGTGGGAGCACGGCTGTGCCCAGTGGCAGACGGTTACAACCCACTGACCTCTTAGCCTCACTGCAGCCCTGAGTTTGGTGATGAAATGACATAAATGGTGACATCGGGGAACCCATTTTACAGCAAGACATCCAAAGCTTGTTATCCTCACGTGCCTGCTGGGTCTCCTGCTCCGAGTGTGTGTGTGTGTGTGTGTGTGTGTGTGTGTGTGTGCGCGCGCTGGTGGGCACGCTCTGGGCAGGGAAGAGCAGGTGAGGGGCGGGGGCAGCAAAGGCAAGGGCGTCAGGCCTTGGTCAGTGGTGTCTGCGGTGCTAAATGGGTGCGAGGGGAGTACGGCCAGGGCGGAAAACAAGGTCAGTAATTCCCAACTGGCTTTTCACATCACACGGAGGTCGTTCGTGAGTGGGGGGCGGGGGGGCCAGGAGTTGTGCAGAGGCACTCCATGAGTGGTCTGAAGTGCGCAGCGAGAAGTTCTGGGCAGTGGGGGTCCCCTGAGCCTTGGCTCGGGCATGTGCTGCAGTTGGAAGTTCAGTGTCCAAAGCCACTGCTGTGGGGGGTCCGAGTTTGGCCTTCTAATCACATGTCAGAGCTGGCGAAGCTTCCCTCGGGTCATCGCTGCTTTGGCGCAGCCCAATCAATATCGGGGCTTTTATTTCAGGTACGGTACGCGTGCCTTCTTGCTGGCACAGGCCTGGCGTGCTAACAGATTTGACTCTTTCAGCTATCAATGGCTACGTGCCTGAGAGTATATCCACACTGGGGTTTTGCTTCGATAACACCGTCCAGTGGCACTTCTGCAGCGTGGGGACCCAGGATGATGTTCTGACCATTCACTTCACTGGGCACTCCTTCATCTATGGAAAGAGGCATGAGGACACTCTCGCCCTCTCTCCCATGAGCGGGGAATCTGTGACCGTCACGATGGATAACGTTGGTAAGAGCCTGGGCGCAGAGAGAGGACCCCCTCGTCTCTAAAGGTCGGCTGCGGCTGTCTGGACCCCGCAGCTCCTGGGCTCCTCTCCCTCTGCTCCCTTGCAGGCTTTCCTTTCAGGACTCATCACGATTTCTATTTGGGGAATTAGTTACCTCAATGGGTCCGGTCCTTTCATATGAATCCCATTTGTCCCACTCTGGGCTAAGAGAGCAGTAAAAACACATATCCCCAGAAAGATACAGCATAACTTTGAGGAGGAAGCATGAGTATTCGGTCCCAAAAGAAAATTTCTTTTATCGGAATGCCCTTCTCAGTTTTTTAAGACAGCCCTCCCCCAACTGGGCTTAGTGATCATTGGATACGGCGCCTTAGAGGATGGCCTCGGAGGCAGCACAGTGTCCTGGAAGGGCTTTGGAGGTCACCAGACCTGCGTTCACATCCTGCCCTGCCACTCAGTATCTGTGTGACCTTGGGCAGGTGCCTTGCCCTCCCTGAGCCTCAGTTTCTCCATCTGAAAAAAGTAGAATGACAACACCTTCCGGAGTTGCTTTGATCATTCATTATAAGGCGTGCTAATTTTCCCACACTCAGGGGACACTCAACAAGTGGTCACTATTGGAGACTTCGCAGGAAATCTCCAGTGTGCCAGCAAATCACAGCATTTCAAAGAGATTCAAAATTGCCCTGGGCCCCTGTGAATTATTGATCACTTGGAATACCTAAATGTCCCTGATTTCTGGGGGTAGACATTGCCACCTTCCCCCTGAGCCCCAATTCCAAATGAGATGTGCAGCTAACAAGATGTATGTGATCTTCCAAGTTCATTTTATTCTCAATTCATCCCTTCTAAAATATGTTCTGAAGTAGTGGCTCTGCAGCTATCTCTGCTAAGAAGTTTTCTCTCCCTTCTCTCCACTGACCAATATGTTTGGTCTGTATTCTGTTAGATGAGGTAAGCGTCCTAATCACACACTTGGATGTCACAGCAATGTCAAATGGCCCGAAAGTGTCCTGAGCACTTGACATGCCTTAGTTTGTCTCCTTAGGGCACCGTGGAATGGTAATCAAGTTTGCAGAGCAGCGGGGATTGCAGACTACATACATTGTGCCTATTATCTGCCACAATGTATGTGAGGGTTTTTACGTCTTTTCCCGGACTTAGGGCTCCCTATTCTGTCTCCCGTCTGTAGGAACTTGGATGTTAACTACCATGAATTCTAATCCAAGAAGCAAAAACCTACGGCTGAGATTCAGGGATGTGAAGTGTATCTGGAATTATAGCGAAGACGACTATGACATCTATGAACCTCCAACATCTGCAGCCATGACGACACGGAAAATGCGTGAATTTCCGGAAGACCACGGGGGAGAGGAGGATGCTGACGATGAACAGGACAGACTGGCTTTAGAACTAGGACTTCGGTCGTTCAGAAATGCATCCCTGAGTCAGCAGGGCGACGAAGTCAATCTTACTGCCCTGGCCCTGGACAACAGCTCCGAATTCAGGCCTCCAAGTACTGGCACAGCTGTTGGTTCAAATTCTTCCCCAGGTAACATTAGCAGGCCCGTTGCCAACCACTTTGCAGAAACTCACAAAACCCTTCCTCACCCCGAAACGCCCACAGCTGGTCCCCATGTGGGATGCAGCTTAGAAAAGACCTCAGATCTCAACCCTCCCACAGCAGAGCATTCCAGCCCTTACTCTGAAGACCCTGTAGAGGATCCTTTGCAGTCAATTGTCACGGAGATAAGCTTGCTTCCGCTTGGTGCAGAAGGATTGAGAAGTCAAGGACATGCCAAACATAACGGGTCCGAGGCAGGAAGAGACAGACAGGCCGGGCACAAGTTCTCCCAGATGGAATTTCTAGCACATAAAACTGGGAGACATTCAAGCCAAGACAGCTCTTCTTCCAGGACGGAGCCCTGGGACGACCTTCCCAGCGATCTGTTACTCTTGAAACAGGAGTCGCCATCTAAGACTTTGAATGGGAAATGGCATTTGGTTTCTGAAAAGGGTAGCTATGAGGTCATCCCAGAGGCTGATAAAGACGTGGCTGTTAATAACCTGCAGCACAGCCCCCAGAATGCCTCAGGGACCTGGGGGGAAAGCGCCCCTCTTCCAACCAAGCATGGAAAGCAGGGTGGCCACCCAAAGTTTTATGGAGTTAGACACAAATATCCACAAGTCAGACAGGGAGGGAGAAACAGCAGACCGAAGAACAGCACTGTGTTAATTCGGACACGAAGGAAGAAGCTTACACACCGCACTCCTTTTTCTCCAAGGAGCTTTCACCCCCTTGGAGGAGCGGCCAACAGCATGAGTTCGGGCTCACGTCACACATCCAATGAGACATCGCTCCCCACACAGCTCAACCAGACATTATCCTCTACGGACCTCAGCCTGATGGCCTCACTTCCCGACCGTCATCAGAATCCCCTGACCAGCGCTGGCCAGACAGGCTTCTCACCACACATTGCTCAGATGGTGCCCCAGGGAGAGCGCGGCCTCAGGTTCCCTCTTCCAGACGCCAATCGAATGCACTTCACCACAAAGCCCAGTCACAAACCTCCAGAGCCCAGCCAGATGCTCAGCTATGATCCAAGAAACCAGTCCTCCCCCACTGACTCTGAACAAATGTCCCCTTCCTTAGAACTTGAAATCTGGCAGACAGCCATCTCCCCAGACCTCAGTCACCCATCCCCCTCTCCAGAACCCAGTCGGACAAACCTTTCCCCAGAACTCAGCCTGAAGACTCTCTCAACAGACTTCAACCAGACAGCCCTTTCCCCAGACCTCGGCCAGGCAGCCCTCTCCCCAGACCTCGGCCAGGAGACTGTCTCCCCAGACCTCGGCCAGGCAGCCCTCTCCCCAGACCTCGGCCAGGAGACTGTATCCCCAGACCTCGGCCAGGCAGCCCTCTCCCTAGACCTCAGCCAGACAACTGTCTCCCCAGACCTCGGCCAGGAGACCGTCTCCCCAGACCTGGGCCAGACAACTGTCTCCCCACACCTCGGCCAGGAGACCGTCTCCCCAGACCTCGGCCAGACAACTGTCTCCCCAGACCTCGGCCAGGAGACCGTCTCCCCAGACCTGGGCCAGACAACTGTCTCCCCACACCTCGGCCAGGAGACCATCTCCCCAGACCTCGGCCAGACAACTGTCTCCCCAGACCTCGGCCAGGAGACCGTCTCCCCAGACCTCGGCCAGACAACTGTCTCCCCACACCTCGGCCAGGAGACTGTCTCCCCAGACCTCGGCCAGACAACCGTCTCCCCAGACCTCAACCAGACAACCCTCTCCCCAGACCTTGATCAGACGTCCTACACTTCTAAACCTCGTCAGACTTTCCCTTATTCAGACCTCGGTCAGATGCCACCTCAACCGTCTCCCCCACTAAATGGCACTTTTACAACAAAGGAATTTAATCCACCATTCGTGCTTGGCTTCAGTGGGGATGATGGCGATTACATTGAGATTATACCAAGCGAGAGGGAAGAGAGCATTGAGAACGACTCCTATGAAATCGGCCACGTGCCCTACGATGACCCTTACCAAACTGATGTGAGGACGGACACCAACTCCTCCAGAGACCCTGACAGCATTGCGGAGTGGTACCTCCGCAGCAACAACGGAAACAGGAAGTATTATTATATTGCTGCTGAAGAAATATCCTGGGATTATTCAAAATCTGCACAAAGGTTTGGCCAGTTTTCTCCTCTCGTTTTTTGTTTTTGTTTTTGTTTTTCCCCCCACTTACTGCTAAAAAAAAGTCCGAGGAGGTCATTGTGGGCAAACTAGCTAAGCATAATTTAGCTCCCCTATTGCAGCTTGGCTCACACTATTTCCTTTGTCAGTTCCAAGATTAACTACGCTATTCTAGGTGGCCTCTGGACAATATACAAACAACCATTGTCAGAAGTCCATGACATTCTATAGTTAAAGAAGCCCACACCTCTCTCTTCTTCTCTATCACATTCCGACTCCCTCCGCGTGCTCCCGTGCAGAGCCCAGCCTATCCATAGCTGCCCGCTCATCAGTATATTTCATTGAAGTTAGCTTACGTCCAAATTTGCGATGTAGAAATTTCCTTTTGCATGTACTTGTTTACCAAAAGATTTAAAAATTGTCTCCGGATAAATATGAAGTGGACAGCGTCTTTGTGAAGTCTGATTCTAATTCCAGGAAATTCTAATAGCAGAGGCCAAGGATTTAAACTAGCTTAGAAACGAAACACAGTGCCACCCGCTTTTATATGGCACTTTTATATGGCACTTTTCATCCTCTCGTGTTCTGTGAGACTGCATGCTATGCTTCGAGTCTGGAAGGACGAGCTCAGGGGGCAGCGGGGCTGGGAGGAAGGCAGAAGGGGGGCATCTGCTGACGGCTCACGCTGTGTATCAAAGGGGATGAGACTGATGGATGAGCCTTCGGCCTGTTTGCACAGGCTGGGGAAATTTAAGGGTCAGTGGGGAAATCTGAGGTGCTCTGGCCCCAGGTAGAGCAGCGGGTGAGCTACGTGAGGAATAATGTGATTTAACAAAAGGAAATGCGAGAAGAGTGGCTACTTTCAGATTATAAAACACCCATCTATCCAGTGGCCTTCATGGGGGTGGCCTGCTAAGTCAGCTGACCATTGTCACCTAGCCCTAAGCCCTGGGCATTGTCCCATTTGGTGGCTTTGTCTGCTTTTGATATTAAAATCTGCTATGTTAATATGTGGCTACATTTGTCCATTAATGCATTGAACAAAAATTTATTAAATGCCAATTATGTGCTAGATAATCTGCCAGTCACTGGGAATAGAATTAGGAGCTGATTAGGCACAACCTGACTTCACAGAGCTTTTAGTCTACTGGCAGAGTCAGATATGAATAGATAATTGCCCAGGTAAAGGACACGTAATTTACCACATATACTGTAAAACTACGACGAGGATGCCGGAGGATTTCACTGTGTAGGCTGTAGTAACACCATAGAAATGGAGGCATGTACAAAGAGATTTGACCTAGTCCAAAGGCTCTTAGGAGGATTTGCCTAGGAAACGATATGTGAGCTGGCAGCTGGCTGCCTGCTGGCTTGTACTTTTAGTCACTTATATTTTCATTCATTTGCTTCTCAAAGATGTATCTAGGCAGAGACTCTAGGCCGCATCCCAGGCGGAGAGAACAGCACGAGCAAGGCCTTGCACTAGGTGCTGTATTCAGAAACAGAGGTCATTTCCTAAATTCTCTCAATGGCCTTTAACCTGCTCTTGTAAAGAGTACTATTATTATCGTTTCAGGGAGATGGATGATGACGACAATGATGATGTTCCGGAAGGCACCATATACAAGAAAGTAGTTTTTCGAAAGTACCTCGATAGCACGTTTACCAAGCGTGACCCCCGGGGAGAGTACGAGGAGCACCTTGGCATCCTCGGTCCTGTCATCAGAGCCGAAGTGGACGATGTCATCCAAGTAAGTCCTCTTCGGGGCGTTGCTGAGATCGCCAGAGGAATTTCCACAGGCACCGCAGGGTCGTAAAGGTGAAGGTGGCGGGAAAGAGCCAGAGACGATTTACGTATTTTCCAAAATTAACAAATAATGGCATTTCTTCTCAAAGGCAGCTTGCCAAGTAAGCTGACGGACGATCCGCAAGAAAGGAAAATAACCTTATGAATTTACTTCTCCCTCTGCCAATCTCCTACTCCTTCTATAAGGGCCAATTCCATTTCCCCTATAAGGAACTTTCTTTAACTCCCCCAGCCTTCCCTAAACAGCCAGCTGAATTACTCCTCCCAGGCACCCCCCTCTATCCCCACTCACACTTGGTGTATGACGCCTTCTGTCCCCAAATTTTTAACTTGAATCCACATGTGCGTGCCTCTCTTTACCTGCAGGCTGAGGGCTTATCGTGAGCAAGAGCTAAGCCTCCTTACCTTCAGATCTGCGGCACCTGGCATTAGCACTGTATTCATACATAACGTTGATGCTTTTGCTGGGAGCCTAAGAATGAACATGTTTGGGTATTTCTGGGGGAAACTGCCTGGGCCCTATCTCACAGGATGGTTGTAAAAATTAGATGACATAATATACGTAAGTTACACGGCAACTGGATTTTTGCTACACTTAAGGACATTGCGGGTCACTGTTTTTTATAGGTGCGTTTTAAAAATTTAGCATCCAGACCGTATTCTCTTCATGCCCATGGGCTTTCCTATGAAAAGTCATCAGAGGGAAAGACTTACGAAGATGACTCTCCTGAATGGTTTAAGGAAGACAACGCGATCCAGCCGAACCGCAGTTACACCTACGTGTGGCATGCCACTGGGAGGTCGGGGCCGGAAAACCCCGGCTCTGCCTGTCGGGCGTGGGCCTACTACTCGGCAGTGAACACGGTGGGTACAGCCATCACGGGTGTTTATCATATCCCTAGCCTGAGGCCCCTAAACGGAATGGTCGAGATGATTTCTTGTTAAATGTCTGCCGTGCTACCCGTGAAGAAGGTGTGAGGATGGCGGTCAGCCCTCCACAGCAACCATAGCCGGGGACTGTCCCTGCAGACCTACAGGTGACAATGAGAAATGCTTGCTCAGTGCAGAGGAGTGAGGATCGCTGAAACGCTGGCCCCGCTCAGAGTGGCTGCCTTTCTAGAGGAAGACGTTTCCTTGCAATCTCCTCGAGCGAGCGTTAGCTTTCCTGTCCTCTTTGTCTGGGGAAGAGCAGCAAAGTCAGGACTCCTCCGTGTTGGGTGTGGCAAAGACGGCACAGGCCCCGACTTCGATTCCTGCCCTGTCACTTACTGTGTGGCCCTAGGACAGTTAGTCGACCTCTCTCGGCCTCGGTTTCCACAATTAAAAATGAGATAACAACAGTACATAGCACATGGTAGGCGCCTGGTAAATTTGTTTAATACATGAATTCTTTTTTTATCATATAAGATTGTTATCAGAATTATCTAAGAAGCTATAAGCAAAATATGAACTATAGTAGTAAATGCTCAATAAATAGTACATGTGATAGTATCAATATTGTCATAATCATTATCATGACCACCGCATCAAGATAAACAATTAATCAAAGGAAGGGTGTAGGAATGCGATAGAATTAGATGAATAATATCTAGCCTTACGAAGCTATTCGTTTATAACCTTCAAAGTCAGAGGCTCTAAGAAGGTCTCCTTTTCCATGTGATCAGTGGTTGCCGGAAGAGCAAAGGAAATGCTGAGAGAGGACATGTCCTGTTTGCCCCTACTGTCTTCCAGGAGAAAGATATCCACTCGGGCTTGATAGGTCCCCTTCTGATCTGCCGAAAAGGAACGCTTCACAAGGAGAGCAAGATGCCCGTGGACATGAGAGAATTTGTCTTACTCTTCATGGTCTTTGACGAGAAGAAGAGCTGGTACTATGACAAGAAACCCCAAAGGTCCTGGAGACGCACGTCCTCTGAAGTGAAACACTCCCATGAATTTCATGGTATTTTCCTCTGACCTTGACCTTGATCTGAGCTAAATCACTCTGGGGGACAGTGACACCTGCCCTTAGGTCTCCACGCGATAAGGCAGGAGATGCTTCTGCAGAACCAGGAGCTACCACTGAAATTAGGACCTTACATGTCTCGGAGGGCTGATGGGACCTGGCGGGTGACGCTGCAGGGGGAGGAAACGTGAGCAGGTCTTTCAGTGAGACACGGAGGCTGCTGCAAAGCACGCCCAAACCAGCCAGCACAAAAAGCCAGTGCGCGTCAGTTAAACACACGTGGGAACGGAATTAGCATTGTTCTGCAACCTAAGTACTTCATGAACCTATTTCTTAACCTTTAAAGAAAAACTGTTTCTGTGGTAGAAGCGATCACCGCGTGTACTTTGTAAAGTAAGAGTGACCGCAACGGTCTTAGTGTCCGGCGGTCCCCAGACAGCGCCGGAACCACGTGACTGCAATGGGCAGCCCGGGTGATCTCAGCTCCTCTCCCTCCAGCACTTCACTGGCTTGGCTCCTGAAATTCCGCAGCTGTTCCTTTAGTCGTAGAAGAATAAACTACAACAAACGTTTCCCTCACGTTAGTCCCCGTGAGGTGCAGGGTCGCACTACGCTTTATCATGTAAAGGCTGTATTATTGTTTCAGGTGGTCAAATTCACCACGTGCTGTAAACACACACACACACCTTTCCGAGGGGAGGGTGGGCGAGTCTCAGAAGCCTAGGTGGCATCCGAGCTGGGAAGGGGCAGGGCAGCTACCCTGTGAATGAGAGAACACGCGCGGTGAACCACTCTGGCTGTGGGTGCAGCGAAGGTGACGTCCAGCTTCGGGACAGCCTGGAAGTATCTCTGACTGTAGGAGGCCTTAGGGTAGTTCCTGCACATCGCCTTCCTTGTGCTCCTTCCTCTACCCACTGGAGTCCCCTCACCTGGCTTACTGTGTAGCAGCAGAGAAAATTCCAACTATCAATGGGAGGGATAAATGGGGAAAGCACAGAGCAGGAGCAGTGGGAGGTCTGGGGAAAAGAGTGAGGAAGCGTGGAAAAGGGGGCTCACCCACATTCTGCTGCAGGCTGTGTGAGGAGTTGGCCCTCGTGGACATCGTGCCGCATAGGAGACCCCGAGTGGGCCTGGCATGCGAGGAAGCTGGGTGATGGGTGGGGCCCTCCTAGGTCCTTTCCAGCCTCTCTCCTGGTGTACACAGATTTGTAAGTGATTGCATCTCTCTGTCCTTTCAGCCATCAACGGGATGACCTACAACTTGCCTGGCCTGAGAATGTACGAGCAGGAGTGGGTGAGGCTGCACCTGTTGAACTTGGGCGGCTCTCGAGACATCCACGTGGTTCACTTCCATGGCCAGACCTTGCTGGAAAACGGCACTCAGCAGCACCAGTTAGGGGTCTGGCCCCTTCTTCCTGGTAAAGATCTGGGCCCTGACAAGAGGTCCTGGCTGCAAAACGGCAGGAGGAGGCAGTCTTAGCATCTCTGGCTCTCCCTCATTCCCTCCTCGGGCATTTCCTTCTCAGGGGTCATGCACGGGTTCTGAGTGAGCCCACACCGCAGAGCTGCATTCAGGGGATGAGAAAAGCCAGCTGGCGTGCGCACTGTTTCCAGCGCCGCACTAGCTAAATGTGTGGCCCAGCTTGGCTTTGCAGAAGACAAGGGCTAGTGCAGGTTCTTCCGAGCCACAGTGTGTCAGGAGGGCCAGGTCCTAAGCAGATCACAGCCTGACTCCCACGGGGCTCAGGCAGCGTGTCCGGGGGATTTTTGATTTCTTGCATTCTACTCCTCACGCTATCACTCTGATATCTTCCGGCAAGTGACTACAAGACTCTTAACCTCAAACTGACTTACCAGGCTGTTTAAAGAAAAAAAAATTCTTTTTTAAAAAATGATCTTAAAAGCTAAAGAATAACAAGGGTATTTAGAGCCTTTCATGTGCAAAGCAATGATAAGGTTTAAACAAATTAGTCCTCTAAAAGGATTCTTATGTGCCAATGAGTTATTTGCAGATATTATTTGGGGGTGGGGGGTGGTGGTAGAGCTAGATACACTGATTGTCAAAGTGTAGCGGCACATAATGAAAACCTAGGGGGCCAGCGGAGATGCCCACGCTGACAGAGAGGTTTTGACAGAGAGACTTTAATCCTGTAGCTCCAGGGCCACTCTATTCAGATTGGGGACAGAGGGGATTAGGGCAAACCCACTTCTTACATTTCACCAAGTAGAACCAGACCAGCCTGCCTCACCGTGAGCCTCTGGGGAAGCGCTGAGGAGCTGGGGAGGGCTGGTCCACCAGACCTTCAAACTGTACATCTGCGCTCGAGAGGGGAAGGCTGGGGGTCCTTTCTGGTGTCTGAGGGGGATGACCACCGGCTGTTACTTTTTACTCGCAGCCTGGGAAATGGCCACCAATTGCAGTGAGCGGATATAAGTATTCACTGGCGGTAGGTAATGGTCAGTGCCAGACCAGATAACCAGAGGTTTCGGGAATCTCATTCTCTCAGTGATGCTCTGAGCCAGTTTATGGGTACTCACTCTATCCAGCTACGTACACGCTATCGAAAATCTGAAACACGGGAGAAGTATGTTTTATTTTAATTTTTTTCTACAAGAGAAGAAAAGCTAGTGAAATGAAGAGAGAGGGAGGAAACACGGGCAATGTGTTTGAGGCCCAAGGATGGGTCATTCAAGGTTGCTTTGGTATTTAGGACTGTCAAGCCCTACCTGTGGGGGTTAACCTGTAACATTTACATAAATGAAAGTTTTTTCCAGGAAGGGGTGTTAGAGGTTTTTCCAGGTTCTGGGGTATTTATTGGTAGTTGTGTATGTGGCGGCGGGGGTGGCGATATTATTGCTTTGATCTGTTTGTTACACCTGTGGTCCTGCCTAGAAGGAAATGGAAAACTCTTTAAGTTCCGTTCTAAAGCTCCTTGTGATGCAGCGACATTAGGACTCTTTGATAGCCGTCAACCTGTAAGACCCTGTTACTCTGTGAGGATGTCATGTTGTCATTCACTCTCTCTGTTTCAGGTTCATTTAAAACTCTCGAAATGAAGGCATCGAAACCAGGCTGGTGGCTCCTGGACACGGAGGTTGGAGAAAACCAGAGGGCAGGGATGCAAACGCCCTTTCTCATCCTAGACAGAGGTATCAGCAAGAGCCACGTGGTATTTTTAGCAGGAGAGTCCCGTCACGAGGATATTACCTACTTTTAGATAGAAAGGCACACACTCTGCAGCAGTAATTACTTTCATTCTGGCCACGGTCTGATTATACCGCAAACATCAGTCCTCTAGGACACTTGAAGCAAATGGTTCAGCCCAGAGGCATTCCTCTCACTTAGGGGACCAGTGTAAAGCATCCCCCTTCATGACTGGTGACCCATGGAAAAGTACGTGGGAGAAATCCTCCAGACTCCCGGCAGAGAGGAGGAAAAAGATATGAGGAATTCAGCAATAGCCAACGGAGTCACTGAACTTGGCATCCCAGTATTTGTGAAAACATTTCCGTCTGTCTGTCCAGCCAGCATTTGTTAAGCAGCTGTTGGGTACCAAGCACTGTGCCGACATCCAGGTGGTTCCGTGGCCGGTATTCCCTTAGCTAGTATTACCTGTCGGGTACATTTTTCAGAACATGGTCTTTTGAGGGCTAGTACTTAGTGTTGTAACGTGGCTTATTTTAAGTTATAAGCGAATGGAAATCAGTTGAAAAACTCATTGTATTTCAGGATACCAGTTTTCCTCAAGGGCGCCATTACTTCTATTAAAGTACCGGCCTTGTTAGTGCAGTAACCACGTTATGAGCAGATATATTTAAGTCAGTGCTATACAAAGTAGGAAGTGTATTTTCTAAGCAAAAATTATTCATTGTCCTATTTCCCGTAGAATGTAAGATGCCCATGGGGCTGAGCACGGGCACCGTAGCAGACAGACAGATCAAGGCATCTGAGTTTGTGGGTGAGTAGCAGCTTCACAGCCTGGGGAGGCGCCTCCTGCCACGGTGCAGGACACAGCCTGCGAAAACCACACCCGACAGCCGTGCCTGCCGAGCCTGCGGGTTATTGCTCCCCTCCAGGCTTTTCTCTGTCACAACATGGTGAAAAAATAGTTCAATCCAGGCTGCTTGTCTGGTCGAGGAAGGAGCACTATGGCAGGAGCTAAAGCCTGTTAGCACCCCTTTATCTCTGCCACCCCCACCCCCCAGTAAATAGGGTTTCCGAAGAGTCTCTCCCAGGGAAGACCAAGAGCTGGGCCCCCCCACATAGGCAGTCTGACCCATTAGCAGATTGGGTGAGAGGGAGCTCTTATGACCTTGTGCCCTTTCCCAAAACTCTCCCCATTCATCCCCTTTTGGGTTTGATCACACGTGTGATATTCCAGCCACATTCCCAGGGTCTTCTCCACCAAGCGTTAGAGTCCCCACCAGGGGGGCCCTTCGCTGTGCCAACCGTTCACCTATTCAAGAAACGTTTTGATCATCCACTGACTGCGTGTCAGAAACTCCTCCTAATTGTCTTCACTGCTCAAAGCCCTTCCCAAAATCAAGAGGTTGATTGCAAGAGACCGAAAGGCTCCCATAAATCCCTTCCCTGCCTTCCTGGCAGGCAGGCACACTCGGCAGCAACCACATCAGCAGAGCTAAGAAAAGACAAACCTGACCTGCATGCAAGAAAGAGGGTGGGCGGTGGCTGACAGCTGACCAAGCACAGACCTCCAGCCCAGATTCCGTCACCGTGGACCAGGTCAGGAGTAGAAACCTGTGCCGACTGCCTGGTCTTCCAACTGCAGACGCGGGTCCTCGGGGGTCTGGTTTTCCACGATGTACCTGAACTCGCTGGAGAAACTGCTAGTTGTATGTTTTTTTTAAACAAATTCATAATAAATTCTTTTCTTCCTTTGGATTTAGGTTTTTGGGAGCCCAAATTAGCAAGATTAAACAATGGCGGATCATACAATGCTTGGATGACAGAAAAGATGTCAGATTTTGACTCTAAACCTTGGATCCAGGTATGACTTATCAATCCGGTAAATATTTACTGCTACTGTAGTAATAAAAGTGACACTGGTAATTTCTTCTTGTTGTCCTTACAATGCTCTTAGGGGAACTAGCAATTACTAGGTGTTCGGCAGTATTCCAAGTACGTAACATACTTAAAATGTTCTAGTATTTTGAACCCTATGGGGTTGGCTCATAGTGATATCCCATTTTACAGATAAAAAAAAACAAGACAGAGGATTGGCAGATTCCCCAAAGTCACATGCAGCTAGTTGGTGGTTGAGCTGGGATTCAGGCCCAGGTCCTCTGTGCTCAAACATGAATTGCATCTAGCCATTTTATTAGTTTGCTGAGACCTGAGGGGCTGGCTCCTTAGTTCTAAAGAAGGCTGGTTGCACGTGACTTGTTGACGAGGACAGGTCCGTCAGTGGCTTTGCTGTATTGCAGGTGGACATGCAAAGGGAGGTCCTGTTCACAGGGATCCAGTCCCAAGGAGCCAAACACTACCTGAAGTCCTACTACACCACTGAGTTCCGTGTGGCCTACAGCTCCGACCAAACCAACTGGCAGATTTTCAAAGGGAACAGCACAAGGAATGTGATGGTTTGTGAGCCGTGTCTTTCTGAGTCCCCAGACTCCCCCTGTGGCCGCTGCAACTGTGTCCACGACTCTTTCTTCCTGTACAAATACTGCTTTTCTGGGCTTAAGAAATATGCGGGGCTTTCTCAGGGCCTTACGGAGGACGGGGGTAAAGTGATGGGTCTGTCTATTACAAACTCCACAAAACTTTTTAAAAAATCGCTTTATCATCAAACTAAATACCCAGACTTTTCGGAGTAGCAGATGGTGTACAGCAGAGTAGAATATCTGCTCCTGTGCCTTAAGAAGCTCGTGTTAAAAATATGCCACCAAGAGTTCTGATTTTATTCACTTTCTTCATTCTCATTTTCTACATTATCTATAACCAATTCTCTATATTATCATTTAGCTATTTCTAGTAATAATCATCTGTATTATACCTTAGGATAGATCAGAAAAATCTTAAATTATGGTTTTTACTAACCAGTAGGGGAGAGAGAACACAGATCCCAGTTAGATTCCCTAACTTAAAGAGTTTTACATCTATGTTCACAAGGGATATTGGTGCGTAATTTTATTTTATTTTTGTGCTGTCTTTTCTGGCTTTGACTTCAGAGTAATACTAGCTTCAAAAAGTAAATTGGGAAGTACACTGCTTTATTCTATCTTGTGGAAGAGATTGTCTAGAATTGGTGTTAATTCTTTAAGCTTTTGGTAGAATTCGCCAGTGAAACCATGTGGGCCTGGAGATTGCTCTTCCGGGAGTCTTAAAATCACAGACTCAACCTCTTTAGCAGTACAGGCTTTTCAAATGACCTATTTTATAACGGGTGAGTCGGGATAGCTACTGCTTTTTCGATAAACTGGTCCATTTTCTCTAAGTTGTTAAATTTATGTCTACAGTTGTTTGTACTTTCTCCTTATCTTCCTTCCGACATCTGCAAGGTCTCTAGTGATATCGCCCATTCGTGTCTGATATTCTTCTCTTTTTACTTTGTGAGTCTTGTTAGAGATTTGCCAGTTGTTGCTTTTTTTCATCTCGTCAAAGAACTGGCTCTTTGTTTCATGGCGTTTATCTACTGTTTTTCTGTTTTCTGTCTTACTTACTCAGTTACTGACTTGGTCTGCTCCTATCTTCTGTTCCGGCGGGATCTTTCTGACACTTCTCTGGCAGGGGGACAGGGCAGAGTCCCCTTACTGCCAGATGGTCAAAGTCCAGGTCCCCCACCTGAGGAGGGACTTCCTCCCCCTTAGTGCTGGGTGGGGGTGAAAAGCAGTCCCCTGGGAGCCCTGTTAGGAACTGCGAGGATAAAGGTCCCGGGTCCCTAGCTGGCCTCCGCTGACACGACCCCAGGGAGGGTGACCCCAGCAAGGGCAACCCCAGCGAGGGCGCTGAGGTGCCTCACTGCAGTCTCAACCCTCACAACCGTGGAAGTCAAGGCTCCGCACTTGGCCTTTGCTACAGTTGGGTGGAGTGGGGCCGTGCTTGTTTCTATGGAGTTTAGCTTGAAGTACAGCAATTATTGTCTAAAAGTTTTCTGTTTCGCTGGGCCGTCCTGTCTTGGTTCTGAGGCCAGAGAAAGCAGGCTTTTGCTGGGGCCGTTTTGTCTGGACCCATCGGTGTTTCCTGGTTGCTGGCTTCTTCTCTTCCAAGTCTGGGATCTGTGGGGCCAAAAGGAAACCCGTGTTGTTCCTTGGGTCCTAGAACTCTAACCAGTCTGCCTTCTTTCCACTTCCTGAATGTTCTTATCTTTTTAGCTGTACTTAACAGGAAGCATAGGGCAAAGTACGTCTGTACCACATTCCTAAAATGTAAGTGTCTTCAAATATTTTGAAGACCAAATTGATTTGGTTCTGGTCACATGAAACTTAAAATTACAATATGAATTTTACTATAAAAATTTTACTATAAAATCATATATAGAGAATTTTTATATAACTAAGCTTTTTCCCTTTTCCTCTAGTATTTTGATGGCAATTCAGACGCCTCAGCAGTGAAAGAAAATCGGTTTGACCCACCAATTGTGGGTAGGTACATTAGGGTCTACCCGACTCGATTCTATAACAGACCTGCCCTTCGACTGGAGCTGCAAGGCTGTGAGATTAATGGTAAGGAACCAAGACGTGTTACTCTCTTACCGTCGCTCAGAGAATCAAGATTGGGAGGTATGGGAGAAGAGGAACAGTTTTTAGTCCTCTTCGATTGCTTCAGCTCCTAAAAATATCTCTTGGGAAGCAGAGGTTCCACTCAGGTAAATGCTCATGTGACTTAGAAGGACACAGGTGTTTCACACCTGGATGACAGGGACTCTGCCCTGACAGTCCAAGGAAGGACCGGAGCTCAGAATGACCTCTATCAGCCCATTTCCAATAGAACTGAGATTCAAACGAGGCCTGACTCTCCCGAAGTCCTCCAGGTCATTCAGACCTCAGTGTAATAAAAGTATCCAGCAACATTCCTTGCACGTATTAGAGCTCAGTGAATGTTTCTGAAATCTAAGTCTGCTTCCCAACTTCCCGAAACCTTGACCGTACTCTATATTCTGGTTTGCACTCTATGTAGATACCCAAACCTTTGCTACGTAGGCTGCTGTTTTTCAGGGGATGTAATGGGACCGGTGGTATAAATAAATCCAGGTAACCATCAATGGCCATACTAAAATTCTCTATATAACAAAGATGTTTAAGAGTCTTAACAACTGTTCTCCTTCTCTGACTCTTAAAGTAGTGCTTTCCAGAATTTTTTGCTGCAAACCACATATAGAAAATGATAGTTTTCACTGCAGTAAGAGAATAAAGGAGCTGACCCAGGACTTGGCCGATCCAGACACCACCTGGCTGCTTGTGACCGAGGGGAGGGGCAAACCGATACACGGGCACGCCGGAAACCTGCTGTGATGCACCTGCTGGGAAGCCACAGCACCCTCTCTCAGGGTGCGGGAAGGGCCGCCGCTCCTGGCGGGGACTGGAGCTGAACCTGGGAATCAGTTTCTTATCAAAGCTGGCAGTGTTCCCTTATACTGTTGATATTCTAAGGGGTCCCGATGTGGGCTTTTTGCCAGAGCCCAGGTAGCAGTGGCCTGTAACACCCCCCCCCACCCCACCCTTGAAACGCAGCTCCGGAGCGGGCAGGGGCAATCCTCGAAACGGCTCCGTCAACCCTTGTTTGTTCCTTTCTGCACGGTCTATGATGTGAGTGGGAGTTTGTTCAGCTCATGGAGTCAAGCTACCTAAATTGGACATTCACCTCTGTATTCTATACGAGAAGTATTACATTTTTTTAAATCTCATTTTCATATTATTTATATTTAGTATGCTTCTAATGTTAATTAGTACTCTTCTTTTTAAGCCTTTTTAAATTGACTTTTTGAGAGAGAGCGAGCGAGTGAGAGAGAGAAACATCAATTTGTTGTTTCCCTTATTTATATATGTGTTGGTTAATTCTAGTACGTGCCCTGACCAGGGATGGAATTTACAACCTTGGCATATCAGAAGGACGCTCTAACCCAATGAGCTACCTGGCCAGGGCTAGCCTCCTTCCCCCCACCCCGTGGAGAGAGTAAGACAGCACTTCAAGGAAACACTTGCATGATTTACTGGCAAGAACCATGTGCCACCCAGAGGACGGGGATGGCCAGTGGGCTGGGCTCACTCAGGAGCTATGCTTCTTACACTCTCAGATCAGCCTCGCTGCAGTGACATTTAAATTCACACCCTGGCAGAATTCTAAAGGGCAAGTAGCACAAATCACCCCCAAAGGGCTGAAAATAAATCATTACACGTGAGTACCCAGGGTCCACTGTACCTTCCTCTTTTTAGCTTTTGTTAGAAGGAGAGTTTGTTTTCATGTACGTAGACAAGTCTACGTCAAAGCCAAACCCTGAGGCTCCATGGCTCTCTGAAGGAGGGAAATGAACTTAGACCTTTTGGTGTCGGACTGCCTGGGCCCAAATTTAGTTCCTGGTTCTCCCAGCAGTGTTCCTGTGGGCAAGTTACTTTCCCTTGCTGTGCTTTTCTCCTTGGTAAAACAGAGGTACTTAGGAGCGTTACATTGTAGTACAAGGAAAGCCTGGAAACAGCGTTCGCACTTGGAGAGTAGCAGTGGGTTGTTGTGATGGCTGCTCTGTCGTTACTCAGCGGTCACAGTGTTCCTTATCTCCTCCGCAGCACAAATGTCCTGCGGGGAATGTGGGGGACACGTTATCCATCTCATTACTTTTCTCTCCACAGGCTGCTCCACGCCGCTGGGCATGGAAAGTGGAAAGATAGAAAACACGCAAATCACAGCTTCCTCGTTTAAAAAGTCCTGGTGGGGAGATTACTGGGAACCCTTCCGCGCCCGTCTCAATGCCCAGGGCCGTGTGAATGCCTGGCAAGCCAAGGTGAATTTTCCCCTGTGAGCACAGCCCGCCCCCCCTCAGCTTCCAGGAGAAAACAAAGACCCCACCATAAGGAACATGGGGGCCTGGGAAGCCAGACAGTCATCCCCTATTCCTGCAGGTTGTAGTCCTAGGTCTGAGAATCTGGGATGCCAGCTGAGTTGAGAGCTGCGGCGTTGACTCTGGCTCAAGAGAAATCATTTACTGTCTTTGCAGGTCTTTGTCTAACCTTAATTTAGACCACAGGGGGGCAAAAGGCCAGGTAATGAATATTTTAGGCTTTGTGAGCCATACATTTCCTGTCAAAACTACTCATCTCTGTCATTGTAACAGGAAAGCAGCCATAAACATTATCGAAATGAATGCTCATGGCTGTGTTCCAATAAAACTTTATTTATAAAACCAGGCAGTGGGCCAGACTTGGCCCTGAGCTGCACTTTGCAAATCCCCTTTGAGACAACTGACATTAGTGACAAATGATTTAGATTTGTAACATCTTCTCTTCCTTCCCCCATCCCACAGTCTAGCAATATTTTTTATTTTCTTAGGAGTGCCATTTAAATTGTTTTTGTTTCCATTTCTTTTGGAGAACTTTGTGACATTCCTTTACACAACTGGCAGCATAGTAAAATGCTGCAAAACCAGGGCTATAAATCAGTGATCTAAGCTGAAGAAACATCTTCTGGAGACTTGGAGTACCCCTGATATTAGCCCATTGAGTGATTCAGATGACAGGGTTAGGGTAACTCTTGAGAACTGACTCACTTTTATTGCACTGTTCAACTGACCTGAGGGATCAGAATGACATCAGAACCAAGGACAATCCCATCAGCCGATTTAATGCGAGTTCCCTATTTTCCATCCTCCTAACTCTCTCCCTTAAGGAGCCCACACTCCAGTTCCCTGGACTCGCTACAGATTCCCCACACCCTAACCTTACATCAGGTTGCCAGTGGTACTAGTGGAGAAAATGGAAGACCTTGGACCCCACACAGATAGTTTTGGGCACCAATGTCTATGCTTCCAAGCTCATGTCTGGACTTTCAGAGAATCACAGAATGTTAGAACAGCAAGGGATTCTACAAACATCTGGTCCAGACTTTCCTTTTACGTCTCAACTCAGGGGAGATTAAATAATTTTAGTTTAGGCAGGTGGCAGAATCAGAAATCCCATCGTCCCAGACACTTAGGCCAGAGCTCCTCCCACCACCTGAAGCAAGCCAAACACCTCACTTTGCAGTTTTGTACAGGGGGAAACTGAGACCCCCAAAAGTTAAAATAATAAAAGTAATAATGTTACATTACATTTATATAATTTAAAAAATGCAATCACTCAAAAAAGAAAAGAAAAAGTTACAAAGAGAAAGGAAGTCAGATGTTTCCCAGAGGACCCTTCAGACTTGTTCGTGGGGAGACCAAGCCACCCCACCCTCCCCTTTACAGCCTTAAAACAGTGGCTCTGTGTAGAATTTGTTCCTGTGCTTTGTGAAGTAACAGGGGCCCCAAAGACAACATGCTGATTTATAGTGCTGCCATCTCAAATCTGGGATTTTAGGTCAGAGTTACTTGTTTCACTTAACCTATTAGCATGAAATGTCTTCATAGGGTCTCTTTAGAGGGGCTGAAAGTCTACGCCAGGCATACAGTCTGTAGGCGTGTGTGCAGATTGAAGGGCCTCTACCCCTTTTACGCCCGCAGAAAAGTGTCTGCCTAGAGAACCCCTCTAGCTACCTGTGTTCGGTATCGTGAGTACAGCCCTGATTTGAAGGCGCACTAAGATACCACCAAATGCCACTAGAGGGTGTTAGAAAATTAACAAAAAATTATCTACTACAATCATTCTGATTCAATGAACTTTCTTCAAACATACATAAGGCATATGATTATATGCATACGTGTGTGTATACATATGTACACATACAGGCATGCACATGTGAGTGATATTGAGAAAAATATATCAATATCCATTATTCCGCATAGAACTGAGTCCGCGGAGCATGATAAATCTCCCAAAGTTGAAAATTCATCTCCGAGTACTCTAAAACACAGTCGGTCCTTCTGATCCTCTTTCTGCACGTGCATCCCTCCGAACATGTGATGAGGCATTTTGTTCAGCTGGAGACAGGACACTACTACTCCAATCACACCCTCAGTATAGCTTTACCAGGTCTCTCAGACATTATACGTATTTGGAACATCTGAAAAGAAGAAATTGGACTACTTCTCCTATTTGACATTAGCAATGGAAAGAAAAATGGGACTTTTAAAAAATAAATAGAGAGAGGCTACGATCCAATTCTTTTCCAGATAACCCTTCAGTAATATCAGCAATACCATATTTTTAAACAAACTTGCTTTCCAGAATAACATTTTCAGATAAGGTACCAATTTAATATTTTTCCCAAGTAAATTTCATTTACTTGTTTATTCAACAACTCCCTGATGGATACCGACTGTGTGCCATGCACTGTGGTGAGCGCCCAGAAGGAAAACGAAGTTAGCCCCTGTCCTTGAAGAAGGAGGGATACAAAAAAGCAACCAAATAATGACGGCACCATGTGTGACATGCTCTGGAAGAAGTTAATATACATCCTGTAACAGCAAGCAGAAGGAACCGAGAGGGCTTGGAGGAGACAGGGAATCCTAATGTCAAGGAGAAGAAATCCTTTGAGCTCTGTACATTTCTGGGTAACGTGGTCTAAACCAGCAAAGGTTCTAACATGTGTCTGATCGTTGCATTCTTATCATTTGCACAGGCAAACAACAACAGACAGTGGTTACAAATTGATCTGCTCAAAGTCAAGAAGATAACCGCAATTGTAACGCAGGGTTGCAAATCTCTCTCCTCTGAAATGTACGTGAAGAGCTACGCCATCCACTACAGTGACTACGGAGTGGACTGGAAACCTTACAGGCAGAGGTCCTCCATGGTGGACAAGGTACAGGGCGGCGTCTCGGCTCGAAGAAAGGGATTAGGAAACTGTGCTGTGCTGAGAATAGGACCTTGCATTTGCAACAGCTCTCTGCATTTGACACATATGCACTGGCATGGACCAGCTCTTTCAGTCCGCTAAATCCTAGCTCTGCGGGTACCTGGCCTTGGGACAGGGACCATGCTCACTGCCTTTCTGCTTTGACTGAGCCACCTGTGACGTGGCGAGAACAAAACTCCAGGGGATGGTGTGGAGCTTTGTTACCTCTGACAGAGAGATGGGGCTTGGGCCACTGTAACAAATTACCATAGACTGGATGACTTAAACACTTATTCTTGCACTTCAGGAGGCTGGGGTCCCGACCTGGGTGCCTGCATGGTTGGGTTCTGGTAAGAGCCCTCTTCCTGTTGCGTCCTCATCTGGCCTTCCTTGTTGAGTGCACGCCAAGAGAGAGCTCCGTGACTCCTCCCCTTTTTATTATGTGTATTAATTCCATTCAGTCTAATCCTACTTACCTCCCAAAGGCCTCATACCATCCCACTTATGGGATATAAAATATCGAATTTTATCACACAAATTTTGGGAGGACACAGACATGCAGTCCGGCACAGGGGTCTGGAACTCCTTCCACTGTGAAGTAGCATCCTGTCGGCCTTGCCTTGGATGTACTTGTTACTCGTGACCAATCGAATATCCATGACCGTGAAACCACCCGCCCCTAGGCCAGCTGTTTCTTCGGCTTGGTTTGGTTTGTTTCTCACTGTCCCAGTTCAGCCTTAGAGCAGGGTAAGCCTCCTCGTCATGAACAAACAGTGATTTAGCGTCCGCTCTGTGTAAATCTTGGGAAACTTGCTGCAGGTGCAAAAAAAAAAAAAAAAAAGGAGGGAGGGGCACAGGTTAGCTGAAGATACAGGGTATATGGAAAAGGAGAAATATAAACACATGGTTGCATTTTATTTTAAATGTTAGTAATAGTTAACCATTTGTTGGTGCCACTACCTGGCACTTACTAGGTACTTGTTCCATGTTTACACACGTTTTTAAATCCTTACGACTTCTATAATGGGATAACCCCCATTTCGCTATTGAGGAGTTGAAAATCAGAAAACAGAAGGAACTTGCTTGGGGTCACACAGCTGCACAGGGCCTGAGGGCGAAGGCAGCTTTGCAGCTGCACCTCGACACCCCATCAGATGTTTAATTTTCCCCTCATTCAGCTCTGATCCCTGGTGAGGTGAAGCCCCTAGAGAGGTCCGTCTGGAGTGTGATTTCATAACTGGCCGAGGATCGTCCCTGAGTTCATGTCTTCTGTGCACTTTGATGCCCTCGGTGTGAACAAAATGAGTTAAAAAATTATCTGTAAGATTTTTTTTTACACTCATTAGACCGTCGTTAAGGGTTCTCTCACATTTTGCTTTCAGATTTTCGAAGGAAACAGTAATTTCAGAGGACACGTGAAGAACTTTTTCAACCCGCCGATCATTTCCAGATTTGTCCGCATCATTCCGAAAACGTGGAATCAAAGTATTGCACTTCGCCTGGAACTCTTCGGCTGTGATGTTCACTAGAACTGAATGTCCAAAGAGACAGAAAGGACTCTTAAAGATACCAAGCCAGTTAGAGTAGGCATTGTATTTTGCAGCTATGTTAAATTCTCTATTAGAGAATACAATTTTATATGTGAAACTTTTATAATGTAACTCCTTGCTACCTTTAAGGGAGATGATGGCTATTATTTTTGCATTATTTTAAATATAAGTGGGAAAATGTCAAGAACCAATAAGAAAATGGCTTCTCTTTCACAATGATTAATATGCTATATAAAATAATATTCAGTAGTTAACATGCTTTGTGATAGTTCTTTTAAACCCTAAACACTAATAAGAGAGATGGTTTTTTTAAAAACCATTTCTAGCCTGGGTGGCTGTCCCTCCTACATTTTTCTTAAAAACAACAACAACAAAAAAAAACCCTGTGATTTAAAAGTAAAGGAAACAAACGAGACTCTTAAATGGTTAACTTTCCCTGCCAGTGGAGAGAAAAAAACCCTCATCATATGAAATGCTAAGTGCTTAAACTACCCTGTCTGAGCTCCATGGCGATGACCTTCAGCCCCTCCATGAGAAAAAACACAAGCAAGCATATTTTCCGTGGCCCCGCTGGCCTTGTGAATCGGACTGGTCCAGCTTGGGACTGAAGACACGATGCTGCCGGTCAGTATTAGGGGTCGTTGGACACAGAGCAGAATCAGAATAACCAGGGAGAACTGGCCATGGAATCTTGGCTTCGTTCTCGCTGACACTGGCTGGCCCACTGTTTCAAAACATAGGTCACCTAAGGCGAAGCTAATCTCTGTAAAGCAAGCGCTGGGGCTGTTGTCCCAAATGCAGCTCTGCTGGCCAGGGGGGTGCCCTGGCCAACTGACTGCCCTGTGGTCACTCTCTTGAAATTCCCCTTAATAATTTTTAACAGTGTGTCCAACCTTTGCAATGTGCAATAGGTCCCACAATTATGTAGCTGGCCCTGTTTCCCTCTTCTGCAGGAATGGACGGGATCTCTTCTGATCTACTGAGGTATAATAGAAGCAAGAAAATCATGCCACGTACAAGGTAGGAGAGTTGATGGGAATGGAGCATGAGATCCAACTTCATTATCCAATATAGACAAAAATAAGGCCACAAAGTTTCAACAACCTGCCTGGGGCTATTGCTTATTCTCATCAGAGCTGAAACCAGAAGCAAGGTGATGAGACTCCCAGCCTCTCCTTCCTGTCTGGTTTCTCTTTCATAAAAATGGAAATTACAGTGATTATGATTCATCCTTCCCAGACAGGTAGACATGAATATTAATTAATAAGAACTAGTAGTTGATCTGAAAATTACTCCTTTGGGGATCAATGAAATGGTTGGGTTATAGCTGATCTGTGTAGAAATATTAAAACCTCTCTTACTTGGAAATAAAACTATGTATTTGTATTCCTCGGTTTGAAGTCATTTAGATGAAATCACAACTTTTGCCGTAGACTGTATACCCTCCGCTGACCTACCGTACTCCACTGTTTGTTATGCCTTAACTGGTTGCTACAGAAAAGAAATAAATGACTCACAGTAGAATCAGGACTTGGAAAAAGAGCCAAACAGATACAATCTATGCATTAATCGTTTTCATTGAGAATTGGAAAAGGAGGGCGGTGAGTCCATCACAAATACCAAACAGTATTTGTACAATACAAACATGGAATTAGTTCTCCAGGATTTTTTTCAAGTTGCTAGAAGAAATTACAAATTTCAAGACACCTTTTAGAATAACTTTGAATAAATCACTGTATTTTGTGTTCAGGACCGTTTGGGCAAACACAGGGGGAAAGCCCTAAGCAGGTAGCTGGACCTTCCAAACAAGCATGAAATGTCTCACCATCTACTTCTCTGGATGGACCAAGAAGAAGCAAGTCACAGACAGTGGAATTTGGCTCTGTAAGTGGCACATGCCCTAAGGTAGTGGGCCTAACCCATACTTAAAAATATCAGAGTTCCATGCTACCATTTTTCTTGTTTTTTTTTTTTTTCTTACAGAGAGTTATTTCATGAAACATTGTGAATGCCTGATTCTCCCAAGTTGTTATGTGCTTGTAGTCTCGAGACAGGGAAAGCAGAAGGACACAGCCATACGAAAGGACTGTGTGTGGAGAGACATTTACACTGTCGATGCCCAGGTAACGAGAAAGTTTCTCATATCCAGGTACTGTGCTGGGAGAGATTCCACACACTCAAGATTTGATCTCACTTGCTTCTATGAAAGGTCCTCACCAAAAGATATGCAAGTACTTTGCATTTGGTATATGGAAATAAAACTTAATAATATTAACGTCCCTAGATGGACCACCATCCCAATTTTTAAAAATAATGTATTAAGCTTATTCTTTTTTTTTTTTTTTGTATTAAGCTTATTCTATGTGCACAGCAAAGCTCTGTGATGGGCATCGTAGGGGAGAATCTACAAAGATGATAAAAGACGCTGCTCTGGCTCTTCGAACACTCATTGTCTAGTCGCATAGACGAGGGAAGCCTAGAAGCAGACGCAGGCTGTGGGCAGATCCCACCCTGAGTAGTAAGTAGTAAAAAGTCAGTCAGAGGAGTGGCCCATGCAGGATGGAGTCAGACTGTGAAAGCTATTGGAGAAGGGGATTTGACCCAGGCCTTGAAGACACTGGGCAAATATTAAGGCAATCTGTGCAGAACCCCAACGAACTGGATTGGGATAAGGGTCAGTGAAAACTTGAGAATCATAAGAGCTTTATACTTAAATTCAGGCCCCTGTAAGCTTTCCCTGACATACCCACCCATTCTTCCTACTCCTCCAGGACACGGGCTGATACTGGCTTCCCCACCTGCCTCCCTCCATCCCCCACCCCCTGCACCATGCCCGTAAGTCCAGTGTTTTGCAAGGTCAAAAGAAATGAAAACAGCAGCTACCTGGGAGGACCTGACAATCTGGGGGTGAGGAAAGAGAAATATACATAAACAAAACACATCCCTGTTCTGCAAACTGTGGATGATGGATGGTGGTGACCAGATTAGAAGTGGGTCACTGTTGGTGCTGTCACAGCTGCTGCTTTGGACAGGGCTCCGACCCACTGTGGGCGAGAGGACAGGCATGCTGATCAGAGGGGGTGGCCATGGAGTAGGGGAGACTGGGTAAAAGTGTGCCACGTGTAGGAGATTGACTGACTGAGAGATGAGTCAATCACAGGGGAATATCGGGAAAATGGCAAGATTTTAAAGGGCTGATCAGATCTATTGTGTTTTGCTTTTCCACCTCTGAGCTTAGGGGCAGCTTCTCAGTGTCTCAAGAATGATGTACAGAGAGATAATTTCATATCCTCACCTGCTTTTTTTTTTTTTTTGGCAAAAAATTTGGTAACAGGTTTACCTCTTCTATTGATCTCAACTGCCTTCTATCCCTGTTCCTCCTTGTTGACTAAAGAGGCTTTCTGCAAGTCTGGAAGCTGGCAGCCATGTTCACAGATGTGACGGATAATGTAAAACTTTCATTTTCTGAGTAGTCTTGAGGAAATAGTGACAAAAGCTGCATTTCTATGTAAAGTGCTTATAATATAGGTATTATTAATAGTAACATTATCAGTAACACTGATAGTGTAAATATGACATACTATAATATCAGTATAACGGTATTAATTATTATAAGCAATTGTTATTAATTCCTGCTATGTCAAACACCTTGTTTTATACCACTCATTACTTTTTAAAAGTTGTGGTAAAATACACAACTGTGGTAACGAAAGTGGATGAAATGGCAAGTTTTATAAGTTCGCAGTTCAGGGGTGTTGAGTATGCTCACACTGTGGTGAAACTATTACCGTCTTTTGTAGCTGCTCTATTTTCAACCTGTAACTCCACCCTTTTCCAGGGAGGTAGAGTCCAATTCAACTGCATATCAGGCCCAAGTCCTGAGAACTTTCACGCGGAGGTCAGGCGTTAGTTATGCAGGCTGAACAAAGAATTGAACAGCTTGAATGGACGTGCTTTAGTGGATTTAACTGACCTAATTATGCTTTTCTCAGGAGTAGAGACGGTATGTTTTTTTAATAGCAGATGCAAATGCTAACGTTACAACCCGAGTCCACCGTCTTAGAATGTGATTCGGAAATTCCTATACATCATCCACAGACCAATTGGATAATTCAAAACAGAGTTAAGTAGAAATTTACTTAGTGAGAAGAATTAATTGGCTGCCAATTGGTTTAAGGAGGCTTACAACAGGGAGAGGTACGTAAGCTGTGCCAGAGTCTAAGCTGGAAAGAGTGGTCAGCATTTTAGATTGTGCTACTGTGTAGATTCACAAGCAGATTATGAGGACGGTACTTTTCTGCCAAGCACCAAACAGGTCTTTAAAAATTAGTGGCTGGTGGTGAGAACGTGGCTTGATATTTGCCAAGTTATTGTAAAGAATCTTCTCTGCCCTGCCCTCCTAACAGCTAATGTTCTAAATCAATGGTTCTCATACTTGTTCAGGTGGCAAAGTAATTGGAAAGCACCATTCTCTTAGTAAAAATGAATACAACACAATTTCATATCTACTTGAATGAATTGATGTATTTACTTATCTCATATTATTCCCTCAAAAGTTTTAGGGTTGCTTAAAAGAAAACATAAAATTCTACTAGGTGACATATGTTAGAAGTCGGAGAGAAAGCAAAAACAGAGGTAGGGACATAAACGAAAAGCAGGAAAGAAGATGACAGGAACATGTGTACCAGTAACCGGGTCGCTTTGCTATGGGTGGGCTTGGGTTTAGCAGGAAGTCTTTTTAATAACAAGTGCAAAAAAGAAAAACCGTATTAGTTATACAAGAGCGTGTTCAAAAGAAGAACTTGTTCTTGATACTGAAATTAAAAATAAATTCTTCTCGAAGGCCTACAAAAAGAGAGACCATGTAATGTGCAGAGCACCTCTAAGAAGAGCAGACTTGAAGCTGCTGTCTCCTGTGCATCCCTCAGGAGAGGCTGGTGGACTCTCACCTAAGCACGGTTCCATGCAAACAAGACTTCAAAGGCCAGTGCTACGTGGTCCAAGTCCATGGCTCTCTGCTGGTCTGGCTTAAGCCAAAGGTAGATTTTACAGTCTCTAAACCAATGTAGTGTTCCTTTGCACAACAGCTCATATCATAAATATCTTCCCTTTGGCATAATTTTAATAACTTTTCAGTGCCAATGAGCTCAAGATGGTGCACTTCGCAAAGCATGCCAGCTACCTTTGTGCAATGAGGTTCTGCTCTTACACAAGATTCTATTAAGAACAGATTGTAGTAGAAGCCTAATGTTTCAGAACAATTAATGGGAGAAAAATGCAAATTCAGAAAGTTATCTCCATTCACCTAATTTTTTTCCTATAATTGTGGAAAAGAGCATCTTTCTATTTTGGTAGTAGAAGACCTCAGTCCCGCTCTCAGAAAAATAGTTATGCTAAACACATCAACATTCATTCAAATGTTACATGCACAGACATAATTTCATTCTCGTTTATAATTTATTTCATTTAGTGAAGGTTAATCATTTCAAACAATCATCTTTCCTGAAAATGAATATTACATGTTTCAGTTAAGTTAAATATTTATTGTTAATCATTTATTTTTTTTTTAAAAAAAAGAAGAAGTTTTAGGTACTGCAGAGAAGTGCCTGGCAGATGAATAGCCCTCAAGGAACTAACAGACTTACTTCCAATTTTCTACTTATTGTGGCCTGGTTTGCACAATTGCACACTAAATTCTCCTTACTAGTTCATTAATATTTTGTGCTTTGCTGTCATGTTAACACTCAGTACAGCAGACTCTAAAGAAATTGTTTGTCCCGGAATTTGAAATCCTTTGGACTATAGCCTGGATTTTGAAACATAAATAATGTTGTGAGCTCCCGAGACAAGGTGTTTGCTTTAAGAAGGTGGCCTTTGTCAAGACTAAAGCTTTGCAAATAAAACCAGGTTTATATTTAACTACATCTTCCCATTCTCCTCTCCACCACACACCCTTTTCCCTGACACTTCACTTACTCTACGTTCTCTAGGCTCACCACATGCAAGTTTTTTCCCCTCTTTTTCATATCAAGAGAACTTCTTTTGAAGTATTGTTTTTTATTGCCTAAAAAACACATCTTAGCTCTCTTTTATAGTGCTGGCCTATTTAAACCTAAGACCATACTTCAAAAAACACCCTTTCTAACAATGTTCCTCAATTTCTTTCAAGCTTAATTTGCATGGATGTGGAAGGATGTTAAATTCAATTGCAGGCTTTTCCTCCAATATGCACTTGGAGTACAAGCTTTTGTTGTATCCCAAACGCGAGCAGAAAATCAAATGGAGACATGTGGAGTGCACTTAGATGGTACTTTATTTTTACCTGCGCAGGGGCAAACTCCCAGGGTGCCAGTTAAGGCTGCAAAGGGGAGTCGCGCTGAACGCTCACAGGCTAGCTCTTTTATGAGCACGAAACAAGCAAGCAAGCCACAAAAGCGGAAGTTGCGGTTATCTCTGCATAGCTCTGGGCTCCGGAGGAACTTTTGCCAGATGTCAAAATTTTCTTTTGAAACCCTGTCTCCTGTCGATAAGAACCATCTATCCTACCTAGTATAGGTCTGGGGGCCATCTCCTGGAGGCATATGTATCCTCTTTTCAGCTTACTTTGGCTGACAATGTTGTTTCCCTTCCTTATCCATTCTGGTGACCTTCAAGATGTTTTCTGCTTAGCAATGCTTATACTTGCCTAGCCCTCTTGCCTAGCTCTCAACAGCTTTCTGGCTAATTTCCTAAAACCTCATCATCCTGCCCCCTTATTTTTCTCTCTCTGACCTTTAGTCTGCCTCAGTCTTCGAACTATCCAAGATCTGTTAGTAAACATAAACAGCATGTTAGTGTTTCCTCTCTTCGCCTCTCTTCTGCTTTTTTATTTTCCCTCTTTTCTATTTTCCAGATAACATAACCTTCTTATCACATGTCTTTCTCCTTTGTCTCGCTGTGTCACCTTGGATTCAATTACATTTCAGCTCACACTCATGAGCAAGTATCTCTTCAGTCAGTTCATGGAAAGCCAGGCACTGTTCCAGGTACTGAAGAGAACAGAAGAGACAAAATCCCTACTCTAACGGCGTTCACCTGCATGTTCAAGGACACAAACAATAAGCAATAAGAAAAACACTTTGGATGTCAGACAATGTCCTAAGGCAAAAATAAATCAGAGGAGGGGACAAGGTGTTTGTGGAAGGAGGAAGGACAATAATCTCAGTGGGATAGCCAGGGAAGGCTAGAGAAGAAGGTGACATTTAAGCAAAGACCGGGAGGAGGAGAGGAAGTAAATGACATGGGTGTATGGAAGAAGGCATTTGTGGGCAGAATGAACAGTGAGCGCTTACACCTGCAATAAAAGCACGTGGGGTGGGGGGGGAGCCCGGGAACAGCAGGTAGACCAGCAGGCTGAAACCCACTGAGTAGGAAGAGGAGACCAGAGAGTACAATGGGTGGGAAGACGTAGGGGCTGGGGGAGGCGACAGGCCACACCTGGAAAGCCCTGGGACTTTTTCGCTGAACGAGGTGAGAAGTCAGTCTGTAGCTTTGAACAGAATAGTGTTATGTGAGTTATGCTTTAAATGAATCTTTCTGGCTGCTGGGTTTAGACTAGACCATAGGGGAACAAGGACAGTCACAGGAAGACCAGTTTAAATGCACCTGAGATAGCCAGGTAATGGCGGTAATGATAAAGGTGGTGGGATTTTGCTCGTATTTTAAGCCAACCAGATTCACTGCTGGATTGGACAGTATTCGGTGTAGCAGCTGCACTCCCAGACGAGGGGTGAAACCGTCCCCAGAGGAACAGGGCAGTGATTTTGAAAGCCCAGCACTGTCTACACGATCCTGTCTTTGTGTTCTGATCAATTGTCATCTGGCTGCTTTGCATTCCATGGGATTTCAGCGGCCAGTGCCTGCGACTGTGACCTGAACCTTGTCATCTCCCAGAACAGGTCCTCCTGTGGAATGTCAAACCCAACCAGCCAGAAAGTCCTGGTGGCTCTCATAAACTCCCACCTGCCCACAGAGGCCTCTTGTTCTCTCAGCCCCATTACCTCCTGCCTGGGGCTCCCTCTGGCTTCCCTTCCCTAAGTCATCCACTTTCAAACCCTCAGCATGCCCTTCTCTCTGACCGTCTGTTCTCACCCACGGCCCCAAGGAACTCCCAACCGTGGCTTCTCCATGGCACAGGCAGGCTGAGCTGGGCGGTCCCTTCGCCCATGCCAGTCACTCCCTGCAGAAGCTCATTTTAACTTTCATACGCTAGAATAGAATCTGTCCCTTTTTCTCGGCACACACCCAGCCTCCTAGCACACAGGAGAAACAGATAACATCAAGGAAGACTTTCCGTGTGACACCCGCCCCTCCCTAGTGCCAGGGCGTCTACATTTCCCTCTGCCTGCCCCCTTCCCTGAGTGAAAAGGAAAGTTCCCAGGCGGGACTTTCAGTTCTAGGTCCTGGGAGCTCCCTCCCCCCGCCTCAGAGGCCTGTTTTAAGCACAGGTACACATGGCTGGAGTCCTCACGTGCCCTGGTACCTGAAGCTCGTCACCAAGAACTGAAAATGTCCTCTTTACTGTAAGCATTCCATCTAAGACCCCTCAGCCTAGAATTCGGAGGAGATGAAAGGCAAACATCCTGGTGGGAATTTGGGGCTGGGAGGACCTGGACTGGAGGTCCTGAATTAGCGTCCATACTAAGAGTTGGGAAGAGCATTTCCTTATGAATCTCCTCCATCTGGGTAGACTTTTCGTAAAATGTCTGAAGCCTTAATTTTCCATTGGAAGGTGTTTTTAAAATACCTCACTAACCACGTGGAGAAGACAAAACCGAATGAGGAGAGACAATAAGCAAGTGGTTGTGTTTGTGCGTGTTTATACACCGTCGAGAGGGAGAGGGGAGAGTGACACATCAGAAGGATTTGGATAGATACGGCCTGACTGTGGCTGTGGGAACCTCAGGAAACATCCGGCCTAGTCCTTGGCCGGTCACGTGGCCACAGATGAGTACGCGGTGACAGCGTCTGCACACGCCCTGGACTTCATTCAGTGCTTCCTGACTCATGACTCGCTCGCAGATGACTGTGACTGCTGCTTCTGGAGGTTGCCAGAGAGGCCCCGTGATTTTAGAAGATAGGACTGAAAACATTCTTCTGAAAAGTTCTCTGCATTCTTAAAAAGAGATAAAAGTATATCAGAAAATACATTATTCCACCACCTGGCTCTGTTCAATAGTCGGGTCAGTTCTGGCCTCGGGTGAAACCCATTCGGTGAGGCCGGTCCAACACGAACAGGCTCTTCAGCTGAGTCCAGACGGCACTTCCAGGGATGCTGCCTCACAAGTGACTGTCTGCTCCCAGCGTGCCTGTGGCAGACTCCAGAAGCCCGCTGGGAACTTCGGAGGACACACCCTGAACCCTGGGCCACAGGAACTCTAGTTCTCAGAGAAACACCCACCAGCAGAGCTAAGACAACCAGCACAGCGCTGGCAGGTTTGCTCTCTCATGAGTGAGCCCTTCTCAGGTTCGCACATTGCTTAAGCCCCGCTAGAGGGGCATCCCCACATCCCCACCCTCTCTTCTCTTCCATCTTGGTGGGAGCCCAGCTGCTGGAAGGCTGAGCGAGGCAGCTGTATCGATAGCAATGGGAAAGCAAATGGGATCTGAAGCCTGGGTCCAGGCTCTGCCAGGTGCCGGACTGTGTGGCCACATCCTCAGCGTACAAGGTCATTGGTGCTGAGAGACAACGCATTCCTTTCCCAAACTCCATTTATTTTTGCCACTTGAGTACATTCTCCCAGCTGAGTCTCCTGAGGGAACTTTACAGCCGGAAGGGCTTTTGGAGATCATCTAGTCCCAGTTCCCATGCTAGAGGAACCTGAGATGCAAAGTGCAACCATTCATCTGAAGTCAGTATCCTGTTTGTAGAAAAGCCCGAGCCAGGACTTAGGGCTGCTTATCCAGTGCTCCTTCCTACTACAGTGAGTTTTATCCTAGACTGGCTCCTAGAGGGTGGGTGCCATCCAAAGGCTCCGGTTGCCAGGCACTGCTGTAGAACGGCAAACAAAGACAAAGCCACTACTTTTCGGGAAGTCTCATTCTAGGAAAAAGGATAGTGCACCAAAGAAATACGTAATATCACAAGTGGGGACGCGTACTCGGGTGTCTACAGCCGGGTAGAGGGGCAGGGTGGTGCCAGATGAGGGGATGTGCTACTCTAAGTAGGATAAGGTGAGAATTAGGCAGAAACCCGAAAGTAGTGAGGGAGGACAGCATGCCAGTTTCTAGGAAGAAACTGTTCCGGGGAGAGAGACTGCAAGTGCAAGAGCCCTGAGGTGAGTGCCTGGTGCCTCCAAGGAACCCCGGGGAAGCCGCGGTGGCCGGCCCAGAGGGGGAAGCTGCAGAGTCATAGGCGATGAGGTCAGAGACACCCTGAGGTGGAGTGAGCAGACCAGGCAGGGCGGCCTTACAAGCCATGCTGAAATCTTAGGATTTAATTCCAAATACAGTGGGAAGCCATTGGGAGGACAGGGATTGGAGCAGAAGAACGGCGTTATTTGGTTTAGACTTTAGGAAGACCACTCTGGCCAATATGCTCATAGACTATAGTGAGGAAAGGCTAGGGTCAGAAAGACAAGTTGGGGGCTACTGGGGTATCTCAGTGAAGAAATGGCAACAGCTTGGGCTAGGGTTGGAGTGATGGAGGAGATAAGATATCTGAGCAGCATTTTGGGAAGTTGGTGGGCACCTCGTGGCTGAGCATAGGGAGTGTGTGGGCCGGCAGTGGAGACAAAGGCTGAAGGGGTTAGCAAAATTCAGAAATGTGATTTGACTTTATTCAGTAAGCACCCCAAATTCTTAAACAATCCGAGGTAAGGACGAGGGTCATATTCAACCGTAGGAAGATTATTCTGATTGTTCTATGGAGGCTGGCCTGAGCTAGGAAGACCAGAGGCAAGAAAACTACAATCAAATAAATGCAAGTCAGAGAATGACCGTAGCGGTGTAACGGCATCTGAATTGTCATCAGCAGTAGGTGTGTTCTTGTAGGGCGCGCCTTTCACAGGATGCAGTTGTTCAAGACCAGCGAGCAATCGCCGCATATTCCACTGCAGATGTCAAAGGAAGGCAGAGACAGGGAGAGGCGGGTCAGAGGATGGCTTCCATGAAATGTGTACTGCGCAACCAGTGCAGGGCTCTTTTCCAAAGGGCCCCGATGGTGTGGCAATGCCTTGCCTGTGTGGTCTCACATTCCCAGCCCACACAGGCTGAGTAGGCTGACGGGTAGGCAACCCTTTCGACGGGCTACACCATGACCCAGCTTACGTGGGGTGAAGTCTTGATGACTACATACAAAAATTCTGGGTCAAGCATTTAAGAAATGGGGAGGAGGGCCACATGTGATCTGACTTGGCCTTTTACTGACCAGCCCAGGACAGTCACTGAGTTATTGTCAGGATACAACTTGCTTCTGTTTGTGACAAAGGTCACCAATGTAGGGGCACTTCAGGGGCACAGCCTAAAGTGGGACTTGGATGACTGATTCATCATATGAGTACCCAGAGGTTGGGGGCTGTCTTATTGTTTTCCTGTGGCATCAAGAACCAGACCTTGGACAATAGGCACTCTATAAACTCATGGTGAGGGAATAAGTGTGACTTTGAAGGACTGAGATTCCCTATCCCTCAGGGTTCTCATCTATAATCTAAGAAAAAGCTCTGTTTATGCCTATCATTCTTGTAGAAATAAGAATAGAAGTTCTAATAAATACATTTGAAAGGCATTTCAATATTCTGCTTTCCAGGGGAACATCTTCGTGGTATATTATATTGAAAAATAAAGAAATAACAACAACAAAACCCAAACAATCCAATTAAAAAATGAGCAAAGGACCTAAATAAGCATTTCGCCAAAGAGGACAAACTGATGGTCAACAGACATAGGAAAAGATGCTCAACATCACCAATCATTAGCGAGATGCAAATCAAAACAATCAGATAGCACCTCACACCTGTCAGAATGGCTGTCATCAATAAATCAACAAATAGCAAGCACTGGCCAGGGTGTGGGGAAAGGGGAACCCTCGTACACTGTTGGTGGGATTATAAATTAGTGCAGCCGCTATGGAAAATGGTATGGAGGTTCCTGAACAGATTAAAACTGAGCACCGGCCAGTGTGACTCACTTGGTTGGAGCACCATCCTGTGCACCAAAAGGCTGCAGGTTTGATTTGCAGCGTGTGTGGGAGGCAACCAGTCGATGTTTCTCTCTCTCTCTCTCTCTCTCTCCCCCTCTTCCTCTGTCTCTAAAATCAAAAAGCATTTTTTAAAATTGAAAGTAGAATTGCCATATAATTCAATTAAATGGTTGGCCAAGGACTTGAATAGACATTTCTCCCAAGAAGATATGAAAACGGATAACAAATACATGAAAAGATGCTCAACATTATTTATCATTAGGTGAATACAAATCAAAACCACAATGAGATGCCACTTTACACTCCTTAGAATGGATTTTTTTTTAAAAAAAAAGGAAAATAACAAGTATTGGCAAGGACGTGGAGAAATTGGAACTCTCATCCATTGCTGGTGAGAATGTTAAAAGGTGCAGGGTCTGCGGCAAATAGTTTGACAATTCCTCAAATACTTAAACATAGACTTATAAAGTGATCTGGTAATTCTACTCCTACACACCACAAAGAATTGAAAACAGGTGTCCCAAGAAATACGTGCACACAAATGTTCACAGCGGCACTCTTCCCAACAGTCAAAAAGCAGCAACAACCCAAACATCCATTAGTTGATGAAAGAATAAACAAAGTGTATTATATAGATGGAATGGAATATTTTTCCGTCATAAAAAGCAGGGAAGTACTGATACATACTATAGTGTCAATGAACCTTGAAAATGTTACTTTAGATCAAAAAAGCCAGACACAAAAGGTCACATATCGTATTGTTATGGTAGAATGAGAGGCCAGAGGGGAAATAAAGGCAGGGCCCTCACCTTCGCCATTTAACGAAGAACTTAATACCGGAGGCTAGAAGCAAAGGCTCAACCGTTGACCCAGTGACTCAGTGATTCTGGTCTGATAAGGCTGTCAGGTGTCCCAAACAGCAAAATAAACTATCCTAGTGCAGCGGGGGAGCCCTGGAACATCTGTGTGTATCCTCTCTGCTAGCCGGGAAAAGGAAAACCTTGAGACTGTGTATTCGTCCCAAGGCCTAGAAGGGGAGGGGGACCACAGTGCCCAAAGAAAACTCATAAACAACTTTGGGTAACTGCGTGCCCCCTGTCAGTATGCAAAAGAAACAGAATCTGGAGCAAGATAAAGATTAGGGCTAACAGAGCCCCACATATACCTACATTTGGGTAGTCACGTATCCACTGGGGGGGAAAGATGGCACCACCTTTACCCGCCAATCAGTATGTAACTCCCTCACTCCCACCCCGCCAACTGTGTAAGTCCATGGAATAAAGGACTCGCTCTCTTGGCTCTTTTTGCTACACACAGGAGTCCCCTGGCCATTCGGCCTCTGGCTGGGGGGCCTCTAGCTACCCAGGTGCTGACCACCCGGCCTCTGGCCACCCTGCTTTTGCCTCCCTTTCTTTTGCTTTCCCATTACAACTTAGCACTAATAAACTTCACTTGCCTGCTAGTAGGCTTGCTGACCTGTAATTCTTTGCTGGCATCAGCAAGAAGAACCAAGTTTCTGGGAGTTTTTCCCATGATGGTATGATTCCATTTGTATGAATTATCCAAAACAGATGAATCCGTAGAGGCGGAAAGCACATTTATTTGCCAGGGGCCAGGGAAAGGGGAGAATAGGGGGTGATTGCTTCATGGGTACGAGTTTCCTGTTGGGGTGGTAAAATATCTTAGAACTAGAGGTTGCATGACATTGGGGGTGAACTAATGCCACTGGGTTGGACACTTAAGTACATTTAATGGGTAATCTCATATTATATAAATATTACCTCAGTATGTAAAGTATATTCTACTTGCCTGTTAGTGTCTTATCGCTGCATAAGTTAACAAACTTGTAAGTTAACAAACCACAAACTTAACATCACTAAAAAAATTATAACCACAATTTTACTCATAGTTCTGCAGATGGGAAGTCCAGGCGGGCTTGGGGGGCTTCTCTGCTTAGAACTTCACAGGCAGAAATTAAGGTGTTGGGCTCATCTGGAAGCTCTGAGGGAGAATCTACTTCCAAACTCCTTTAGGTTGTTAGCGGAATTCAATTCCTTGTGACTGTGGGACCGAAGTCCCCGATTCCTTGCTACCCGTCAGCCAAGAATCAGTCTCCACTGCTACAGGGGGCCCACGTCCTTGGTACGAAGTCCCCTCCAGCACCAGCACTCCAAGTCTTTCTTCAAGCATCTCTCTGACTTCACTTCTGCTACCAGCAGAAGAAAGTTCACTGCTTTTAAAGGGCTGGTGTGCTTCGATAGCCCACCTGGATATTCTCACTTTTGCCATATAATGTAACAACCACAGCTGTATTATCTCATCAGATTGGGTTCACCCCCCCACACACACACCAAGGGGGATTGTACAAGGGCAAGGGTCATTCTTAGAATTCTGCCTACCTTGACCTCTTAGAAGAAAATAGTGAAGAACAGTTTCTACCCAATTCAAGATCAATTATTTGTTAATGCCCAACATTGCAAAGGAGATTTGAGGTGCCTGAGTGATTTATACCAAGGAAAATGTTGACAACCAGTGATGAACACAGTTCAGGCCTGCAAGCCTCAGGCAAGGGACAGTAAGCCTGAGGCCTGTCCTGGTTTTCTTTTTCTTTCTTCTCTTTTACTAAAGCACTGAACGTTCATGCAAAGCACTGGCCAAGAGGACCGCCAGCGTTCTTGCCGTAGTCGAGATGAACGTTCTACGTAATTGTATTATGTATGTTAGAAGTTCTCACTTTTTGTTCTTAAGACTCCTAGTTTTGAGGCCTTCATTTTTGTGAGTTATATCTATTGATAAAGGCCATATTAGAAATTAAGTCTGGAAAGTTTTTAAACGCAAAAATATACAAGCACACATTCTCTGAGCCTCGAGTGATGATGCTATCACACATCACGTGGTTTCTAGAATGGACAAGGAAAGTCTTAGAATTATTATGAAAGGAGCTTGACCTTGAGGAACTCTGAAAATGTCCCAAAGAACCCCTTGGGCTGCCTAGACCACATTTTGAGACTCATTGCTAGATGTAAATACCAACAATTGCATTTCTTTAGCGAATAATCAATTCATATATTTTGGTGCATTCACTTGTACAGCAATCTTCTTTCCTTTTTACCAGCATTGTTCCCTCTGGGAGACTTTTTTGTGATTGATTTAAAAAAGTATCCTTTTTGCAAAAAAGTGTCATTTGCTTATGAAGGAGAAAAATTAACCTAGATGGGTTGTAGTATACATTGAAGCAAAACAGAGTTCTAAAGCGTTTTGCGTGGGCTTCTGGCAGGATCTGTTACTATGCAAACACTGCGCTGAGAAAACTGCTTTAAGTGCTGCAGCCTGTGGACGGATTGGGAAGGAGTCAGGCTGTGCGTCAGGCAGAAGGAGCCTTATGGAGAAATGAAAGAAAGAACTGGGGCTTCTTGTCATGCTTTGCCCTTGAAAACTATGCAAAGTCTTCTTTTTTTTTTTTTACGAACAGATAGGTGGCATTTCACAATTGCTTTACTGATTTAAATTTTCCTTTTAAAAACAGCCTTTAGTATCCTGCTTGCAAGAGACAACATAGAGCAAAATCCTTTTAACTAGCCCTCCATTAAGGTCCTTGTGTTCAAGGACTAGCTGGCTCATTCTTCTCACAATATTTTATGTACCTCCCTTTCTTCGGTTAGGTCTCTTGCTAAACGCTCCGGGGCTTCTAGAGTCTTTGTGTGGCAGCTGAACACTATCTAAAGCCCGAAAGCTGCCGCGGGATAGGTTAAGAGATGTTAAGGTCAGGCCTTGCCCACTAAGTCTCCGAGAAAGGAGAATCTGAATGGGCGTCCGGAGGGACGGGGACGGAGAAGGAGAGACGGGGACGCCTTCTTTCGGCGGGGATTCGACCCACACGGAGCATCCCTCCCGGGCGAGCGGCAGCAGGGACTGGGAGCAAGCCCACCGCGAGGGCAGGCCACCGCCCGTCGCACCCCCCCCCCGCCCCGCCCCGCCCCTAAACCCCTCGCCCTTGCCGCCGCCGCCAGGGCTTTCCGCCCTCGTCCAGACCGGGGGCGCCGCCACCGACCAAAGGAAAAGGAGCCGTATCCAGACGTCTTCTGTGATTGGCTCCCAGCCTGGAGGCGTTGCGGGGCGTCACAGGAGGGCACGCCCCTTTTCTTTTTTTTCTCTTTTGACAGCGCGCTGCGCTCGTACCCGGGAGGCGCTCTGCGCGGAGCAGGCCAGCGAGCCTCCCTGAACTGCAGGCCCTGCCAGGAGGAGGTGCCCCGCGTGGCGATAGGCGCGGGCGCTGGGGCAACATTTGAACCTCACTCCAGTTGGCGGAGGAGGAGAACGAGGAGGAAGGTACCGGGCCGGGTCCCCGCCCCTCGCGCCCCGGATGGTTGTTCCCGGCCCGGTGTCCCGGCGGGCGACGGCGGCCACCATGCTCCTGCGCACGGCTCGGGTCCCCCGTGAGGGCTGGTTCTTGCCCACCTCGCTGCTCTGCTCCTACGGCTTCTTCGCCAACCTCAGGCCCTCCGAGCCCTTCCTGACCCCCTACCTGCTGGGGCCCGACAAGAACCTGACGGAGAGGGAGGTACGCGGCGGGCGGGCCGGGCCACGTGGGAGCCTGCGGCCGGCGTGCGGCGGGGATGCGGATAGGGAAAGGGGGAGGGTGGGTTTGTGACTCTTCCCAGTTGGAAGGAGTCTCCGTGCCGTGCGCTAAATGAATTCAGGCCGTGTTTCTGTCGTTTGGTTTTACGGGGCGCGCTTTCTGCCAAGGACTCGAACGCGGGTCCGGAGCCCCGGTGCTGCCGGGCTTCAGGGTGGCGATGCCGTCACGGAGCTTAGACCCACTCTGCTCAGGCCGGTCCCGCAGTTCCTGCTAGGGGCCGGGGGGAGGGCAGGGGGACACGGGGGTGTATTGGGATTAAAAAAAAAAAGTGAAAACAGAAAGCTGTACTTTGGACATGGTAAAGGTTTAGTAAGTATTTATTGATTGAAAGTAGGGAACCAGATGCTGTATAACCCCTGGTTTTCTGAAAGGGTCCGCTCGCCCCTCCCCCCCACTGCACCCCCTTCCTTCTCACATCTTACTTTACCTTTGACGAGATGGATGTGCTCAAGCGGAACCCATCGTCTGAATTTGGCTTGATTCTTAGTTGGATGAGGCTGTGTCCGAGGATATGCTGTCCCCCAACCCCACCTCCCGGGATAAAAGCAGATACTTAGATGGTATCACAGAGTTGGCGTTTAATTACAGTTTTTCTTGCATGGGAATTGTTGCTTCACAGATGTTAGTTTTGCTCAATCACATGGCGAGATCTTGCAAAGCTCTGGCCCTCTGTGATGTTCAGAGTAATTGAGAGCCCACAGGCCATGCTGAAGAGCTCCTTGCTGGTGGATTTTCCTTAGATGGGGGTGTATGAGGACTTCAGAAGTGCACTGTGTACTTTAAAAATGTGTTTAACTCTTAAAGCTTATGGGCAATTGCAACACCTTGCTTCTGAGGCAGAAAGACATAACTGAAAAAGGAACTAAACTCAAGGTGCCCCCACCACAAAACCAAAATAAAGCAAGGTCAACGTCCTCTTCCTAGAACGGGGCAAAAGCCTGACAGCTCAGGTCTGGTGTTCTTCTCTGGGACGCTGCAGAGGGCGAAGGCTGAGTGGGCACTTGTTTGCTGGCCCTGTTTTCTCACGCTCTCTGTTCCTCCCGGCTGCTGTGAAATGCTCCTATCTAAACCTTACTCTTATCCCTGTGATTAGTCACCGATTTGGAGTAGCGACTCCGTGTCCCTGAATAACAGGTCAGATCAGGGTGTAATTACTCACCGCCCACTTTGTTGTTGCTTGGCTCCTCCATTTTCAAGGTCATTTCACAGGGAGTTGAAAGCTGGTGAAGGTTTCATTTGAGTTTCCCGTGTTGTCTCATCTCTAGCAAGTGTATCGGGGACTTTTCCTCAGTGTTGGATCTTCTCTCAGTCTTATGCCCCACTCCACAAAAGACTGTGACAGTTATTACACATTTGAATTTTAGGATTGGTAGTGAAATGGAAAGGTCTGACTCTTGTGAACAGAATGATTTTACAAGAAGAAAGTGACCGTAGTAAATGTGGAAATGATCCTGGACGCCCCACACAACCTAGGATCAGAGGTGCAGCCACAGGCTGAACTGACACCGCTGGGGAGCTGCCGGCAATTAAAGTTTCATGCGACCTGTGATGTGATCAGCGTGTGCACCTTGCCTGACTGAGAAGCGCCAGGGGGAGGACATTCTCCCAGGGTTGGTATTTGAAAGCTGATCTGTTTTGTCACGTGCCCTGGGCAGAGCTGCTGCGGGATGTTCCGTCACGCGCCCTGTCTTACCAGAAAGCTGCACAGGGGACATGGGAGTAAAGCACAGGTGCCAGGCCCAGGAAACACTTGCCGACTGTGTAACAAAAACACAGCGCATTCCTGTTCTGCAGAGTAGGTGAGGAGGGGGCAGGGTTTGAGGAGGAGGGAGAGTCTGGGAAAGGAGTGTCCTTGTCTCTGCGGGCTCTGCAATCAGGGCTGAGTCTGTTGGTTGTGGGCAGTGTGGCTCTGCCCGCCCTCTCTGGAATCCTAGGTTTTTAAAAATAGTCTGATAATGGAAATAAACAACAATTTGCTGTCCTTCCTGGCTGAGTGCGTGCTTTTGCCAGTGGACAGTGAAATAAAAAATACAAGATTTTTAGGCAAAGTGAATGTTTAATCATGGTCAGTGATATTTGTGCTGAAGCTTGTACTTCCCCCGAGAAGACTTCAGAAGTGTCAAGTTGGATCCCCACTGGATCGCCTTAAATAGAGCTATTGTGCCCCGTGCCCGGAGACAAAGGAGAAAAAGGATGGACAGACTCGCAAAGGATTTTTTTCTTAGACTTCAGCAAAAATATTAACCTCTTTTAGGTGCCACTTTTTAAGTTTTAAAAAGGTTAAAGTTTCACTGTATCCCCGTAGCGGAAAGCCCAACATTGAATAAAATAGAGCTCTTTATCTCCAACATCGTTTATCTTTTTGTCTTTTTTAGCAAGTGGTTTGACAGGCATTCAGTACTTTTCTTTGATTTTCTTAAAAAAATATACCCCCTGCTCTGCCTGATATTCAGAGCTTTACAGAATTTGGCTCTTACTTCCTCAACAGCCTTACCTCCCTCTCCCTGCATCGTCCTTCCACATGCCCAAGCTCCCTCCACATTCATCTCACAGTCGTAAGTCCAGCGTATTCTCAGGCTCATCCACTGGCCTGGACTGGAAGGTGACATCTCAGCTTGTAGTAACCCTCCCACACAGATCTGTTGATAGCTCTCTGTTAGCCTCCCACGTCCTCACCCTCCAGGGCCCGTCTCACGGAAGCAACTGCATGTTCCCTACCTCCCTGGTCTGTGATGTATGTGTGTGTGTTCCTCACCAGGCTTGGAGAACAGGCTTCATTTTCTTCCTCTTCGTTGTCCTTGTCTCCTCCTCCTCCTCCTCCTCCACCTCCTGTTCCTCCTCCTCCTTCACTCTCCATACAGCTTCAAGGCAATGTTACACAAATCATTGCTTATTAACTTGTTTAATTGCAGTTTGATTCTAAAACAAAACCTGAATCTGGATTAGAAATTAAAACCAAATGTGTTTCCCCTTGACTTTTTTATCTCAGAGGAAAGCACAAACCAGCTCTGATCCAAACGGTTGGGAAAGCTTCCTTAGGGTAGAGTGGGTTCCTTTTGCTCACGTAGCAGATTTTACCCGAGGTGAGGTGCTGCCCAGGGTCTGGACAACAGTCTGTAATTTGTCCATTTTTGCTCGTGGGAAGTTTCCCTTCAAGATTAAAAGTATCCATCGAAGAAGCATTTTCTGGTGTGACAGCTTCTCCTTGAAGCCACGGAGAGAGAACACTCCTCTTTTGGAGACCCAGTGGCCAGCCTCCGGAGGTGTGGTCTTTATCTCTCCATGAATGCCCTGTCAAAGCCCCCCAGGGCAGGTTGAAAAAGCTGCTGCAGGCATTAGCAGTAACCCTGGAACAGGTATGGGATCCATACAGTTTATCGATCGGAGAAGTGGGGCATCCAATTGCGGTGGATTCAGAATACCTGGGTTCAGTTCTTCCCCTGCCAAACCGTAGCTGTGATAACTTGGGACCGTTCACTTAACCTTCTCTGAGGCCGAGTTTCTCAGTTGTAAAATGGGGATGACAAGCATTTCCCTCCTAGGGTTGCTTGGATTAAATGGGGTCATGTCGGCAAGGTGAATCACACAGATATAGCCCCTCGGCAGCGGCAGAGATTTGCTGCTACGGTGCTGGTCATCCTGGGAGAGGGACACTCACCTTCGGTGGGTCCTCTTGCTTAGAGTAAGTCACTTAGAGCAAGTTAGAGAGAAGCCCTCTGGTTTCTTCCCCACCTCCCCACCTCCGCCCACTGGCCTTTTATTTTTGTTTGCACTTGGCATTGCAGGTCTGGCAATGTGACTTTTCCCCGTCTTCGTTATCTATGTTGTGGATTTGTATTAGGGGTAGAAACAGACTTGTAAGTATCGACACTTTAAATTGGTGATTAAAAGGATGAGATTTATGTAATGAAAACTTGGCAGTGAATCATTTTGGGACAACTATTATTGCTCTCAGTAATATGATGTGTCCCAGCACACTGTGCTACTAGAGTGAAGAAGTCAGGGACGGAAGGCACGAGGTGGGAAACAGGAAGGCTCTTCCGTCACAGAGGGTGCTTTAGAAGAATGGCGTGACGGCTCATACAGCTTTATGGTGCTGTGCTGGGGAGACGTGTCAGGGAAGTAGGCATGTCGAGCCAGACCGAGGAGGCACTTCCAGACCTAAGAAGGCTGTAGGAGAGTATCTGTAAACGACAGGCACGAGCAGGAGTGGGGAGTTGTTGATGGAACAAAACTATGAAGAGTCTGGAGGGAAGCCTTCACTGCGCCAGCCTTCATCTCAGTGTGCCCTTGGCCCCTTTGGTTTCCTACTGAGAGACCATCTTACACCGCGGTTCACCCACTGTAGTGCACTTGTTTCTCATCTGCTGCAGTGTCCACCCTTCGAGTAAGAATCACTTTCACAGTTCTTGATTATTCTTCCCTGCACGTGTTCAGGTGCCAGAACACTTCCTGATCCAAGTGACTTCCAAACACTAATTAGATCAAACTTCAGGAAGGCGAGGCCGTTCGAGGAGTCGCTTCTGCTGTTCGGCCAGTCAGAAACAAATCGAGTCTGGAATGTATTTCAGATTGTGTTGTACTTTTTTAGTTGTGGTATGCACTGGCAAAAGATTTTACAATAGTCGCTTACTTTGTTGTTCCTCTAAAACCTTAAAACAGCCCATTTTATACCTGGGTGAACTGAGGTATATGTAAGAGTTAAAAGGGAAGTCACCCGCAGACAAAGAGTAGGGTTACAGTGCTCCACTGCGAAGTATTTAGCTTGGTACCAAGAGTACCAAGCTAAAGGTAAAGTATTTAGCTTTACCTTTCGGAAAGCACTTAAAAATTGGGGCCACTGGTGCAGAATTTGAAATGATCTTTAAAAACTGGTCTAGACCATGCTAGACACTGGGCATGTATAAGAGTAGGGAAAAGTCCCCTAAAGGACTGTCATTGCAAAAATGGGGGTGACAGTTCAATTAATGTAGCTAATTCATTTTGTTCCAAGTGGTCTGTGTGTTCGCTTCAGACCAATGAATAAAGTGGAGTGAGTTACACGTATTCCCTCATTTAATCCTTAAAACAGACAACCCTCTGGTATTGGTCTTATTCCTCTTTTACTGATAATGCAGGTTAAGTCTGAGGAGAACTCAAAGAAACTTAGGATCACACAGCAAATGATGAAAATGAAATTCCAGCTGAGGTCTTAATGGTTTAAAGCTTGAAGATTATTTTTATTATATCTCAATTTTAAACATACATTAAAAAGAAAACAGCCAACACTGCTATTTTTTCAAGCAAAAAGAAGGATGTGGAAGTTGCCCATAACCCCGCGGCCACAGGTATCCCGTCAGGATTGTAAACAGATTCACCATTTTTTCTCTGGGCTCCCAAAGAAATGAAACTTAAAATCAGAGGAATTAAATCAGCCCTAATCAATCAAGCAGAGGGATCAAGGCTCCCTACACTGTGGGTAGAAGAAAGAATTGATGAGGATTCCAAAACATTTGTTTCCAAGACATTTATTGAGCCAAGTGTCTCCTAAACAGTATGCTGGCTATTCAGTTGTGCGGGTGAGTCACCCTTAAAGAACTTACAAGGCAGCGGTTCTCAGCTCTGGCTCATGTTAAAATCTCCTGGGAGGCTGTTAAAAAATGCCCGGCTAGGCTAGAATTTTTAGAGTCCCTTGGGAAATGTGCGCCCATGGCTGAGCACCAGTGCAATGGAGGCAGCTGGGGAGGTGACACACACACAAAGCAATAATCCAGGACAGTTCTGCAGGGAGGAGGTTGTGGTGGAGGGAACAAGTCAACAAAACTTAACTCACAGATACAGATAACAGAGTGGTGATCACAGGGGGAAGGGGGTATGGGAGGTTAAAAGGTAGTGGAAAAATACAATAAAAAATAAACTATTAAAAAATTAAAAATACACTAAAAAAGTAAAGAGAGCTTTGAATGTTGTGGTACAAAGACTGTAGCTCTGGCTGTCTTCCAGGATGAGGGAGCCTATGAACTAGGCCTTGAGGAATGGGGAGGATCTTAGGAAAAAGATGATGGAGTGGAAATGCGGAAGTATATTCTAAACAGTCGTCAGAACTGTTGTCCTGATTTCTCTGGTTGATCAGGTGATGGTTTTGAGGTGTCGGTAGGTTGTTTTATAAGAATAAATTGTTATGAACTTTCCAGGTCCTTTGATATCACTAATGGGTTTTTATCCTTCTTTTCCTGTCAGGTCTTCAATGAGATTTATCCAGTATGGACTTACTCTTACCTGGTGCTGCTGTTTCCTGTGTTCCTTGCCACAGACTACCTCCGTTACAAGCCTGTCGTTCTGCTGCAGGGACTCAGCCTTATTGTTTCGTGGTTCATGCTGCTCTATGCCCAGGGACTGCTGGCCATTCAGTTCTTGGAGTTCTTCTATGGCATCGCCACAGCCACTGAAATCGCCTATTACTCCTATATCTACAGTGTGGTAGACCTGAGCAAGTACCAGAAAGTCACCAGTTACAGTCGAACGGCCACCTTGGTGGGCTTCACAGTGGGCTCTGTCCTAGGGCAGATCCTCGTCTCTGTGGCAGGCTGGTCCCTGTTCAGCCTGAATGTCATCTCTCTTACCTGTGTTTCTGTGGCTTTTGCCGTGGCCTGGTTTCTACCTATGCCACAGAAGAGCCTTTTCTTTCACCACGTTCATCCCACCTGCCAGGGGGTGAATGGTATCAAGGTACAGAACGGTGGCATTGCACAAAATGGTGGTATTATTAATGATACCTCGGCTTCTCACCACCTTCCTGGCTGGGAGGATGTTGAGTCAAAAGTCCCCCTGCACGCGGAAGAGCCTCCCACGGAAGAGCCGGTAAGTTCAGCCTTAAATTAAGTCTTAAGGTTTCTACTCGGGGCCAGACTCACAGTGAAAGAACGGAACAGACAGGAAGCCCCTCTTGCAGGATGTTGTATTCATGTGGATTCAGGTTTTATCAGGAGTTGGTTGGTTGGCTGGTTCATTCATTCACTGATTCCAAACAAGGCTGATTTAGATTAGCCGTGGCAAATGTATTTCCCCAGAGCGAATGACCTTCAAGGTCAGACTGGCACAGCTTTCTGTTGTGTTTGCGTCAGAGGTGTCTCAGAAGCCATAGCAAGGGCTGCCTCTCCTTCATCTTTCGTTCCCCAGAACTTGGCATGGAAACAAAGCACTCGGGACATTTTTGCTAAATGAATAGATGAAACGATTCCAACAAATGAGAGTATCTACTTCCAGTTTCTGAATTGAAGCCCAGGTATTTAAGGATAGGTGGTGTTACCTTCCTCTTCTGTGCTAGAAATATCTTGATTTTAATTTCGAATACTTCACTGAAGTGGGATAGTAATGGATAATACAGAAGAAGAGACTCAAAAGGAATATTTAAGAAGGCGAAATGAGTATTAGAAGGGTGACTATGAAATTGCCTCCTGGAAGAGAGGTATGGCATCAGAAGAATTCATCCATGCATTCTCTCCAGCTGGGAAGATTCACTGCCTCCCCCCCTTTTTAAAAAAAAAATAAAAGCTTGTTATCTTCCTATCAGATTATAAGCTGTGAGGGGCAAGATTCATTCCAAACATACTGAATCAGTCTTCCCTGTCCTGGGACATGTTTGGACATGAGGCTGTTACCATTCCAGCTTTGCAGACGGGCTCTGTCAGACACGAAGCCGAGCTCCAAGAGCTTTGTAGGCTGGTTGTGAGGAAGAGACCCACAGGAATAGAGTCTGGCTCTCCTCCACCTGGAGTTAACCCACATCGTTTCGACGTGGCATCTGATGTCCTTATTGAAAATTATTCTGTTTGGCCTACCCACGTTCTTCACTTCTGCTGACTAGTGGAAATTTAGGTCATCATCCCAGAGCTTGGGTCACACTGCAGAGCCTGGGCGACGCTTACCGTGAAATGCACTCCGATAAGTAGGGCACATGTGGGCCGCTCAGTCAGGTTACTGGGGACTAAGTCGAAATGAAATGCTGATTCCCTCACAGCTTGTTTGGTGACCTCGGAGAGTCACAAAGGGTTGACAAGGGAGGGAAGGAAGTACGAATAATCATTTGATCGGTCTCATGTAGAAGAATTGGCATAAGAACTGTTTCTAAAAATCTGTTTTAAATGTTATAATGGCTTTAAGCTAAGATTGGTATGTATATACATACCTATAAAATATGTATTTTTAAATATTGACATATAGGCCATAGTTCTAAAGATTTTATAGACCAGTGAGTTTTAAACTTTTTGAACACAAACAGAAACCTGCTTAGTAAGAAACATTTTATACAGCAGCCAGTACTCAGCTGTGTGTATTGTGTGCATAACTGAAACAAGGTTTGTACAACGCAGTATTTTATCTTGATATATCCCATTCAATTTTTTTACAGTGCAATCATCACTCACTAAATTGATTTTCATTACCCACTGGGGTGAAACCTAAAGTCAGCTGATGATTTGAAATCTGTCATCACGGAGAAATTTGATATTTGTTGCTCATAGATATGCAAAATGCCAGTACTTGGCATGCTGAACAATTATAAAATTTCAGAGTTGGAAGTGATTCTAACCACAGGTCGTAGAACAATCGTAGCATCTTAAAGTTACAAGGGACTTCAGATCTCCTCACCCATCTCATTTTAGAGATGAGGACTGGGATCAGAGATGCAACTTGGGCAGAATCACACAAACACCCGCGTAAACAGAACTGAAGAGTGTATGTGAGGCTCGCTCCATCTCTGCTCGGCTCCGTGAAGTCTCTCATGGGGGACGGCGCGGTCAGAAGCATCACGTTGGCTACAGTGCGGCAAAAACCCGGTTCGGGTCAGCTCTGTGCTGTCCTTGGCTCTGCTGCCGACACTGTGACAGGCAAGCAGTGCTGCTCGGCTGCTGTACCGCCCTAAACACTCGTGTTTTTCTTTGACACGCTCGAAGGAAAGTCAGAATGTGGGTCCGGGAGATTGCAGTGCCATTTGACGGTGACAAAGCCCATAATTGAACCATAAATCGTAACTGCAGTAATTATGGTAAAGAAGAATATGTAGGCAGGTAGGTGGTTTGAACGTGATTTTATAGAAAGGGAAAATGAAGTAGGAGCCAAAATAAACAGCGTGATGGGCTAGCAAGTGACAGGTATGGAGAAGCAATGATTGCTAAGGGTAGGTATTGAATGGCTTTCTGAAAAGCTGATGTCTGAATTGAGACTTGAGTGACAATAAGGGACCAGCCATGAAAATCAGAATAAAGTACAGTCCTGACTGGTAGAACCATATTTTGACAAATAATAAGTTTGTCAAACTTACTCTCAAAAATTTCCATTGTAGCCAATGGTTTGACTGGGTAAGTCTCCCTGCGCATACAACTAAGCGGAGCAAAGAATGGCATTTAAACACCTCCCTGCACCTTCTAAAGGTTCTGTTTAAAGAAGAGGCTACGCGTTAACTCAAACTGGATGGAGACTTGAATGTAAGAACTAAAACCATAAAGTCTTAGAAGAACACGTAGTTAGTAAGATTCCCAACACTGGTCTTGGCAGTGCTTTTTTGAGCCTGACACCAAAAGCAAAAGCCATGACAGCAAAAATAAGCGGAGCTACATCAAGCTAAAAAGCTGCACAGCGAGGGAGACAATGAACACAATGAAAAGGCAGTCTGCTGAATAGGAGGCAATACTTGGAAACCATGTATCCGACAACAGGTTATAAAGAACCAATACAACACAATAGCAAAAAACCCCAGTTAAAAATGGGGGAATTTAAAATAGAATAAAATAAAATAGGGGAAAGATCTGAGTAGACATTTTTCCAAAGAAGACTTACAGATGGACATCAGATACATGAAGACATGCTCAACATTTCTCATCACCAAGGAAATGCAGATCAAAACCACAATGAGATATCGCTTCACACCTGTTAGAATGGCTGTTCTCAAACAGATAGCAATCGCAGGGCGGGCAAAGATGTGGCGAAAGGAGACCCTCTGGCACTGTTGATAGAAATGTGACTGGAGCGGCTGCCGTGGAGAACGGTGTGGAGGTTCCATAGAAGCACCATGTGACCCAGTGATCCCACTGCTAGGTGTTTATCTGAAGAAAACAAACACGCTAATTGAAAAACATCTTCCCTGCACATTCAATTCAGCATTATTTACAATAGCTGAGATATGGGAGCAACCTAAGTGTCCGCAAGTGGATGGGTGAATAAAGAAAATGTGCTGTGTATACATACATTGGGATATTACTCAGCCATAAAAAATGAATTCCCGCCATTTGCAACAACATGGGTGGACTTTGAGGATATTATGCTAAGTGAAATCAGTCAAAAAGAAGAAGACAACTACCATATGACTTCACTTATGTTTGGAATAGAAAAACAAAACACAAAACCACAAGCTCATAGATGCAGAGAAGAGATTGGTAGTTGCCAGAGGCAGCGATTGGGTGATAGGAGAAATGTGTAAAGGGTATCAAAAGGTACAAACTTCCAGTTATTAAGTAAGTCCTGAGGATGTAATGTGCAACATTGTGGTGACAGTTAAAAATACTATATTGCATATTTGAAGGCTGCTAAGAGAATAGATCTTAAAGAAGTTTGTAACTATGTATGGTTACAGAAGTTAACTAGACCTACTGTGGTGATCATTTTGTATTGTATACAAATATTGAATCATGTATACCTGAAACTGGTATGTTTTAGGTAAATTACACCTCAATTTTAAAAAGGATAAATAAAGGTAAAGGGGCTGACTGTGGGAAGAAGTAATCTTTTAACATCTGGAGGTTCTGATGCAAGACATGTGGCCGCCCACCAGGGGGGGCTGGATGGGAGGGTTGGGCCAGGCTGCTGCCATGGGATCATCGCCCTGTAACATGGCTCCGGTGGCACATCCTGGCGCCTGCGTGCCATGTGTGGTCAGCTTCCCTTTGGTCCCTTTGCCTCTGTCATTGTGCCTGTCCATGTTCACCGCCTAAGTAAAATCTCCTGTGCTCCGACCAAGGCTCAGTGATACGGCGCGTAGATGGGGGAGACTTCGGTACAGCTGGAGGGACCTCCCAGGGTGCCTGGGACTGCGTGCTGACTTCTTGGTCTGGGGATGGTGTGTGGCTCAGGAGTGTCTGACTCACTCAATTATAAGAGATAATAATCTCTTATATAATAATCACTCAATTATAAGCTGATAATAATCAGCCCTTGCTGGGCTGATTACATACAGCTGTGCTGACTTCCTAGCGCATTCAGAGCAAAAATTGTATGGAAATGTGTTTTTTCCCCCTGAGAAGATAAATATGTAATACAGGATAGGGCAAAAGTAGATTTACAGTTGTGAGTGTGCAAAACACAGAGCTTATTTGTATATTATTTATCATTGTATAACTTTCCGTATGAACAACTGTACACCTACTTTCGCCTCACCCTGTATATGTGTTTTCACAAGGAAAAAGTAGTATCTGTTGAATAGAAAATGGAGTCTGTACAATTGCTTCCTGTCCACTTGCTCTCGTGGTGGCTGAGCTTCCTTCCCCTCCGCTGTGCAGGAGCCCCAGGCAGACCGTCTCCTGGTGCTGAAGGTGCTGTGGAGTGACTTCTTGGTGTGCTACTCCTCTCGCCCTCTGCTCTGCTGGTCGGTGTGGTGGGCCCTCTCTACCTGCGGCTATTTCCAGGTCATCAACTACACACAGGGCCTGTGGGAGCAGGTGATGCCCTCTTGCCACGCTGCCATCTACAACGGAGGCGTGGAGGCCGTCTCCACGCTGCTGGGTAAGCAGTTAACGTGATTTATTTATTCTGAGCTCTGATTTCATGATTTATGGACATTAACTCAGTCCTCGCTGAATTCCCAAGGTAGGTGCAGTTACCGTTCCCATTTTATAGGTAATGAAATCGCAGAGCTTTGTGAATGACTTGCCCAAGGTCCTATAGATGGTAAGTACTAAGGTCAAGATTTGAACTCAGAGCCCATGTCATTGACCATTCTAATTTGTTGACATGTCTCGTAAGGTTTTTGGAAGGGTTTCGGAAGGCATTACGTGACTTCTGTGAACACTTAGAACTGTGCCTGGCACTGAGAACTCCCCCCACAGACTTTAGCTGTTGTTGTCATTGTCACCGTTTTACCAAAGGGCAGAGGTGCCCTTTTGCCACGTTCTTAACGGCTCCTCAGTGAGGAGAGGTGACCCGTCCTGCCGTGGTGCCCAGCTGGGAACAGTGGTTCTTTTGGACATTGCTTCTGCCTTGGCCGCACTTCCTTAGCAGCATCCCAGGGTCTGCGGCCTCCTTTACCATCTCATTGCCAACTGCCCAACCTCAGTCTCTCATCCTCACACCGACTCCATAGTATTCATGCTGTCAAGGCCGAATTCTCTGCCTGATTTCCAAGGCCCACAGTAATCTTGAGCTATCCTCTTTATAAATTCACAGCTTTTAAAATGTTACAAGCTGATTTTAAAATTATTTTAAAATGGTATTTATTTAGCAAAATAACTACATTATTTCCCTCTTTCTGTCTTGTAGGCGCTGTTGCCGTTTTTGCGATTGGCCACATAAAAATACCCTGGTCCACCTGGGGAGAGATGGCGCTGTCTCTGTTCTCCCTCCTGATCGCCGCCGCGGTGTATGTCATGGACACCGCGGGCAACATCTGGGTGTGCTATGCGTCCTACGTCGTCTTCAGAATCATCTACATGTTACTCATCACTATCGCCACGTGGGTATTTCACTCAAGGAATTGTTAGGAAGGTTTGTGATAGCATAGACCTTTTGGTCTCTCTACAGAGAAGTTAAAATCCCTGTTAAAGGAGCAGAGGGGGGAAGGTGTTGTTTTCTCCTAAGCAAGCACTTAGGCAGGGTTCATTTATTTCCTTGTTCACGTGTTCCTGCTATTTCCAGATGTTTGCATGAGATTTACATCATTTAAAGGTTTTATTTATTCATTTTTAGAGAAGGGGGAAGGGACGGAGATAGAGAGGGAGAGAAACATCAATGTGTGGTGGCCTTTCACACGCCCCCTACTGGGGACCTGGCCCACAACCCAGGCATGTGCCCTGACTGGGAATCGAAACCGTGACCCTTTGATTTGCAGCCCGTGCTCAATCCACTGAGCTGTACCAGCCGGGGCGAGAGTTCTATCATTTAGCAACAAAATACTTTTCACTTGGTTGGGAAAGGAATTGACAGTAGCAAGAGGGGGGTACCCTTCTGATTTACAGGTGGAATTGTAACTACCCAGGAAGAAATTCTCGTTTATTCCTTCTTCTTCCTTTATTCTTTAAGTTTTCAGATAGCCACCAACCTCAGCATGGAGCGCTATGCCCTGGTGTTCGGGGTGAACACCTTCATTGCTCTGGCTCTGCAGACGCTGCTCACGCTCATCGTGGTCGATGCCAGTGGCCTTGGCTTAGACATCACCACTCAGGTAAGGTCTGTTCTGGCCCTGGAGGCGTTAGGATTTGGTCAGGGTGGCAGAGTGGGGGGTGCCTAGTGAAAACAAATTCCAACAATATAGACAGATATAAAGTAAAAAGTTAGTGTCCCCTCCCATCAGCCATCTGCTGTCAGTGGCTCTTAGCTACCCAGAGTGTGTTGGGGCGATCCTCTTTTGATGAGGCCCTGCTTTTTATCTCAGCTAGGTCTCCTCCCTTCTTTATTTAATACCCCCCTCACGCAGATACCAAGGTGATGACTTGCTGTGATGAACAGCATTATGATTCTTAACACCTGACCTATTGAGAAAACACCTGCACAGACGCCCAAGACTCTGAACACTTTTCTTCGTTGAGGAATCATATGGTTGCACGGGCCTTTATGCATTGTGTTGATAGGTGGGGTTTGCTCTGTACTTTGACAAAACGGGCAGTTGAATCAAGTGCCTACCACTCCCCCAGCTCAGGCCAGATGACTGCTTCTCCGTTATTCCCTCCATACTTAGGCACTTGTTTTCTTAGAATACAAAGACCCAACGCACCAGCGGGAATTAACTTTATTTTTACTGACGAGATCTAAAAGAGAAAATAGTAATAGGTAAAGGGCACTGAGTGCTTTCTGAGCGCTGGGTACTTTGTACAGAATTCTGTAGCATTGTCAGGATTAGGGCTGAAATGAATCTGAGAGGTCAGCAGTGGTAAGATCACGGAGTCAGCTATAGTGTGGCAGAGCTCAGGTTCACACTGGCACCTAACTCAGAAGCCTGATCGTCTCCCACTGCATCGGGCTACCTCAGGAAGGGGGGGAGGTGGAGAATTGGGGTGGTGAGCTTGCTACTTCCTGTGAAAGTTTCCCAGTTACTACCCGCACTGAAGACCTGGAGTAGACCTCTCAGGAGTGAGGTGCTCACATCAGGGACGGAGGGTGGGACAGAAACGACGTGCCTGTTCTCCTGCTGTAGAGACTGTGGGTTTGACCGCGGGATGATGGAGTGCTGTGGGCTGTGCCAGCACTCCAACTGCCGTGACTGTCAACAGCTTTCCTATAGGAAAATGTATCCACATTTTTTGAACTCGGCTCAAAGACCTCTTATTGAACCCATGGACCAGCTTATAAGTATCCAGTAAGTTATTTTAAGAAGAATATGGTGGTGATGTTGTTGACAAACTATACAGTCACGTTAAAAATTTGGCTTAGAGGAGATCCATATAAAAAGTAACCCTATAATGGAACACACAGGGTGGGGCAAAAGTAGGTTTATAGTTGTGAGTACTCAAAACACAGTTTATTCTTGTCTTTTTCCATATAAACAACTGCAGAGCTATTTTAGCCCTACCTTGTAGTTGACCTTCTGTGCCCCCTTCTAGGGAAGAGTCAAAGTTCTTGCTCTTCGGAACTTGGACTGTTGGTCATACCCAGGTATTGCTTCTATCTGTCACCGTGAGGGTAGAGACCACGACCCTGACAACAGCCACAAAAGTGCCAGTAGTAGTATTGACAGCATCAGCACTGTTAACAGACACTTACATACCAATCTCATCCCTTCCCAACAACCCTTTAAAGCAGAAAACACAACATTACGAATTCCATTTTGTAAGGAAGTCAAGGTCACACAGCCAGTCAGGGACGTAGTCGGGATTTGTACTCAGGCTTCTGGACCACCACGCTCTACTGCCTCTGTATTTTCAGTGCCTGACACATGGGGTAAGCACACCAATTTCTGAAGTTTTATGGAGAAAATGAGTTTTAATTTTGAAGTATGTTTACACACATGTAATAAAACAGCTCACCTTCTTACTGATAATTCTGTAAATGTCTTCTTCTCCCGCTTTAGTTCCTGATCTACGCCGGTTATTTTGCACTTATTGCTGTGGTTTTCCTGGCTAATGGTACGGTCACTATTATGAAGAAATATAGGAAGCAGGAAGACCCAGAGTCAAGTTCTCAAGTAACCACTAAATAAGACACCGCCGACAGGCTGCTGCTTACAGCGAGAACTCCGCACAGCCACGGTCTCTGGATGTATTCAGTTTTTAAGGTGTAGACATGTATTGGTAGATGTGCATTTCACGGCTTCAAAGCAGCTAGCTGACTGTACGTGTGCTCCTAGAGTAACATAATAGTGTTCAGAGAGGCAGAAGTTTATTTTGTGGATTATTTAATGACTTTTCTGATTCAAAAGAACTTGATTTTGCAAACCAAGTTGTCGCAAACAGTCAAGCATCACATGCTGTTGTGTACTTGATAACAAGTGAGTTTGGTGTGTCATAGGTCAAGTACTTCTGTATCTGATGAGCCAGGTTGGCCCAGTGGGGACCAGGGCTTCACAGGGACCACAAGATGTTACAGCTCGAGGTAGAAATATGTTGTAACAGCACCTGCCTCTGTTCAACTTAATCCTTGTTTTGTGTTGCTCATGTGCGTTTGTGTTTCTACAGATGACAGTTCTTATCACAAGCAATATTTGCTCTGGTTAAGTGTCCTGTCCTATAAGGAGTATGTGTCATTTCTAATAAGTTATTTTTTAAAAATTCATTGTATGAATTCTCAGTTCCCATCTTGACAGTTATGTATTTATGTAGATTTTTGTTAGAAGTACATGTTTGCATCATTCATATGCTTCCCAGAGAAGCTCATTTAGTTAGAAAATAAGGCAAGTTTTGAAGCCTGCTAATAAGTTGAATGAAGAGACCTAATCCAAAAAAGTAATGTAGGTTTCCTCGTCTTTTATTCTTCAGTATGAGGGGCTGTTAATTCCTTGATGAAAAGTTAGAATATGGGCTAAAGATTCAACTAGCCCACTCTATATTTGCATTCCCTTTTATTTCCTAAATAAAACGAAAAAGTGTTTTTTTAAAGTAACTTCATCTCCTTTTAGAGCTTTTATATTTGTCCTTCACATCCAAGATAAGGGTGTCATTAGTGGTTGGATTATTCCAAGGCCTTTTCCACAAACTCACCCTCTTTTCGATTACTTCAATGGGACAGGAACCGGGATAGATGTGATCCCTGCATTTTGTACATTCAATCTGCCTTTGCTTCTAAGAGTGGATCATCTTGAATGTATGCCTAAAGTAACAACTGCTAGTGATTCCATTTCCAAGGTACTTGAACAAATATTATTCCGTATATATTTAGTCCTCAACTCAGTCTACCAGGTGGCTGCTAGAGTATGAGAGACATGAACACCTTTTTTAATTTAATATTTATTGTTTTTTTCCATTACTGTTTAGTCCCCTTACACTCCGCTCCCCTCTGCGATCACCACACTGTTGTCCATGTCCACGAGTCCTTTTCCCTTTTTGCTCAATCCCTCTATTTTAACACTCTTTTTATAGACTTTGTTGCCTAATCTTGAAAAGAATCTAGGTAGCCGTTTTCAGCTGGGGGTGTTAACTTGTTTAGAATAACACAGCTAAGTAGTGTAATAGTGACAAGACTGCAAAATTGATGTATTTATTTGGTTTAAGCGGAAGCTCTAGAAGCAGATGAATAGGATAAGAATTGGTCATTTTCCATGCACCTCTTTGCAGATACAGGGAAAGGAAAAACACTGAGGGCGGGAAGGGGATGTAATGTCATTAAAATGGCAGACTCTAAATTTATATTTTATCTTTCATTTTATTTTGCAACACAGGGAATTGTTTACTCAGAAAGAAATGGAAAAGTGGTATTCAAGGGTTTTATTTAATTTTGTAACATAACATGGACTGTGGTTCCATCAAATTGTCCGCGTTACCAAAGCATCCTTTGGCTGGAACCGAAACCAGAGTTGGCGGCACACAGTTGGAGTCTTTACGTAAGACACTAGTAGGTTCACCTCTCGCTGTGTGGCTGTACTTGTAGAATGCTGAACCCCATTTGCAAGGTGTCCTGTATGTAGTTTTGCAAATAATTGGAAACAATTTGTTGTACTTTTTGTTCAATTCTGTATAGATTATAAAATTATTTTTATTAAATGAATATTTTACAGTATCTTTCCCCTTTTTCATCAAAATTATTTTAAGTTAATAATTTCTCTTAAGTCAAATTTCATATTAAGCCTTCCCCTCGTAATTAACCTTGTATCCTGTTAATTCTTCCATTGCTTTGTGATCATTACCTTTGACTCTTCTCCTTATTTCTGTTGTTTTCCTAATTTTTCCTAGAACTACATTGCACTGTTTATTTTTCTTGATTTTGATACTTCTCACTTGTTTTTAAAGCATTCTCCCTTTTAGAAACCGAAAAGACCCACATTGCCTTTAATGTTAACTGGATTCTAAAAATAAAGTAAATTAAATCAAATCAAGGGCAGAAGCTACCATCTTGTTTTTGTTCCAGCCCCAAATATGCTGATACCCAGGGAAGCATCTTCTTGCCATCAGTCAAGAATCATTTGTTCATCATATCCCGGAAACCAAATCAATTTTTCCCCACAATACCCAAATAAGCACCTTCCCTTTAACACCCCTTTCCAAAACCTGCTTCATTGAGGCGTAGCATTGATTATCACCAAAAACTTGGAAGCTTTTAATGTAAAAAAAAAAAAAATTTAAGATAAAACTTTCTGTTCCTATAGTTTTATCCCCTGTACCTTAAAGCCTTTCAGATCGTATGCCCTCTGCCTAGGGGCTGTGTCTTATTTTTTGTCTTTTGCTGCAAAACACATCCACATGAATAACTGAGTTATACAAATATGTAATGGGCTCATTATAGCCCACCTGCCAGTGCACTAGCTAAATGCCTATTATTCTTTAAAACATAAAACATTAAGATCAAAATGCCTACCAATAATCTCCAGTCCACTGGGTGATTTATTCAAGGCACTGGGCCCGGATGATACAAACTGTTTCACTTACTCATGGCATCCTCATAATTAAACACCTAACATTTGTTTAGCATGATTTAGTATGGGAAAGGCATTTCGGGACATTGTCTCCTTTGTCTGGAAAATGATCTTGTAGTAGTCCTAATTCCTCTATTTTCATTAATGTGGATGGGAAGGAATTCAAAATGCTAGGTTTTCAAAAGAGTCAATTTTTAAAAAAGCAAATCATTGCCAACTTCCCGGTAATTTTGACCAGTATTTCTACTTCCTTCCGTGCTCAGGTTGCAGGCCAGTTACGGCTGAGCCCCTGACACACGTTTGGCTCACAGGACAAATCTAATGCCCCCTTTCATTGTACGCTTTGAATTTCTCCCTAATGTCTGGTTAACGCCCCCGAAAGTAAACCTCAATTAATGGAGGTCTGCAAAATACCTCAACAAACACAAAGGTATGAAAATACTGTATCTGTACAGGCTAGAAGAAACAGATGATACACTTAACTTGCCCAAAGATGGTACTGATTTGGATGGGAACGTTTATTCACGGGTCATACTGCAGTGGTTTTCACGACGTGTTTGAGGTATCTCAGAGGCTGCCGCGGGCAATCAGGGACAGACGGCATTTTAGGCCACCCCTTGCATGTTTTAAACCAGCAATTCTGAATCACCTGAAGATCCTGGGGTAGACTCAATGCCTCCATGCCTCCACAACCACTATCACCTGTCTCTACAAACAACACCCTGCCTGTCCTCTTGAGTAAGTCATTCTTCAGAAGTCAGTGTTGTCACATTTTTCAAATTGGTCCCTCCTTACTTTTTTGAGCTAAATGCATGTGTATGCATCACCCTGTGTTCCCTTTCCTTTTAAAGTGAGTTCCTTCGTGCAGACATTAGGAATATGTCCTAATGTTTCTCTGCCTTCTTAAATGAATGATGTGCAATAAGCCTTTTTCAGTGGCTCAGGTGTATCACGACAGACTGTACAGCAGGAAAACTATTAAGCTAGGAGTTCTGAAAACTAAGGTCTACTCCAGCTTTGGTAGTCACCCCACGTTCAATGAAGGAGATTTGACTAAAATTCCTTTGCCCTTCTGTAGTCAAAAAAATGCATTTTTATTTTTATTTTTATCTTTTTCAAGTGTGTGGCCTCAAAGTGAGTCCTGCAGCAGAAGAAACATTAGGTTACTCCAACCTAAAGTGCCACACGGCACCTAGGGAGTGCACTCATTACTGCCATTCATTTTAACCTTAATTTTTTAAACTTAGTGTACAGTCTGGATGATAATTAAAAATCCAATTTTATATTGCCCTTCTTTTGGAGAAACAGTGCTCTATTATATCAAATGATAAAAATCCTAAAGAATTTTTTTAAATAATCTGAAAACTGGATTTTTAAGTAATCTGAAAAGTGGAAAATACTTAATTTCTCAATTTCTCGTTTTTATTTATTTCTGGCGGGGAGTATATCATCCTAATATCTTGTCATTTGTCAACGCAATCTAAATTCAGGCCCCAAATCTGGTAACTTATTAGGAATTTGCCTATGTACTAGGGAAAACAAAATATTAATAGGTTTTGACGTTAACAGCGAGAAAATAACATACAGAAACATACTCGTAGATGTTCCAACAACTTTCAAACACTGGCGTGAGACAGAGGTACCCGCGGAAAATCAACCAGGAGAGGAGAGCAGCCCTAGGCCAGCACCCAACAGCTCCGACTTCCCGTGGGCGCCGCCGGAAGTCCGCGGTCGTCTCCGTGGAAACCGCAGAATGGCGGGTCCTCTGCGGACATTTAGAAGCAGGAGCTTCCGGGAGCTGTGTCGGTGCCGCAGGCTGCCATCTGCGCCTGCGCGCGCCCAACGCGCACCGGCTCCGGTTGTGAGACGCCCGCGTGGAGGACGCTGTGACGCGCCGTTGCCATGGCAGGGGTCCTGGCCGCCTTGGTAACAGGTGCTGGGTTCTCTCTCACTCCACCGTCAGAGCTTAGAAAGAGGAGGAGAGCATTGCTCCCCGGCCCGTCTCTGTGACCTCAACCGCTGCAGCTCACACAGGCAGGAGGGGCAGTAGAGGGACAGAGGGAAGGGTGGTGGGACTCTTTCATGGGGGGTGGGCAGCGAGGGGGGAGGGGGAACCGTCGGGGACCAGTGGGAGGAAAGGTGGGTAAAGATGGGAGGGAAGAGCCTTCCTGTTGGCAGCACATCCTTCCCAGGGTCGGGTCCGCGGAGCCCGGCGGCGGCTGGCTTAGCTTTGTGCGTCTGTCCTCACTATTGTCACATTCTTTCCCGTCCCCACGGTCTCCTGCCTGGGACCGGAAACGCACTCGTAAGACGTTAGCTTCCAAGCACTGAGGTCTTCATGGAATCGGTGGTACCTTGGATAGAAGTGAAAACGATCACCTGATGTTTGTTATTTATTTATCGCCATGCTTGGTGGCAGACATACGAGGGTTTTAAAAACATTTGCTCACGGGAAGCACAGTCTTGGCAGGCTGCAGCCGAGAGAATGGGCCAGGTGGTCTCAGGAGGTGACTACAGGTTCGATTTTGCTTCAGTACTTATTTTCTATTAAAAGGTGTTTCCTTTGACATTTTTTCAACTTTCTTAGCTTTTGGACAAGCATATGTTTAAAAGGTGATAAGACTAGAGTCAATGAATTAGATGAAACGATTTGAAAGTTCTGAATCCTGAAAGTTATCGAAAGTGTGTACATCTCTGGACTCAGCTTAGACTCAACACTAAAACATAAGCAGTCACGTACCCACTTAGGAGTTAGCAGACACCCAGGGGAAGGAGTTGATTTCTGTCCCTGCAGTTCTCTATGAAGGAGGTGGTTCTGGTCCAAGCCAGTTGCATGGATTTTTACTGAGAATAAACGTAGACATTTAACTGTGTGCAACTCACAAGAAATCAGCACTAAGCGATTTCGTTGTGTAAGGTGTGTTTTTGTTCAAGTGTTGACTGTGTACCACACGGCCAGTTCCCTGGGATGAAGATTAAAAGAACTGAAGGGGATTGAATATCCTGTGACGCATTTGGAAAAGGCTTAGGGGACTTGATAACAAGAGTTTATGATTCGTGTTCTTTGTTTACTTGGGAGCCAGCAATGAGCTTTCTGAAGTTATAGGAAAATAATAGCACTTCAAATTTGATGCATCTTTTCATTTACTTCTGAGTCACTGCAGCTCTGCCTTTCTTTTTAAGTAAGGCATGTTAGTGTGATTTCTTAACACCTACTATGTTTAATGTGTAATCATTTTTCTTTATTATGCTTACGCTATGTTTTGGTTTTAAATTTGAGGTTTCGCATGGTTGCGATTCATTGTAAATAATAAAGCATATCTATTAAAGTCTTCATGCAACCATTTATTTACAAGTTCAACTATGTTTATTAAATTGAAGGGAAAGCACTGAAGAGCTCCACAGAAATTTTATTCTAACGGTTATGTTACTTAAACATCTCGAAATAGTACATTTCAAGATCCCTGGTCTGGAAAGAAAGCTGATTATTGTAAGGCATTAGTGACTGTGAAAAAGTAGGATTACTTATGTATTTTGGATCACACTGAACTTTAATTTATTCAACAGGTCCGTGGCACCCTTATTTTAATTGGTAGGTGAGGAGACATAACAGTTAATGAGATTTAGCCTCTCTTGCAGGTAGGCAGTAGTAAATAAACGCACCCTGAAATAATCGATTTGGTTTGTTCAGGTCACCTCAGAGTATTATTGCTCTCAACCTCTGATTTACAAATTATTGTAGCTTTACTTTGAGTTTTTTGAGAAAGTCCATTTTATAATCTTAATTTAAGATTATGAACATCGAGAGGGAATTACAGTGTCAGGTGCACGTTCCACAACACATCATCTGTACACTGTATTGTGAGTTCACCGCTCCAGGTCAGGTCTCCTCCCATCACCGTGTATCCCCCCACCCCCCAGCAACCACCACAGTGTTGTCTGCGTTCGTGTGGTTTTTTCCTATCTCTTTTTTTTTAGTTTTTTGCTCTATCCCTCCACCCCTGTCTCCCCAGCCTGCCCTAACAGCTGACAGCCTGCTCTCTGTCTACAATGTTTTTAAATGTTGGACTTAGTTATTCCGACACTGATTATTTGTTTTGAAGATGCTTCGTCACGGTACTGTGGATTTGCTTCTACATTCTCTTGCTTTCCATGAGTTGGCAGTTGTTGGTTAATTTGCATCTTCCAGAAAAGGTTAAAAGCAACCTTAAGAGTCATCTAGCTCAACTTTTTCTGGAGCTACAATCTCCATTAAAACACTCATCCCTGCTCATCTTCTGGGCCCTTCAGCGGTCATCTCATCTCACTTCAGCACAAGTTTCAACATGGGCGTTCTCGCTTGCATTGTATCCAAATTTGCCCCCGATACTAATTTTACTACGTGAAGTGATACAAGTCCAACACTCTTTCCCACGGAGACCGTTTAAATACTTACAACTCTCGTTACCACTGCCCCATGTTTTCTCCAGGCTGTCATTCCCAGGAGGAGTTCAGGGCTCCTCAGTGGCTGGCTTTAAGGCATTTTACTCTCCCAAACTGCGGCCTTCTCCTCTTCATCTCTTTTGTCCATGCCTCCTGACTCGCTGGCCTGATGTGTCCCAGCTTGTCTTCTGTTCTTTAAACTACAGCAGGACAGGAAGCGGGGTGCAGGGTTCATGTGTTGTCTGCGCATCACCCACAGTTTCAGCCTTGGAGTTCATTCACGTTTTGAGTGTCTCCATTATTTTTAAACTCGTTTTGGACCCAGTGTTCATGAAAACCTATTGATGTGCTTTTTGCACGTAGGGCTGAAAAGCCTTAACACTTAGCTGGTACCAGTGGCAGCCGGAAGATGTCCACCCTCATGCTCCTACTATCGTCCATGGGCGAACAGTGGGAGGAACACGATAAATCTCACTGTAGGAAAATTGGCACCAGGCCAGGTGATCTGATCCAGTGTTTGGGGAGAGAAGAGTGAAGCGAATGGCCGAAACAAAGTTCGTGGGTAATTTATTAATTCAGGCAAAATAGCTCTCATTTGACACCTTTAAAAATGGGTCTGGGTCTCTCCAGTTCCGGACATCTGTACATTCTTCCAGAGAGGGTTTCAGGCAACTTGTTCTTGGTATAGGAGCCAGCGAAGGCAGGTAGGAGAACAGGCTCCCGGGTGTTTGGAGCCCTGAAGACAGGTTCCTACAGTTCTTTTGAAGGTGGATCTAATACTCCCTGCACGTGTGGAGAGCGTGGCTCTTTGTGTTTGTTCGTTTGTTCGTGTTTGTGTAAGTCAGTAGGGGAAGTGTGTGGAATATTGCCACAAAGTTCTGGCTTTGGCTATTTTGTGACAATTAAATCTACATAAACCATTTCCCCTCAAACCTTTTCTTTTTGGAAAGGCGATATGACATCAGACTGAACCCTCCTCACCCCTTGCCAATCTTTCTTCAGGAACACGTTTTTGTTCAGTTCCGGGCTCAGCTGCGTTTGTTTGCTCCTCCTCCTGCTGCTCTGCGAGTCAGGAGGAGCCCTCGGACCCTCGGACTTGGGCTCCGAAAGCCCTCTCAGCTCCCCGTGGCCCTTCCAGTTTCAGACTCCGTTAACGGCTTCTTTAATTCTTCCTGCCACAGGCCTTTGTACGTACATGTAGTACATCTGTGTACATTTTGTTTATGTTTTTTTCTACATTTTTAATGTATGTGTTGTGTTTATGCATGCCTTCTCTGCCGACTGCAAGCCCCTCGAGGGCCGCGGGTGTTCAGTGAATGTTGAGTGAATTGTACGTGTACGCTGTATGGTATACTCACGCGCATATGCGGGCACATCATCGGCAGAGAGTTATATGCTTCCTTTGTTTGAAAAATTATGTGCAAAAAAGTGTAGCCATGTTGGGCACTGAACTCAATTTAAAAATAACTTCAGCTTAACTCTCTCAAAAATGACTGAATTTATATACCATTTCACAGACTTTTATTAACTGTCATCTGACGTCCCTGTTCATTGTTACTGTTTTCTGGTATTAGGCATCAGAGTTGGCTTTCTTAATGAAAAAAATGTTTTATTTAGAGTGGACAATTGTCTGCCTTTGGGGAAGTCAGCATTTACCATAAATGAGAACCAGTTAGTACTCAGCTAAAAGGCTCTCAGACCACAGATTATAGTTACACCATGTAAATGACTAGCTCCTCCTTTGGGAAGGACTGAGAAGCTGAAGGTGGGGATTAACACACCTGTTTCCATTTGAACGTGGGGAAACGTGAGTGACTGAGACAAAGAAGCCAGTCGTGTGCTGTAGGGCAGTTTCCTGACGTGCAGGAAACCCCCAGAAGCCTCAGGTGGTCTCCCTACCTGCCTCCTCTGGTCTTCTTATCAATTTGGGTTTAGGAACTGCGGGGATGGGATGGTGGTTGGAAGTTGTATGCTGAGAGAGTGTCTGGCCATCGTAAGTCTCTTTTGGGGTGTTCAGGTACAGGTTAATCTGAACGCCCCAGGTTTTGTGTGTAGGGGTCGATGCGCTTACCTTCAACCTTAGTCTTTATTCACACTGCCCCTGAGTTGGACGTAGTACAGACCTTCTCTCTCCTCATCGTGTAGCATCATTCTTTAACACACGGACAATGGAGGGAAGCGGAGGTACCGATTCCAAAGAAACTGAAGAATATGAAGATGACTTTGAAAAGGACCTGGAGTGGTTAATTAATGAAAAAGAAAAAAGTGATGTCAGCATAATAGAGGTATATATAAATGCCAAAAGCCTTCATAATAATGATGTTAACTGAGTGCTTTGTAATTCTTGAGAAGTTTCATGCTATCTTATCTAAACCTCTCAAGATTTCTTTAATATTCTTTAATATGCATAGAACAAGTGATGTCATCCCTGCCTTGCGGATGGGAAGTGAGGCACAAGAGTTCCAGTGTTGTGTCGTAAGGCATCGGGCTAATTAGTGAGATGACAGGGGTTAGGGTAGCACTTAATAAACCTAAAATTATAATTTAACAATTGTATTTAATTTATGTAATATAAGTAGTATAATTAATTGCATCAAAAGTAATAATGAATGCAGTTTATTTCTGCTTTGTATAAACGGGTGAAATCATGGGGTTACACTCAATATAAATGAAAAATAAAGCAAACCCTCAAAAACATGGTCTTTCAGCTAGTAACTGAAACCTTAAAGAGAGATGAGCTCTTCAGGTTGAGAAACGAGTATTGAGAAAAAAGCAAAAGGTCTTTTACTTTTTTATCCTCGAGAAGATCTAGAGGTAAAAACTGATTTGGAATTTGGACTTGGCTCCTGCAGAAAATGGCAATAATAATCTCAAGAGATTCTAAGAACCTCAAAACAATTAGGACTTGACCAATGATAGTAACTTTAATGGTCTTGGGAATAAAGATGCTGTTTTGAAGAATACAAGTATTACCAAGATAAAACATTTAAAAAATATTTTCTGAAAATGTAAAGGGACAGAAATTTTATGGAGGGGGGAATATTAAAATAACATTGTAGTATTTATAGTTATCTTTTCATACATTAGCATAAAAATTTTAAATATCAATATAGCATTCAGTAACATCAAATACAAATTTAGAGTTCGATTTTTCCTGAATGTTGATGTCCCATGCTTTTCCCCTGAGGTGCTCACAAACATGAGTTAGAATATAACGAGCTAATTGAGCAAGAAGTACGTACATTTTCCCTTTTCTAAAATAAGTTGCATGAATCTGAAAAACCATTTCAGATTTTTTTTTTTTACATATAAATAGACAGAGCGTCTCATTTTTCACTGAAAAGAGGACCTCCTTTCTTTTTTTTAGATGGCTTGTGGGAACGAAGAGGACATCTGCCCAGAACTGCAAGAGCATGAAACAGAAGCAGAGCACACCACACGGCTTTCCGACCCTGGCAAAGCTCTGACGGATGAGGTGTCACCCAGGAGTGACTTCATTTCTGTACCGAGTAGTCAGCCTTTGGATCCCGCGTCAGATTCAGACAGTGAAAACTCTTTCCAGGAATCCAAACTGGACAGCCAGAAAGACCTGGAGGAGGACGAGGACGAGGAAGTAAAGAGATATATCATGGAGAAAATTGCGCAAGCCAACAAGCTTCTACAGACTCAAGAGCCTGTGGATGATAAAAGGGAGCGCAAACTTAAGTTCAAGGACAAATTAGTGGATCTAGAAGTTCCTCCGCTGGAAGACACTGACAACTACACATATTATTTTGAAAGTGAAAGCCACGTGTCTGGAAAACTGTCACAGCTGCGTATTTCCAGTGAATCTGGACGAGACAGTGTGCTCTTGTCAGTCACTGCTGGAAGTTGTGAGGAAAGCAAGGACAGGAAGATACTCGTCGAGAGAGACGGGAAGTTTGAGCTTCTGAATTTACAAGACATCGAGAGTCAGGGGTGTCTGCCCCCCATTCATAAGGTCAGTAGTACAGAAAATGGACCCCAGCAGTCGTCACCCAGATCTTCCAACTCACCTGTCAATGGTGTGAAGAAAGAAGAGCCCATAGCAAAGATCCACGGCTCATCAGCAGAGGAGCCGTGGGCTTCCATCCCTCAGCCCCTGCCCAACCCCAAGACTGCTCCGAGCTCCGCTGCCAACTCAGATTCGAATAAGGGCAGTGGGAAGCCTGATCACAGGACACAGTCTGCGAACATATCGCCAGTGACCTCAACGTATTGTCTTTCCCCTCGACAGAAGGAACTGCAGAAACGGCTAGAACAAAAGAGAGAGAAGCTGAAGAGAGAGGTGAGAGCCCAAGGGGGCGATAGTCTGGAAGGAGGACATGTTTTTCTGTCTTACAGGCTCAGTAGGAGTTGAGACGGTTCCCCAGAGCCTGGATATATTTGTGTGCTTGTTTCGTTTTCCTAGCGTTGAATTTGGTGGCTGAGCGTTAAGAACATGTGTTGATGGAACGCGCACCATGACCACCTGGGTGCTTTCGGGCACGGCCCACAGGGCACGGTGACGAGGCACTTGCGTTAGGGCTGGAGTAGGTCTCAGTGGCCACTAACCTGGTGCTTCCACTTTAAAGGTGAGGCTCGGAGAAGTTAGGTGACTACGGAAGGCGAGGAGGTAGGTGAAAATCAGACGTCAGATGGGAGAACGAAGGCGAAGTTGTTGGGGTTGAGGAGCAATGGGTAGAATGGGATGATCATTCTGGGATGTGTGTGTTTATATACCTTCCATCATACAGTTCCCTGATTTCAGGAATTTTAGTTTCGGATTAAGAATAGAATCTAATAAACTTAAGGAAGTGTTTCCAGAATGCCTAATGGAATCCCAAATTATTATTTTGGGTTTTTTTTTTTAAATAAAAGTAATTTATAATTGAAAAGTCCAGGTATCAAAACTGGTGAGTTTTTCCCAAATTACTGAAATCAGTGCCCCAATTCTCTGTTTTCCTGGGTACCTAATGGTATTCAGCTGAACCACACAAAATGTCTAAATACATGCCAAACCTCAGCAGAATCACAGGTTAAGTAGAATTTTACAGTTACAATCGCTTACAGAACATGTTACTCATAGGCGAACTATAGTGTTGAAAGTTTAAGTAACTTTACCAAAGTCATTCAACTTGTTTGCAGCCAAGTTGGAGTCAAAACTCCCAGTTTTCTTGGCATTCGATGACAAATGGTACATCTTCTCTTTGTGCAGGAAACTATGAGGGGGATTCCTGGCATTTATTGGGAACTCACATTAGCAGAGGAGGTGCAAAACAAAGTTGGCAAGAACACGTAACCCGTAGCACACGCAGGCTGGAGTCTGAAAGGACGCACACTTACCATTTTACTTGCTCGGCCACTAAAATCGGAGCTGTGACAGTCCGACCCAGTTCAGTCGGTTCACGTGTCTCACAGTACTTCAGAGGCTGTGTTAACCCAGCTTCATGGCAACACCGTGACCAGTCGAGAGTAACTGAACTGCGGGCCGAGTGCGCACATCCCTGTGCCTGTGTGTCTGTGCGTCTGTAAGAGTTACCCGGGAGGCTTTCTGTAGTCTCAGTGTCTTTCCACCAAGGAACGAGTGGTGGCTTTGACGGGTGGCCGGCAGCTGGTTCCCTTTCATCTTGATCCTCTTTTCTGGGTGCCACACTCTTTGTCAGCTCCATTGGGGCTTGGAAAATAGGCATTTGAAAACATACTTTATGCTGTTAAGAGGATAGAATTTTTCCTTTCCTTCCTATACTTTTTTCAACCAAAAGAAATGAGAAGGAGTTGCTATACTGTCAAAATGATGGAAAGTGCTCTGAATTCCATTCTTTGAAGAGAATTTGAGCATGGATTCTGTCATCCAGTTTATTTCAGTGACAACACTTGGATAGTGGAAGAGACTGAAGTTGTCCAAACTGACACAGTATGGTGACAGTGAGGTGGTTTCGCCCAGCCTGGGGTGGTTTCCGTGAGGCCATGCTGCTTTGCCCCAGGGACTGCTTTGTGGCCATGAGGAGCTGGGCCTCAAGGTCAGGCAGCTCCCGTTACAGCATCAGCTGGGGGAAGGCAGATTAAAAGAATCATTTTGTTCTTGCAGTTAACCAATTGTCTAGATGTTTCTTCTGTTAGCAAAAATGTTAACTTATGAGTATACACTGGCTGAAAACATTTTCAAACATAATACAAAGTTTTGAACACATGTAAAGGTACAACTAACCTCTGCCTCCCCATCACCCAGATTCCAAAGTCACTGAGATTTTGTCATGTTTTGGCTTCATCCTTCCTTTTTTGGTTGGAGTATTTTTTAAAGCAAGTCCTAGACAGCACACTTCAAAATACAGGGCTAGGGTGGGCCTCTGTAAGATTGACAGGGAGGGAAAACTTCGTACAGTGGCTGGTGGCAGTTGTGTGGCGGTTAAGGGCTGAGTCTCGGGCAAATGACGTCATCGAGGAGTACTTTGAGTGTAAGAAGTGAACAAACAAACTTGGCTTTTTGTTTTTCAAAAAAAAAAATACAGCTTTAAGCGATTATAGCATTTTCTTTTGCAACCACAATGCCATTTATCACAATTAACAAGTGTATCAGTAATATAAAAACACTGACATGCTTTAGTGCCTTTATAGATGCCACAGAGTGCTGCTTTTGCGTAGCTGCGGTTTGAGGGCCCCAGACTAAAAGTGAAGGAGGAAGCGGAGGGAGAGCCAAGGAGCTCCTGCGTGGTGTGTATGCCTCGCACATGCGTGCAGCCGTAGACTCCATCTCTGCAGTTAACTTACCTTGAAAACCTTCGCTTTCTTCCTAAGCAAATTAGAGGCCCTATTTTGTTGTTTTTTAAGAAGCCCCGTATTTAGATGGAAAGTTTTAGGGGCAGGGAATTCTAATTTTAGATCTCAGAATATCTCTCTCTAATAACTCATGTACGATCTTAAAATCCTTCATTGAGGCCTTTGACACTCTCCCCGCCAGGAGGAGCAACGGAAAATAGAGGAAGAGAACGAAAAGAAAAAGGAGAACGACGCGGTGTTCAAAGCGTGGTTGCAGAAGAAACGAGAGCAGGTCCTCGAGATGAGGAGGGTTCAGCGCGCGAAGCAGCTTGAAGACATGAGCAGCAGAGTAAGTAAAGCTTCCCTGGGAGACAGGTCTCAGACAGAGGGGAGCGCTGACTGCCAGCGGGGGGCGGTGTCCGGGAGCCGCCCTCGCCCAAGATGTGCCACGCAGGCAACTACCATCACGTTCTGAGAAGCCTTGCAAAAATCAGAGGGTTCCAACTCCACTCAGACAGTCACAGTGCCGAAAATGGAGAACTACCGATATCTTTAAGGTAGTGTGACTTTGACATTCAAATGAGGCAAAGGCAGCGTGCACACGCAGAGTATCCCCTACACCTGCGTGAGGAAGTGTGCGTTCAGGTGGGTCTATTTTTGCCAGTGTGGTAGGCGGGAAATATCGTTGGATTGCAGTGCTGTTTTCAGTGAGGCTGAACATCTGTGAGCTGTTTGAATAGTCTTTTCACAGAAAACATTCTTTGCCAGCTTCTCTGTTGGGAATAGTGGTTCATTCTTTTTGATCAGTGGGAACTCTTCATGCATTATGAAAACTACTTCTTCAAGAAATTCGCTGCATTAATTTTTTCTCTTGTTAATTTCCTTGTTTTGCAGTGCAGAAATAGGTGATTTTATGTGGTTGGATTTATAAAACTATAAAAACAGTCATTTAAAGCGCAGTATAAAACCCTGCATTCAAGCTACGGGCAGATGTTGTCAATTCTGTCTTTAGATTATACCGGAGTCCCAGCCCCCTGACCCAAACCACTGCCCTGTGTTGCCTGAGCTGCTGCAAACACCTAATCACCGGTACCCCCTCTTCCACCCGCTGCCCCCACCCCCCCGCTCCACTCCCCCTGGCACCTGAGCCAGCCCTCTGATGCACAACAGAGTGCGTCAGGTGGGCTTCGAAGCCTCGGAAGGAGTCCGGAGTTCCCACCACCACCTGCGAGATTGTAGGTCATCAGATCCCTGCTGCTTCTGGCCTCGTCTCCTCCCACTTGCCGGCCCCTTCGCTGCAGCTTCATTTTGGCATTTACTGAGCGTGCAGAGCACAAACCCGCCCCAGGTGCTTTGCTGTGTGGCAGTGCTCGAAACGCCCTTTCTCCAGGTGCTTGCTGCCTCACTGTCCAACTACCATCCTTTCTCCCCCGCATCCCGTGACTACTGTCTCTCCTTACCACACTCGTCTTTGTGTCTGGCGTATCAGTCAGTCAGTCAGTCAGTCATCCATTTTTTTCCTCCTCATCTGGAACAACACTGCCCAAAGCAACTCTCTGTGATGGTGAAATGCCCTGTGTCTGTGCTGTCCAATAAAGCGGCCACTGGCCACACTGTGGCTGTGAAGCACGGAAAATGGAGCTAATGTGGCTGACGTACCGAATTTTAAATTTTTCTCTAATATACGTAGCCACGTGGGACTAGTGGCTACTGTGTTGTGCAGTGCAGACTTAGAATGAATGGGAGAGGGGCCCTGTTTTTCCATTGCTGTGACCCAGTACCCACGTGCCTGTAGATGCTCCATGTAATAGATACCCTGTAGATATCTGTTAACTGAATCAGTGGACTGAGATTCCCATCCATCCTCTTCACCCCTGAATTCTTGACTCTTGATCTGTGATTCCAGATTGAACACTTTCTTGTCACCTGCAGCCACTCCCAGATTTCTAGGTGTTCGCGGTGGTCCTCGAGGCCCTCTTCACCAAGGTCCACGTGGTATGTCGGAGGCCCTCCGTTGCATGCAGTTTGCAAGTTAGACCGCAGTGCTCTCTGCCATGGGGTGCAGACGGAGGAGAATGCCAGGGAGAAGGCCTTCCCTGTCTCAGAGCTCATGTCCGGGGAAAGGGTCAGATGAGCGCCCTAACGGGGCTCCATGTAAAGGCTCCACATCTGTCCCTTTGCGCTCTCTGCTCTGCTTCAGCTTTCCAAAGCTCCTTGAAGACAGTGTCTGTTATGAGGTTCGGGGAGCCACATAGTACACTTCTCCCACCGCTGCTGCTTATGACAAAACCCTCAGGGCGGTGATGAGAAACCTCCACGGCTGCAAACGCTACAGCCACTGTCCACAGCAGTAATGACAACCTGGGACGTGGCCAGGCAGTCTGATGCTCCGAAGTTAGAATCCAAGAGAAAGGCTACATCACGTTAAGTGTTGAATGGTTGATTTTCAAACTGGTTCTTGGAGCTCCTTCAGATTGCCAAAAAGACCTCAGCTCTGCCCACACTGCCTTTCTCCAACCAGTCTGTGTGTGCCGTTGTGCGAACCTATTTTCCTTGTCGAAGGGTTCAGCTTTGCAAAGCTCGAATATCACCACATTTACACCGTCTTCATTTGTTGGTGACGGTCATCCCTCAGTATCCCTGTGAGATTCATCCCAGGATCCTCTGCGGTACCAGAATCCCTGGGCTCTCAAGCGTCTTGTCTAAGTGGTGCAGTGTTTGCGTGTAAGCTGCCCAACCCTCCCGTCTTCTTTAAATCATCTCTAGATTACTCGTGGTACCTAATATACTGTAAACGACATGTCCATAGCTGTACTGTATTGTTTCCGTCCACCTCTCCTGTGTGCGTGTGCACGTGTTTGTTGCTGAGATGACATTGGCTAGTAACGTTAGGCAGTCTCAGGGGCGCACAGTGTAATTGCATGTCTGTGCGCACTGCGGCCTGCTCCCCACGCGTCACCACGCCGTCGATTCCCTCATTCTGCCTTCTCCCCACTCCCCTCCCCTCCGGCACCCACCTGTCTGTTTTCTGTATCCAAGACACTGTCTTAATTTTGTTTTGTTGGTTCATTTGTTTCCTTTTTGTTTTACATTCCACACATAAATGAGAGAAATCACAGTTTCTGTCCTTTTCCACGTGACTTATTTCACTTATCACAACACCCTTGAGACCCATCCATGGCGTTGCAAGTGGCGACGTTTCCTCTTTTCGCTGAGTAGTGTGCCGCTGTACACACCTGCCGCCGCTGTACACACCTGCCGCCGGACCCTCGGGCTGCTCGCACGCGTGTCCTGGCTGCTGTGCGTAATGCTGCAAGGGGCAGAGGGGTGCTGTGTTCAGGAAGACTTTTGGAAGAAGACAGGTGGCGATGGATTCAGTGTTGAATTTTCCGGCAGAAGGGTGGTCAGCGTGCGGATGCAAAGGGGATGCGTTTGGTTTGGACCGAGGAGTGCAGGTGACGAGGTTGGCGTCGATGAGTGGGACATGTTCTTGTAGGGGCCCCCAGACGTCATCTTGGCTTCAGATGAAGCAAAGCTTGTTTTTGTAATCAGCAGGAAAACAGAGACCCACAGCAAGCTTTTCGACTGTGGCTGAAAAAGAAGCATGAGGAGCAGCTGAGAGAAAGGAAGACGGAAGAACTCCGGAAGCAGGAGGAATTCTTGTTCTTCCTCAAGGGAGCCGCAGGCCGTGACAGGGCCTTCAAGCAGTAAGTCAGAGGCCAGGTACTCCCCCATCCTCAAGGGCATTTTAGAAAGTGGTACAATCAATACAGCTTGGAAAAAAGTACCCAAATATTTGACCTTTGATGCTGCATGCCCGTTTGGTTTTAGACCCACACGATAAAGGTGTTGATAAAGGTGTGAGAACAGTCTTTAATGCCCATTCGCACAGTGTCGGTTCCATTCTTTCAGGGTGGTGTCCACACTGAAGTTGTTCCTTATGGCGCCCCTGGGACAGCCTACCATTCATTCATTCATTCATTCATTTGTTCATTTATTCGAGAAGTGGGCCAAAGGTTGGTTACAGCTTCTCCTGCAGAGTCCTCAGAAAAACAGAATAAAGAGTTGCATTTGCCTAGAAATGCTTTTCTGTAAGGAAATGCAGTCAGACGAGGAGGAAGATCTCTGTAGGCCAGATGAAAGGAGACTTGGGCACGTAGCCTGGGGGTTTGAGGCAGTCCGGACCTCTTCTCAGCTATCTGGGTGGGACCCCGTCTACCTGCTGATGCTGAGGAAGCACACCTGGCTTTGCGAATGGGCCAGTGAGCCCCATGGGGATCCTGGTGTTTGAAGTTTCTTTCTGTTTCTTTTTTTTTTTTTGCTCTATTTCTCTTTGTTTCTCTGCCTCTTCCTTCTCTCCTTGCTTCCTTCCTTCCTTTCCTCCTTCCTTGTTTCCATGTTTCCTTTTTGTAAAACATGTAACCCTTTATCACAGAAGCAGTAAATGTGCCTTGTGGAAATGGAGAGGAGAAATCACGTTTCCATCACACAGAATCACTATTGTTAGGACCTTAGTGCATATTTTTTAGATATTTCTTGTATTTATAATTTAAAAATAGAAATTGAGATCATACTCACAGACTGTCCTGCAACTGGCCTGTTTCCGTTAATGATCTCATCTATACGTAGCTCGTAACCATTTTTTTCCACTTGGCTCCCAAAATGGCTACAGTTAATTTACTCAAACTAGTATCGAATTCAGGACCACACAACTTTGGGTGATGATGCTTCTTAAGTCTCTTATTCTAATATAATTATCTGGTTGTTTAAGTTTATTTCTTTAAAAATCTTATGTATGTATATAATTTAATATGTGTCTATACATGTATTGTGTCTGTATACATGTATACACCCAGATATACACATATTTGTATACACCCCCCCACATACACACTTATACACCATATATGTGTGTATACAATTATTTTTGACGTTATTTTACCTAAGCAAGATTTATGGACTTAAACTCGCCAGCCCATGGCCTGTCGCTGTAGCTATGTTGGTGGTGTCTGTGCGCAGGCCTGTTTCCCACTTTGCAGAAAACTGTGCGTGCACTGGAGAGCAAGGGCCCTGTGATGTCCCCACCAGGGGGCCAGGCGACACCGATGCCTGTGTGTCGTTAGCCTGCTTACGTTTTAGCATGCAGCTGGTTGCAAAAGAGAAGCTATTTGGAACACATTACATACTTAGTTGCTTAAAAAAACATTTAAAAAAAAGGATAGGACCTATATCACACAAAAAAATAGTGTTTATCACTAAAACAACATTTTTGTTGGCAATTTCATTGTAAGGCAAACTTAATTTCAAACATTCCATATCAAGCGTAACTATGCTCTCTCGTGTGAGCCAAGGGGATAAGCCTGAAATTTTTCAGTCAGTGCTTCCATTTGTGTTGTGCCTACAGCATTTCCTTGTAAGAAATTGAGTTTCTTTTCATTGTCTGTAGTGGTAACTTTGTAGCGTGAAAAGCACGTTCAGGTTGATACAGATCTGATGATGTCTCTACAGGTGGCTAAGAAGGAAGCGGATAGAAAAACTGGTGGAGCAGCAAGCTGTCAAGGAAAGGGCCAGACAGCTCCGACTAGAAGCCAAGCGCTCCAGACAGTTGCAGAATCAACTGTACAACATGTCCGAAGCCCAGTCTTTTCGTTTCACCGACTATTACAGCTGAAGGTATCTATTAAATGCTTCACTTTGAAGCCACTATCCTCAGAATTTTGGATATCTTTTATGGCCCATGAGCTTTGGTTGTACTCTAAATTATGGAAATGGTATGTACTTTTGGTGATGTTGATAGTGATTTACCTTTTTTTTAAAAAAAAAACTAGAACAAAATAAATATTTTCTTGAAGTGTTGAAATGTGTTATATCATCACTTAGTCCATGCAACAAATTGAACTGTGAATGAACTCTGAATTCTTTATTCCCTTAACTTCTAGATTATTTGAACATTTCTAGCTGGAAAGAACCACAAGAAAAACACAGATTTCTATTATCATGAAAAAAATTGCAGTAGAACATTTCATAAGGCAGGAGGAGTGACCCCTTAAACAAGCCTTAATCAAATTTCTGTTTCCATCAGCTTCACATTGGAATGCCCGTGGCAAGCAGAAGTGGTTGGGTAGGCCTACTTCTTAAAAAAAGAAAAAGTAAAAATTATGCATAATGCTATTTTAGGTATGTTACAAAATTAGCCAGCTCTTAGTTTATCATGTACCTGGCATTGTTGTAAATACTTTATATAAGTCACTTGATATAATTCTCTTTTAAAAAATATATTTTATTGATTATGCTATTACAGTTGTCCCATTTCTCCCCCGTCACTCCACTCCACCCTGCCCACCCCCTCCCTCCCACATCCCCCCCCTATAGTTCATGTCCATGGGTCATACATATAAGGTCTTTGGCTTCTACATTTCCTATACTATTCTTACCCTCCCCCTGTCTATTTTCGACCTACCATTTGTGCTACTTATTCTCTGTACCTTTCCCCCCTCTCTCCCCTCCCACTCCCCTGTTGATAACCCTCCATGTGATCTCCATTTCTGTGGTTCTGTTCCTGTTCTAGTTGTTTGCTTAGTTTGCTTTTGTTTTTGTTTTAGGTGTGGTTGTTAATAACTGTGAGTTGGCTGTCATTTTTACTGTTTTATTTTTTATCTTCTTTTTCTTAGCTAAATCCCTTTAACATTTCATATAATAAGGGCTTGGTGATGATGAACTCCTTTAACTTGACCTTATCTGAGAAGCACTTTATCTTCCCTTCCATTCTAAATGAAAGCTTTGCTGGATAGAGCAATCTTGGATGTAGGTCCTTGCCTTTCATGACTTGGAATACTTCTTTCCAGTCCCTTCTTACCTGTAAGGTCTCTTTTGAGAAATCCGCTGACAGTCTTATGGGAACCCCTTTGTAGGTAACTGTGTCCTTTTCTCTTGCTGCTTCTAAGATTCTCTCCTTCTGTTTAATCTTGGGTAATGTAATTATGATGTGCCTTGGTGTGTTCCCCCTTGGGTCCAGCTTCTTTGGGACTCTCTGAGCTTCCTGGACTTCCTGGAAGTCTATTTCCTTTGCCAGATTGGGGACGTTCTCCTTCATTATTTGTTCAAATAAGTTTTCAATTTTTTGCTCTTCCTCTTCTCCTTCTGGCACCCCTATAATTCGGATATTGGAACGTTTAAAGATGTCCTGGAGGTTCCTAAGCCTCTCCTCATTTTTCTGAATTCTTGTTTCTTTATCCTTTTCTGGTTGGATGTTTCTTTCTCCCTTCTGGTCCACACTGTTGATTTGAGTCCCAGTTTCCTTCCCATCACTATTGGTTCCTTGTACATTTTCCTTTGTTTCTCTTAGCATAGCCTTCATTTTTTCATCTAATTTGTGACCAAATTCAACCAATTCTGTGAGCATCCTGATTACCAGTGTTTTGAACTGTGCATCTGATAGGTTGGCTATCTCTTTGTAGCTTAGTTGTATTTTTTCTGGAGCTTTGATCTGTTCTTTCATTTGGGCCATTTTTTTTTTTGGTCTTGGCGTGCCTGTTACATAAAGGGGTAGAGCCTTAGGTGTTCCCCAGGGCGGGGTAAAGCTGGTTGCTTCGCTGTGACGCTGTACGTGGGGGGGGGGGGGTGCCAAGAGGGAGCAATGGCGCTTGCTCCACTCTGCTGGCTCTCAATTACTCCCTCCGCTACCCACAATCAAATTGGGTCCCTCTGGTGCTGATTCCCAAGTGGGTGGGCTTGTGCACGCTCTAGGCCCCTGTGGGTCTCTCCAATGAACTCTCCTGTGAGGCTGGGAGTTTCTCCTGCTGCCACCTCAACCCCCACGGGTGTTTCTAATCAGTGGTTTGAGGCTTTATTTCCCTCCACGCTGGAGCCCTGGGTTGCACGGTCTGTCACCTGGTCCACCAGCTGCTGCCTCACCAGCCAGCTGCAGCTTTGCCCGCCCCGCTCCACAATCCGCCACCTTGCTGGGTCCGCCAGCTGCCGCCTTGCTGTGAGTGCTCTCCGCCCCTCCTACTGGTCTGATGAATGTTTCTTCTTTATCTCCTTGGTTGTCGGACTTCCATACAGTTCGATTTTCTGTCGGTTCTGGTTGTTTTTTGTTTTTAAATTGTTGTTGTCCTTCTTTTGGTTGTCCGAGGAGGCCCAGTATGTCTACCTACGCCTCCATCTCGGCCAGAAGACACTTGATGTAATTCCTATAACAACCCTATTAGTCTTGTTTGGACGATGAGGAAGTGATAGAGGCAAGTAGTTTGCTCAGACTCTAATCCGTACGACTGCAGAATCCTTTTGCTCGGTTACAAAGCTTATATGCGTTGGTGGGCATTTGGGAAGTATCTAAGGCTACATCGGAGTTGGGGTGTGGGGGTTCTGTACCCAACACTGTAAGAGGTTTTAAGAGGCGGAGGACAATGGTACCCATACAAGTGCGAGGGAAAGTGGAGCATCTTTGTAGGAGTTCCGGTGAAGCTTTGAAACACGAGGTTCTGGTCCCCTGCAGATTTGTGCTTTAGTCACTGGATCCTAGTCCTGTCTCGACCGCCTGCAGTCCTCTCTGCAACAAGTGAAATGGTCGTGTGGTTTTGTCCTTTGTTCTGTGAATGCACTACATTGCATTGGTTAATGATAAATACCACTTGGTTGTGGCGTGTAACCCCTTCACTATGCTGTTGCATTCAGTTTGCTAGTGTTTTGCTGAGGACTTCTTTCATCTACACTCAGGAGATACTGGTCTGCAGGAGTCTTTTCCTGTGGTGTCTTTTTGCAGTGTTGGTGTCAGTAGTACTGGCCTCAGAGAGTGAGTTGGAAAGTGTTCCCTGTGCCCTCCCCTTTTATGTACTTAGGTTTTTGGGTGTTTTTTTTGAGGATACTGAGAAGGATCGGTATTAATTCTTTAAGTAGCTGGTAGAATTCATCAGTGAAACTTTCTGGTCCTGGACTTCTACGGGAAGGCTTTTCTTTTTTAGTAGTCTATTTTTAAGAGCAGTTTCAGGTTCACAGCAAAACTGAGCAGAAAGTGTGGAGTCCTCATATTTCCCCTGCCCCGCAACCTCCCCCACCATCCCTGCATCTCTGGCCAGCATCCCTGACCGAGGTGGTACCTTTGTTACCATCCAGGAACCTGCGTCGGTACACCACCACCACCCAGTGCCCGTGGCTTACCTCAGGGTCCACTCCTGGTGTTAGGAGGTGTTTGATTACTGATTTAATTGCTTTTGTTGTTACAGGTCTGTTCACATTTTCTGTTGCTTTTTGAGTCAGTTTTGGTAATTTTTGTGTTTCTAGGAACTTGTCTGTTTTATCTAGGTTATTTAATTTGTCAGGCACAATTGTTTCTTTTTTTTTTTTTTTTAATCTATGAGGTTGGTAATAATGTCCCCACTTTCATTTCTGATTTTAGTTATTTGTGTCTTTTTCTTTCTTTGTCTGGCTACAGATTTGACAATTTCATGAATATTTTCGAAGAACCAACTTTTGGTTTCTTGATACTCTCTTGCTCTTTTATTCTCTATTTTATTTCTGCTCTAACTTCAATTTCCTTCCTTGTGCTACCTTCTTTAGTTTAGTTTGCCTTCTTTTTCTGGTTCCTTAATGTGTAAGGTCAGGTTGTTGATTTGAGATCTTTTATTCTGTTTAGTTCAGTCAAGTGTTAACATTATTGTTATTATTATTGACACTCTTAAATCAACCATCACATAAGTGTGCTGCCAGTTTGAGGTTACAAGTGGGTACAATTTTTTTTTTATTATGGTAAAATATACATAAATGTACATAAAATGACCATTTTTAAATGTGCGACTCAGTGGCATTAAGTACATTTATGCTGTTGTACGGCCACCGCTGACTTCCATCTCCAAGACTCCTCGCCATCCCAAGGGGAGCTCTGTGCCTGCCAATCAAAAGCTCTCCCCTCTATCTTCCCCTGTCACTTGGCAACCGCTGCTCTGCCTCTGTCTGATTGGATTATTTCAGCTGCCTCTTGTAAGTGGAATCATACACTGTTTGCCCCTTTCTTTCTGACTTATTTCACTTAGTGTAATGTTTTAAAGATTCTTCTATGCCCTAGCAAAATCAGATTTTCATTCTTTGTTAAGGCTGAAATTCCATTTTATTTATACACACACACACACACACACACACACATTTTGCCCGTCCATCCAGGGACACCTGTATTACTTCCACCTTTTGGCTATTGTGAATGCTGCTGCTGTGAACACTGGCGTACAAATATCTGTTTGAGTCCTTGCCTTCAACGATTTTGGGTACCGACTTACATGTGGAATTGCTGGGTTATAGGTAACTTTGTGAACTTTTCTGAGGGACCGCCACCCTGCCTTCAGCAGTGGCTGCACCATTTTATATCCCTACCAGCAGTGCACAAGGGCTCCAGTTTTCTCACACCCTTGCCTTGTTATTTTGCTTCTTTGAAACAGTCATCCTAACAGGCAGGAAGTGCTCAATTTGCATTTCCATAATTATTAGTGATGTTGAACATCTTTTGATGTGCTTATTGGCCGTTAGTGTATCTTTTTAGGAGAAATGGCTATTCATGTCCTTTGCCCAGTTTTTAGATTGGGTTGTTTGGTTTTGGTTGTTGAGTTGTAGTTCTTACTTATTCTGGATCCCGGACTCTTATTAGATATGTGATTTGCAAATATTTTCACCCACTCTGCGGGTGCCTTTTTATTCTGTTGGCAGTGTCCTTTCATGTACAAAAGGTTTTCATTTTGATGAAGTTCAGTTTATCTTCCTTGTTTTTTTTTGTTGCCTGTGCTTCTGGATCGATCTCACATGTAAGAAGTCACTGCCAAATCCAATGTCATGAAGCTTCTCCTCTCAGTTTTCTTCTAAGTAAAACTAGAGGGAAGGCTGAAGAAGCGGTTGTAAGTAGCATAAGCTAGATGGAATTTGAACTGAAGCACGTCATTCTCGGGGAAAAAAGGCAATGCTAAATAAAGAATACAGAGAAATTTATTGCCACTCGAAGTTATAAATATAATTCAGATGAATGAGACCAAAAAACACCAAAACCATTGGGTTGACATTAAAATGTATTGTACTCTGACCAGATTTGTTTCTTGAAGGTTTCTCTGTTGATACGCACTTCTGTAACTAAGTAGTGTGATTTGGTACAAACATTTTATGGATAGTTTTAAAGGCCTACAAGAGGGTGTTTTGTGATTGTCCATCATAAACAAATAGTAACAGGTATTACATAATGTGAATTAATTGATGGGTTGCATGTTCGAGTTTGCACAGTATTCCACAACTATCCTACTGGCTCCACCACATTCTGTAAATACCGAATTGGACATTCCGGGCGCGTTTGTCAGCGGGAGCTCAGTTGTCAGGATCTGTGTCTTCCACACACGTCAAGGTGTGCCGCTCACACTGGGGGCCCTGCACCAGACCGGCATGAGAACATGTTTGCTGGGGCACTTGCTCATGTGGCTGTAAGATACTCTTAGTTTTCCCAATACACAGCGTTTATTTTAAAACCTTCACCTATATAGTATTTCCTAAGCCTCCTTTGTAGCCCCCCAAAAATCACCAAAAAGGGAAAGGACACTCCTTCCCCCCAATATTCCCTGCCAACTACTACTTTACAGTAAGGGTCAGAAAACCAGGAGGAGCGAGATGGTCAGTATTCCGGGCTTCGTGGCCCTGTTCCGTGTGCTCGGCTCCGCGGTGGCACTACACAGGACGCGCAGACGGCAGTAAGTGCTGGGTGTGGCTGCATGAGACCCGGGCTGTCCTGTGCCCATCCCTGTCTCCATGACCAAAATTGTCTGCTGACATAAAACACAGAGCAAGATAAACAGTGACTTAGAGCCTAATAGAAGGTATGTAACTCCTTTCCTGTTAGATGGAGGGAAAGCATCATGTCACCTCTGGGCAGCATTTCGCACTTGAGACATATCTGCAGCTTCATTCTTTCCTGACCCTGAGACCGTTGTTAGGGAAGGGTGGTCTGGAGTCTAGCCCGTGGAACGTCTTGGGGGGCGCGTATTACTTAAATAGGAAGTGAGAGCACTTCTAGCATGGTAGGAGCCCCGCTCCCTAACAGTGACAGCTGCTGGGGAGCAGCGCATGCCTGCGGCAGGCTGCCCACGCTGACGTTCGTTACAGGACAATGAGCTCTCCCTGGCAGCGATTGCAGCAGTTGAAAGTGATATTTTCGTATCGAGTGTAGGGATGAAATCGCCCAATGTTTTTCTTGGTAGCGAGTAAGGTGGTTGGTGAAGACTCAGAAAATGGATTATCAGGTGGGCTTTCTGTACAGGTAACTGGGTCCAAGTTGCGTAAGACCTAAGGAAAATACGAAATAATGTCAGATGGATACAGTGGCGACTGTAAACCCCTGGGTTTTATTGAGGTGTAACTACCCATAAAGTTCCATTTCACTAATATATAACTACCATAGAAATCACATCTGAGTAACAAATCTGGCTGCAAGAGACCTTACCCTGAGAGAACTTAACCCTCTTCTCAAAAAGCTCTAAATTTAACAATGATGTGTAATTATTACACTACCTAGTTTACCTATTTTTAAAAAATGAAGAAATTACTGTTCTATGGATGCTGAAGAAAAAACATGAAAACACAGAAGGCATGGTTGTATCGATTCTACTTGATGTTCATTTTTACCCTACACCAAAAAGTTCCCACTACCTTCCTCCTTCAGCCTTTCCTTCAGCTGCGTGGAATCAGGATTCCACCTTGATTCCGGTATTGAAACCCTACGTCCCAGTTTTGATCACTTACAAAAGCCAGCTGTGCTTCCTCTCTCTCTTCCTACCTCATACGCAGCATTGCACGCTGACCGTCGTGCTCTGGTGTCTTGGGTTTCACGGACACCCTGCTCCCTCCCCTAGTTCTCCTGCTGTGATTTTCTCCATTCTGCCGCCTTCGCTGAGGCCCTTGACAGGAGGAACCCTTGGGCAAAGGTAACATGAAAGCGCTGGCTCCTCGTTCTGCTTCTCACGCTCATTCTCCCACCCGTCATCACGTGAGGAAAATGGGTTACAGTGCAGAGGCTGCGGGCGGTGCAGTTAGGAACTGCGGAAAGCCCTGGCTCCATAGGCAAGGGGCGCGAGTGCTTCGAGAAAGGAGCAGTCAGTTCTACCAAACACCATTGGCGGTGCACAACTTCCCAGGGAGAACAGAGAAGCAGAATGGAAAGGATAAAATGACGAGTCTGGTTTTAGGTGCTGATCCATTTACTAAGCAGCTGAGTACCTACTATGTGCAAAGGACTATACCAGACCTTGAGGACACGTAAGACACAGCCCCTCCTTAAAAAACCTTACAGCTTGGGTGATGGAGAATCAAACAGTTGTAATTTTCCATGTTAAAGAGCTATAATAAATACAAGATGCAACGGAGCCTTGAAGAAGGCACATCTAGGTTTGCCGGTGAGGTTCTGGAGCAGGGTGGGGCTGATTCTTCAAGGTGCAGAGGTGCTGGAAGGGCAGTGGAGGCAGCAGGAGTAGTAGGCACAGACGTGTGAGATACAGTGGAATAAAAAGTGGTTAACTACTGGAATGTGAATTGTGTGGGGGAAGGGCGGGGAGGTACACCTGGGAAATGGTCATTGAGAAGGGAAAATGGATAAAGATTATGAAAATCCTTTTATACAATATAAAGAATTCAAACTCCACAAGGGAGACTGGGAGCTGTGTCAACAGGAGCACGGAGATGAATGCACTGACAGTTTTGAGGGGACGGTGTTTGTGAAAAGCAAGGCAGGGAGCTATTGGTGAAGCGACCATTGCAGCAGGCAGGTTGAAGGTCAGTGGCTGAATGTGGGGGGGAGGAGAGATGAGAAGGACCTGACAGGATTTGTAAAACCAACAGGATTTGGGGGACGAAGGACATAATAAAAATGGTACCTATCATTGAGAAATTATGCTATATTGGAATCTGCTGTGGGCTTTATATGCATTACTTTATGCAATCCTCAAAACATCCCTATATAGCATGTGTAGTCCACAATGATCGGGAGTAGTGGAAGCAGCAGATTGGTTTTCTTCTTTTTTTTCTGTATGGGGGTAAAATATAAATGCTACAGCAAGAAGAAAAGACATGGTTCTATTTTTAGCTGTCTGTGGGACAAATACATGGAGAAATCCCATGGAAATGTATGGGAGGCTGGCTGCCAAAGAGACAGGTGTGTGGATAGCAAGTGGGACTTGAGGGAGTGTTGTCCTCTGCCCTCTTTCTCTTCTGTGTAAGGAACTAGACACCTGCTGGGGAGTGGGATGGGCACAGGAACAAAGACGGCAAACAGCTGAACGGATCGGGGCTGGAGTCTCCAGGGCTCCGAGACCAGGGTGAGAGGCAAAGGCGCTTCAGAATGGGGTCCAGGCGAGCCGAGGCGAGGAAGAGAGCTAGGGGAGTGGCTGATGAGAAGAGAAAATGCAGGGATCAAGGGATAAAAGTGGTGATGTGACCCAGGAAAAGGGATACTCAGGACGAAGGAGTCAGAGCTGGGAAGAGAGAGACACGGGTCCCTGCAGAGGTGCTGGGCTGAAGATTTTACAAGTGGCGCAGTCCTAGCTAATGACAGCCTACGATGGGAACCCGAGAGCTGGATACAGAAGTGGAATGGAAGTGAAACTGGCTGTGGTCGGAACTGAGACCGTGGTATTTGGCAACTCACCGACATGGCCCTGACCTCACCGACATGGCCCTGACCTCACCCAGGACGTGTGTGCCAGGTCTGCACTGTATGATTCCACAACATCTGACACATTCACATCTACATGTGGGAATCAACAGTTTCTAAGATCAGAGTAATCTATTATCTATTCTTGATTATTAAATTAGAAATTCTACATAGTAGCTTTTGTACCAAAATGAACTCAAGAAAAAGACTAAAAAATAGGCCCTCTTTCTAAACAATTACAGTTTTCTCCTTAAGAAGAGAATAATCACATTTGAGAAAATTAAAGCTCAGAGAGGAAGAAACCGTTTTCTCCAAGATGACCAGCTCATCTGCATGAGTCCCGTCTAGATCCCATTCTTTACACTTTCCCTCAGAACACGCCACCCTTCGGTAAGAGGGCAGCATTAGAGGTTCCACAGATCGTGCAAGAAACACTTCACCTCTTCAGCCATTTTTTCTGCTGGGCTGCTGCAGAATTCAGCTGTCGATGGAATCTTTTTCTGACTGTTGGTTCCAACGTTTCCCAGAAGATGAGAATTCACTGCTTTGGCCAACTTGTGATTTGTGAGTGCTAGTCCGGCGGTGCTGTGGGGCTGCGCGCGGGGGTAGTAGGTCTGCTCTCTTCCCCACTGCAGGGAGACTAGGAGCTCCTCCAGCAGTCTGCAGAGAACACACAGGAACGCCGACTGTTAGCCAGAGGGTAACATGGGACAATCGGGAATGCGCAGTGACTGAGAAACACTTCTGAAATCATATAATGTCTTTCTCCGCATCTCTCTTTCAGAGCTCAATAAATCAGTCTGATAAAGTAAGTTAGATTACAGAAAGCACTTATCAATTTATAGGTTGTTATCGGGAAATCACTAACAGTCCTTTTTTCTCATATTTTTAGATGGGTGAAATAAGCTAGTATACTCATTTAGTCTTGCACCTATCGAGATGTGCATATGTATGTCTTTTCTGGGAGTAGCATTGATTTTTGATGACATACCGACCTACAATTCCTGGGCTACAGTGTCCTTGGACAAGACGTGTAAACAACCTTTTTAGACAGTCATGCTCCCGTAATGACGGGCCATCTTCTGAGCAGTGCGTCGTTTGACAGCTGCGTCATGGTGTGACCGTCACGGAGCGCCCTCGCACACACCTACGCCGTGCGGTCTCCGGCACACCTGCGCTGCACAGCACAGCCTGCCGCTCCCGGGCCCCAAACCGGTACAGCAGGTCAGTGTACAACATGGGGTTACAGCAAATATCGAGAAAATGACGCAATCCGGAGACAGCCGCCGGGTGCGGCTGCTGCTGGCACAACACGCCACACTGTCTGACAGCACCGTTTTTCCCCCAAGTGGCAAGAGCACACTCTGAAACAACAGAAAGTATAGCATAGGAAACATAAACCACATCGTAGTCACGTGTGATTACTGTCAAGTATGCGGACTGTACGTGCTGTACGAGCTCCGCTGTACACGACTGGCAGCTGTCAGTTTTCACCGGCATCACCGCAAACACACCAGCCCACCCCGTGCTGGCTGCCACACCATTAGGGATGGGAATGTTCCAGCTCCGTCACAATCTCAGGGGACCCCTGTGGGTCCTCCATTGGCCAAAACGCCCTGTGCAGCGTGACTGTATACGGGTGGATTTGACTCATTCACACTGTGAAGGGGTTTCTGCATCTCTGTTCATGAGAGAGATGGGGCCGTAGTTTTGTTGCAATCTGTCTGGTTTTGGTATCCAGACAATGCTGGCCTCGTAGGACGAGTGGAAATTGTTCCCTACTTCTCTACTTCCTAGAAGAGTTTGTATAAATTTGGCTTTATTTCTCCCTTAGATGTTCACTAGGATTCACTGGCGAATAAGTCTAGGCCTGGAGTTTCATTTACCGGAAGGTTTTTTAACTATAAATACAATTGTTTTAATAGGTTACGCTACTCAGGTCATCTGTTCTTGAGTACCCTTCGGTGGGTGGCTTGTGTCTTTCAAGGAGTCTGTCCATTTCACTCAGGCTGCTGAACGTATGGGCAGAGAGCTGTTCCCGACACCCGTTACCTTTCTCACGTCAGCATACGGCAGTGCAGCCCCTCCTCATTCCTGACACTGGCTCTGCGTATCTTTGTTCTCCTGATTATACTGGGGTTCTTAATTTTACCTTTTCAGAGAAGCAGCATTTGGCTTCTTATTTCATTTATTTCTGCTCTCATCCTTATTGTTTTCTTCTTTTTGCTCAATTTGCTCCTTGTATGTCTTATGGGGGAAGCTCAGATTACCAAGGAGACCTTTCTTCTTTTCTAAACTAAGCATTTAGTTATAAATTTCCCTCTAAACACTGCTTTAGTTGCCTCCCGCAAAATCTGACATTTTGATACATCGGGTTTTCGTTCTTCCAGTTTCCCCTGTGATCTCCTCTTTGACCTGTACTGATCTGATTTGCAATAAGTCAGTTGTGTAAGAGTACAAGCACTTTTAAGGAAGACCATCAGTTTTGATAGCTCTGGAGCATGTGGCCACGAAGGTAAGCTCTCACACGCTGAATGGTCCTCAAAAGGATCCCCTTCCACAGGAAGGGCAGGTACACTCCTTGGCTTCTAACAAAAGTTTTACAAAAGTGCTACAGATACCATCAAAACTGACTCTTAAATCCAGAGATTCCTTCTATTATGGATGTGCTAAGAGGCGTATCTTCTGGTTTTTTAGTCTCCCTCCCTCTCCTGGGCATCTGTTTCAAATTGCCACTCCAAGTATGTGCTCAGTAGGTTACTCAGCATGGCAGCGCTACAGAGCTGTCACAGTGGCTGAGACGGAGGGGACAGCAGAGGCCTGCGCAACGCGAACACGGGCCGTACTTCTGGGTGGCTCCCATCTCCTGGCGAAACTGTTCCCGCTCACTCAGGAGATCCTGTATAGCGCCCTGCGCGTGGCGGTGCTGACGCTGTAAAACTGCTCGGGAGTTGGTGAGCTCGTCTGCCAAGACCCTGGAAGAGATTAGAGTCACACCTATAAATTCTCTGACGACAACACGGTGCAGAGAAGTTAACATAGACCTTGGTGATTCTCATTTTCGAAAGCTTAACCAAGAAGAATTAACATAGTCAAATTAATTCTCAGTTTCTAAACCTTCAGTAAAAAGTATTTAAAATGTTTACAAGCTGAGAACTCACTGAAGGGATTCAATTAAAACATTTACAAAATGACAAAGGAAATGGACTTATATATAGTGACTTTTAGGATATATTACTCAATATTACTCCAGATTGATCAAATTTTGAAAAAAAAATTACATTAACCAAATATTTTAAATAAAAAACATTTTAAAGGAAAATAAAAATGCATTATTTTCCTACCATCCCACTTACCTCTTTGCCTTTAGAAAAATGTTAAACTAATGTAGAAAGGCTTCTATAAAAGGAAAACTAAGTCTTCCCACCTACCCAGCACCCCCATCCTTCTTTTATACATAACCAATAAAGTTTCTTACACATTTCCCAGAAAAAGTTATGTACATTCAACATAAAAAGTATGTGTTAGAAATACATATATTCTTTTTATTTACAGAAAAGGGATTATTTAATACAAACTTTTCTATACTTTGCTTTTTTCACTGAATAGTTTATCTTGGCGAGTTTTTCATATTAGCACACACAGAGATTCTTACTGGCCTTATCGCATTACTATAAAAAGGGATGTTAAAAAAGGTTACATATTACTATATGCCTCTTAAACTGTTCAAAGAGAACTAAATTTCATTCAAAGACAAGTTCATTTCTCCAAACAGCATCTAAGACTAGCATAGTTAGAAATCAAATTAAGGACTTTAAGAGAGTAGTCAATTACTAAAAACTATCACAGATGTTAAGACATGCAGAAACACTTTCCCAAAAAGTTACTCCTGACAACCAGCGGTTCTTAGAGCACAGCCTGGGAAGCTTTGGGGTTTTGTAAGAGATCACCAGGAGATCAGATTTAAATCAATGGCTCTTCAGCATATTACCTGTGAAACATAATATATGTTGGCCAAGTAACTTGGCTAAGCACGGGGAGTACAGCTGGGTAATGGCCAGAGCCCATTCTCCAGCAGCTCAATGTTGGAAGGAGGGGGTAAACAGACAAAGAACCGCAATTTCTAGCCGAGTCTCCTGTGTGTTTAGGCCAGTGGGGAGCAGCTGCGCCCCCCCCCCCGCCCCCCCCCCCCCCAGTGTGCTGTACAAACGTCACCCGTTCCCTCTGTGCGCAGACAGAGAAGGCCAAGAGGCTCTATCATGTGGTCACATACGACGGGAACAGGGCATGGGGGACAAATGATGTTATCTTACAGAGTGGCAGTGACATTCGAGTCCTCCAGAAAAATAATTTAGTCTGCTTTTTGTGATTTTTGTGTTTACCAGATGTCTGAGTTGACCGTTTTGTTTGGCATTAAACACTGCAGCTGGAGTGATTTCTCCTACAGAGCAGTGACCTAGAATTCTGGGATGAGGGGGGTCTGCACGATGTCCCTCCCCATTTGGGGAGGCTGTGCTTCCATCCACAGGAGCAAGAGTCCACATCTTAAATAACACATGACGTACTTCAACAACCAACTCAAAATTTTTCACACTACAGTTGACTTCTTGCGTTATGGGGTCAACAAGCCAGCAGGCCGGAAACTAGAAAATGAAATACTGTGTAAAACGGAAGATACCTGCTCGCGAGGAATTTGCTTCGCCACACGTCGCACTGTATCGACATGCGCTCCAACTGTTCGGCCAGCTGAGCTGTGTTCCGACCCAGGGCCTCGTTTTCTAACACGAGCTGATTTTTCTCACGGGCTAGACGTTCAAAGTGATACTGAAGGTCATCCCCAACAGAAGCCACCAGCAACTTTTTTAACTCACGATTGACCTGGAAGAACACGTGACCAATGTAACAAGCAAGGTGGTGTCAGTGACGATAATGTCGCAAAATGAACAAAAGAGAAACTTTTAATTTGGACCTCTATTACTTAAAATATTGATCAAAAATGATATTAAATATTTAAGTTTCATAATATACATATACTAACTATATCTTCCTCTTTTTGTATCTATACTTATAGTCCATGTGGTTATAAAGTGAGCCTCTTAAAATAAGAGCACAAATCATTATCATAAAAATAACAAACTGCTTCAGTCAACACTTAAAGAAGAAAAATTAGAAAACTAAACAATAAGTTTTGTTAAAAAACAGGACAGAGAATGTTTTCTGTGTTTTTTGAGCCTTACTCAACATTTAAAAAATAGTTTCTTTGTGCCCTAGGATTTTTATTTTTAAGAATGCAAGCAAAGGAAGCAGTTCAGGATTCTCCACAAGGGCACTCCTTATGTTGTCGAAAGCGCAAAGGCCAAAACATCGACGTCCCGCTGCAGGCACGGGTTCACGGGCAGCCACAGGGGAACACTGCTGCCATCTGTAATGGGCTCTCCGTGACATAAGAACACACTCGTAAGTGAGGTGGCACTGTCTTCCCTGTTTTTGTTTGTTTTCCAAACAGCTACAAATTCTAACTTTAGAATTAGTGACGTGTTGAGAACCTACGCAGATGTGTTTGGGAAAGGACCGCCAAGCACCGTGCCGCAGGGACCGGCGTCCACGAGACACGCCATGGTCTCCCAGGGGAAGAGCACGGAGGCCTCAGCGCCGCGGGCCGAGGTGCAAAGGAGGAGGAAACACGGCAGACATCGCGGACTGCCTTCCGCTCGCCATCCCACCGTCCTCTTTACCCTGAGCCTCGTGTGTGCTGTGCACGGGCAAAAACGTACATGGACCTTGTGGATCCTCGAAACACGGTTTGCGCGCCAGGCGCTCTCAAAGCCGGACTCGGCCAGTCTCCGGCCCGACGTCCAGGGTTGGAACCTGCTTCACAGCTTACAGGCCGCCTGGCCCAAAGCACCCACGCCCCGGCTTCCGCGCGCTTCCCGGGGCGTAAGGTCTGACGCACTAGCTCTACTGGCGGCCCGCAGAGAGAACGTGGTATTTGCGAGGAAGCCACCATGAGAGGTGACAAGCCACAGCGAGCGACACTTGTTCTCCAGGAGGAAGTGGCTGCAGGCCGAGCAGGGGGTGCGTTGGGCACTCACTGAGGCCCGGGGCGGCGGGCTGGGCTTACCTCCGTCTGCACCCGCAGCTGGTTGGAAAGGCCTTCCTTGTCCTGGAGCAGCCTCCGCTCCGAGTTCTTGAGCTTCTTCAGCTCTGTGAGCCCCTCGCTGGGCTCTGCGACCCCCTCCGACCGGCCCAGGCGCTCCCCCTTCCGACGCCCCACGGACTGGGCCTTGGCGCTGCCACGGGGCGCAGCGTGGGTGATGGCCGCCCTGGGGACCACTATTCTCACGGCCTCCACCTCCACCGCCTTGTCGTCGCGCGCCTCTCCCAGCCGAAGGACACCCGGGCTCTCAGCTGCTTTCCTCCTTGGACTCCGGAGGGCGGGAGGTCGCGTCAGTGGGGCTCCCGCAGGGACCTCCATGGAGTGAGCGGGCTCCTCGGTTTCCATTCCATCTCCTGCTCCTCGGACTGGGGCTGAAGCCAGGGTGACTGAAAACGGGACAACGACACGGAAACGACTTACTGAAAGGCAGTACCAGGAAAGGCCAGGACAGCCTCGCCCCACATTCAGAATTACTGGCACTCAGAAGAATGAAAAAATTCAGAGTAAAATTAATTGTCAAAACCACCGTGTGCCCCAAAAGGTGAACAATGTCCTTCAGGCTCACGCTTCCTTTATGCAAGTGGTTTCTCTCTCAGCAGAAAAAGCAGGGGATCTGGAATCAGGGCACTCGGTTCTGATTCTGCTTCCTCGTGTGACGCTGGGTAAGGAATTTAACCCTCCACAAATCTCAGTTTCCTCGCCTGTGAAATGGACACACTAGCAACTGTGCCAGAGGGTGGTGGCAGGAAAGAACACAGTGAGGTCAAGAGCCTGGCACTCCATGGACACCCGATGCTAGATGACCATAAAAATAAGTATCAGCTACATACATGCGTATCTGAAACCGTCTACTTCAAAACCGGTTTATCTGTTTTTTTGAACTCTTGGCAAAGAGTGCTTTGCACAAACTTCCCAGCTGGATTATTCAGTACTCTCTCTGCTATGCCTCTACTCAGGCCTTTGTTTCTGCTAGGTCTCCTCAACAGCTTCTTTTGCCACTCTCTGTGGTCCTCAGTTATCCCTCCGAAGCCAGCTTCCCCTCCACTCTTTGCACTAAGCCCTCCCATTTGCTCCAGCCCACTCTCCGAAGAGGCCTATGGCACTTACTGTCCACACTCAGCTCGAAACTTAGTCACGAAGCACACTTGTCACTGTAGGGGTCTCATGCGTGCTAACCACTGTCCCAGTGAGTCTGCCAAGCACATTCCGAGCAGGCAGGGCACCCTGCACACGTGCAGGGCACATGGGGTTAGAGAAATGTCAACATTTAAATGCCTCAGACTTTCCTGTTTGGTTTACTTTCCCTAAACTGTCTGACTTCAGTACCTTTGGTTTAAATTTTAATCTTGTTCCCTCAAAGAAGTTTTGGATTCAGATTCCAATCTTCAGATTGCTCCTATTTATCGCATGTCCCCCTTTCAGAAACAGCCCTGGCAGCAAGGACACATCCCTCGTGCAAGGGTATTGCTCAAACTTCCATGGAAAGTTCTGGCACCATACGCCAACCTTGCTGCTCTTCTGAGGCGTTAGAGGAAGTGCAGACAGCTGACAAACTTGTCACAGAAAAGTGACAAGGGCACTTTTTCTCGGGCTCTGCAATTAGAGTACTTTTTGTTCACTAACACCAGTTAACGTAAATTCAGTAGGAACCGGACACCCACTGAATTACCTAGCGTACTGTAAAAGTAAAATCAAATGAAACGATGTATGTGAAAGTGCTTTAAAACTCTAATCCCTATCACAAACAAGCAGTAACAATGAAAATAATTTAGTTTCACAGAGGCCTTGCAAATGATAACATTGTATTTAGTTTCTGTTTTTTACAAGCATCATGCCACTTGCTCTCACTTTAGTTACCAATTATTTGATCTTATTTCCCATTAATCCCCAGTATTACTTTCATTATAGTCTCTGATTTGCTTATCCTAATAATATAAAAGTCTTCTGGTGACTCTGAAACACTGTTACATGCAACTGAATTAAATTCATTCAATATTTACTGGCATGATCTTCTCTCCCTTGCTTCCTAAACATATTTAAACCCCCTTTAAAGAGTTTGCTGTGGAAGTCAGCTTGCTACAAAGTTGGCTTCCAGAAAATGGTTTCCCCTCTCACACTGAAAGCCCCCCCCTCCAGAACTCACTCTACCCAAGAATGACCTGCCATCAGGAGGAGTTCACCTTGGACACGCTAAGACTGTTACCGACATTTAAGTGAAGATGGGTGGTAGGCAGCATGCTATAAGGGTCTGAATCACAAGGGAAGAGATCGGAGCTAAAGATAAATTTGGAAGTCATTCTTATAGATAATTCCTGAAGCCTTGAGAGAAGAAGGGAAAGCCCCCTGAGAAAGCAATATGTAAAAGATAAACCAGAAAAGGAGGATAAGACAGAAACAGAAGCTAGAGCCGCGATGTCCCACAGAATCTTCTGCAATGATGGGTATATCCTAGTTCTGCACTTTCTGATACAACCACCACCAGCCACATGTGGCTACTGAGAACCTATTGTGTGGCTAATGTGACTGAGAAACTAAATTTTTAACTTTTAAAAGTATTAACTTAAACTCAAATAGCCACAGTTGTTGGTGCATTGGACAGTGAAGGGCTACAGAGAAGGCGGAAACAAAGATGCCGTGCACGTCAAGGACAGGAAGTATTTCAAAATGTGGGAATGACCAACGGTATGTGGGGCTGCAGAGAACAAGCAGGGCAGGACTGGAACGTCGCTCCTGCAGCTGGTGCTACGACGTGAACCCTGTCTCCCCAGACGTTCGCATGCGGGAGTCTGACTCCCCACGCCTCAGGATGCGACCTTACTTGGAAACAGGGCCACTGAAGATGTAATTCGTTGAGCTCATAGTGGAGCCGTGTGGGCCCCTAATCCAATATGGTTGATGTCCTTATAAAAAGGAAAAATTTGGGCACAGAAACACACGCAGGGAGAATGCCACAGGAACGTAAAGTAAGATATCAGGGTGACCAGGCCAAGGAATACCCAAAATTGCCAGCAAACCACCAGCAACTAGCAGAGAAGCTTGGAACGGATCCTTCCCCAGTGCCCTTAAAGGGAGCATGGCCCTGCCGACACCTCCGTCTCGGACTCCTAGCCTCCAGAACTGCGAGACAATGAATTTCTGTGGTTTATGCCACCAGTTTCTGGTACGTTCTTATAGCAGCCCTAGCAAACCAATGCAACAAGAGAGAGATCTTTCATACCTACTCCCTGTTTGCCCATCTTCTTGTTTAATCTTGCAGTGGGGAGAGGACATGGCTGTAAAACTCTGCTTTTACACTAAATGTTTAATAGCAGTTGCCGCCCAATAAATAAACTACTCCTGATGATGTTAACATTCAACTGTACACATGAAGCACTGAAATGTAACCACCGCAGCACAAACAAGCGTGAGGAGATCTGAAACCCAGGTGACTCCCGAGGGCTCCCTGAGACAGACTTACCCGGCTCAAACATCCCTCCGTCCTGTCGTCGCAAATGTCACATTCTAGAAACAATTATCACTAAGAGAAAAAGACTTACCTTTAGTTTCTAAACTCTCAAGAGTGGTCATTTTTTTAACTAATGAAAATGCACCCCAAGACTTCCACGGCAAAACCTAAAAAAGTATAAAATGAAGGAATTAAAACAATACGGTATAATCACATTCACTAAGTCCCTGTAATTTAAATATGATGTTCTACTTGCTTCTGTATTTAGTAACGTGAATTTAGAAAGACAGTGTTCCATATCCTTTAATAGGTGATAGTGTTAAGCCTACCCAATGTCTCAAAAAACATTAAGGGTGGTATTTCTGCGTCCCTGCCCTCGGCACTAACCCTAAACTATCGAAGGAGTGTCTGGAATTTTAGCTCAGAAATACCACTGAGGCTACCGTGGTCTTCTGCATTATTAATATGACAACAGGAATTGTAAAGTAATTAGGGCAATTACTTTCTCAGGAGACATTAGTGACACTAACTTATTCACTAGGTAACCAGAGAGGAGCTTCTGTTTAGGTGCCTAGCAAACAATAAAAACATTCACGATGACTCAATTTGCATTTTCTTGACAATAAGACTAAAATGGCATAGCTCATGCTTTCAAAAATGCATGCATGGCCTTACAGGACAAAGATTCACGGGAGAACACGAGCAGAAAGGTGATCCTAATGCCTTGTTAGTAAATGATGAAGTGTACACGAGATGACAACTGGCTTCACCACAAAAATGATCACTCTGAGTACTCGCCGTAACCTGGCCCCGGGTCTTCCGGGACTACCTTCCTCAACAGTCACGAATCCTCCTTTTTAAAAATTTTTTTAAAAATTTTAAATTTTTATTTTTTATTGTTGTTTTGTTACGGTTCTCCCGATTTCCCCCCGTTGCTCTCCGCCGCCCCGCCCCCCGTTCCCACGGTCAATCCCTACCCCGTTGTCCATCTCCCCAGGGCATTCACAGTGCCCTTCAAGCGGGTCTCCAAAGTCCCTTCGATTGAGCAGTGAGCCCTGAAACCGCGCTGGGGAGACGCAGGCGAAATGGCCAAACACCGCGGGCGTCTGCCGGCAAATACGGGGTGAGAGGGACGGCGGGGGGTGTGGAGTGAGTGGGTAACAGGAGGCAGGGGAGGAAGCGACGCGCCTGTCAACTTCTGCCGTCCCGGGAAGTCGTATTCGAAGTTCTAACGCTGTCCGAACAAGCTCTGGATCCAAAGGCATTCACACCAAACTCCCACCTAGACCTCCGTCGCCGTCGGCATCCCCTTGGTTCCACCAGCTCGTTCTTGGACTTACCTCTAAGACCCTCACTCTTCCTAGTCCAGGGGACTGCCCCGTCGCGGTTCTCCGGCTCGAAATCACCGGGCTGCCTGCTCCCGACAGTCCCTTTCCGTCCCGAGCCGCCCCGCCCTGTCCAGGTCTTCCTGACGTCAACTTCTCGCTCTTCACTAATCACTTCCGATTAATCAGTCAGGGTTTCGTTTCCGAACACGTTTCCGAAAGAAATAGGTAAACGCATTCTTAGTGCGTTTAAGTTCAAGTAACACAGGCCATACGGTGTAAGGCTTCAGTGACTGAAAACTGGACAGATGCCTATTCAAAAATAAATTGTAGAATATTCGGACCTTAATAACCGGCCAGTGGTTTGAACTTCCGGGTCACCTGTCAACCAAACGGAAGTAATGACGCTAAAAAGAGGTAGGCAGTGTTCCGTCCCACAGAGCCACGGCGTCGAGGGGCGTGTCTGTCGACGTAGTGGGCGGAGCTTCGATTACTTCCAGCCAATAGGGACGAGGGAGCGGGGCAGTGACTTCCGCGCAGCATCCAGCAGTAGGCGGGGCTCTGTTGCCGGAGTAACCGGGCGTCAGTGTTGGTGCCGGTGTCTTCCTGTCAGCTCGAGACCTCTTTCCCTCTGCTGAGCTCCTGAGACTATGGTAAGTGCCAGACGGCTCCGGGGTCCTGGTGTCGCAGCGTCCCCACTCCTGGGCCTGGGGCTAATGGGCACTCGGGGCGTGCCCGGGCCTTGCACCCTCGCCCCATTGTCTCTTTAGTGCTGCTGAGCCCCTAGAGTAATGTAACGGAAAGTTTTGGGATAAAACACTGAGTCTAACAGCCGGAGGTGAAACATCATTCCGAACAAGCTTTTTAATTGTTTGCATTGTCATCGTTGCATTTTTCAAGCTCGGCTTCACCTTAGCTTGCTTCATGTGAGAGTATATAGTGGTGGGTACGTGACTGTTCCAGCCCGGCTGCGGGTCTCCCTGGATTTTAGTCTTTGCTCCCCCGGGTGGCGGAGCCCTGTCCCGCACCCCGTCTGAGGGCCCCCTAGTAGGATCCAGTTGATTCCTTCTGGGTCCGTTCTTTTTTTAACAGGAATGCCCCCTCTAGGTAACTTGGAAAGCTGCTGGAAAATTCACTTGCTTGAGCTACGGCCCCAGAAATTCTGAGTTAATTGGAGTGTGGCTGGGGATTTGCATTTTTTTAAAGGCTTGCAGGTGATTTCAATTCACTCACCTGTTTGAGAACACCAGGGTTCTACTTAATTCACATAATTAGCAAATTGTTAAACCTTTGCGAATAACGGACTGGCGTATAGACAGTTAACTGTTGTCGGGTGGGTATAGCTATGAATTTAGCAACAGAGCCCCACTCAGCCCCCCCTCTTTCTTGGTTTTTGTTACCCAGCCGCCCCGCCTTTTCCCCCAGAGCGCCATTCAAGCCTTCACTTCGCAAACCCCGCCCCTGCCCCTCCTCCTCCCTCCATTCTAAGCAGAGGACAGAGTCTGACAGTCAATTTCTTCAGCCTCCTGCCCCCAACCTATACACTGATCTACAGTTTTGTCCTCCATTCAGTATTGTGTTTCTAGTTTGGAGAAAGAAGTGCTGAAGGGTGACACACCCATTATATATATTTCCTCAGATCTCACTCCTTGCCATTCATGACAATACTTTTTGCTTTTCTCTTTTTGTGTGTGATTTTAGCCTTTTTCTCTCCACTTCCTTCTCCTCGCTGTTAAAATCATACATCTTAAGAAAATGAAATAAAACAAAAACACACCCTCCGTCTTGTGTTTCTCCGCAGTTCTTCCATCTACCTACCAGTAAATTGCTAGAAAGCATAGTGTTTTCCCTCGCTTCAGCTTCTGCTTCTTCACTTCCATCCTCACTATTCTGTTGTCTGACTTCTTCCCTAATGGCTTCGGGGAAGTTCCTCTTGCTTAAGTTTCTAATGGCCTTTTAAGTGCTAAATCCAGTGATTCTCAGAATTTATTTAGGCGCTCTGTGACAACGGAAACTCAAGGGTATCCATTGCGCCTCCCCGGGCTTTGCCTGCTTTGTACGAGCTATTCTCTGAGACTCATTCCGTAATTAATATCACTTCCTAGTCTATACATTTTCCTTGGGTGACTTCAAGTACACAGAGTTCTCCTAGTGCCTAAGCTTTCGGGCCTCAATTTCAGTGTTCCTCCGAGACCTGCTGACGCCTCGCCTAGTCGTTTCCTGTTCATCTCTACCTGGTTGCCACGAAGGCCCCTCAAACTCAGTAGGACCCAAACGGAACTTGCTGTCTTTCCACCTGGTTTCTCTTATTTCCCCACATTAGTGAATGACACCACTATAAGATAAGGTAAACCAGAAACCGGAGTTATCCTGCATTCCTGTCTCTCCTGCTCCAATATCCAGGTGGTTAGTAAATCCTGTTTCCTTTGAGATCTCATTTCTTGCCTGGACTATTGTAATAGTGCCTTTCACAGTCTGGCCCGACAACTCCCCAAACCACTATTTTCTCTGCCACGAGAAGGCATTTTGTAGAACCGAAATCTGTTGATCTTACTCACCTCTGGAAAACTCTAGGCTCCCCGTTTCCTTTTGTATAAACTGCAAAGTCTCTGGACTGGTATTCAGGCCTTCCATGACCTAGCACTTACCTGCCAGCCTCCTCCCATGCTCCTCCCTTCCCTAGACGTTCCTCTTAGCGCCTTGCTTTTGAGCGACTTGCCTTTCACTGAACATACCAGTCACTTCAAGCCGGCGGTGAGCTTGTTCCCTCTCCTTTGCACGTGTGATTCCTGCACCCAGAATACCCTCCCCCTTGTTTGCCTGCCAGGCTTCTGTTGATGCTCCCAGACCCTGTGGAGGTGTCTCTTCTCTTGTGATGCCTTTCTTACCGACTCGAAGAAAATTGACACTTCATTCTTTTTTGTTACCGCCTTACATCCTACACATCTCTGTTACTGTGCTTACCACGTGCACCTGAACTTATTCATGTATGGATTTGTCACCCCCACTATGCTGTGAACTGCTAGAGGGGCGGATCTTCGTTTTGTTCACTGCCATTGCATGGACCATAGTAGGCGCTCGATACTTGCTGAACGAGTAAAAGTAGTAAGAAAATGGAAGTGCGCTGGGAGGATGCTTGGGAGTTATTGGAGGGAGGATGGCCCTCGCTTTTCAGTCAGAAAAACGATCCCGAAGCCAGTGGAATCTAGTTTTAATAGCTAGAAGTCAGTGACCTGCGCGATGGCACAGGGAGGTGGAAAGTGACATTTGCTGAGTACAGGGTTGTTGTGGGGATTTTTTTGTTTGTTTGTTTTGTTTTTGTGACTGCCTTCCATTTTGTCATTCAGACCTCCCGACATCCCTAAGAGCAATGAACTTCTCCCCTACCCTCTGCCTTGGCCGGAGTTGTGTGTGTGGCTCCTTCAGATGGGGTGGTCAGCGAAGGCCCCTCCGAGGAGCGACTTTTGCTTGAGGTCTGCAGGGCGCGGTGCGAGGGCCTGGAGGAGGTCCTGGGCAGCACAACAACACGAGCAAAGGCCCCAGACAGCACGTCTCAGGAACTGGCCTACGAGTTCATGTAAAAGTGAACGGAAACTGGGTGCCGGCAGCAGGGGGAAGCCGGGCAGAGGAGAGCCTGGGATGTGACCAGAGAGGCGGCGCAGGCCAGCCCACGTGATGTCCTGCAGCGGTGTCTCTCAGACTGCAGACTGCAGGCCCTCACTCCCCTGGGACATCAGTGTGCGGTGTGTGGCCAGCATGAAAAAAAAAGGAGCCTAAGCAGACACAGCATTGCATGTAGTGAGGGAAACTTCGATGGAACTTTTATTTTAGCTTGCACGTACGTGGTGCCTGCTGGGTTCTGCCGTAAAATAGATTTCATGCTGCGAGTCATGAAACCTGAAGTTCAAGACCTAGTGTGCTTTGAATAATATGTCCTTTAAAAGGCAAAGTAGTTGCAATCTCAAGGCCTGCGTATTTCTTATTCCTCCTTTGACCTAGTGGCAACTTTGTGTGTGTGTGGCAGGGAAAGCTCTGAAACCAATGAAAAGCTGCAGTTGACTAGAGGAGAATTGTCAAGCTTCTTTCTGCATCCAGAGCTCCCTTCCCTGTCAGGTGTGGTCAGTCCTTTACGAGAAAGAACGGGCCTTTAGAAAAAGAGAGAAATGGCGTTCAGTCTGGCCACGGCGTGTGTACTGGATGAAAGGCTGGTAGTCTCTCTACAGGCAGCTGAGAGTGGGGTTCTTTTTGCCCTGCCGGCATGGCTTCTTGACCGTAACAGTTAAATTATCTGGTCGGCTTCCGCCTGCATCTGGCTTGTTACAGTTGGAACGTTCAGCACCAGAGTCAGGTTCTGCCTGCAAATTCTAGAACCACCTTTATCTTCTTCAATTTGGTACGTCTCACACCCATGGCGTTTAAGAGAAAGAATATGCTAGAGTCGTCAATGTATTTACGTTTTTGCGTAAAGAGAATAGAGAGGATAATGCTAAGACTCTTGTGACTGATACAGTGAAATGAACGTTACCCATCCTCTAAGATAGAGGGTTGACCCGAATACTGTTGGCCAAGGCGAGTTGCCAGTCTGAGGTCTGTGACGGTTGTGAACTGTTCCGCAAGAACTAGACTGAACAGACGTCTCCAGGTTGTTGTCTTGAAAGAACCTTCAAAAAGGGTTTCATGATTGCCAAACAGAGAACAGGATTTTGTTCCATGAAATGTTTTTAGGTTCCAGCTTTATCATGTTTCTTCTAAACAGGTTTACTGTTTTATTTTTGGCGGGGCGGGGGCGGGGGGGTGGTGCTGGGGCACATGCTTCTTACCCATCCGGAAGTCCTTCTGTTACTTGACCTGATAACTTGCAGTTCCAAAGCCCCGGGCAGGATATCATTTGCTGCAACTGAAATTAGAAATCGGAAACTTAAACAATAGTTTTACATATATTTTGTGATATTCTTCTTTAGCAGGGACCAGTGCTATTTGCAAACTAAACAGCAACTGGTTAATATAATGCCCTAATTCTCTTCATACGGAGCTCTTTATCTTTTTCTGCCTTGTTATCCCCCATCCTTTTTTACTTTTTTTTTTACCCAGCTTTTGAAATATAATTTGCATATAATGTTGTGCAACTTTAAGATGCGCGTGATTGGACACACGACCATATCACAAAGTGACAGCCTCCGCAGCATCGGCTCAGCCCTCCGTCACGTCCCCAAACGACCGTGTGCCTGCGTGTGCATGAGGAGAACAGGGAAGACCTGCTGTCTGAGACGGACTGACGGTTGCCTGGGGCGGAGGGGCTGCTGTGAGAAGGGTGGAGGGGATCCAAAAGTGCAAAATCCCGGTTCTGAAATAAATAAGTCCTGGGGATGTGATGGGCAGCACGGTGACTGTAGTTAATAACACTGCGTTGTGTGTTTAAAAGTTGCTCAGTGAGTAGATCCGAACAGTTCTCTTTACAAGGAAAACATTTTTTAAAACTGTATGTGGTGATGGATGTTGACTAGACTTCCTGTGGGGATCACTTTGCAATACATACAAATACGGACTCCCAGTGTTGTAGCCTGAAACTAATACAATGGTACATGTCAGTCATATCTCCAAAGACACTCCAAAAACAAACACAAGAAATCATCTTAGTAGGACCCAAAATTTTGAAAAAAAAAAAACCACACAAAACACTATAAATTTGTGATGAAATGCTCCTAAGGACACTTTTGCTATTGTCATGCTCTTAAAACAGCGTGAATGATAAATCCTCCCCACAAGGGGTAGGAACGCGGGACCAGGATGGACGTGGTGGGAGAAGCTCAAGCCAGTGACAGAAAGGCAGTGTTTGTAATGGGACGAATGACAGACAACGGCTAAGTCAGCCCGGATGCGGCCATGCTGGCAACAGTGTATGGCATTTGCAGAGACTGCGGTCGATCTGTCTGTACCGACCCAGACAGATGGCGCTTTAAAGTGAACCTGGCTGCAGAGTGTCTGTGGTTTACCATTTATGTAAAGAGTCGTTGCTGGGATCGATCGATGTTACGGAGCTTTTCCCCTAAGGTTTCTAGTTTTCTGGCTTCAGAAAGATGTGATTTAAGTCTTGAATCCATTCGGAGTTATTTTTGGGGAGTGAGGTAAGATTGAGGTTCGGTTTCAACACCCTTCCTTCCTGTTCACCAATTATTCATTCAAACAAGTATTTAGTGTCCTCTCTCTGCCTTGCACTGGCTATACACTGGTTGATCAATTAGCACACGGTAGCTCCTACCCCGTAGAACTTCTTGAGAGAAACAGATATTAGGAAAAAATTACGAGTGTAATTTGGGTTACAAAGGAGAAATTACAAGGTGAGTTAGAAATGTGTAACAAAATAGAGCGATCTGACCTCACCTGGGGTGGCCAGGGAGGGCCTGCTAGACGCCATAACTTTTTAATTCTTTTCTATCTCCTACTTGGGAGGACGTGCAATGCCCGTAAACAGACACGTGAATGCGACCACTTTGCATGTTGCCAAGCACTGTGAGGAAGGTTGGACCAAGTCCTGTGATCACAGCGGCCTCCAGGAGCAGGTGGTCTTATGTGGGACAGTCAGGGAAGGTCCTCGTGAGGAGGTGACTGTATTTATTTTTTATTTTTTGAGAAGGTGGCCTGAGAGCTGAGGTCTCAAAGAGCAGCTGGCCGGGTAGCGGTCCAGGAGAGGGGCCGCCCAGCAGGGGCTGCAGCAAGGGCCCAGGCTTGGCAGAGGGATGGGGGGGGCGGGGGGGGGGGGGTGGCCCGAGTGGCAGGGCCGGGGAAGGTGGTGAGGACGGGGGACAGGAGCAGAGCAGGTCTGAGAGGCTTACGGGACTTGGGAAGGATTTTGGATTTCATTCCAGTGCAGTGGGATAGTGCATCTCACACGGTTTTCCTATTCCATCGGGACATGTTATTTTCCTTGCATCCGCCTCATTTAAACTCTAGCCATAGGAGATGGCCTTTCAGCGCTTATTTTCATTCTGCCTGTCACATTTATGATCTTATAAACTTTGGAAGATATTTTTCTGTTCTCTTATCTTTGAAGATCAGTGACTCCCAATTTCTTCCTTAAATTGTCTTTTCACAACTTGATCTCCCCTTTCTGGGCCTTTGGTTTCCGTAATATCTTGTCCAAGGTCTGGCAAGCAGGGCTGCACCCCCCAGCAGTGGAGCATCATCGTTTCTACGTGGGTTGCACATGTTTAGCCGTGATTTCACCCGAGACCTTTGTGGACGGTGCTGTAGCCCGAGACTGAAGTATCTTGTTGTCCAGAAATATCTCCAGTGCTTCCTATGGACCTTATATTCATTTCCCTGCAAAAACTGTGCAAACCACCTCGCTTTCAAAAGCTGTTGACATTTAAAGATTCTCTATTAATTAGATGTGAGAAATCGTGGCTGTTAAAATGCACTGCTCAGTCCAAGTTTATTTTGACACCAAGCACTTTGTCCAATTAAGTCGCTGGTGTTTTCTCTCCTGATGCATCCTATGTGCTGTGCCTTTTTCATATCGCTGTATTTTTTAAAATGTGTTCCACATGCATGCATAAAGGCTGTAGATTCTTTGATATATGTAAATTTGAATTTCATCCTCTGTTTTCCCTAGTTCCTATACAAGCTAAATATATATGCGCTATATACATTTTATATAGTATATACATTAACTATACTATAAAATATATGTGTATATTATACATAAAACACATATGGCATGTATATATTCATATCTACATCAAAAATTTAACTTAATTCTGTTATAGAGATATAGTCATTTTTGGAGATTTGAAAACAGAAGTAAAAATATAATTAAATTCATCTGAAATATCACTGAGTATATATAATCACTAATAATATGTTTGTATAATATCCCGGTCACACACATGTAGATATGTGTGACATGTATTTATACACACACATACATGTATGTATCTTTTAAGATGTTTCTATTGTGTACATTACTTACACATCTGTTTTTTCCACTTGATGTATCTTATACATTGTTCCAGATAAGTTTTAAGAACTATATTTTATTCTTTCATTTGCTGTCATTTAACCATCCCATTTATTACTGTTGTCTTTAACACTGTAGGTAACATGTTTCTGCAGATACATTTTTACACAGATCCGTAGTTACTTCCTAGGATAAATTAGAAATGGAGTAACTGGGTGGGAGGCCGTGTGCGTTTTTAAGGCTTTTTGACGCACATTGCCGGAACACCTCCGGGACACTGCTGCCGCCCGCACGGCCGCAGTGCGCAGTGGCGCCTCAGTCTCCGAAGCTCTCACCTGGTTTCTATACGTTTCCTACAGCCCTCCAACGGTGGGTTTGAACTCCTAATAAAAATTTTACGTTCCTTGCCCAGGGTGTTGAGAAAGATTAAAGTATACTGTGTGTTCTGTAGATGAAAAGCACTATTAAGACTTATCTGTAATTTTTATTTACATCTTTTATAAATCATATAACCTGCAGAATTTAGTGCCCGAGTCTACTCAGAAGGTCCCAGTAACCAGTCCTGAGCCTCCACTCGCAGAGGGCGCTCCAGCCCCCTGCTGGCTGCCTGTTCCGGCGCCATGGCCTGCTGTGCGCAGAGGGCCTGGTGTGGGGCCGGGGTCTGAGCTGCTCCATCCTCACTCCGGCCTCGTGCGTACTTACTGTGCCACGTGTGATCTCTGGGGACAGTTTTCTCATCCCTCAAATCAGAATAGTGATTTCTGTTCAGAATACTTGAAAGCGTTTCCGTGAGGCTCGTCTGAGATAATGTATCTGAAAGAAGTTTATAAACTGCAGTGTCCTGCTGCCTAACGAGAAGGCAGTTGGGGAAAGTGGAAGGATATTAATACCTAAAACAAGTTTTAGAAATAAGTATTTGAGGCTAGTGGTGTTATTGTCCAATTTTGAACAATTGAAATTTATTTTTATCTGTCAAATTTCTTCTCTCTCAATCACTATTATAGTTCATTTTCCTAATGGAAACAGTAGAGGTCAGGGAACAGGCAGAGAAGGAGGGGAGATGGCAGGAATAGTTCTTGAGACCTAAGCATGTCTAATCATGCATTTAGCAAGTATTAGATCTGAGATTAATGCATTTCTACTCAGCTTAAATGGATTAGCTGGGAGTCTTGAAATTTTATTATTTGGTGGTTTGATTGTAAAAGTACAGTGAACCCATTCGGCTTGTCCGGCTCTTGCCCCCGGGCTCAGAGGTAGGGACTCGGGAAGAAGGAAAGTTCCTCCAGAAGGCAAGTACAGATCTACCATTTTTGTTAAACTATCTTGCTTTTAAGTTTCTGGAATCTTACTAAATGTGCCCAGATCTCTGAAAGGTGATTATTTGTATATTTAGGTATCTGAATAGTTTTCATAATCAAAAAATTTTAAATTTTATATCCAAAGGGAGAATGGCTCCTACAATAATATCGTCACTTCCCCCCCAGCATTTCCAAGGAAAACCTACTAATGGCTTTGAGGCTTTCTCTCGTCTCTCAGAACACACAGAGGGCGAGGCGCACAGCACTAGAACATTCTCAGAGCCAACATTAACGTGCTGAGCACTCCCACAGAAGTGGGCGGAGCCTACTGACGCGGTCTTGCCACATGCTCTGTCTCCGAGACACCGGCATGCACAAGACGAGCTCTCGCTCTTGAGGAGCTCACGATTTGGGGGGACGAGGGGAAGGGGAAGAAGAGGGAAATGTGGTAAACTTTATACTCCCTTGGAGAGATTCAGTGTCCCCATTCCTAAAATGAGCGTGACAATGAGAGCAGCTCCATCATAGGGGTGGTGGTGTGATTAAGTGATTGCTTATGGGGTCAGCCGTTCTTGTGGCCCCAGCTGCTGCTCTTGACTCTGCGCTAAAACAGAGACTTGCCGAGTGCAGGAACACAGAGGAGAGGCTAATCACCCTGTAGGAGGGGCCACCAAAAACAGCAGCATCAGTTACGTCAAAGCTTTTCTGTGCTGTTTTTATCCACTGAGTTTACACACACACAGAGACATGTGCAACATCAAACTTGTTAGCACACTAATGTTAGCATCGATTCCCTACACTTTCCGGAAGATGTTTGAAAGCAGGTCGGGAAACAGTGTCCCATGGTTCACTGTACATCGTAGTGCGTTGTACAATTAGGTGCTTAACAAATGCTTTCCCCCCATTCCAGTTCTGCTTCATGGCCCTCTTCTACGCTGTTTTACTCTCCTTCACTTCCTCTAAGTATCCTTTTGTTCCTCTAGGAAAGAAGGCTATCTGAAAAGAAGAGAGAGAGGGGGAGGGAGAGAAAGATTTCCAGGACCAAGACAGAAAGGGACAGACATCCAAAATGCAGGAGGGAAAAGAGAGACACACCCAAGGCCAAGTGAGAGAAGGAACTAGGGACATCTCTGTTCCTGCCTCTCCCTCCTGCTGTCTCCGTGTCCCCTCTGCCCCTTTGCCAGGGCCCTGCTTAGTCTCTGAGAAGGGCAGTGCTGGTGGAGACCAACCGGGTCTGTCTGCTTTGGAAGACGGGCACGGTGTCAGGAATTCACCGCCCACCTGCCTTCTGGCTTTCCCTCAGCCCCTCAGCAGGTAGCAGAGGACAGGGAGCTCCTACAGCGCAGGGTTGGTTTCTCATGGTCCTTTGCGTTCCCAGGCCTGGCCCACAGAGGCCCTCAGGGACAGATTGCTCAAAAGACTATCCAGATTGATGCAGAGAGCTGTCAAGAAGAGACTGTTCCTGTGTGTTATGGCTAAAGTTGCTTGTACAAATAATACATCTGTAACCTTAAAGACAGATTAGGCTCAAAACAGATCCAAGTTTGGAGAGTTTGCAAGGATAAGTTAATGAGATTAATCCAAGGGATAAAAAAAGGTTTTACACACACACATACACACACACACAGAATTAAACCATTTATGTCACGAAGAAGATATTTTTCTTTTTTTTTTAAAGGTTTATTTATTTTTAGAGAGAGGGAAAGAGAGGGAGAGGAACATTGATGGGAGAGAGAAACATCAATTGGCTGCCTCTCTCATGCCCCTGACCAAGAACCTGGCCTCCAACCCAGGCGTGTGCCCTGACCGGGAATCAAACTGGCAACCTTTCAGTTTGTGGGGACAACCCCCAACCCACTGAGCCACACCAGTCAGGGCTATTCTTGAAATAGTTTAACAGGATTTTAAAAAACTCGTTATTTTTGATGTTTAAAACCTGGCTGAGCAATTTATTGGGTGTTAGAAAGCAGGAGAAGCACACTCATCTTCCATGGAGGAGCTGATGGAACCTGGGAGTTTCTTCAGTGGCTAAACCACGCTTTGAACTTATTTGGTTTTTTTTTTTTTATTGGGGGAAGGATGAAAAAACCCGGATTAGTGTTCTTTTTGTGCAAAGGGTCAGAGAGAAGTGAAACCGTTAATCGGCGACTGCAGAGGGATGGATTAAACACCAAAAGAAACACTGACTTATAAATAAGTATGGGGAATCTGTTTTTCTTAGTAGCTAATATTTGTCATTTATTGAGTACCTGCTTTGTATTAAGTTCTTTTCATAGAAGGAAACAGCCTCAGAGTAAACACACACACAAAACACCCAGACTTGTGCTGCTAGTACGTGATGGAGCCTGGATTCGAACCTGTGTCGCCTGGCCCATGCTCCTTTCAATCTCCTGCTCCTGGGGGCGAGATGGTTCTTTATTTTTTTAGGAGTCATTCTGCATTTTTTGTGGCTATAGAAAGAAGTGAAAACTTTCCTTCCTTTTTGAAAATGGAGTTTCTAAAGCATATGAGTAATACAAATTCTCTTCAGAAACCATAATTAATATTTTGATACTCAATTAGAACTTCTGCAAAATTGTTGTGATTTAATATACAATTACAGGTTTAAATCGCGGGGTGTTTGTACAACAGCTGAGGCCCGGATGTGTTGGGATCCACATTGAACACTAGGTGGCACCCTTCCACCGCTGGCCACATTTCTTTCTGGCAAGAGGTCCTTTACGGACTTGAGTAGTTGCTTGTTACTTTCAGTCACATCCATGGGGCATGTGAGTACCTTTCACCGAGAAAGCACAGCGTACACAGTATCACAGATTATCTCTCATAAAGCCAAAGACACAGACTTCCCCTTCACAAATTAGAAAACTGAAGCCTCAGTGATTTAAAAAAAAAAAATTTAAAAAGCCCTCCTTTGGGATTAAATTTGAAAATGTTTTTTAGAATCTTTTACTCAACCAAAAAATATTCTTTATCTTATTTAAAGAACATCCAAAACAGTAAATTACTAAACTAAACTAACCCACGAATCACATGGCAAAAGTATTCCAAAAGGTGGGAAAGATCACCCTCATTTGGAGCTCCTCAGACGCGGTCTGGTGGTCAGCGCTCCCCCCACCACGTTGGCAGAGGCACATTCAGAGCCCCTGGGGTCTGCACCCCCGGAGGATACTCTGAGATGCTCCGACGCCTTCCTCTCTCACCAGCTTTGTACAGCGTTGTAATGCAGGTTCTAGCCATTGCATTTAGGCGAGGGAAAAAGAGAAGTCCTCCAGATTGGATAGGAAGGGGTAAAACTCTCTCTATTCACAGGTGATATGGGCTTAAATGTAGAAAATTGTAAGGAATCTAAAAAAACCCTTATGACGTGTTCAGCAAGATTGCGGGACATAGGATCAATATAGAAAGATCAATTATATTTCATAGACTACAACGAACAATCTGAAAAGGAAGTTAACAAGTCAGTTCCATTCACAGCAACATGAAAAGAACAAATACTTAGGACTGTTTTTGGCAGAAGTGCAAGACTTACACCGAAAACTGCAGAGCATCGTGGGGTGAGGTTTAAGACCTCGGCACACGGCAGCATCTCATGCTCACGGGCCGAGGAATCAACACTGTGGTGACGGTGGCTACTCTCTCTCTCTGGTGGTGAATAGACTTAGTGCAGCCCCGGGAAAATCCCAGAAGACATTTCTGCAGTAAGTGAGAAGCAGACCCTAAAATTGATATGGGAATGTGAAGGACCCAGAATAGTCAAGACAGTTTTGAAAAAGAACAAAACTGAAGAACTTATGCTTCCTATTTCAAAACTTACAGTAAAGGTACAGTAATCAAGGCGATGTAGTGGGTGGCGTAGGGCCAGATATGCAGATCAGGAGAACGGAACGGAGAGTCCAGAATGAGCCTTGCAAGGTGAGTTGACTCCCCACAGAAATGCCAGTGCCGTACAAAGGGGAAAGAGACGTCCCAGGAAGCGGTGCTGGGACCAGTGGGTGGGTGCCTGCATGCAAAAATACAAATTTAGACCCTGACATAAAAAGTGACTCAAGATGGATTATAGACCTAAATGTACGAGCTAAAACTATGAAGTTCTTAGAAGAAAATACAGACGTGAATTTTTGTGATCTGGGGTCAGGCAAAGCCTCCTTAGTATGACAAGAGCCCCAGCGACCAAAGGCCAGCCTCCCACCCCACACACTCGAGGGATGAAACTGATCTGGAAAAGCAACTTGAGGCAGCAAGTACCTGGATCCCTGTCCTGGCAGGAAGGTAGATATGGCCTATGCAGCTGGGATCCCTGAGACGCTTACTGACCAGGCTGCATGCAGAGGTGTGGGCGGAGCTAAGAGGGGCTGGCAGCGCTGGGAGCTTTTACTCCCCTACACAGCAAAGAGCGCCTATCCTGGAGCTGTGGTCTGTGCGGGAGGGGAGCGACTGACCAGTGTGGTCTGGCAGGGATGGAGTGTGGGGGGCGGGAAACTCATGAGCTGCTGCTTCCCATTGGCCAGACCTGTGGGTAAGTCCAAGGGCAAGAGTGCCCTTGCTGAAGGCAGTGCTGGTGGGTCAGACTCCAGGCAGGTAGAAGAGCAGAGGGAAGGTCGGCGGGGAGAAGCGGAAGATGGCTGGCGCAGTGGCTGCGGGTGAGGTGTGACAAGAGTGGTTCTGATGGAACCAGGGCCTTGACGACAGCTTTTGGGTTAAAAAATAAAACTTACAGATACCATGTATATTGTCATCTTCTGCATTACGAGAATGACGTCCAGCCAGTAATAAAGTCAGTTTTCTAGTTGAACATTAAGTGAACAGTGTATAATTACCTAGGTATTCTCTGGTCTGGCCCCCACAGGGTAGGGCAACAGCAGGTTAACAGGTGTGAGTACGTGAACACAGAGTTCATTCTTGTGTTATTATTGATTGATTGTATTGTTTTCCGCACGAACAACTCTAAGCCTACTGTTGCCCCAACCTGTACCATTAGACCCGGGATCTCTTTTTCAGTTCAGAACCGTTTCTCTTTTTGGAGCATTAAGGTTCAGTTAGTCGGTGACAAGTGGCCCCCGATGGATGACTCTAGTGCTGGAGGTACTTAGTACTTTATCAAGTATGCCTTCTAGGGTGCTAGTCACAGAAGCCATACCTACCCCCAAAGGTAAAACAGATGTCCTCTTTCAGAATCTTTCTGGAAATAGAAGTTAAACAGACATACAGAAGAATGAGTGTTGGGTTTTTGGTTTTTTGGTTCTGAATTTTGGAGAATGGATTCCCGACGTTTTATCAAGACCTGATGCAGGACGTGTGTACTTGCTGCCTTCGGTTTTTATCGTGGTGGTATTTATTTGATTTTTCTTCCTAAGCTCTCAGAACTAGGAAGGGGACTTTGGAGTTTCAGAAGAAATAGATGATACGATTTCTGTCCTCCAGAGGCTCAGCCAGATGGAACCCAGGGTTTCACAGTGGGAACAGCCATCTGGCCGTGGAGAAACACGGGTGTTTGCCGAGCGCTGCTGCGTAACAAGTCAGAAAACGCCCGCCAGTCACCTGACTTATGTGACCTTCGTTTCCTCATCAGTCATGTTCTTTTGATCCCTGAAATTCGGTGAAAATCAAATGCCAAGTACAGAAGTATCAGATGGCTAGGCGGCCTGGGGAGACCTCACGATAATTGCGTTTTCCGTAAGGTGTCTAAAGCAGAGCCCCGCCTGGCTTTCCAGGGGCAGGTGTCCCCTGGCAGGCAGGGCACGCGCTAGTTTTCACGTGGTAACATGCGGGTTTAAGTTTACGGTCGTAAACACAGCGGCAGAAGTCTGAGAGGAAGGCTCCTCCAGGACTCTCAGCCCGAGCTGGAAGAGGTTTCAGGGGCCCTCTCCTCCCTGAAGCGGGAGGTGTGGCCCTGAAATCACTCCACCCGGACTGGGGAGAGGGCTCTGTCCCGGCACTTCTTACCCTCCGTGTTCCAGTTCCTGCAGCACCGACCAGTGTTCTGGGAAAGCCCCTCGGCGATGCCTTCAGTGCCTGCACTGTTATCTCAAGTGACTTTTGAAAGAGAAAATACCATCTTGGAAGTGTGTGGGCTCCACATTGAGCATCATGTTTTCACAAAAGAGAAGACTTTTGGCTTTAAAACTGTACTTTTTTAAAAAGAGAAAAGTGATTGCAACAGTTTTACTTGGTTCTTAAAGAATTTAAGTGCAGTGGGGTAATGAACTGAGTTTAGTAATTGCCCTGCCTTTCCTCTGGATATAACATGTCTGTCGGACTTTGTGAGTGAGAGACGCTAAGCTAGAACTCCACATGAAGCCCCTTTTCCCTCCAGCTCCCCTTCTGCTTGCCTTTCAAGGGGGTTCACGAGGGAGCAATAGCCCTCTGAGAACAATCTGACAGGCTTGAGATCACTTGCGGCCACACCAGAGTCAACATTTGACGCAATCCGATGCATGAGAAATCCTTGATCCTTGAAAGGAGCCCTGGAGGAAGACCATTTGGTAAAGGTTTGATGCAAAGCGAGTTAACGCGTGAAGTCTGGTCCGTGGTAACGGGGAAGTACAAACCTTTTGGTGGTTGTCTTCTCGTTTCCATGTACTACCGCTGCGCATCGAAGCAAAGCACTGGGAATGGCTCTGCGTATTTATTTACCTACTGTGTCAGGTAAGAAATCTTCAATGAGCCACCGTGTCCTCAGGACGTTGGAGGTGACACGGAGTTTGTTCCAGGGAAGCCACCTTTCACTGACCCTCCCTGGGAGCCGCTGGCTCGCCGTGGCAGGGTCTCGCTCTCAGGTTCTGTGGGTCTCTGTCGAGGTGTCACTCTGGGTGGCTGTGCGTGCACAGAGGAGGCCTGGTGAGGCCCGAGAGGCCGGGGGAACTGTCGGCTTCATCCTCTGTCTGTGTAGCTTCTTCCAGAACGCTAGAGTCAACTAACAGCTCCTCCTGGTGCAAATTCTGAAAATCAGGTTTCTGGTTGGTTCAAGACTGTTCTCTGTGATGTGGCACATGAGTCCATTTCCCTGTAACTTCAGCAAGGGAGCACTTTTGCATGGACAAAATGTTTCGTTGCCTGCTGTGAAGGAATTTTTCCTGAAATGTAGCATCCTAGAGTGTAATAGACATTTTCAACGCGTGGACAGAATTCCAAGTCTGACGGGTGTGGCCTGGTTTTCACCGCGGTTGTGTTGCCTCCGAAGCTCTGTTCTAACAGGAAATTGGGTAGAAAGGGCTTCATTTGGGGTTCAGGAGACCCTGCGAACAGAGCAGCACGTGCCTCCCAGAGTCCCTTCTCACCAGTCTTGGGAGAATGGTTTGGAGTGCGGGGCCTGGAATCACACGTCTGGGTCACCTCTTCATAAGCTGTGTCACTTTGGACACTTACTTTTTTTAAACTAACCTGAGCTGTAGCTTCATCATCTTTCAAGGGGAGGTCACGCTACCGTCTCCCTCACCGTGCCGTGTGGGAAACACGTGTGAGGTTCAGAGCCCCATGCGTAGCACACAGCAGGCGCCTGACAGAAGGCCCTGGCTCTTCACTCGTCACTGTGTTGTTCTCGCAATATCGACCTGCCGCGATTTGTTTGCACACTTGGGTTTTATGTGGCCGACCTCCTTCAAGTCGGGGATTGTTCCTCGGAATTTACAGAATGTACCGCAGAGCTGGGCCCCAGGTACACGGCCGATCGCTATCTGGCGAGTGAGTAGGTCGGGCAGGAGCCGAGTGTCTCGTCGTCTGTGGTCTCTCTTCCTGCCCACTGTTTTCGTTGCAGTACAGGCACAGCATGAAACATGTCATCTTTACGTCCGTGAGCGTGCAGCCCAGTGGCAGTGAGTGCACTCCCGTGGTTGTGCCCCCGTCCCCGCCCTCCACACCTACGGCCCTCGAGTCTTGAAACCCGGAGTCTCTATCACCAGTAAACAGAACTCCCACTTCCTTCTCCCCAGGCCCTGGCAACCACCAGTATACTTTCTGTGTCTGTGCTTCTGACCTCTGCAGCGGCCTCCCTCGTGTAAGTGGAATTATGCAGTATGTATCGTTTTGTGCCTGGCTTATTTTATGTGGCAAAAAATGTCCTCAAGGTTCACCCCCGTGGTAGCAGGTGCCAGAATCTCCTTCCTTTTTAAGGCGGAATGATGCTGCATTGTGTGTGTATACCCCATTTGGTTTATTCATTTCCTCCATTAATGGGCACTCGGGTTGCTATTAAGAGGAATGTTACTTAAACATTAGTAACATGCTGATCGTATTTCTCCACTCGGAATGTCCACCAGCTCAGCGACTCACTATTTTCATTTTGTGTTTAAAATGTGAGCGTATCTCTTACCAAGCTGGCAATGTCCTCTTGAGAACACTGTCTTCTCTGGCTCACAGGGCACCTGCGCCTGCCCCCGGCTCTGCCCTTGCGTGGCTTTTGTCCTGGTGCCCGTGGGAGTCACTCTTCTTCAGATGCCTGCAGTTTCGTGGCTCGCAGTCTGTCTGGAGCGTTTCCGTGTTGCATTTTTGCTGCCGTTTCATGCGTTTTGGTCTTTATCTGTCCACTTAGGATGGTTGCCAAGGACCTGAGGGGCAGGATTGTTATCTTGACCTCTGCGTGTGCTCCTTCCTCCTGCCCAGGACCTAGGGCCGGGCCTGGAAGGGCGCTGCTTCTGTCCCCTATCAGTTCAGTCTGTGCAGAGCCTGCTGAAGGTCACCCCAGGGGAAAGGAGCCCACACGGTCAGCATGGTTTAGAGACCTCCTGTTACGTTACTAAAAACAGGGTAAGGGGTAGCGAGTGCCCTGTGGTGCATGTCTCTTCCCCTCCCCCACCACGGATGTAGAGGGTGGGTACCACCTGGAGGGGATGGGCCAGGTAGGAGCTTAGAAAGGACTACGTTGTTTGTTCATTGACTGACTCAACTTATGCTTGTCTGAATGCAAATATATATGTTTTGACTGATGTACCTTAAGAAACTTGTAAATATGATCATGACAAGCGATGGCTAATCACCTTAATCAGTAGATAAACAAAGCAAAGTTTTTATAAAACTGTAAAGTGCTAAAATATAGAAATACATAAACAGTGAGATGCTTTGTAATCTTGCAACAAAAGGTAAAACCGGCTCGTACATGCTGTCCTAAGTGTCGCGCCCACAGCTTCCAACAAGGATTGGTTCCCTCGCCCTGGCCGGTGTAGCTCAGTGGATTGAGCACACGCCTGCAAGCCAGAAGAATTGGTTCTTATGCGAGTCTAAGATTGTAGTGTTGACTGGTGCCGATTTGTGGCAGACTCTGGGTAGGCTCTGTGGGGAACATAAAAATGAATGATCGCTTCAACTCTGTCCTCGGGAGGTTACATTGTAGTGGAAAGATACAACATGTATCTAAACAACCACAAATGTGCTTCGGAAGGCTCAGATGAAGTGCCAGACGTCTTCAGACTGCCGAGAGGTGTCTGTCTTCCAGGAGGCTCATGGAGGATTTTCTCGAGTAGGTGGAATTTGAATGGTGTTTTGACAAGAATAGAATGTACGTGAAGATTTTGAAGGAACTGAGAGCAGGCACTCAAAAGTTTAGCAGAAGTCCCGCGGATCACAAGGTATGTGGTACACAGGATTGATGCAGGTCTGCAGAGTGTTTGAAGGGTTATTTCAGCAGCGTTCAGAACTGAAATGTGGTCCTGTGTTGTTTTGTTCCTGGAAAACCCAGAGAGACCAGACACGACTCACAGTCATTCGGGAGTCGGCCGGTACTCACCTGCGCTCGTAGCCCAGAAGGAGCCCGCCAGTTCTTCCTCAGACAGCGGCGTGCACTTGGCCCCGTCGGGCCCATCCTTGCGAGGGAGTGGCAAGCCGCCTCACCTGGCACAGGCAAAGCCTGTGAAAGCGTAGCTGCTTAGACGGCCCGCCATTTCCTGAGGGGGTGGGCTTTCATTTTGGCAAATTTGTGTGATAAAGATTTTCTTCTCCTTAAAAAAAAAATAGCTTTTGCTCAGTGCACAGAGGATTCGATTAAAGGCGTTTTATTTTGTGTCGGACTTAAACCCTTTGGGATGAGGAAGCGGAGTGGAGAGGCTGAGGCGGTGGGTGGAGTAAGGTGGATGGTGTGGGCAGTGTTACATCGCTGGGGCTGCGGGCCCCCCTTTGCACAGATGGCCCGGGGCCGGGGGTCGCTCCCTGCCGTCCAGGCCTGGGGAGAACTAGGGGGTTCGCACTTTTGCCAAAGTGTACCTGTCCCTTACAGCCTGTGGTGTCGTTCGTTTAAACAGTGGGGAGAGTACTTTGCTAAACTTGTGCTGACTGGCAGAAGACGCCCGAGTGGCGGGAGGCCGTTGGAAGCGCGGAGACAGGAGTGGGAAAATGTAATGGCTCGAACGCCAACGCAGTCCCAGCACATCTGATTTTTTTTAAGTCACCAAGTACTTCATTGATTGGTGGCAATGATAAAACTTCCAAGTGTCCAAAAATACAAGTAAATAGTCAAACAATGTCCACCTGAAGCTCGGTGTGTAGCTCTCACCCTGTGCTGTGGGAGTGGTGGCCCTTGCCGGCTAGAGGACATCGCTACATCCCGGTGAGGGGCGGGGTGGGCTCTTTGTGCTCTGCTTAACTGCAGTAATTTCAGAAGTTGTGCTTCTTTTTCACTTCCTTTTTTTTTTTTTTTTCCAAATGAGAATTTAAAGCAGTGTGACTCTTGGGTCCGCGCAGTCCTGGCCCTGGAGCACCGCGGGCTGCATCCTCACAACCATGTGGATGTGATCGAAGAGCTCACATGTCCATCTGTCTGCTCATGACCTACAGAGCAGTGACTTCCCCTCCCCACCCCCAGCCACTGCTCTGTGTGCGGGAGGGTGGGTCAGCCACCACTGTGAACTAAAACGTCCCTCAGAAACACTGTCCTCCAGCTCTTTGGAGATACAATGCAAATAAATTCAGCATTTATTTCAGTGACTGAGTTGCTTGGCTCCAATAGGGAAGTATTTGGAGGGTGGTGGGCCTCAGAGGAAAGGGGTGCGTGGGTGGAAATAGAGTGTTTTCCAAAGGTTTTCATCTTTTGCAGGTTACAAAATCAGTGTAGTGCGTTTCCATCAGTGTGTTTAGAAACAGTAGTTTATTTTCTTTGTATTGAAACTGTTTCTGGATAGTGTGTTTGTGCAAAATTTGACCCCCTGCCTCAGAGTTAGCGGGTAAGGGTCAGTTTTGTGGTTAGGCTGCCGGGACATGTGAAGTGCCATGGTTCCTGGGTTTTCCATCTGCCTAACGACCCTGCCCTTTGACCTTTGGTTACAAAGTGCCTCGTTGCTTCCGCTTTGGAATATTACGTGTTTATTGTAGTGAAGGCAATAGTTTGAGCAAACCTTTGAGTGAATGGATATTTTGATAGAGATGGTGAAAAATTTAATAATTACCAATATTCAAATTTTATATTAAAAGGGGAGTACTATACTAGAAAACACAGTGAAACCTAAGCTTAAAAAAAGCTATATTCATAAGAATCAATAAGAAAAAAAGAATGAGAAAAAGCTCTTACAAATGGTATCGTATGTTTCATATTTTACTTTTACTTTGTCTTGACTAATAAGCGTTGTTTAAGCATGTCTTTTATGGATGATTGTGGGAAAAATAAAATAGTGTGTTAAAAACTGGCCCTGGCTGGTGTAGCCCAGTGGACTGAGCACCTGCTTGCAAACCAAAGGGTCACTGGTTCAATTCCCAGTCAGGGCACAAGCCTGGGTTGTGGGCCAGGTCCCCAGTAGGGGGTGTGCTAGAGGCTACCTCACACTGATGTTTCTCTCACTCTCTTTCTCCCTCCCTTCCCCCTCTCTAAAAAAATTAAGTTTTTTAAAAAAACTACCTACCTTATAATTTGAGTATAATCATAGACACAATTAGGCATACAACCTCTACTAGAAGAATTTATAAGTGAATTATTAGCCTCCATACACCCTAACCAGAAAATAATCCAGAATTAGCAGCAAGACTCCTAGATTCCTTTTCCCCTCCATCTTCTTTTTGCTATTATAATGAAGGACTTCGGGGGGCTAAGATATATTTAATAATATATGTGATGGGAAATCCTCCTTAATCTGCCTAATGAGGGGGCCACACTTTGACTTATTTTTCTCATTTTCTCCTCTGTGTTAGCTGTCAGAATGCACCTCACACATCTCCAACGACAGGTAACCGCAATGACCAAGGGCCCTGCTCCCGTGCTCTGAAGCCCAGGGCTGCTCTTGCAGGTGGGGTGCAGGGCACACCTCCCGCTGCGGCTCCCAGCCATGGCCTCAGAGGAGCAGGGCTGCCCGGGAGTCGGGGACCCCTCAAGGGCTGAGGGCTGGAGCACTGTCCATGCGTGATCCCACTGAGCCTGCCTCCAAAGGCACAGCAGCCCAGGAGGGCCCCCCCACCCCCAGCCACCTGTCCTCTGTCTTTCATTGGGGTCCCACTTGTAAGTGCCGAGGCCTGTCAGCTTCCCCGGCTCCGCCCCTTGGCTGGGCAGGGATTCCCCTCGCAGAATTTCTCTTGCAGGAATGGAATTGTCCATGCTTGCTCCTGTCTCGGCATCTCGTCTGCCTCTCAGGGGACCTAGACTTACCCATTCTCCTACGAGTTCTGTGAAAAGACACCATCCTGCGAAGTTACTAAGGAGAGAAAGGGTGTTTACTGTGGTTTTAATGACAACAGAATTACGCTAATTCTGTTAGATGCTTAAATTTAGGAAAGGTGAAAGTGTGTGTAGTGGAGAGCTGGCCACCCAGACATTTTTCCAAGGCGCTTTGTCGAAGGTCCGTCGACGTGTGAACTTGCTTTCGGCAGGACGAGCTGGTATCTAGTCAGATGCGGAGCTCGCGTCCCAGGAAGTGGTGACCTTACTCAGGAGGACTGGCAGTATTGAAGAGTTCTTAAGTCACGTTTGCGATATCGAAGGGCATTTAATAAGAAATTTGCAGGACATACTTGTCAGAGTAGGTTGACAACTGATATCTTTAGAAAAGGAGAGGAATTCAATCTGGTAAGTGTAACAGATGGTTCGTTGTACCTATTTGGTAAATCTAGCTTTCAATTTGTATGATTTCTACAAGAGTGCTCATACTTCACGTTAGTGTTAAAAATCCTTCTTTCTCTTGCAGAATCACAGTGAAAGATTCGTCTTCATTGCAGAGTGGTTTGACCCAAACGCTTCACTTTTTCGACGTTATGAGCTTCTGTATTACCCAGGGGACGGATCTGTGGAGATGGTAAACGGGCCTTTCTTTGCGTGACAGTTGGCGAGGGAGTGAACCTGGGACAGAGAGAGGAGTTGGGCTGCACTTTAGATACGTGTTTAAAAATATTTTTACACATATACTGTTTTAACGGGAGTTCTTTAACTGAAGTGGGGTCATTCAAGTTTTGGACTAAGCGGTAGTCGGTACGCAGTTATAGATAAAGATTACCCTAGTCATAAATACGTCACCATTACCGAAAGCTGTTAGCTCCTCACAAAGCCGCACTGAGGAGGACTGAGCTGAGGCCCTGCTCATTCCTGTGTCCCTTCATTGGAGACCCGTTTTATGGGTGCATCTCTTTGGTCCCGGGGCTTTGTGGAGGCAGGAAAGCAGAATTCGGCATGCCTCTGGGATTTCAGAGGGGCTAATTTGCTGAAATGATTTGGCAGTAAACAAATCTTTACATTCAGGAATTCTAAGAAGTATCAAATTTGTAAGAATTTTTTTATGTTATTACTGGAGTAGCCTAGGAAATATAGAAGTTATAAAGGAAACTATGATTTGCATTTACAGCCAAAACGAAACAACATGTAACCTATCTTTTAATAAAGCAGAATTAAGAACTTTTTGTAGTTCGTGATAAGATTAACATGCCCTGCCTGTGACTGTGTGTTCATTGTAGTGCTGCCTTTGGTTCTAGCACGACGTGAAGAACCACCGCACCTTTCTGAAGCGGACCAAATATGAGGGTCTCCACTTGGAAGATTTATTCATAGGCAACAAAGTGAACATCTTTTCTCGACAACTGGTGCTAATTGATTACGGGGATCAGTATACAGCCCGCCAGTTGGGCAGCAGGAAAGAAAAGTAAGAAAACAATCATATATGTGTGTGTGTGTGTGTGTGTGTGTGTGTGTGTGTGTGTGTATACACATATATATATATATATTTTTTTTTAATTCTGAAAACGTTATGTCCTGCTACCAAATTCTAATTTTTTTGTTTCTATCTTTGGATATTTTTCAGTGACCCAATTCAGTGTTAGGAGATGTTTAGAATTTCGTGGACCAGATTCTGTGACTTGCTCTTCTCTTGGCTTCCACAGTAGTGAAGTCTTAGGCAGTGATTTCAAAAATACAAGCTTTTTATACCCTCTCAGCAGTCATAGTAACATGCATCTAAGTGGAAACTGAGGCTATTTGAGTAGAAAAAGTCTTGGCATGGGGGATAAATATGGTTTATGGGGAAAAAAGTAGTACTTTAAGCTCTAGACTTTCATTGGTAAGATTAGTACGTGTACGTTTATTTATGTTGTTATTGGTGTTTTTGTACATATTTTTACCATTTTACTGCTTTGCTGCTTTTGTTGTTGTTGTTGTTAGTTGATGTATAGGTGTTTCCTAATTCTGGAATATTAAAATGACAATTTTAACATATTTTTCCCTAAGCTTTATTATTATTGTTAGATTGGGTACCTTATTTTGATTTTCTTGGGGAGAATATGTAGTTAACGTAGTTGGTAGAAGTTTTTAAGAGACCTTCAGTACACGTCTCCTTATAATTTATTGTGGTGTTTGATGACACAGGATGACTAAGGGAATGAAACAGTGCTTAGGAATTGAAAGTAAAATCTGCTGAGCTATTTTTATTTTCAAACTTATTCTTTACTTCTTTTCAGAACATTGGCCCTGATTAAACCAGATGCAATTTCAAAGGCTGGAGAAATAATTGAAATAATAAACAAAGCTGGATTCACTATCACCAAACTAAAAATGATGCAGCTCTCCAGGTAGTTTATTGTTAATTTTCAGTTGTGCAAGTCTGAGTCCCTTTTTTAAAAAAAAAAGAATCATCTTTTATCATTCATGCCATTGTTTAAAATTTAAAAAGGCAAAAAAAATAGACAAAAAACAGAATATTAATCTAATCAGAATGGGAGAATGTAAGGCAATTGGTAATCAGTAATTGAACTCTGACCAATTAGCTGTCAGATCGTGCATGCCCCATTCCCTGCGTGTTATCTCCTATCACCCCATCTGCTTAATTTATAACTCCAATGTGTGATCATTGAAATCTCTTAGTGTATCAGGGTAACTCTATATAAAAGTGGTAGAAGAAGAAACAAATGTTGCATCATTTCCATGTGACATGCGAGTGTTATTGTTGAGCTTTTCAAAAGTGATGCATTTGGAACTGTCTGGACTTAGCTCCTCCCGCTACATGTAATTGGGAAACACACCTGTTTACTGCTCTGGAACGCATCCGTCCTATCTTACCAGGTATTTTCTAAGTTACTCAGTGGAAACCAGACTTGCCTGTAGTAGGGACCTTACTGTGGCAGTGAGGTGGAGCTGGCTCCGGCTTCTGTCACCGCGCTAGTGTTTTGTTTGTTTGTGGTCAGGCGTCTTCTCACTGCTGCCCCTGGACCTCTAGTGCACAGAGCAGCTGCCCTTATCTCTCCTGAGCACTGGGGCATGGGTTGCTGTGGACAGCTGACGTCGCTTTGACAAGTCTGATCCCTGGAAACCTTAACAGAACCCCCTCCGTGTAACCCCAACAATGACACACACTTAATTTGTATTTTTCCCCTCTGTGAGATCTCCCAGTTTTATATTTTCTGGGAAAGCAGGAGGCTTATATTTCAAAACACAGAGTCTAGAGCTAGTTTGCTTGTAACCGTGCCCCTTACTAGGCGTGTGACTGTGAACAGTTCACCTCTGTGCTTCAGTTTCTTCCCCGGCAAAGGCTGGTTAGCACGGCGCCTGGGCAGACAGTCGTGAGGTGAAGGTGATGGGGGTTTAATGTATGTACGATGCTTTGAGATGCCTGGCTCATAGTGAGTGTGTCTCGTTGTTCACTGTCAGTAGTACAAGTGGTGGGGGTACTAGTGATGCCATGATTATTTAGTGGAGCCCAAGGCCACGACCTTTATAAGTGGTTAAATTTGCCCCATTTCTGTATGTATTGAGAATGCTTGCTCTTAAAGCAGGCTGTGGAACTGAATTCTGGCGAGATAACTTTGAGTTGTTTTAGTGAGATGGAGCATTTTTTACGTCCCTACACTTTCACTGCCTGATAATTTGGCTTCAAACTTCCCTGCTAGAGATGCTCAAGAAAACTGTGTCTTTAATTGTTTATACCTCCTCATGCATCTCTGTTGCCATTACTGTAGAGTCTTGGGCTTTACCCAACTTAAAAGCTAATGAGCTAGACTGTGACTCTTTCAGGGATGCTGGCAGAACTCTTGTGGCACAGCACGCAGCACGTGGTTCCCCTGGCCTCTTCATGTCCCCTGGAAATAAGGGCATATGGGTGGATGTTGCGCTTACAATCGATTGCATCCCAGCTGAGGAGCACTGAACTTGGGCTACGCACTGTTTCATTAGCAAGCAGTAAACAAGCCTGCTCTTTGTCCCAGAGAGAGACATGACCTCATCTCTCCATGTTCACCACCATCAGCATAACTCTGAGGAGTGGCGGGAACAGAGCAGCCAGGGCCTTGTGTTCTTGGCATGTGCAGTAAGGCGTGTTCACAGCACCAGAGTCCCACGTGTAGCGCCTCCCAATGCTTAAGTCTTTCCTGCTCCGAGGTCAGTTCCCCCGTTATTGTAGTATCCTAAAGGCAGTCGCTGAGTTTCATCTGACTTTGTAGTTCTGGTTCTTGGATCAACTCAGTAGTTAAGGTAGGCACCAAGATAATATTTCATGAAAGGATAAATGGTTAGATCTTTGTGAGCGAATGGTGCATTTCTTTATAAAAACAACAGCAAAACTTCTCTAAATGGTGATGCACTTCTTAGTATCTCTTGCCATCTAAACTTTTAAAGGTGGAACCAGAGAAGAATGATGGAAAAATTCATGTCCTCTCATCCCGGTTTCGGTTTTTAAATTTTGAACGGAGATGGCTGTGGGGCCAGTGAGAAGAGAACAGCGAAGCAGTTTCGGTAGTTTGTTAAGATTTTTTAACTGATGCTAAAGATTACAGTTTTTCTCTCTGAGTAGTTGAGCTGCGTTGAAGAAGCAGAGCTGGTCATTTTGTGGTCTTGCTGCTGCCTCTCCTGACGCGCTCCACCGCGAGTTTCAGGCCTGCGGTTTCGCTTCGTTTCAGGCTGTAATGCAATGTGTTCATCTCACTTTTGTGAATTCTTCCCCTTGCCCTCCGGAATTTTATTTTCTAAAGTTGGTAGTAGAAAGGGCATTAGCAAAAAAAATTGAAAAAGAGGAGAGAGTTGAGCATAATATTTGGTAAAAAAAAATCATTAATTCAAATATAGATCAAGTAGAGGATTTCATTCTCATTTTATTAATGCAAACTAAAGTAATTTTCTTATGTGATTGTTAACTACTGTCATTTTGATAACTTTATAGGAAAGAAGCATCAGATTTTCATATAGACCATCAGTCAAGGCCCTTCTTAAAGTAGGTACTGAATTGGGAGCTAATGGGGTATAATGAAGAAAATCTTAGGAGACCAGAGAGTCGTGATTTTACAATTAAAAATTTTGGTGCATGAGAAAAATCTGTCAAAAGGACCACAGCAACATCTTGCAACTGCAGAGAAGTTTTTTCTAAGAATCTGTTTGGCTGTCCTTTTATTAGATAAGAATCCTTACCTCGTCATTAAATATCTTAAAAGTATAATCAGAAGCAAATAGGATGATTTTAAATTATAGGGAGCAGAGCTTTCTTTTTAGACTTCAGTAGATTTAAAGTGGAGTGGTTATTATATTTCATGTTGAATATTTATTTTTGCTATACTTTAAAGCTTTTACTTTTAGCATTCTCATGTATATAAATCAATGTTCATTGAACCTGTATATTTTAAATAATGTGATATACATTTTGTTCCTTGAAATATAGTAGAAGGTATGTCTTAGAAACTGAATCTATGTTCTAAACATTTGGGTGGTTTTTAAATTTAACTGCCCTTGTGCATGTCATATTACTGTTGACAAAGGAGTGCTTACGTTTCTAATCAATATGGAATTTCCTCAGAAAACTAAAAATGGAACTGCCCTTTGACCCAGTAATTCCGCTGCTGGGATTATACCCTAAGAACACTGAAACACCAATCCAAAAGAATCTGTGCACCCCAATGTTCATAGCAGCACAATTTACAATAGCCAAATACTGGAAGCAACCGAAGTGCCCATCAGCAAACGAGTGGATCCAAAAACTATGGTATATTTACACAATGGAATTCTACGCAGCAGAGAGAAAGAAGGAGCTTATACCCTTTGCAACAGCATGGATGAAACTGGAGAGCATTATGCTAAGTGAAATAAGCCAGGAAGTGAGGGACAAATACCATATGATCTCACCTTTAACTGGAACATAAGCAATAGAAGCAAAAAGCAAACAAAATATAACCAGAGACATTGAAGTTAAGAACAATGTAACAATAGCAAGGGCGGGGGTGGGGGGTGGGGGCGGGGACAGTGGGTAGAGGGGATTACAGGAACTACTATAAAGGACACACGAACAAATCCAAGGGGGAGGGTGGAGAGGGGGGAGGGAAGTGGGTTCACCTGGGGTGGGGTGAAGGGATGGTGGAAAAGGCATACAACTGTAATTAAATAACAATAAATAAATTTAAAAAAAAAAAAAAAAAGAAAAGAAAAAAAAAAAAAAGAAGGATGTTAGCCGAGCTGCTGAGACAGACCTGCTACTTGGCATCCTGCATAGAGTAGTGTTTTCATTTTCAATTAAGATTTTATTTACTTATTTTTAGGGAGAGGGGAAGGGAGGGAGAAAGAGAGGGAGAGAAACATCAGTTGGTTGCCTCTTGCACGTGCCCCAACCAGGGACAGGGCCCACCACCCAGGCCTGTGCCCTGACTGGGAATTGACCCTGTGACCTTTTGCCTTGTGGGACGATGAGCCACACCAGCCAGGGCCAGAACAGTGGTGTTTAAAAATGTTTGATGTAATAAATTTATTATGTTATAGATCATTTTAGGTTTATGGGATAGCGCTCCAGCCAACTGAGCCACACCTGCAGATCGTTTCAAATCAAGCATTACGAACTGTTCCCAAACCTCGTCAGGATGGGCTTATATAATTTTCCTGGAGGTTACTCTTTGTTATGTAGTCTTCGTAAATGTTTACAGCATCTATTGCGGCTCCGGATGTAATGTCCCACGTGCGGTTAGGGTGTGGTGCGTTGTATCCCGTGGATGAGTTCACTGGCTTTCACACTGTGTAAAGAAAGACATGACGGGCTGCAGTGGCAGGGCGGTTTCACAAAGCCACGTCTGGTGGCCAGGCGCGGCGATCCCTGCGCCAGTGCACGAATGCTCACATGCAGTTGCCCAGGAACAGTCTTCAACACGAAGTGACTTAAAAAGGCATCACTGCAGGGGGTCGGCTCACGGAACAGGGGTCACCAGGGAAGGTGCGTGTGCCGCAGTCAGGAGTTAAGGGCACAGAAGGGCTTGTCACACCAGGCTCCTCTCTGTCGATTTAGATGAGAGGCAGACATGGGCTTTGCTTGGGAAGTACGCTGCCCCAGCTCAGCCCGGTCGGGGGGAGGGTGTCGCCCTTTTCACAGTGAAACTTTCTGTCGCTGCCTCACACACACACACACAAGTACAAAAAGAGGCTTTGTTTTGCACACCTGCGGGGCTGTGATTCAGTGCTGGGCTCTCCGTCAAGAGCCAGTGGGTAGGCTCCGACAGCTTAGGGCAGGAGCACGTCACAGCGGCTTTTATACTAATAAAAGGGCATTTCTTGAAAGCCTGTTGATTTCTGTTTTTTATAACTAGACCAACTAAATGCTTGTTGATTGAAAGTTGCTTGTCATTCTTTGAATTCTTATAGTTTTACACAAAGTAAATACTGCAAATACGTTACAAAACATCACTCTCATCTTATGAAATTTTATTTGACTATAATAACAAAGCGCATGAAAATAACAAGGAAGATTTTTCTGTACCTTTCAGAGCAACAGGAAAAGCATAGATCAACTGTATGCATTTTAAGTCGTGAAATAGTCTCAATTCAATGAAAGTGATGCTTCTGCCAACAGTAATAGCTTTGACAACACTGGCAATTCATAGTGAGTCAGGCCACTGCAAGAAACTCAATTTATGAAAAATTGCATCTTGTTCCAGTCAAATTTACTATATCCAGTAGTTCTGAGGTTATAACATCCATGTATGTGTTGAAATACTCAAACCGCACTGTATCTTTATCGTGAAGAGAGACACCCAGGTTGACAGAGATGTGAAGCAAATCCGTCTTTTACCTGTTTCCTAGTGAGCTGATCCAGTTTATTACAAGTGGTCCTATTATCGCCATGGAGATCTTAAGAGATGACGCTATATGTGAATGGAAGAGACTTCTTGGAACCGCCAACTCTGGGGTGGCGCGGTCGGATGCGCCCGGGAGCATCCGGGCCCTCTTCGGAACCGACGGCATCCGGAACGCGGCTCACGGCCCCGACTCCTTCGCCTGTGCTGCCAGAGTAAGGTGTTTTACAGATACTGGGATTCTGCTGTGGCTCGTTAAACGTTTGATGTCCCAGTGTCGTGTTTCTGTCACTGCTGCCTTGGGGCGGATTTATACAGCTATCTTGTGTAGAAATCACCTGGGGCCTCGTGCCTACTATTACAGTGTTTCAATGATCTGCCCCCCTGGTGAGCTGCTAATGTGGTCACGCCAAGATACTCCATTTGAAATACTTGTCCCACTTCTTCTTCCAAAGACTCATTACTGAGGCTCATCAGTGTTTGAATTATTGAGTTTATGTACGAATACCAGTTTATGGACTGTGAATAGTCAAAAAAAGAAAAAAAAAAAAGGCATTACTTGATGTATTTTTTCCTTGACTCCTAACACTCTATTGTCAAGCTTAACATCCTTTTCTTTTCATATATATATATAATATACATATTATATATATATATATCTGGTGTTTACGAAAACGTTGTTCTACAATTATCTCTTACTTTAAATCCATACAAATAAGGTGTCACACTGGGTTCACACCAACGTGGAATTAACACAGTGCAGGTTTATGCTCTCATCGTGAGAGGATTCTCAGACCACACAATGTGCTTTTTAGTCTGGTCATGTTTGAAGTGAGATAGCATTAGACGGTTTTATAGTAATTGATTTTTCTTTTCCTTACAACTCTATTAATTAATTTCTTCAGCTCGCCTTTCAAATTAGACCTGAATCTGATTGCTGTGGTCTCAATCAATGTTATATTTGTGTGGACAACTACAGAAGCCACCTATTTCTTTTCTCTTGTCTGCTTATACTCAATTTATGAAAATTTTACCTTGCCCAAGCAAAATGAACTGTGCCCAGAATGATCATTTTTAAACAAATTGTATTAACAATTCAACTACTGAAAACCCTTCAGGGAATTGTCGTATCTTGTGGAGCAGCCTCCAAAGCTCTGTCTCACCAGGCCCTGCCCCCTCTCCAGCTTCTGCTCCCACAGGTCTCCCCCTGACTCCCTGTGTTCCAGGCGTACTGACCACCTCTGTTCCTAGAAGAGCACGTTTTTGCCTGACTCACTCAGTGAACAGCAAAGGCAGCCAAGTGGTTGGACGGGAGAGGGAGGAGGACTGGAGAGGTCGTGGAAGTGGCCCTGTGGTCCTGCAGGCCACGGCAGTGCACGGCAGTTGGCCATTTCTCTGAGGAAGACGGAGGGCCATCGCAGGTTTTGATTGGAAGATGGACGTGCTTGGCTGGCCGTTTAGAGAGAGCACTCACTCTGTCCGCTGCGTTGAGAATAGACTGTAGAGGGGCCAGGGCAGCAACAGGGAGCCCAGGGGAGAGGCTGTGGCAAAAGTCCAGGGAGATGGTGGCATGGACCAGGGTGGTTGCAGTAAGAGGAATCTATAGATACAGCTTTAAATACATTTTAATGGTGGAAGGTCAAATGATCGAGATTTCTTTCCAGGTTGAATATGGAGAGTATGAGAAAAAGAGATGTCAAGGATTACTCCAAAGCCCTTGGCCAGACCAGCAGAGAGGCAGGCCGTGGCTGGGGTCGGCTGGGGTGCGCGAAAAGTCAGAGGTTCCGAGCTCACACTGCAACTCAGCACACACGCTGGTTGTCCACCTAGAGATGCCAAGCAAAAACCGTGTCCCTGAGTGTGCAGTTTGGGAGAGAAGTCGGGGGGTCTGACATATGGGGGTCACTGGCACAGCGATGGTATTTGAAGCCATGAGCCTGGGGGAGGTGACCAGGGGAGAGTATCACTGGAGCAGGAGAGAGAGCAAAGGGGCAGCCTGTGTCCCTGTAAAAGGTTAGAGAGGAGGAAGCAGTGAGGGAGGGGGAGAGAGAAGGAGCCGCGCATGAGGCAGAAAGGAAGAACTCGGAGGTGATTGTGTCCTGGAGGCCAAGGGGCAAGCCTGTTCTAGGGGAGAGTGACCGGGGAGTCACCTGAGGGGGGGGGGTCACCTGAGCAGACCTGTGAGAGGAGAAGGGTGCTGACACCTGACCGTTTTGCATGTAGGGGTCAGTGGTGAGCTTGGTGACATCAGTGCCCATGGCGAGCTGGCAGCAAAGCCCTGCTTAGAGTGGATTTAAAAGAAAATTGGAGGGTGGGAAGGGACACGGTGAATGCAGACCACTCTTTGGGGGGAGTTTTGCTGCAAAGATGAGCGAAGAAATGAGGTGAGGAAAAGTGGTCAAGTGTTTTTTTAAGAGGAGAAGAGTTACAGGCGTGCTTGACCACCTGCTCACTGCGCGAGCTGGGAGGGGCAGCTGCGCAGTCTCTGAGACCGCGGAGGGAGGGAGATGCTTCTCAGAGGCTTTGGAACCTGGAGAAAAGAAAACCTGCCCTCAGTAATCTGGCCAGCAGTGTTGATAGCTTCCCTACGTGTGGCGTGGTCCGTCCAGCTCATTCCCTTGATTATTTATATAATCTGCAAAGTAAACGCCATTTACACAGTTTCAATTTAATTTGATTCTTTCTTCACTTAATATTATAACATTTTCTGTGTTACTAGATTACTGTCAAAAAAGTAAATTTTAATGGCTGCAGAACACTCTCTTGCGGGGGATATCGTGACCTATTTAAGCCTTCCCTTTTGAACGTTTTGTTAGGTTTGGGGGGGTTCACGTTTGTAAATAAGGGAGCATCGATCATGTCACTTCATATTTCTCAGTGTTTGGGATTATTTTCTGCTAAAGGGTTTCTTATTTGATATTAGGAGAGCATGTAGAGAAAAAGTTCTGGATTTTTAAATATTATAACCTGGGTCATTTACAAAAATGATATTTATGTAAAATTACTGTGTAAAAGTTTGGGAGAAACTTTTAACTAGCAACCATATAGTAATACCTTTATTATTATTCTTACAGATATAATAAAACATATAATAGCGGATTTGTCAAATGTTTTAGTGGTTATCATAGGATTTTATCAGGTGAAATTTATGAAAAAGTGCAACTATAAACTTGACAATTTGTTAAATAAAATGTAGTAAGAAAGCACTATACTTAAAGTTGATCAAACTGATTTTATTAGGGGGCAAAGTTCCATATCTTTATCCTTCCTACGGGCCAATGCAGGGACAAGTAAAGGCCGATGAGCCAGCAGGGTGCTCCCGCAGATGTGAGAGCGGGCTGATGGGAGGGACAGACAGACAGCCCACACAGGCAGTGGGGGAAAGCGAAGGCCTGAAACAGAATTGCCCGCACTCGCCAAGAAGACATGTCCAAGCAGAACCTCTACATTCCTTGCCTTAAACACGTATTTCTTCAGCACATGTAAATGAGTATTTGGATAGCTGATATTTTTATGCTTAAACATTGAGTGAGGAAAGTTGAGACAAACATAATTGGCCAAACAATTGGTGAAACTAGAGGCAGAAGATTTAGTGTGGGTTTTCACCTGTGAAAGGCATCTGATGCTAGGAAGGGCTTTGGAGCCAGCGGGACCCGGGTTGGAAGCCTGCCCTGGCCACTCGCTCACTTGTCAGGCTTGTTACTCAGGCTTCCTGACCGCCATGTTTCTCATTTCTGCAGAGTGGACAGAGAGAGGATTTTGTTTAGCACATGCAGAATTCATACATTTTTGAATTTCAGTTCCTCCCAAGTATTGAGAAGCTACGAGAAACAAAACAAAGTCCCGGCTCGCGTGGAGCTCACATCTCTCTGGAGTGGGGGGGAGGCGCCAGATAATAATGGGCCATAGGACACGTCAGGTGGTGAGTGCTGCGGAACAGACGGAGCAAGGGAAGGGGCCAGGATGAACGGGGCAAGGAGGAGTTGTGTGTTGAGTGGAGGTGTGTGGGACACACTCTTCAATGTTGGGCAGCCAGGGAAGTCCCTGCAGTCCTTGCTTTGAGCCAGACAGGAAGTGGGGGAGGAAACTGTGTAATTGTCTGGGGGAAGAGGGGTGAGGGAAGAACAGGAGTGATTCGTGCAAAGATTCTGAGGCAGGAACATACTCGCTGTGATCAGGGGACAGTGTGACAGCAAGGCCAGGGAAGAGATGTGTTCTGCGGGCACAGGAGGAGAATTTGGAGGGAGAGCTGGGGGCTGGAGTGGCTTGGGCCTTGTGGGACATCTAGGGCTTTAAAATTCGTTCCAGAGAACACAGGTGGGGGGGGCCCACTGGAGGGTCCTGAGCAGAGTGACACCATCTGAGTGGACAAGGTTCATTCCCACTGTTGTGTGCGGGTAGATCCGGCAGGGTGGGGGTGGGGGCGTCGGGGGAAGAGTTGGACTGGAAAGCCCTTTTGACGGTTATCACAGTAGTCAAAGGGAGAGTTCCTGGTGGCAGGGCCAGGGAGGCAGATGGGGGGGTGGCTGGATTCTGAATATGTTTTCAGGGATTTTCTGATAGATTGGATGAGTGGAAAGAGAAAGGGCACCAGGGATCACCCTAAGGTTTTTTGTTGTTGTTGTTTTTAAATTGTTCTGGGGGCAATGGGAAGGCTGGGGGAAAACAGGGTGGAAGTGAGAAGCTTTACGGGAGCCAGTGGAAATCAGGAATCCTGGTTTGGATGTTTTAAATACGAATCATCTCTAAGTGTTAGTGACATAGGTAGGGCTGTGGAGTTTAGGGAGGATGCTCACAGATGACATTGGAAGCCATGGGACTGAGGCACTCTCCGGGAGAGTGGCCATAGGTGGAAGGTGGCAGAGCCCTGGGGCTCTCCAGCACTCAGGGTCCGGCCGAGAGGGACACCATCCTAGGGGACCGAGAAGGAGCCACCAGGGAGGGCGAGAAAGGCCCATGGTGAGGGCATCCCCGGAGGTAGGCAGGGGTCAACACGGCCCTGTCAAGTCAGGGTGAGGGCTGAGAATTCCCCCCGGGGACTTGGCAGTACCAAGGTGGTTAGAGATGCTGCTGATGAGCAGCTTTGGTGGAAGGGAAAGCCGAGAGCCGATTGGGTTGTGAGTTTAAGTGGGAATAGAGGAGAGGAAGTAAAGACAGAATAAAGACCTGTCTTTTGAGGAGCATTGCTGTAAGGGAAGCAGAATGGGAACTCTAGAAGGGTCTGCAGCCCTCCCCCTCCTGTCACACAAGGGTCACGCCATTCACTCATTGGTTACCTGGCGGGACCCAGCAGGTATCTGAGTTTTCACCTGTACAATGCAGGTTGTCTGAGATTATGTCATTGAGGCATCTTGGGCAGGACTAGAAGCTGTATTTCTTACAGTGTTTAATCCAGAAGAAGAATAAAGACAGCAATATTACAGAAAAGTCATCAGTGTCTAATGAACAGAACATTTTATTCTAAAACGTCTTAACACTGAAGTAGCTCAATATATGTGCTACTATTTTAAAAATTCTTCATCTTCCCCACTGGTTTATCTTAAAAATGTATGTCAGTGTGGTACCATTGAAAATGGTACATTTTTGAGTTTTTAGATCCAGTGATGAGTGAGCATTTACTTCGAGCCATTTGGTTTAGGTACTAAAGACCTGCAAACCTATGCGAGTTAGCCCATATCTTCAAATTTGTAATTTGGGGGAGACACTTACCCGAATAAGCACGTCTGTGCAGGAAGGAGCGCTGGGTGCCGGTTGGGGCATCAGGAAAGGCCTCCGGGAGGAGGCGATATTCGAAGTGGTCCTTGCCACGTCGGCAGGGTCCTCTGGAGCTTGGGACAGAGGGCTCTATAAGGAATCGTAGAAATAATAGTGCTAAACGCTTCGAGATGGGGAAGTGTGTTTCAACAAGTAAGAGAACTGAGGAGTGTGCCCATCTGTGATGTGACGACTCCTCATCGCTGGGCTGTTTCGGTGAACCGTGCGGAAAACAGCACAGCCAGAACCCAACTGTGGGGCGTGGTTCAGCCGATGCGATTTCAGCCCAGGCCTGTAGTCAGCTAATCAGTTGTAACCAACTGTGATCCTGATTCTCGAGTACTAATCTCTCTTCCTATAAAGATTTCTCAGTTTTTGGTTTTATTTTACATATTTCGATGAAATGTTGAAAACTGGACTTGGGTCTCATGACTTAATGCTTTGGGGAAAATAAGAACCTTATATCGGTTACTTCTAATATTCAAAATACCTTAAGACATTATCAGTTTCAATCACGGGTCAGAAGGATACATATTCTCATTGCTCTAAGTAATACTTCTTTGTATGGTCTTTTGATTCTAAGACTTTCAACAGGATTTAGTTCATTAGTGTTAATCAGTTAAAATCATTTTTAGAAAATTTGAAGTGAAGAATTTATATTACCAAACTTTAAATGTAAATGTACAGTTCTTCCTCTCTCACAAAAATATGCTAGGAGTTCAAGAGACGAGATTCCATAGGCTGACGTCATTTCTCTCTGTTTTTAGGAAATGGAGTTATTCTTCCCTTCGAGTGGAGTCTGTGGACCCGCGAGCACGGCTAAATTTACCAACTGCACCTGCTGCGTCATCAAGCCCCACGCCGTCAGCGAAGGTCAGAGCTTGTTGAGAATGACGTACACGATTCATTTTATTTGTGAGAACTTCTTTGGCTAACGTCTATTTTCTTGATGTATTTTACATGTGGAAATTAAAGTATACCTGTAACATTGCATTTATCGTTTCAAAGGCACATGAAGGTGCCTTTGAAAATATGAGGGCCGGATCTGTCTAGATCTACATTTACCTTTATCTTTGCATCCGTGTGTTTTTGGAAGGTACTCCTTGGGTTGCCCATCACGGCCATGCTCACCCTGGCAGGCCTGGGTTCCTGCCCTTGTGGCCCGTGTCCTCTTCGCCCAGCCCGTAGCTGTGGCTCGGTGCCCTCACTTAAGCGGCACTGCTGATGTACAACCCCACCGGCGTCTGCCCCGTCTGCAGTCGGCCCCTTCTGGGAAGGTTGAGGAAACGTCCCTCTGTCCTCAGTGTCTACAACAAAGTTGGTCGACTAATATACAGTATGCGATATTAAATACGTATACACGCGTATGTATATGACAGCTAGATAGATAGTTGTGTATATGTGAATGTATACTGAGAGTTTGCAAGTTTTTCGTATTTCTTTTTTTGTCTATTTTAGTCTGTTGTATATATTTTTGTCAGCTATCCCAAATCCTTTTGGAAGTGAGATGGGATATAGTTTAAAACTCACCCTTAAAAAATTAGAATATACTAAATAATAAACATAATTGAATGGATTAAAAATTTTTTTCTGAGTGTTAAAGTAATTCAGGTATACAGCAGGAAATAACAGAAATTAAACAAGCAATAAAAGTTACCTGGTTTTCATCGTCTGGAGGTAGTCATTGTTGATATTTTGGTATTTCCTGTGAATCATTTCATTCTGCATGTGTGTATGGGCGTGTAACAGATGCACACGGATGTAATTGTTCACATGGTGGAGATGTGGGACTGTAGGCTGCGGGTTTAATTTAATTTGGGGAGCATTTTTGGCTGCTCTTAATTCTTCACGAATATTTGAATAGTTGTACACTATGCAACCATATAATGCAATATAATATTTGGATACTTAGAGAGTTTCAAGTTTTTGGATGTTAAAATGAAAGCTTTGAAGAATATTTTTATACTACATCAATATTTGACACTATCTCTGATCATTTCCTCTGGCTAGTTACCTAGTAGTAGAATTATTGGCTGAAAGGAAAAGATCTTGTTGCATAATTAATCCTCCTTTAATTATTTAGGACGTACTTGAATATCTTTTAGATCTTTGGGACCATAATTCCAGGGAAGCAACATGCATAATGGGTAACAAACATTTATGGAGGACTCACCACTGTGTGCCAGGTGGTAGACTGAGTACCTGTGCATTACCTCTTCATCTCAGCAGTTCTGTCAGACAGGTGGAGAATATGTACACACACACACGTATACATACACATACATACATATATATATATATATATATATGTATGTATGTCATTCTTTCCCGGATAAATGAGGCTCTCGGGGAGCAGGTCATGTCCCCCAGCTCAGCGCAGGGAAGCCGGCGTAAGCCCTCCTGTGGCCTCCATGTGGTCCCTCCCCACGTGCCCCACAGAAGCACCAGCAACCCTCACATGGTCGGCGGCACTTCCACGGGCGGCAATGGTAGCATTTGAAATGGCAGGTGTTGACGTTCTGTGAGGAAAAATGAGGACTTTATGTTACACTCATTTTTCTGACCTGGACACAGACACACGCACACACGCACGCACACACACACACAAGACAGACATGCATTTTCATCTGATGAGACAAGCTCTCGTTAAAGGCCTCAACTGGATAAAAAGCTTAAGTTTGGCATCTTAGTACATTCATTTTGATCTTAATCTGATTTAATTTTTTCTAGGAAAAAATGTGCATGGAGATAGAAATAAGATAGAAACTAGATGTAGACTTTCATACTTGCACAGATAAGTACCCCCGATCTGTTAAAAATGACTATATGAGTGAAGGTGATGTCAGGAAGACTAACTGCACAGGTTTACACAGGTTTGACTCACTCTCAGAGCTTCTCTTTAAAGATTAACTGGAGTTTACATATTTATATTTGGTGCATAACATTTGAGGCAAGCGAGTTAAAGAAATCTTTGTGAAATTTAATCAGATGGCAGAATAAACTTTGTCATTTGAAGGCTTTTTTTTTCCTTTTATTTCTAAACTTCGATTTTAGGGACACTTTAACACCATTTTGAAATATGTCACTAACCCATGAGCTTGGAGTTAAACTGTGGCTACAGTAAAATACAGTCTGAAGTCTCACATTGAATTTATCACTCGAGTCGCTCAGCCCCCTTTCAGTGGCTGGTTTATGTTTATGTTTTTCTCTAACGACCCCATTCCCTGGCCTGTTTCCTTTCACCTGTGGTCTGGTGCGGGGGCGAGCGAACACGAGATTGAAGAAAACATTGCTGATGAGAGAGCAGCCGGAAAGGGACAGGGCCGTTCGACCCCCAGCTGCCCGGAGAGGGCCAGAGTAGCAAAACCCGGGCATTGCTCATCACCGTCCGCAGAGCACCCCTGACGGAGCGGCGGTAGACTTCACAAGGGAGAGGTCATGGCAGATTGCGTGTAGACCTTAGGAGTGGGAAGGTGGGCCTGTCGGTGCAGTGAGCTGATTGAAACCGGGCAAAGTTCCTGATGCCCCAGTTTAGGGTCAGGGGGACGGTGAGGCAAGGGTCTCAATCAGCTCTCGTGAAGGCACAGCTGTTTGGTGAGTGAGCTGTGGACCGAGTTGAGGGGACGTGGTGAGAAGGGGACTGTTTGAGCGGTCTGCTGTGGGGCGAGTGCACTCTGGGGAGTTCCTGACACGCACAGTGAAGTCACGTACTGATTCACAGCCTTCTCTTCGTGCCCGAGAACTTCTTAGCACAATGCCAAAGTCATGTGGATGGAGCCGCCTCAGTTCTTAGTCCTAGAGTTCATCTATGATGGATCCAGTGGTTCTCGCCTCGCTTCCAAGAGAGCGAGAAAAGGGCTTAGTTTGTGGGACAGGTGGTGGAGGAAACAGTACTACGGCAGACTCGGCATTTGCGGTTGTGTTAGGTATGTAGATTGAAATACAGGGTCCGGCACAAATAACGCCCCCTTTTTTATTACGAAACCTTTTATTACCAAATCATAAGCATGCAATTCTGCACCATGACAGTGTCACACTAGAGCACACCGTATGACATTTTAGGTGATATGTTCAAGTTAAAACTATCAGTTGTTGCACCCAGTTTATGACCCTGCCGAGCACAGGCAGGCGGGCCTCACTCCTGCTGGACCCTGCATATTTTGTCATTTGGGAGACTCGGGTTTGAAAAGGGGAGGGAACCGAGGTGCCTGTCTCTGTGTTCCTGTTTCTTTTTTAATTTCAAGACTATGCAGCGTGTTCGTTTTGATGGCCTCGGTGTTCTTTATATGTAGTTAGTCTGATTCCATTGATAACTGAATTGTACTCCGAAAGCAGGCTGCACAGGCTTGCGTTCTGGCTCCACTACCTAGCTACCAGGGTGTTGGATGAACGCGTTGGCCCCTTTCTGCCTTGTTCCCTCATCTGCGTCAGGACAGCAGTTGCACACCTTCCTCCCAGGGTCACTGGGAGGAGTCAGCGCGTGGCAGGTGACAGCGAAGTGACTGCAGGATCAAGTAAACGCAGGGGTCAACGGCCTAAGCCTGGGCCCGGCGGAGGGCTGTACTTGTGGGACCTTACTGTTATCGCGGTCGCTCTGCTTCTCCCACTCCCATGACTACCGATGTGTCATTGTCTTTCCATTTTTCAGTAAAGCTGAATGACTCCTTATAACAAAGCGATAGCCTAAAATGCCAGCGAAACCCAGTCTTCGCATCTGTCATCTGCAGAAGGAAAGAAACTCCTTAGCGTTGTTTAAGAAACAAAGCGCTTCATCGTTTTCCTCAGTTGCAGTCGGGGTCCAGTGGCTGCCCACGAAGCGGGTTATTGCTCGCCCTGTGTTGCCCCGGCGGCCATCCTCCGTTACCTGTCCTGACTGCCCCTCAGGTGGGCACCGGGCAGGAGGAGGTAGCCAGATCCGGGAGAGCGGCCTCCGCCCTTGTCATGGCCCCAAAAGTTCACCTTCTGAAGTATTAGAGGGGGGAGTTTAGTCCAGCATTTTTTCTCATAACAGATTTCTGCATTAAACAGCTTTACGGCATTGTTCGTAATGTCGTCCTCTCTGAAATTTAGTCTCTTCCTCAGGAAAGTGAGTCTAGGTGGTTAAAAGTTTCCTCTTGGCTTTTAATCCCAGATATTCTGTTACTTGTAAAATTGTGCAGAAAATTCTTATAAAAAAAAGTTGTATTCTGCATCTCAGCGTTGTGTTTTGGCTGTAAAAATTATTTTGTTTCATGGAGGCTGTTTGAAAGCAATGGTAGATTTTATTGTAAAAAAGACATATAATAGAGACAGTTTTGGGGTTGTCTGTTTGCATTTCATTTATTAAGAAGCAAATTATTTAACAGAACATTGGCCAGTGTGTAAATGTAATGCCAGAATTGTCTCGATATGTAATTGAAACAGGACTGTTAGCAGCAAAATTATCTTTATCAAGTTCCCCACTTCTAAAAACCGGGCTGCTCTTCCTCAGCACCTCTTTCCGAGTTTTGGTTCCCTCCCCGAATGGCAATTCGGATGCGAGGCAGGCCAGCAGCCCTGCAGAGACCTGCCACCTTGTGGAAGCCCCCAAATTTGGGCTTATCGAATTGGTTACATCCCAGCTTTCTCCATAGTTGATTTTATTCAGGTGATTCAGCTTCTGGGCTACTGTGGAAGAGACGTGAACCTTTTGGTGTAAAGAGATTGGATTTAAACATTGTAAATGCGATTCAGTCTCAATAAAAATTCTTGGAGTGGGCCAGCTTTGCTTAGCATGACACAGTTTTGGAGTTTTGTGGTGGTTTTATGTGCTATCTGAAATCGTGAACAGTAAGGGAATTTGTAACAGATGCACCAGGTGCATTGAACTACATGTAACACCCTGACTTTGAATGTGCAGAGCTTGGCATGCATTTCTTTCTTTCTTTTTTTTTTAAGATTTTACTTACTCATTTTTAGAGAGAGGGGAAGGGAGGGAGAAAGAGAGGGAGAGAAACATCAATGTGTGGTTGCCTCTTGTGCGCCCTGCACCAGGGAACCTGGCCTGCAACCCAGGCATGTGCCCTGTCTGGGAATGAGACCGATGACCCTTTGGTTTGCAGGCTGGCACTCAATCCACTGAGCCACACCAGCCAGGGTAGCATGCATTTCTGAAACACAGTTTATAGGCAATGAAAACAACTCGTGAATGTGTACGTTATGGGAGCTTGAAATGAAATTCGTGATTTAGCAATTAATAGGGAACCTCAGGAGTTCTGCTAGTCCCTAAAGAAGAATCTCAACACCCGAAATTCTTCTGTAAATTAGTTTTGGCAGAACACAGCCTGCCATTTATCTGTGTATTGTCTGTGGCTGCTTTTGTGCTACAATGGCAGGGTTGAGTAGTTGCAACAGGTAACGGTATGGCCTGCAAAGCCTAAAATGTTAACTCTCTGACCCTTTACAGAAAGAGTTTACTGACTTCTGCCCTGGCGTTTCTTTTTAATTGACCCTACCTAAATTTAGCATGTGTACCTAACTCTAAATTTTATTAATACAATTTAAACTTGTTCACACTCTCCAGATTTTTTCTAAGACAAAGATTTTAAAATGCTTTAACAGCCACTGAAATCTCCTCCCGTCTTCCAAGTCATTGATGTGAGAATGTTTATTCCCCTTCCTTCAGACTTTTTATTGAGCTTATTGATGTACAATTTACGTAGCGAGCGTACGTGCACACATCAAAGTGTGCGGGTCTGATGCCGTGTTGTCGTGTTTCAAGCTCTCAGCCCAGGCACCAGGCCCTTCATGTGCAAGCTGGGTCTGCTCTGATGTCTCCTTGGAGGCACGTAGCGGAGGTGACCGAGCGAAAGGAGGACTGACGGGGCCTTTCGCATTAGAGGGTCTCTGTCCGCGACACATGACGAAGCAATGAAGAGTCACCCTGTCTTTTTTATCTTTGGAAGTCAGGACTTGCTCCTCACACCTGACAGGAATGAAGAAGCATCTGTTGCTAGGCAGCCACGGCACTAGCACCTAGCAACTGTGCAGTGTGCTGCAGGAACTAGTGATGGGTATTGCTGGTGAGGGACCTGGACAAGGCTGCCTGAATTAGAAGAAGCAAGCCTCTAGACAAAGGAATGGCCGACCGCCCTGTGAAAGTCCCAGGCGAGGGTGCTTGTAGGACATAGTGTTCGGAACGACGGTTACCCTTCCATGGCTTGGCCCTTGCTGGTTGTGACCTTGGAGGGATTTCTGGGCCTCGCTAAAGTTGCTTTTTTTTTTTTTTTATCTGCAAAATGAAGGTGACAGAACCTGCTTCATAAGCAAGTTAGTACAAGTGATGTACTCAGAACAGTTTGCGTAGTGAATGTTCAAGAAAATGTTAGCTGTTGATACAGTAATTGTAGAAATTATATCATGTGATACATTTTTTAAAACCCTGATTCTGCAGTGTTTCAGTTATCTATTGCTTTATGAAAAATCATGCTAAAACTTAGTTACTTAAGAAACGTTTTATTATCAATACTTCTCACAGTTCTGTGGATTACCGGGGCTCACTTGGCGATTCCGCTCTGGTGGACCTGGGGACACGTGTGTGACTTCTGAGATGGGTGTCTTGGAAGTCAGAATGCAGCTTTACACTTTTGTAACTTTAGAAGTATGAATGTTGCCAACTTAAAAATACCCCTTGCAAGCGTAACTATTTAAATTTCTTTTATAGTCCTTCTTTTTATATTTTGAAAAATACTTAATTTTATGTTTTGGTAAACATTTTAAAAAGAAATTTATGTAATAAAACTTTCAAATAGCATTTTTTTTACGTATTTGTGGCATGTATCTTCTAAGTTACTACAGCCCGCACTGAGACCTCTGGGACATCCTGTACGTCGTGTGTCACTTAAGGGACCGTATTTATTGGAAGGAGTATTATTTCATTCGGAAATAGGTTGGAAACTTCATTTTCCCCTTCCCTTTCTTTACTTTTTTAATGCCCTAGGATCTAGTAGTCGCCGTTCATGGGGTGATGTTATTGGCACCTGCCTTTGAGATGCAGACCTTTAACCACTGGGACCCAGGCACACCCAGAGAGGTCTGGGGGCACAGGGTCAGTGCGCCTTTCTGCGCAGAGCTGTCCCGAGGATGCACACACCGCTCCCCTTGCCTGTGTTTCGTCAGTCACGTGTCTGTTAGAGGACCAAGATCCAGGCTCGTGGGAACAGATCTGAAAGAGCTTGTAGCGAAGGTTGTGCAGCCCCATTCCCGCCTCAGAGGAACCCCAGGGGCTAGCCTCTGTGCCTACTGCTGAGCCCTCCTCTGCAGAAATGCACAGTGACCGAAGAAGGACAGGCCTTTCTTCCAGGAGGCTGAGGTCCTGCTCTTCAGGCTGCACCCTTCCCCCGCCCCAGGAGCTGGGCGCATCCTTGTGGAGGGGAGGGGCCAAAGATGCGGGGCTCGTGGTGTTACTTTATCAGGTCGTGTTTTAAAAATGAAAAGCTGCCGTAGCGTGATCTCACGCTGTTCAACTTTAAAAGATGATTCAGGTTACACGGCGGATTATAAATGCTGAAACGCTGACAATATAATTATATCTGTTCCTTATGAGGAAGAAAAACAGCACACATCTAAAAAAAAATGGTACCTTACTAAAGGTCTCTGAAGAGCTTGGGTTTCCAATGACACATACAAAGCTAGGAGGAGCCAGCACTTCAGCAGAAGGCTGAAGGGGCACAATCGCTGCAGTTGCATTTGGAGTGGGTTCAAGAACAGTCCTCTGCTCTGCTACACCGTCACTCACCTTTTTTCTCCGCAAGGCCTGTGGTCCAACGCTCCTACCCGTTTCGGTGGTGAGTTCATTTGTCATCCATCCCAAGTTCCCGTCTAAGCGCCTGGCCGTGTGGCCACGGGGTGGCCTGTGTCTGAGCAGAGTGCACGCGGCTACCCTTCTGGTCTTTTCTGCAGGACTGGTTTCCTGGTGATTCTTACAGAACAGCCCAGGTGTCAACGGGGAGGCTTGTGGTCTCTTTCAGTTTTGTATCTCAATTACAGTTTATGTCCGAGCGTATTTTGTATTAGTCTCAGGTGTGCAGCAGGGTGTCCAGGCAGTCACATACTTTGTGACTGTCACAGTGATTCCCCCCATCGTCCCACAAACAAGGACAGAGACTCCCTCTGGGCTGGGGGGAGACTGACTTTCACCACACACACATTCCTTCCATTGTGCATGTTTTCCAGTGAAGAATGGCCTTAAAAATTAAATGATAGAGGGTAGGGTAGAGACAATTAAGACAAAAATTCAAGAGTGAAGAATTTCGCACACTTGATTTTCTTGTTCGAAGTAATGGCATAAGGAACAATGCGATTGGAAGTGGAAATCGTAGGCTTTTCAGGCGACATTAGCCTTTCTCATGGCTGGGGCAGCGGCCCCTGCTCTGTCGTCCTCAGACCTCGCTGGCTCGCTGTCATAGTTCTCAGACGTCAGTGTGCGCCCCACTGCAGAGTGTGGACCCGGCCCCGCCTGCAGAGCGTCTGAGTCCATCCACGTGCACCTCCAGCAAGTTCCCAGGTCACGCTGGCACTGCCTGTGCAGGGCCCACACCTCGAGGATGGCCGGACAGCGGAGTACCCCCACGTAGACCAGGCTGGGGAGAGAAGAAACCGGAGTCGCGTCCCAGGGCGAGCTTCCAGCAGGCTGGGGGAGCAACAGTGAGAGAGTCTGTGGGTCGCGCAGCCGCATCCTGTCTGTTTTGAAGCCCATCTGTGAAGGGCAGTGTAGGTCTTGTCAGCTGGGGATATCAGAGCCATTAAAACCCAGAGAAGAAACAGTGTTCATGAAATCAGGGGCTGCAATTTGTGGGTAACTGTGACCTTGAATAGCTGGAGTAAACAAAAATCAATGTACCTATTAAAAAATTGCAAAACACTACCTTTGAGACTCTCTTTATAGGTTTGGTTGTTTTTTTTTACAAAAAAAAGACAAATAATTTGAAAAAAGGGAAAAGCTTTATTTTCTTTGTTTTGCTGATGTTGGAGTTCATGGATCTATGGTTTTGAATTACTTTCCCAGTCTTTTTTTATTTCCGTGTTTGCCTATAAAACCAACAGACCTCCACGAATGGGTTACAGCACGCAGAGCACTTACATAATTATGCTCACGAAATTCTAGAGACGCGAAGTCTGCTTCTGAGGGGACTTGGCTTGCGCCACCCTCCCTGGCCTCCTTTAAGATTCGGGAGGGTCTCACCCTCCCAGGGCCCTGCGGTGTGTGAGCTCACCGTTCCTCCGACTGTGTGAAGCCTGGTTTTCGGGAATAAGCCGGCAGTGACTTGGGACTTCTGACAACCCGTGTGCCTGATATTCCAGAATGTTCAGTCTCTGGCCGGTCTCCTCCACCCTCTACTTTGTTTTTGTTTCCCGTGGACTGTCTTTGTTTTAAATTCGTGATCTTATTTCCACTGCACTAGCTGATCTTGGCTTCTTGTGCTCTGCTGAGCCTGTCCTTGTCTTCCCAGTGAGGAGGAGACTCTTGACTGCATTTTCCTAGGGGTTTCAGATCCTGTGGGTGTCCTCTCCTGTCCTGCACTGGTGTGGAAGCTGCCTCGACTATTTGCTACTCACTTAACGACACTACAGTAAATTTTAATATGTGGAGTTACCGTGTGGGTACATCTGTAAAGCTGTGTTGGTTACCCTTAATTGCCTTTTGAGGAATTTATGGAATCTGTGCTTGTTAGGGTGTTGGTAAGGAAAGAGGCATATTTCAGGTCCAGGTGGGTGGCGGAAGTGGAGATTCAGCGATGCTGCTCGATGAACCGGGTCTGTCTTTTGTAAGCCTGTTTGCCCCTGGAATGGATTTTGTGCTTGGCTGATGGGGGAGTTTGAGATCCTTGAAGACCTCCGTTTAACGGTTCTGCTGACTCCAAAGCTCTCGTCTGCAGGTGATTCAGTGTGATCGGACAATAATTTGCTCACTAGACGGCGGACAAGCGCAGGCCTTTGCAGCGATCTGATCTGTGGGTTTACCTTTTCATCTGTTGAAATTCCTGGATGGTCATCCGTGAAGTGGGATTGCCTGGGTGCACGCAGCTGTCTGGGAAACAGCTTGTCCACCTGGTTTTGATGCTTACGGTTATTGGTTATGCATTTTGCCAGGATTAGTATTAAATTCCTTCTGTTGAATTTAGCAATGCCTGTGATTTCTTTTGTATTTTGGCATTGAAAATTAATCTAAGTGCCTGTAATCTCTAGCTTTGATTTGTCTCAACATTAACACATTTTAAATACACCCCAGCCCTATTTTTTTTAACTAAAATACCTTTTATTTCTTTTTCACTAGATTTACACTTTAAAAGAAATCAAATTTCTCCAATTTGATTTAAATTGATGGTTAATATTAAACGTATCTTCTCACCTATCAGTTTTGTTAGTTCATGCTCTCTGCACTATATCAGGGTTAAAAATTCTCATATAGGTTTTTACCAAACAGCACGTGAGACTTCTGGGCTGACATTGTTCCATTTCTCAGCTCCGTTTCTTACCCCCGCTGTTTACTGTCTCTGCCAGGTTACGGTGAGTTTCTCGTGTGATGGCCTGGCGGCCGCTTCAGAGTTACGTATCCTCAGTTGTTTTGCTCACCAGAGTGCTCTTTTCACGGGCTCTGATTTCTGAGTAGGGTTTTGTTTCCATCTATTTATATCTGACTCTCGCAAGGAGTAAGTTTAACATTCACGGTAAAGGAGTTTTTCATTTGTTTCGTTCTGATTTAGTTTTTCCAGAGTTAAGGCTGGGTTTCTTGGCTGTGCGGTTTTTTTCAGCTGTTCGGGTCACTGTACAGATGTTATGGTATCAAGGGAAGATATTAAGACTCCAAGAAAGACCTTGACATCAAGATAAGTTATTTCTGCAGGAAGTATTTTTGACATAGAGACTTGTAAAAAGATTATAACTACTAGATTTTTAACCTTGAAAATCTATTTTGTCATAATTTTGAAGAATATTGACCATCTGCTCTGTTAAGGACTTAACTTTTAATGATTTTTCTCTCTGGAAAACAGTTTCTTAGAATCACTAGTAGATGGTAAAACGATGATCATTTCCTGTGTTTTCCTTCAAATTTGATAAGCATAAAATGGTAAGAAGGAGGGAACCTTAAACTCTAAATAGTCAGTACATCGGGTGAAGATCTGAATGGTTCAAAATTTGCTAGATATGCATTCTGTATTCTCTGTTACTGATTTTGTAGTGTACATTAAGAAGATCAGAAAATATAAGTTGCACGCATATAATAATGTATATTTATGCCAGGCTGTAAGGGAGGTCAACTTTTATTTTTACCTCTTAGAATTTAGGGGGTGGGGGGTGGCCTGAGAATTAAATTGACGTATGGTAGATCAAGAGGAGAAAAGCATACAAATTTATTTATGAGAAGTTTCACGTGGCACAGCAGCCTTTGTGAGGAATGAAGACCCATGGAAATGGGGAAAACCTACTTGCCTTTTATAGTAAGTCGAACAAAGCGAGGCAACTGGGCCAACTGTGGAAAAATGACTAACCTGTGCGGAGAGACCGAAGGTGGTAAGAACTATTCCACCGGGGTCTGGCTGTGTAGAAGTCTCTCTGTCTCATTTCTCGTCCGTGAGGGTAAGGTTGCTGCTTGCTGCCTGGGTTAGGGAGGACGTCTTTCACGTGGGGTTCCATTGCTTGCTTTTAGGACAAAGAAGGAAGATCGGAGTGTTTTTCTCGTATTTGCTCTTTGTGCGGTGCCTTTAGCTCCAAGTCGCCCACATACCGCAGCAACATATCTCGAGGTGGCATGTGCCGAACTTCTTCCACGGGCACGACTTGTTCAATGGAATGACATGCCCAAGGCAGTTAAAGGTTCTGGCTAATTTATCGTGAGGTGACCTCAGATTCTGGGGGCACGTGGAATTGGGTCTAAAACGTACCTCTGCCACTTGCCAGTTGTCAGGGCATGTCATTTGTGCCTCGAGTGTCAATGTCTGCAGAGCGCGGATGACAGTGGTGCTTCCCTCTCAGGGCTGCTGTGGGGACCGCATAAAGTAACATGGCCAGCACACGCCATGCGCCCCAGGGAGCAGACCGGCTGCTCCCCCACGTTGGTGTGGACTCGCCTCTGGCAGGTGGCTGCCCTGTCAGAGGCCGCACTTCCTCCTCACTTCCTGGAATGGCTCTGTCACCGGCTTCGTTGAAAGGCCCAGCTCGCTCCTCCATTGAGTTGCTTCTGCACCTTTGTCAGAAATCGGTTGGGCCTACTTGTGTGGCTGTTCCTGGGTTTTCTCATCTGTTCCATCGATCCATGTGTCTGTTGCTCAGCCAAGTACCACACGGTCTGGACTGCTGTAGCTAAGTCAGGAAATGGGTAGATTGATTCCTCCTACTTGCTACTTGGTTTTTTAGAAATTGGCTTTGAATTGTTTTAGACATTCTAGTTACTTTTCCGCATAATTTAAAAATAATCTCATCTACATCTACAAAATTTCACGCTGGGATTTTGATAGGAATTACGCTACATATATTGTCAGTCTCTGAAGAGCCGACATCCTTACTGTGCTAAGTCTTCCAGGCCACACACACCGCCTGACTCTCCGTGCGTTCAGGGCTGCTCGCCAGCAGCCTGTCGTTTCCACGCCCGAGTCCGGGGCTGTGTCGTTAGATTTACGCCCAGCAAGGTTTCCTGTCCGAGGGATCGTGGATGGTACTGTGGGTTCAGTTTCAGCGCTCACACGTGCACACTAGTAGATGGATGTGCAGCTGATCTGTAGATATGGAGCTTGTATCCTGCGGCTACTGACACCAGTTACTACTTCCAGAGTTCTTGTAGTTTTTAAGGATCTTCCACATGGACAGTCATGCCATATGCGATAGAGACGGCTCGATTTCTTCCTCCCTGGTCTGTGGCGTTTTCTGTTTCCTCTCCTGCCCCTGCCCTGCCCTCCCCCTCTTACTGCCCTGGCTTCAACTTCCAGCCCCAGCCTGAATGAGAACATGCCAACGGGCAGCTTGCCTTTCCCCATGAGGCACAGTGTGAGCTGTAATAGTGATGATGATGATGATGATGATGATTGTTATTGGTAGATGGTCTTAATGAAGTTCAGGAAGTTCCCTTCTATTCCTTTTAACGTTTGAGACTTTTTTGATCATGAACAGGTTTTGAATTTTTTCCAAATTGTTTCTGCATCAGGGTTATTTTGATTTATCTTAGCCTTTTCGTGTAGCAGTTTATACTGACTGATTTTTTAAAACAATGAACCAGGTCTGCACCCCTGAAATGCACCTCACTTTGTCATGGTGTATCGTTCTTGTCATATATTGCTGAATTCTATTTGCTAATATTCTGTTAAGGATTTTTGCATCTGTATTCATGAGGGTTATTGATTTGTATTTTTACTTTTTGTATTGTCTGGCTTTGGTATTAGAGTAATACCAGTGATACTAATACTAGTTTCATAAAATTAATTGCAGTTGGAATTATCTTACCGATGTAAGTTTATATCTACCTTTTCTAACCTAACATTGTAGTTTGATTTTTCTGTGCAATTAAATAATTTTTGAAAACATAATTTTGAAGTCTGAATAACAGGCAGCTGTAAGAATGTGCTGCTTTTAATCTAACCTTTTCTTGTTTCATTAGAATTTTTTTTAATTTTTATGATTTTGTGGTTAGCATTTTCCTATATAAATCATTGCAAACATTTAACCTTAGAATAATTCAAGAAATGGAATCGTTATGTCAAGTGATAGGAACATTCGTAGTTTTAGGTGAACCCCCCTACCCTCAGACGGAGGGCTCCAGGGAACCGCAGGCGGGACTGCATCAGCAGTCTGTGCCCCCTTCGGCAGGGTTTCCCTTTGGAGGAAAGAGGAGTCCTCGTTTTGAGTGGCTGTGTTGTTATCCGGCTTTCACTTGGTTACAAATGTATCCTTTGAGAAATAGGCCTATCATTTGTTGTCCTCCCTCAGCCGTTGCAGTGAAAATAGCACTGCTTGGCCGCAGTCGCAGTAACTGCTAGATGAAGATGCACACTCAGCCACTGAGGCTTACTGGGGTTTAGGTGAGCATCCAGAAAATGGTGTGTGTGTGTGTGTGTGTGTGTGAGTGTGTGAGACAGAATTCGATTTGACTTAAAACAAAACTTAGAATGTTTTTACAGAAAATGAATGGCATCTCAAAATCAGTCCCCGACTTGCAGAGTTCACAGACCCCAAGACCAAATCGCTCACGCTGCTCCCCAGGGTCTTCATCTGTCTGGGTTACGTTTCTCTTCCTTTTCAGCATTTTTTTTCTTTTTTGACTTCTTATTTCTGTGAGAACATGCTCGCTTTCCCCCAGATTTGTGTGACGCTTGTGCCTACCTCTTCAATTATAATTTGATTATTTCTCTTTCAAACTCTTCCTTTGCATCCTTTATGTATTTAGTACTTTGGAATTTTATTTTTTGTAATATTAATTTTAATTGTTTGATTTTCATATTCTCTATATCGCTAAAGTTCAGAGCCCTGTAGGCAAATAGTATCTTAAATGTTTCTTAATCTTCAGGATCAGCATTGGAATTCCTGAGTCACTTACTAAGTAAGTCAAATAACAATATAATACTCTCGATATTAAGGATTTAGTTTTCCTTGCAGAAATATGCTATTTCTTCATATAGAGTGTAAGCAAAGTAAAGTAATTTGATGTAGGAAGCTTATGTTTCTAAGGCACTGGACTGGCTCAGGAGCTCTGCACCGTTCACCCGTTCGTTCTGCATTTTCAGGGCTGCTGGGGAAGATCCTGATCGCAATCCGAGACGCGGGCTTTGAAATCTCAGCTATGCAGATGGTACGTAGTCTGACACAAGTTACAACCCACTGAGGAGGCTTTTCTGCGTAAGATTTAAAAGTGTTTGACATTGAATTTTCTCTGTGTGCTGAATGCATCAAAATACAAAAGAAATACAGTTACTGAACTTGATAGTCTTATAATCAAAAATGTTTTTGAAATTATTTGACCCATTATAATCTTTCACTGAGAGAACTAATATTCAAATAGTACTCCTAATTTATCAAAGCTTATATGGTAGCTTTATATGATTCTTGGAACTTTGCTTGCAAATATGGACTAAAACAATGTATTTAGTTTTTGAAAATGAAAAATAGAATTAAGCTAGCCAGCCTGCAAACCAAAAGGCTGCTGTTCGATTCCCAGTCAGGGCACAGGCCTGGGTTGTGAGCCAGGTCCTCAATTTGGGGAGTGTGAGAGGCAACCAATCGATGTTTCTCTTTCTCCCTAAGTTCCCCTCCCTCTACAAATAAATAAATAAAATCTTCTTAAACAGTAGAATTAAGCTAAGTAGTTATAATGAATTTTCTGTTGCCTAGATTTGTGATTGAGAAGGAGGGAAGAGAATCATTTCAGCTTTTCCCCTGACCCGGGCCTTTTTCTGGCTCCTGGATTTTCCCTCCAGCATCTTTTTTGGAGTTGCGACATTTCAGCCCCTATGTGGGCGAACTGCCCCGACGCGTTCCTGGGAAAGCATTCATTGAAGAAACAGCACCCACTCCTGTGGGGCTCGTGCCTTTGTGCCCCCCGACCAGAGTATGTGACAGGAAATTGGGTACAAGTTGTTAGAGGGATGAGGTATGTGACATGGGATTTACAGTGTTTGAGGGCCGGCAAGTGTGTGCTGTTAGGGCAGTGCAGTGCTGACTCTGGAGCTAGGAACTTTATTACCAATCTAACTCGTGTCCTCTTACTCCGAAAAGCAGGCTCAGGATCACCTAAGAGCCCAGGTCAGGTGCTGAGTGAGGTTCCACCTGCTTTGTGTCCCAGATTGGTGGGAAGGCCCGTAAGCCAAAAACGGTCAGAATTTGGAGAGATTTGCAAAGTCTTCAGGCAAAACATGGAGATGGATGGAAAAGTTGATATTTGAAGAATCTTGCCTGGGACTGTAAAGAAATTGTGAGCTAAGACTTTCTCAAAGTAGCAGCTTGGCAATGGACCTAAGCCTGCTGGGAAAAAAAAAAATCACGGTGGAAATTTTAGCTCTAGACATTCATCTAGGTGTAGCTAGATCGACCTCTGGCCTAGCTCAGCGGTTGGCCGTAATGGGTGCTCAGGGACAGCAAGCAGAATGCTAAAGAGGTGAATTGAACCTGTGAGGGAGGCACGGCGATTCAGTGATAGTCACAGTCCTTGATTTTGGGGGCCAGAAAGATCTATTTCTGGATCACGGGTCAGCTGCTTTCTGGGTGTGGGACCTTGGCCAACTTTCAGGCAGTCTTATCTGCAGTGGTATCAACCAAGCAATGAGAGTGTCGTCGTTTGCTTCAGTGGATTCAGTGAAATAACCCTACCTAATGGAAGACTTTCCTTTGCAAGGAAGGTGGCATTTCCAATGCAAATTACTAGGTATTTAACACGTTATATTTCCTGTCACTGCTTTGTTATATTAATAATGCAGATTGTGTGAACACAGGATTAAAAAAACTGAAATCAAACAAAATTCCCTCCTTGTACAGTTACGTTGCTTATGAAAAGTAAATCCTCCTAATTGGAATTATTGTCCGAGTAGGCGGAAATTTCTCTGTAATCGTCAGTCCAGGCAACCATAGGCTGTGTGTTCGGTGGAATGGGAAATAAAATTGGAAATTCTGAGGCGATTTTAAGGTCTTAGTTTTTGAGACACTGGAACTTAGTGAACTTTTCTTTGTAACTTAGTTTGAATCCAGCTTGGACAAGAGTGAGCCTTCATAGGTTTATCTTGTAAGCCTATCTTACAACTCTTTTTGAAGAGTCGTGGGAATTCCAGGTGACTTGTGTAAGGGCTTTGCTGTTAGCCAGACTAACTAGGAACACTTTTCTGAATGCTTGGGAATGAAAGGGATTGTACTCAGCCCTCTCGGCAAATCTGAAGTACTTTTCTTCAGTAATATTTCCTTCCGGTGCCACTACCTCATCAATGAACAGCACGCATTGTGTATGTCTTTTTCACAGTGTGGGGTTGGGCCTTTATTCCAAGAGAGGCGCCCTGTGCTGGGTAAGAGCAGGTAGGTGAGATTGGACTGAGACGGAGCACAAGCTGGTCAAGGTCGCCGACCCTCTGCGTCTCAGCCTCCTCTAACCTGGGCTGTAACACTGCTCAGCAGCTGGCCAGCACGTGAGAGGCTGCCTGTGCAGGACGGAGGACGGTGCTCCATTCATTAAGCACTCTGTAATTGTTACACATTTTTATTATGGGTGAGCTAATCCTTGACAACACTTTCTTCTTCAAGGAGTATTTAGTAACTTATGCAAAGTTTATTTTTTTTAATTTAATTTTATTTATTTTTAGAGGGGAAGGAAGGAGAAAGAGAGGGAGAGAAACATCAATGTGTGGTTGCCTCTTATACTGGGGACCTGGCCTGCAACCCAGGTTGCCTCAAGGGCACAAGGTTTATATTTGAAAGTAAAAAAAATATATGTCCAAGAGATCACAAATGTCGAGTGCTGAGTGTGACTCATTTCCTTTGCTTGGTTGACTTATGTTTTTGGTTTTTTTAATGCAGTTCAACATGGACCGAGTGAACGTCGAAGAGTTCTACGAGGTGTATAAAGGAGTGGTGTCTGAGTATAACGTGAGTGTCCAAGTCAGGGGAAGCTCTGGTTTGTGTCTCGCATACCTTGGGGGTCTCGGTGTCAGCTTTAATCAGCGAAGTACTCCTTAAAGCACCCAGGGCTCTGCCGGTTGCCAGCCGATGACACCCAGTACCTGAGGCATTCTCACCCCTGAGAGCCGCTGGCTGGGTTTTAAAAACGTGATACTGTTTCATTTCTGAAACAGAAATCCACAGGAATGAGAGGAAAACACACTTGCTGGGATATTGACACATTTTGACATTGTCTGTGATGTTTAGAACATTCTCTGGGTGGAAGCCTGTCCCAAATGCTTTTGAAAGTTAAAAGCGACTAGTTCTTAACATGAGAGCAGAACTCTGTAGCAGTACTTACCTGCTTTACCGATAGAGTATGAAGTATAAAGCAGAGTAGATAAAGTGTCTACTTTATTGACAGGGTCGTCTGAAAATGAGACTGAGACTGGAGAAATACTGAAAGGGAGTCATTCAGGGAGTTGAAAACAAGTGAATAGATTCAAGTAAGCCAAGTAGTTCCTTAAAATAACACATGGAGAGCCCAGGCTGGTGTGGCTCAGTGGATTGAGCATGGGCCTGCAAACCAAAGGGTTGCTGGTTCCGTTCCCAGTCAGGGCACCTGCCTGGGTTGCCGGCCAAGTCCCCAGTAGGGGGCGCATGAGAGGCACATTGATGTTTTTCTCTTTCTCCCTCTTTTCCCCTCTCTCTAAAAATACATAAATAAAATCTTTTTTTTAAGTTGCTATAAAAAATAAGTAAAAGCACATGGTAGATATTTAATCAGGTTAGTTTCTGCCCCCTCTTTGTCCAGTAATCTCAGGTACACGGGTGCGGTGCACAGCCCCAGTAGCCAGTTGTTTTAGAGAGAGTTGTGGCTTTTCTGTTTGCATGAAGTTCACTATCGCTGACAATGAGACTAGGTTCTGTCCCCTCCCTTCCCGAGGCCCTTGCCTTTCAACCTACCTTCAGAAAGGAGAGCTCGCGGGATCCAGGACTGCTGGAGCCCTGGTCTTCCTGGCACCGCCTGGTCCGGGCTGACCATGAAGCATCCGGCACACAGGTCAAGTCCACCCTTCTGCCGAGGACCCGGAGGGCCTTTCGTTCCCTGTAGCTCACCGAGCAGGCATCTCCTCAGCTTCCTCGTCTTAGAGTTACGCCTTCTCTTAAAATGGAAGAGATTTTAAAGTCTGTTCTTATCTTAACCTCATTTATTCAATCAGTGGCAACTATTTTCCGTTTCTTTTCCGTAACATTTTCCTTCTTTCTTTTGTTCCATTTGACTTTTAAAAAATGTTCCTAAAAGCTACAACCTTCATCAGTTTGCATTGTATGATAGTTTCATTGTGCACGAGGTCAAGAGACCCGTGGGGACCTGTCCGCCGGCAGCCCTGCCTGCACCTCCGTGACGTTCTTGTAGAACGTCGCTTAGCACGGAGTTTGCTACTGAGTTTGCCACCAGTGGGTGAAGGCACTAGTGTTCTGTGCACGTGTCTGAGGCTGGCTGTAGTTAGGCAGATGGGCCCTTTTTGTTTTGGTGATTTCTTAATTACAAGATAATTAAGCATGAGAATTTGGTTGCGTCCATTTTTTAAGGAACATGTAGTGCTTTTCACGGAGTACTTTTTTCCACATTTTTTTCTTTGCTTCCTGTGCGGTGCTTTATCTCTGTGTTTTGAATGGTGTTTGGTGTCAGCACCGAAAGAGAAGGTATTAGCACGATCGGATTGACTCCTCTCTCTTTGGATCGCGGGTCCACGCCTCCTGCTACCCCTGCAGAGAAGCTGGCTCTTGACATTTAAGTGCAGGCAGTACTTCCGCAGCATGCGACAGAAAATCAGACTCCACATAATTACCCATAAAAACAATTACTCGTGACCTTTGCAAGATAGCAGAGTGTTTCAGGGGATACAGTTAGGGACCCTAATGAGCAGGGTTCTGGGGACCATGCTGTGACATCCTCTCCCTCCGCTTTAACTTCTGACATTTCTATTGGATATGATGACCAAGTCCAGATCAATATTTAAATATTGTCTTCTAAATAAAGTAAAATCTTTATTTTACTTCAGCACTGTGTATCCTAAACCCTGCAAAGTCATTACCATGGCTTCCTCAGCCCTGTGTGGTCTGGCCTCACTCAGCTCCTAATGCCCTGGCTCCTTGGTGAGCCCACACACACCCCAGAAGAACTTCTTCCTCAAGTCATGGATGGTGCTGATGCCCCGGTACCCTCTGAGGGCTGGCCTCACGACTGGGGGAGCGCGAGCCCTTCTCAGCTCTGTGCTGTCTCTGAATCCTTCCATGTTTGCTTCTTATAGCACTTTCTTCTCTGCCTTGGGTGTACCCTCTACACTTACAGACTCTTTGTAGCCAAGGACTCAAGTGAGCCTCGCGGCAGATCCCTGTGGGTCCCTCTCCCACGGCTCCCACCCCCTGCAGCGTCCCGTCCTGCCAAGTCAAGCTGCACTGGCCTCTGCGAGCCCAGCCTTTGTCTCCTGTGCTCAGAGAGCATGCTGGGCTCTGTGTGCTTCCTCCCCCGCCCCACCTTCGGGAAAGCGCCCAGGAGCAGTGAGCTGCGGCAGGCGGTGTGGCTCCCCTTGCTCGTTCCCTCCTCTTGGACGGCAGTACGGTGCTCCCTGTCATCAATGTCTGAAGACATGGGTTTCATATCGATCGTCTGGTTTCTAGATGTTTAGTGGGAGAGAGTAAACCTGGTCCTTGTTATTTCTTGTTGTTGGAAGTCATTATGATTTTTGAAAGTGTCTTTGGAAGGAACTCTGTGGAATTTACATCTTTAGAAACAAGTGTTGGGCAGGAGTGTGTCTGACAAGAATCAGTGCTAGAAGATCATTTCAGGGAGTGCAAGGGCCCAGGGGTAAAGCAGTGCATTCAGAAGGTGGCGGCCGTAGGCACGGAGAGCCGGGAACACAGGTGTTTTCGTAGAAAAATGGACAAAATTTGGCAACTGCTTGGCATGTGGGGCACAGGTGGGGAAGAAGTCAAAGGTAACTTTAACATTGGGAGGCTGGTGGAATAGCGGTACAGTTAAGAGAGGAGCAAACGATTGTTAAGTCGTATTAATTTTTAATGCTTTATATTGCATGTTGCAGGAGATGGTGACAGAAATGTATTCCGGCCCTTGCGTAGCGATAGAGGTTCAACAAACTAACCCTACAAGGACATTTCGAGAATTCTGTGGACCTGCCGATCCTGTGAGTTGTTATTTAAATTTTAATGAATTTTGTTTTATTCATTAACTAAATATCTTGACCAGTTTGATAGTTTTACTTTACTCTTTAAAAGAAATAATACAAATATGAACATAATAGACAAAACTTTTTATTCAAAGTAGCATTGCAAAATCATTTATTTTTTGTGTAATATACTCTAAGAAAAAGTGACCTTTTATTAGACTGGGCAGAGGCATTTACTGTGGCATTTTCTTGTATCGTTGCTTCCTGCTGAACTGTCTGGGTAAGTCAATGCATCGAACTCAGTGGTGGAAACTGCCTCAGGTATTAACTATCCTTTGACACAAGGAGGCCGTGTGAAGCTCTTGGCGTGAAGACTATTGATAATGGTGGCCCAACTCCAGACCGTAAATAAATACGAGCAGTGGGACTCGGTGACACTTGATGTTCTCTGGGATCCCTGTTGGTTGTCTTGGGCTGTCTTCAGGTGGACATTCAGTGGCGAGGCTCAGAGAGGGACTGAGGAGCAGAAGTGGCATTAGAATACCCGTCAGAAGTCCCCACGCAGATGTGGCCAGCTGGGCGGGGCCGAGGGAGGTGCTACTGATTTTTAAATGCCAACTAAAACTTAAGGTTTCTCTTCCATTTCCCTGTCACTTGTAAACAGACACGAGAGGAATGTGGCCCTGAGTGGACTGCACACAGGTCATCTGCTTGTAGAGTGAAAGCTAGAACAGGGACACGGGGGGGTTGCTGTGCTCACAGCCCCTCCGGGCGGCTTGGGCGCCTCCAATGCCAGCGAACGTGAAGGGTTACGTGTGAATTTCAGTGAGCGCATGAGTTCGCAGGTGCAGACTCCCTGAGTAACGGGGGTTGACCGTAGCTCCTACATCTTCTCCTAAGTTGGAATGACATTTATAAGCGAAACATAAATTTTAAAAAGAATTAGCAATGCCTGCCTAATAAAATTCCCGGCTAAAGAAAATAATTTGTCTTGAAGAGTAGATGGCTGTAAAGGTCTGATGCAGTTAGCGCGAACAAGTACCAAGCACATACCAGAAAATTCTCGCATTTCAGAGTAGCTGTTTGTCTTAGATTTCTTTTGCTTTGGTGTTAAGTAACATTAGGCCCCAAAACTTGACAAAGATAATAGCTCATTCTGGGATTATAAAAGATAAAACAATGTGACCTAATAAGAGTAACAGAGAGGCAGTTGACATTAAAGTGCAGAATAAAACAGTATTTTATAATATTGTTCCGTGACAAGCCAAACAAAGCTTTATTCAGATATAGCATCACTGGTTCAACAGTGATATTTTCCCAGAAAGGCAGGAGATGTAATTCAAATGTACGAGTAAGATTTTTGGAATTTTACGTACCCTCTTCTGGTAACATATACATTTTTCAACTACATTAACCTACGATGAAAGTGTTTCTCTCTCTCGGTTGTTGTTCCAGTCACTGAGTCTCAGGACTGGGATTCAGACCCGTGTGTTGTCGTTCCTGATTTCGTGCTTTTAATCATCACAGTGTGCTGTCTTATTACGCTACTGGGTGCCAATAATACCGGGGCATAAAGCATGTATAAATCAAACGTCTTTTGAAAAGTAGATATAGAAGTACTTTTCTCTTTATCCAGTTTAAAACTAGACATGTGTAACCTTTTGCTGAGTGACTGAGCTATACTGACCCCAAAGCCACAATACAAATGAGTCTTTGCTTCGTATTGCATATGTCATAGTTACTTATATTATGGATAGATCGGTCAAAACCTAAGAAAACCTCACACCTGTCAGCATGCCTGTTCCCAAAAGGATGAGAAACAGCAAGTGCTGGCGAGGGTGTGAGAAAGGGCCCCTCGCGCACCGTGGGTGGGAGGGCAGCCTGGCGGGGCCAGTTGTTATTTAGCCACAAAGGAGGAGGAAATTATGCCGTTTGTGAGACAGCACGGTCAGCCCTGGAGGGCCTTGTGCTAAGGCAGACAGAAAGACAAATGGCCAATGGTCGCACCCGACACGTGGGGTCTAGAAGCAAAACAGACAAAAACAGACGGACTCACAGACAGAGAACAGCCTGGGAGTTTCCAGTGCGGGGGGCGAGGGAGCCGGTGAGTGGGTGAAGATGGTCAAAAGGTACAAACTATTAGCTAAAAAATGCCCAAATCCTGGGGATGTCACCTGCAGCAGGGTGACTCTAGTTAATGATATTGTATCGTGTCTTTGAAAGTTGCTAGGAGATTAGATTTGAAAAGTTCTTATCACAAAAAGAAATTTGTAACTGTGGTGATGAAAGTTAACTAGACTCACCGTGCTGATCATTGTATCAAATCACCCGAAACTCATGTAATGTCATACGTCAATTACACCTCAATTTAAAGAAAAGAAGTGAGACAACTGGTTTTAGACAAATGCAAAATTACCAGTGGAAGGAGAAAGACGAGATACAGACATACATTTCACTCTCTCTTTCTGCCTCTCTCTCAAACACACACACGCAGAAAAGATTATTATAGCCGATTTAAACAATAACTTGGATCTCTGACAATTTTATCAGGCCATGCAATTAAAAAGCCAGTACTTGTTAACCCTCCAAGGGAAAAGAAAAAAAAAAAAAGAATGATTTTTCTAGAGGATCCGAAACTACCACTGAAAGAATACCGCAGCCGCAAAGTGCGAACGCAGTTTCCTTCAGACGGGTGCCGATGCACCGGTCCCCAAGGGAATCAGGCTGCTCATGTGGAATCATTTTCTCACGTTGGGATTTTCTCACTCCGCTTAGGAAGCAAACTTTGGGACACTCTCTGGGTCAGGCCATGCACTTCTGGAATGAAGATATGTGTGTGTTGTCGATATGGTTATATAATTGTATATCGTTTATATATTTTTTCCCAGCGTCATGGAGAATGCAGGAAAGTCTCCTCTGTGAACAAAGGTTCCAGAGGTTTGCTGTGGGTAGGCTCAGGGTTTACTGGAAATGAACTTGACTTGAACAGAGTACTGCCCTCACACCTCCATTCTCGCTGGATTGAGAGTATTTTGTTCCGTTCTGCTGAAATGATCGCCTGCTCTGTGGGTGCGGGTACCGAGCCTGGGAGGACTGACGCTGGCTCTGTCTCGTGGAACTGGAAGTCTGATGAGGAGTGTGGCGGTTAAACCAACGGTTACACGAGTTCGTGTGTGTTTCAGCCACGCTCGTGTAGAGTGGGCTCGTGATTGGGCATGGGCTTAGAAAACAGGCAGCCTGGGGTTGGCCGAAGTGTGGGGATGCCTGGGATTCTCGTCGGGACAGGGCAGCCACATGGGCAGCCTCAAGGCTGCGGAGAACCCAGCACATTCTGGGACTTCAGAGAAGTCCAGACGGGCCCTCACTTCCAGTGCAAGGCGACCAGAGAGGGAGTTTAGGGCAGGCTGTGTCCCCCTACCAGTGAGTGAGATGCAAGCGCGTGGGAGTTCCGTGCAGAAGTTGAAAGGAGGGATCGATGTGACTAAATGTGTTTCAGAAGACCACAGTGTGGTCCCTTGCGTGTGGGAGATTGCCTGGACCTGCGTACAGTGAGTCTGGCTGCACACCAGGAGCCGCTGCGCTGGTGGCCGTCACTGGACGCGGCAGTGGAAAGTGGGGGACGTTCTGGGAGGCGAGCTTGCACAGCTCGGTGACTCGGGTGTGGGCGTGAGCGACCAGGCGTTCAGCTACTCTAGATAAACGAACTCGTGGTAGAACAGGCTGTTAAACTTTGGAAGGAATACAGCTGACAGTGATTAAAATACCAAAGCCTCTTTAATAGTCATTGTTTAACTGTTCTTCCTGAGCTAGTGATTTAAATTGTGGGTACAGAGACATTGCTTTTACTCCCAGAAGTAGAAGTTAGAAATGGAAAGAAAAAAACCACATTCAATTTTGAGTTTAAAGCGTGTCACTTAAGCACCGATCAGCTTTCGGGAAATTTGGAGCCTTGGTCTTTGGTGGGAAGCCCTTGAGCCTGCCGGTCTTCCCTGTTCTCGGAGAAAGCAGTCTGGCCGCAGCGGGCCTTCCTCGGGTCCTTCAGTTCCTTGTAATTTGGAGACTCTTTCTGAACTCAGGCTCTGTGAAAACGAAAATGCTGTACGCCACCCCGCCGGCACCAGCGGGTGGTGCTTCTTGTCCTTTCAGCTTTGGGGACGAGGAAGTGGGTGGAATTAGTTGATTAGGACCCTAAAACAGATGGTCTCTGAAAAAAAACATTCTTTAAACCCTCACTGAGTTGAAAACCAACTAATATTTTTTTCTCCTAAATCTGTAACTCTGCGGGTATCTTTTTACTACTGTGTTATTTCCTACAAATGCGATCCAGCCCATTAAAGGTTATCTTTAGAGGCTGCGTGGGCTTGTACCCAGGTTTGGCCTTTAAACCTTCCTATTAAATACCAAAATTTGCTAGGGATTGTGACACTTACTGACATGTCACATCTAATCTTGCACAAAATGCAAATGAAATACTGGTTGACTCTCTAATGACACCATCTCCCTAGTTTCAGAGCTACAGAAATTAAAATAGAACCGCGGCTTCCCCTCCTTCAGGGAGGTGCCGCCACCATGCCAGTTTAAGTGTAACTGTGAACGTGGACTTTCCTCAAGAAGCGCACTGATCACTGATCCCAGGCACCGTTCCACTGACGTTCCTCCTGCTGCCGATCTAACTCAGCAGGCCTGGCCGGTTCCGCGCTTGCTGCAGAGGTGCCCCCAGTAACCTTGACTCAAGGCATTTCTTTCCTCCTCTCCGAGATACTCACTCACCCAACCACTCAGGCCCCCGGCCAACCCACCAAGCAACCGAACACTGGCAGACCCTCCAGGTGCCTAGTCCTCTTAGGCGTGGGCAGTGAGAGGGTGGAGGACCCACCTTCCCTGAGCCCGAGGGGCTTAGGTCCCAGTGGAAGGGGATCGGTAATTCTAGTGAGGTCCTGTAGTTTCCGTGATGAACATATGTATCAAATGGGGAAAAAAAAATTTACGGTCAAAGACTGAGACGTCGAGGGTTAAATCAAGTCCACCCAGTTTCTGTACCCGGTGTCCTGGATCATGCGGGCAGCCGAGCATCTCCAAAGAGGGCTTCTGGGAGGAAGTATTTCCCAAGTTTGCTGCCAGAAGTTAGAGATGACAGGATAAGAAGATTCCAAACCATAATTCTTGCTAAGCGGGCTGTGGGGAGCGTGAAGAGACCATAAAGAACTTTGAAATGGAGCTTTGACCTTTTAGCGAGGAGGGGAAGATAACCCTAAATTTCAAATCATTTCTCCTGAACCCCAGCCTGCTGAGGCGGCACGCGCCCTCCCGGGACCTTTGCATGCACACCGAGACCTCTGTGCTCACGGCTGCTCCTCCGTGTTAGGAAGTGAGTGTCCTGATACCGGCGCTTCCTCGTAGTGGAGCACAGGAGCTTGCTCGTAGGCCATCCGGTAATGACAGAGGAAAAGCGATCCTCTGCCCTTAAAGGCGTTTGGAAAACCAGTTTTGTTTTTGTCGGGTGGTTTTCTCTTCCCCTTTCTGGTGCTGAGGGAATGGAGCGGCTCTTGGTTTGGAGATTCTCCTTCCCCCTTGGGTACAGCCTGAGCCTAGAGCAGGGATTCCTGCCCTGGTGCCTGCAGTCCCCCAAAGTTCAGAGGAATGAGACTTAGGAGTCTGTGAATTTGGATGGGGGGGGGATCACATACTGTTTTCATTGATCTCTGGCTGAAGATTAGAATTCCCATGAATATAAGCACTACTCCATGGCAGCAGCTACCCCTTGACTCTACAACCAATAAACATTAGATTTTCACACCCCATTTCAGCTGTAAATAGCTTAAAACATCGCTCAGGGTCATTTCTACTTTAAGGGTCTGGGGCAGTTATTGGCCCAGCTGCCAGATGTTAAAAGATGACATGGAGCTGGTTTCCGGAACTTCCCCCTTCCTTCCGCTGGCTTCCCCATTTCCAGGGCACGTATGTGCATGATCCTCGCAGAAAGTTTTCCCTTCAAGTCCCTGTTTCCCTCTCCCGTATTTTCCATTTTATTAAAAAAAATATTCCTCCTTAGTGATTCTTTCACCTCCCTTTGGCTGCAGGAACTGTTTTCTCCCAGATGATACTGTTTCTTCAAGGTCTCTCCATGTGATGTTTCACCTTTGTTTCCCTCTCCATTTACCCTGGGTTCACGGTGAAGATCACTTGCTCAGACTACCTTGGAAAGTAATCATGTTCCAGTCAACCAGACGTGCCCGTCCCAGGCAGAAGGGGGAGCTCGGGGACGGGGCAGAGCCACCTGCCAGGGCTGCGGCCCATGTTGGAAAGTCCCTGGAGGCTGCAGCCCCCGCAGCGCCAGCCCTGCCTCCCCGTGCACTCGCGCTGCTCGTCAGCTTCAAAGGTCAGCCCCACCGCAGTTCCTGGAGACAGCAGGAGGCTTTGTGTTCAGGTTGGAGGAAAATATTCCTAGGCCTTCATGAGACCCTGAGAAGTTGCCGTTTTTGGACATGAAAGAGCCTGCCACCTGACCAGTCGGTCACTAGGTAGAGGCCCCGGGCCCCAGTGCCAGGTGTGGGCCCAGGATCAGTTACAGCTGGCACAAAGAGCACTGAGCCACAGTGTGCCCGGGAGGCTGCTAATAAGGCCTTTTATTTATATCTCAGTGAGACAGTCCTGCCACTTCCAAAGCCAAAGAAAGGGATTTCAGGGGCGCTTAAATGTCACCAGGCAGGCCAGTGCCACCCTGTCATCGTTGTTTGTTGAGTTTCGATTGGTGGCACAAGACAGCAGGACGATTGTCACTGCTCCTCTGTAGTAAGGTCAGGCACGGTCTTTTGAAAGCACTTAAAGTATAACAAAAATATTAACTCACAGTAATTGATTTTTTATATGATACTTTAAAAAATCTCTTCTTTCCAACAGAATTCCTTTCAGTGGTGCTCCCCAAACAGGTTTCCCTGCATTTTAGGGAAAGCCCAAATGTAACATGTAATATAAGAAGTAAAGTGCATGGAAGTGGGGCGAACAGCCCGCCCTCACTCACAGCAGGCCACCCAGCCCAGAATACACCGGGTGCTCTCTCGAGACTCCTCCCTCCGTGGCCTCCAGAGCTCTGCTTCCTGACCGTGCGCTCTGCTCAGGCAGCCTCCTCTCCTGACCGCACTCACTCCTCAGCGCCCCGGCGTTGTCGGATGTGCGGCACTGCTGGAGAGTAAACTCATGCAGGGGAGGGTGAGCTCGCCACCCCCCAGTCTCTCTCGGTCTCCACCTTCCGTCCTGAGGACCACACTCGCTGCCCCACCCTGGAGCGACTGTGCCTTCCGTCAAGCCCCGCACCGTCGGTTGTCTACACCAGCAGTTGGCGTGTGCCCCTCGTATTCGATTTGCCCTTCATGACTGTCCCCACCCCCTGGTCTAGTTACCGATTACACCTTTCAGGTGTCTCCAGTGCCGGAAAAACACTAACACAGAACTCCTTCAACTTCCATGAACATGGGAAAGCCCTGGCACCTTGTCGAATCTACATGATACGTCCATCAGTGTTGGCGGGGGCTGGAACTCTGCATTTATGACAAACTCGGGCGATGCGGCACAGACGGTCCACAGACCGCACTTCCAGGCCAAGGCTCCGGCAGACGTCCCGCAGCTGTCTCTTGAGGATGCTGTTTGTTTCAACAACAACCCTCCCAAAAAAGGACAAAAGATTTAAATTGTATTAAATGCCTCATTTGTCTACAATATAAAAACAGCACTGAAAAGTGAACACAGATTTAAGTCAATTTCTGTGAATAATGGGAGGTGTAGGGTGTCGTTTTTGTTTTTCCTCATTTCTTTTTCTGATCAATGGACTTTTGCTTATTCATTTCAGTAGTTATGAGACTAGATGAGATTCTGTGTGAATAACTTCTACTTTTGGCTTCACTAGATTTAGGCTTAAAAGCATAAGTCTTTATAGCACTTTCCAGTCATCTGAATTATCCAGTCTTTTTCTAACTTTTGCCCTTATTTGGGACACCAAGCTTTAAGGAAACTCAAATTCTATGCGTATCCCATTTAAGGGACAAGAATTGCGCATACACGTGCTGTAAACCCTGTACAATCTTGTCCTTCCCTTTTTTGATGAGACTCAAAGGTGGGCCACTTAGAATGATCAACAAACAACGCATCGGAGCTCCCAGGCTTCGGGGGCAATAGAAGCTCCTCATTCCCGGGCAGATTCTGACCCCCTTGTTTCCCCACGTAGCGAAGGCTTTAAAGGTAACCCTAGGAGATGGTGCGTACTTCTAACTCGGACTGCCAGTATTAAAGTACCCCAGTAGGGCTCTTATTTGGGGGGTTTTGGTAGGAACTGTCCTTCCTCACCAGCCCCTCCCCACGGTCCCAAGTCCGCTTCAGTTCGGCTCCTCGCCGGTGAGAGCAGGTGAACTAACCCTGCGGACCTCTCTGTTCTGCAGTAGTGAAATGGAGCATTTTAACTTAATTGTCATTGTTTTCTTTCTAATTACTGAATTAGTTCATGTATTACCCCCACCCTCACACCCCCAAAAAGCAAACAAACAAAAAATAAGGAAAATTATGGAGGAGAACCAAGACCCAACAAAACAAGCAAGTTTCTCTACTTCCCAGAAATAAGCACTGCTAACTAACATTTCGGCCTCAAACCAAAATGGTTTTTTTTAATGCATATCATAAAAACAAGACCATGAAATGTTTACTTTTTGCAGTATCCTTATTTAATTAAAAATATGTTGCACTCTTTCTCATGTATTAACTATACTTCTGTAGCGTGGTTATTAAAAGCTGCATAGTATTCCAGCATGTGGGTTGGTTAATTGCTCCTCTACTGTTGATTTTTCAAAAATTCTGTGTACGAGGACGTTGAGGAAGACAGATTCGAACAGTAAATGTTCGCACGAGTTTTTTATTACTATCTTAGAGTAAGTTCCTGCAGGTGAAGTTGCTGGGTCAGGAGACAAATGATGTTTATTCATTTATAATTTGTTTTGTCATTTTCTTTCTAAAACTACAAGACGGGGTTTACCAGTCTGTGACTTCAGCAATTACACGGTTTCCTCTGTAAAATTATTTCCTTCAAATAGCAAGACCTCAGTCAGTCCCTGAAGTGCATTAACATCCATAGGAGTTTTGTCTCATGTGGGACACTCAGCCCGAGGACACAGTGATTGGTGGGCACTGCAGGAGCCGCGCTTACCGGCAGGCCTGCCGGTGCCCACTGCACAGCCCAGTCACGGCCCTGATGCAGGCTCATCCCACCCGACAGACATGCTGTGCCGCGCCCACAGCGCCTGAAACACTCGCGCCAGAGCTGTACCTGAGATGAAGGGCCGCTTGCGGAGCAGTGACCTCTCTGGGAAGTCACACTTCCACACTTAACAGAGTTTTATCTGGTAAACACGCTGTACGCTGAGTCACCGCAGCCGCAGAGCAAACAAGAAAAGGGGAGCCGGGCACCTGTTTCTGCTCTTCCTTGGAGTGCTCGGGCTGGAGAACCTGGGCAGCTGCTCATCCGTTGTGTTTAAAAGCCAGCCTTTATCACGTCTTAGAAGCAGAATCCCATACATAAATGACTGCATTTTGAAAGTGGCTGAATTATATATACAAGCCCACGTTCCACCCCGCTTTCAGTCAAGGACGCCTTTCGATGTGGCTTGTTAACTAACTAGAGCAAATGGTCGTACGTTGTGTGGATTTAAATCCTTTGATCAAAGGAACTCAACCTTTCACAAAGGGAGCTATGTAGCACACGAATTGGCGGCTTTGTGATCTTTAAAAGTTCATTGTTTAAGGATGTGCTCAGTCACATATCACTATAATATCAGGATATCTGTTGACATACATATACTTGTATTATAACTTAACTGTATATTTCTTAAAAACCTACAACAAGGCCATTAATATATTCATTTATTAATCTTAAATTTCCCATTTTCAGTGAAAATTTAAGGCAGTTTATAAAAACAGGCAATGTAATGAGAAATGAATTAAACAGCACGAGGGAAATGGCAGTGGGCAGGGGTGGCAAGGGAAGGTCATCTCCTGGGGACTTGTGTCTGAGGCCCGGGCAGAAGGCCAGGGCCGGGGGCGGCCCACGTCCGTTCCAACTACTGCCGAGTGCCAGGTTTGAAATTACTTTTTCTGTGGTTTCCTAAAGTGCTTAATCATACAGGCTAGTTGAAGTCCAAAGTTATCATTAGTCTTTATAAATGGCTGCAGCCCAACAGTGTGAGAGAAAGTGGAATCTCGGTAATGCGTTCTGGATGCGGCTTTGGCGGGGACAGCGCAGATCAGAGAGTCTGGAAGAGAACGGCTGAGGAAACAGAGTGGGTTTCAATGAGGGAAAGTGTGTTTCCAGGGGAAAGTCATCGTTTACCGTTCTATTAGGCAGAGAGAATGAATTTGGGGGGAGGATAAAGTTACCTTTTAGAATATAACTCCTGAAGGAAAGAAGGTTTTTATTTTTAAAGGAGCTATTACTTATAAAGATGAAAGATGAGAAAAAATAGCTTCCTACAATAAAAGCTTGGGGAAGGAAAATTAGATACTTTTGAAGGTAACAACTTTAACCTTGAATTATCTAGACAATAGGGTATTCTCACTTATTAAATGTTCTCATTAATAGAACAATTCAGTATATTCTATACACAGATGAGTGCTTTAAAATATATATGTACATATACGTATATATGCACACACATATATGTCTCTCCAAGAAAATACGCTTGACTTTGCACTGTGCTGCACGGAATTTACCCGGTCCTTTGTAAATGAGGACCTTGCCTGAGGGTTATAGTACGTGAGAATGTGAGTTATTGCATCCGAGAGGTATAGAGGAGGACATACTTTTAAAATAGGAAATAAATTCAACACATGTGATGCCAGGTCACTTAGTCTCATGTGACCTCTCCTGTTGAGAGCCAGTCTGTCTGCCCTACATGGCGGACGGTCACCAGGGGGTTCGGTAGCCTGCGGGGGCTTGGCTGTGTCTCAGTTCTCACTCACAGGCACCGCCTTAGGGGTCTAGTGCCACTAGGCGGGTTGCTCCCACGTCACCCGTCTTCTCCCCGCCCGTCTTCTCCCCGCGGTGTTTCGTATCCGCGATGAAGCAGTGATGCTACCCTCAGCCAAGGTCCAGAGCAAGTCACTTGCAGGCACATCTGAGGAAGGAAATGCAGCCGAAGGGCCCTGGACCTGGCGACCAAGAGGTGCATCTAATGACGTACACAAGTGCGGGCACGTTAGCCACTGCTCTGGTTTGTTTACTGTCGCACACAGTCGTCCTCATCACTGTCACGCAGCGAGTCTTCCACAAGCTGTCTGTGCGCTGCGTGTACAGAGGCCCCAGCCCTTGCCCTCACGGGATTTCCGGACTGCAAGACTAAGACAGATGTGTAAACAAGTAGGTGGGGCCAATTTCCGGGGATGGAGGCAAGGGGCCTGGTAGGAGACCACTCCGACCTGAACGAGATGGGAGGGTGAGCCGTGGCGGTCGGTGTAGATGTGGAAGGAGAGGAAGGCTGCTGTGCTGGAGAAGTGGGCCTGATGCCGGGCTGGAGGAGGGCCCTGAGGCCGAGAGACAGGGGCCTTGGGGTGGCTCCCACACTCTTGGCCTAGACAACGTGGGTGACAGGTGGTGTAATTCATGGGGAGAGGCAATCGAGGAGGAGGGCGTTTGGGGGGAACGTAATGAGAGTTGTTGGGGCAGGGTGAGAGTCCTGAGGGACGACCAGGTGTCGCTGGTGAGGCAAGGGAGCTTTCCAGCTTGGGACGCCGGACGGAGGACTGGCTGCGTGACTGAGAGTGGGTGAGATCGTCCAGGGAGAGCCAGCTCTGGGCAGACGGCACAGAGGGAACCCTGGGGGCGGGAGAGGAAAGCACAGGAGTCTGAGGAGGAGGGACCTGGCCCCTGGCGTCACGTGGGCCGAGTAAAGGGGCAGCTCCTAGAGTAAGGGAGTGGTCACTTGGAGGGCCAAATGCTGAAGAGAAGTCCAAGTTCACAAGCCAGATGCTTTAATGAGTCCTCCTAGGTGAACGATTTTAGTAAAGGGCATTCCCTGTGAATTCTCTGACAGCTCGTTCCGTGAGACTGACCCACAAGTAGTCGAGTTTAATTCTGCAGTTCCTTTTCCGAGTCCTATCATAGGTTCTAGAAGGTCCTTAGACTTACGGAAAGTAGCCTTTTCACCTCTTCTCCGTTTTCCTTCCCACTTCCAGTTCCTCCCAGTGTCTCATTATCTCATTGTGGTCAGGAGTTATTCTGAGGTCGCTTCTCTCCCAGGAACGTAAAATCGCAAGGGCCTTGGTCACTAAGTCAAAGTTGCTTGCAGACGGGCCAAGCTGTTTGAGCCTCAGCTTTGGTAAGATGTTTTTGAGGCTGCAGAGGAGGCAGGGAGAGGACTTAGCGTGTAGTTCTTAATATCACAGGACTCGTCGTGAGGAGTACCAGCGATGGCCAGAAACACGGCCTTTCTTTTTCAGTTCTGCTACCCTCGTTGCCTGGAAGCGCAGCCAGTGGCTGCAGCACCATCTTCTGTTTAGTTGCTCAGCGGTTCGGGGGCCTCTGGGGCTGGAGTGGGCGGCTCCTCTTCTACTGGTTCACCCACTCGTCTGTATCCCTGGGGTCTGGGTCCCCTGTGGTCTCGGGAAGATTTTGTCCCTGCACTTAGAACTTTCCCCAAATCAGACTAATGACCAGTGTGATTATCCGCCACATGCCACTCATCTTATGGATGTATTCAAAAGTTGGTCACAAAGTTGTCTTTCTTAAAAGTTCTGTAATCAGCACATTTCATGAATCTCTCCCCAGCTTAATTCATTTCTTACATGAAGGATCGTTTTTAATCTTTCATCTCTCCCGTATTGTGGAGAAGTGAAACAGAATGGCTTTCTATGGAAACAATTTGTTTTCTTTGTCCAGATACACAGGGTTTGGCACAAGTAATGCCACTTTTTCATTACAAACTCTTTTATTACAAAATCATAAGCATGTAGTTCTGTAAAATAACAATATCACACTCAAGCAAACCATGTGATATTTTAGGTGAAATGTTCAAATGAAAACTATACATTATTACACCCATATTATTGCCCTGCCCACCCTACTCAAGCAGGCCCCACTTCTGCCGAACCCTGTATTCATCAGCCTGATAGACCTGTCATTTAATAAACAATAATATTCTTTTTAATGCTCGTAGCAGCAGAATAATTACATAAACTTTCTCTTCCTTGTGTTCAGCATTTTGCTAATGACCATTCTACTTAGTGCATTTTCCCACGTCATAGCTTTAGAGGTCAATGTCTAGGCCAGACTTCCTCCTGCTTCAGGGTCACCTGAGCGGGCCCTTCAGGGCTTGTGATGAGCTGGGCAATGACCAAGCAGGCCAGGTGGCAGTGGGGCGCGCATGTGGCCACCTGGTCGGGTTTGGGAGGCTGTCCAACCCCCTCCCTCACACATGCGATAATTTTTTTACAATCATTTATGGTATTCGATGAAAATTGCACGCTGGTGCTTTGTGTTGCTGTTCTGTATCGGATGCCCGTTTCGGCTGCATCAAGGGAGGGGACTGTGCGTGAGGACAGTTCCACTGTGGAGTCCCAGGAGGGGGAGGGGCAGGCATCTCCCAGGAGCCACGAGGCAGGTCCTGTCAGGAAACAGGGGGAATGATCGCCGGGGATCTGATGGCTTTTCCCTTTTAGTTTTTCAGGATTTTTGCCTTTTCTAGATGTATATTTTATTACAATCAAAAATGAAACCAAATATCAATACATTTCCCCAAAAGATGATTATAAACGGAAGCCCAAATCCTCACGGCAGCGATGAAGAAAATAGTAGCTGTTCTGTGCCCCGACGGCTGAGGGCACACGTTACGACCACGTAAGAAGAGTGCTCAGTGAAATCAAATGTGCGTGTGCCCTGCGATTCCAGACAAGTCCCCCGTGCATTTGCCCCACCCCTCGCACAAGGATGCTTGTGGCAGAACGGTTTGTATGTGTGTGCAAACTTGTGTGTGCGTGCCAAAGTACGTGTGTGTAAGAAATACAGCGGGGCGGGGGGTGGGGGAGAGGGGAAGAAGGAGAAGAAGAAATTAGCTGGTGTCCATCAAAGGGAAAGGGGTACAGTCTGCTCTGTTGTGCTTTGGCGCCTGTACAGTAATGAAACAAACGAACTGCAGCCACACTCGTTAACGTGGACCGCCTGAAAAAACGTGTTTTGAAAGCTAATGAAACAAGCGGGTCTTTAGGTAAAATTTAGATCCGTGGCCGCTCCCAGGTGGAACAGGGATGAGACAGAACGAGGACGGGCGCGCAGGGGACTTGGGAGTTACTGTAGTATTATTTTAACGCAGCTGTGTAGTGGGTGCACAGCTGTTTCCTTCCTCGGTATTTTTAATAATTCACATATGTTAAATGTCCTTTCACACAAAATGTATATGACGTACTTGAAAGTTAAATTAGAATTTTTGAAAAATTTTAGTAGAAAGACTATTAAGTAGGTCCCCAAAACTCCCACATCTTTAATGTTTCAAAACTCTTGTTTTTTTCACTCACAACTTTCTGAGTTATTTGTAACCATTTCCCCCTAAATGTGAGCTAGTACTAAGTTGACACAACTGTAACACATTTAAAAAAACATTTTTAAAATCAGTGCCATTGAACTAGTTCATTTTAAATCAAGTGGTTAGATCTCTGTTGTCTTTATGAAATGTTCAAACGAATCCCTCACAACCATGAACTGGGTCCATACCTGTGTGATTCCCATGATCCGCTGACAGACAGCGATGTGATTCCTGTGCTCTCCCGCGTGGATGGCAGTGGACTTGATGCTGGGCCACAAACAGAGCCTTAGGAGTGACGTGAAAATTTCCCTCGAATCTTTCACACGCTCATGCTCTTTCCAGGAAAACTCAGTGTGCTCGCGATGTGAATTAGCTCATGCATTTCATGAACAAGTCGCTCAGGTGCTCCATAGCGCTGGCGATTTCCTGGTTGACACGGTGGCTGACTCAGTCTCTCTGCGAATGTGTACTTCACAGGAGATCGCCCGGCACTTGCGTCCCGGAACCCTCCGAGCGACCTTTGGGAAAACTAAGGTCCAGAATGCTGTTCACTGCACTGATCTCCCCGAGGACGGGCTGTTAGAGGTGAGGTGTGAACACCCTGTTCATGTGTCAAGGTCGTGCTTGATCTCAGCAGTCCCCATGGGTAAGAGCTGTCTTGATGTGGTCAGGATGCACTGTTCCCTGGCCATCGATAACCTCAGACCGCACCTTTAAAAGACCAAGTGGTAGGTTGTTGTTTATAACAGGATAGTCTTCAGGGAATTAAGATATTTTTCTGATTGGCATAGATTATGGTTTAAAAGTAATTTAGAAAGTAAAAGACTATATATAACATTGTGAAATTTGTTTTAAAGTCAAGTAGAAAATGCAGACAACTGGAATTTAATAACAATAAAAATAAAATAAAATAAAATAATGCTTTAAAAAATAAAAATATATATCAAAAAAAAGTCAGGTAGAAAAGTGTCATTACCATACGTTGCTAGTCATGCAAATGTATCAGTGAAATTCAGAAGTCTAATTGATATGCAGTGTAATAGATTAAAAGCTATAGCCACCATTTATCAACTCTTCATACATCAGTCTTTACCATGATAAATGCTTTGTGTAAATTATTTCGTGTAACCTGCACGGCAACTCTGACAGGTTGGTGTTACTGTATCTGTTTCATCCGGGAATGAAATCGACACTCAGAGAGGCTGAGTAACGCCCTGGAGTCAAACCGTTCATGCAGGACAGAGCCCTGCTGTGGCCTCTCGTCCATTTAATGACGTAAAGTAAGAACCAACGAAAGAAGTACGGGAAAATACAAGTGAAAATTGATCTGGTTTGGTGTTAAGAAAGTCATTTCCAGGCCAAAGCAAAGAAACTTTAGAGAAAGGATTGATTTTTTTTCTTACAGTTTTTAAAATTTTTATGTGTCAGAAGGGACTAATGGAATGAAAAGACAAAAGACAAATTTAAGATATTATAGTATAAAGAACAAAAAAGTGATTGATACCCATAATATGCATTTACTTTGGTATTATTTGTTTTGTCAAATTCATCAGTCCTTTATTTTAGTTCTGCCTTAGAAATCGTATGGGGAGAAGCCGTCCCCATTTTGCTTTCGTTATCTTGCCCTGAAGTGTTCAGCACAGGAATTTGTTTTGACATGTGGTGCGGGCCTCCACGAAGACCCAGCCAGCTCTCACGGCCTTGTTGATTAAGCCCTCCCTTTCTTTCCTTGTTACTTCTCGTGCGCTGAGTGCTTAGGCTTGCCTGTGCCCGCCTCTGAACTTTCAATTTTGTTCCGTTGGTCTGTGCCAGAAAAACACCATCTTAATGATTGTAGCTTGTTTACCCTTTAGGAAAGTTTTTTGGGTTATTCTCTTAAATTTATCCCTGCACGTGAACTTTGCATGAGTTTCTCAAGCTCTCTGCCCCACCCCCACAGGATGCAGATGGGACCCAAACGTTGCGACGTGTTATGAATTAATGCGGTGGTGACATGTCAGTTGTAGTGGGTCTGTTCAACCACATAAATGGCAGGCTTCGCCTTTTCTGCCAGTAGAGTCTTTTGTTTTTATGTGGGTCTTGGGCGTAGCCTATAACGTATATTTCCACCAGTTTTTGTTCTTGTTGCTACAGAGAATGACTTCGTTAGCTCCACTACGATTTTCTCCTAAAACCCGCAATGCGAGCTTGCTGGAATCGTATCTCAGCTGTGTGCCCTGGTAGGAAATACTGGCCTACTTGGGAAATTAACAATGTCACCCACTTTACCTTTTAATTATCCAAAGGGTCAAATGTTCATTTACGATTTTCACCTGTCTTATAAATACTGCCTTCATCCTCTGATAGCTCAGGACCTACCCTCTAGCTTTGAATACGAGGGAGAGCGTGGCTCTGCGGAACTGAAACACTATCGGTCTTGAAACTTTGCCCATTAAAAAATATTACCCAAGGTACGCCTGTGACTTGGCTCATACAACTTAAAATACATTATTGCTGCCTGCAGTTTCCAAAACCATTTATTGAATGATTAAAATCTTTCTAACCTAACTGCACAAGAGATCTAATTGCAAAGTAATGGCTGTGTGGGTTACAGAATTAATTAAAAAAAAAGAAGGAGTTGGTGCTCTGACAGCCTCCTCTCCCGTGACTGATGATTTACACTTGATGTGACCTTGGCTGAGTCACTTTTTCTTCCCACGCCTCACGCCTCTTACCAATAGAACGGCACCAAGAATTCTCATGTAATATAACCAAGAAATGCTCTCTTAGTTAACGAACTATTCGCAGATCACTTGGCTTAAACAGTCAAATATTATAAAAACACTCAGATGCCAGAAGAGTCATCTGCTCATAGGTCTTCAAAGTGAAAGTCAGGGGCACAAAGACAAGTTCTCTGGTCAGGGAAGCGCCTTGTAGTTCTTGTACTCCCGTCTGCTAGTCCTCAGGGGAACGTTGCTTAGGTGTCGGGTGACCGTGCATTTTATTGCCCCATGCAGGACCTTTCTGAAAGGCGGCTCCAATCAGACAAGATGCCAGGGCCAAGGGCAGACGCTGGTACGGTGCTGGGCATGGTGAGAAGGGAGGGGGAAGAAGTCGCTTCCCCAACCCGTTCCCCCTTGTGATGCTTACTGAGCTAAGCTCACATCCAAAGTTCAGAAGTATGGCTTCAGTGTCTGTTTTGCCATCACCCACGAGTGTCTCTAGTATGCTTATAACAAACCCTTAAAGAGAGTGTTTTCCTTACCGACACTGTGACAGGGTTTCAGAATCAACTAAGACATTTCCCCTGCTCTCATTGAGCTCAGACTAAGTTTTAGGGGTGAAGGATCTTAGCAGCAATCCAGAAGTGTGATTTCTTTGGATGTCTCCAACTGTGGGACACAGCCACTTTTGTGGGGATAGGGACAAGTGGCAGCATCTGTAGCATGAGACGTTCGAGGATGTTACTTTGGTGGTGCCGTTCCCTGATGCTCTGTTGGTGATCACCATGAATATCTTAAATTTCTACCTAAAGAACACATTAGTGGAAAAATTTTTGGCTTAGCTAGTAATAAAAGAAATACTAATTTTCTACTAATGGCAAAGTTTTAAAGTGTCAGTGCCCACGTTGGGTAAGGCCGCAGTAAAACAGGTGCCGGCTAAGTGGCGACAGGTGTCGGAAGCCATGGGTTACTCCGTATGATTTGTCCCAGAATTCTGCTTCCCAGACTCTAACTGGAGAGGAGGAGGGTGGGGGGACTCAAAGGGATACCTGCCAGCAGCCAGCCATCTGTCCACTAACTACAACCTGGTCACCAAGTGCCAGTTCCCTTTTGGGGTAGTAACTACCCAGTAGGCATTTGACGTGCTCTTTCACTCTTAAATTTGTTTTTCTTAGCCATCTTCTTATAGAGCACAAAAGTGTTTGTTGTGGGCTTACAATAAGTATGTAATCATTGAATGAAGACAGTTAAGAATCATAAAGGCACCCAAAGTCACGAACTAGAAAAGAGTTAAGACTGACTCATCCCAGAACTATATTATTTAAAACTAATAAATAAACATGCTCACCAGGGCTCTTATTTCTAATAATCCTAGAGTTTCTGGCAGAACTTCCAGAATAGCACTGGTGTGGTATTGACTATGCACACAGGCGTCCTGTAAAAGGAGCGAGGTACCAAGCCCAGCAAGGGTGGGGACACAGGGCTTTGTTCCCAATCTCGGGTCAGGAACCGGGTGCCCTTTGAACCTGAGAATCTGTGACTCTTCACCCAGCACTTCTGATAGTGCGCCCACGCTCCTACCTCCCAGGGCGGCCGGTCCCGTCGTTGCCCTGACTCTGAAAAAGTGAGGACGCTGCCCTTTGCTCTCTGCAGTTTGACCCTGAACCCTGTCTTTGGTCTGCACGCCGCTTCGTTTCCCAGCCGGTGATTAAGCATGACCTGAGTTAATCAGTAACTCAGGTGCCTGGAGGTCCTTACAGAGGGCGCTGGGAGGAGCCTTCCCGGACCTAATCAAATCGTCCTCTTTTTCATTCATAAAAGACTGCTGCTGCGCCTACTGGGTTTTCGAGTCGAAGTTGCTGAGCCCACTAGGCAGGTAGGCAAACATTTCTGTACTAACGAGGGAGAAAGCAGCGAATGTCCAACAGAAGGAAGATAGCAGGCCCAACGTTTTCAGAACAGACGCGCTAAGAAGGTTTTGCAGGTTAGGCAAGGCCTTTAAAGAAACTTGATAGAACTTTAGTCCTCAAACGTCAGATACCTCCACTACTGCATAATTTTGCATAAGCAATTTTCAGCGAGACAGTTGTGAATAATTGTGGTAACAATAGCTATTTCCTGTTCCTCTTTAAGCTGAACATGCCTTTAGCCATAAAGGCAGCAGCTCGATGACATCTCGCAAGTGTCGTATCCACAGAGTCCACACATGCTGCACTTGGTGCCGGTACACATGAGGTCCAGGCTGCTGCAGGTGCTGCCCGCAGATCTCACGCGGGGCAGACGTTTACTTCACACAGGCAGGAGCCTGATGCCGCCATGTTTATGGCTAAGTTTACAAGACAGCCGCGCTGTCAGCTGGGTTCATAGTAACTCCTTCGCGTCGCCTGCCGATGACTTTTGCATTGTTACGTGTGTGTCTGGGGGAGGGATTGACCAGCTTTCAGGCGCATACCACGTGCCAGGCATTGTAGCCAGCGTGTCACATACCGTCACATCTGTGGCTCTCAGTGAAGTGGATGCCGGCACCCTCCTTGTGGGCGAGCACCTCCCAACATCACACAGCCAGGACACAGCGGGATGGGGACTGGGCCGTCCAGCGCTCACACTCGCTAACCGCGCCTCCTTTCCAGTACGATCTGAACGATGGCGGCCACCGTCGTCCCCCAGAGCCCGGGACAGTGGTGAGTGAGGGCCGGCGGCCAAGCTCGGGGAAAATCCCACAGAGTGCTGAGCCAGGATGTTTGGCCTCTCTCAGGAGTGATTAGGATGATTGGATATTTACTTGTATTTTGTCCTTATTAACTTATTTTTTTTCCATGAACTTGTCCCCCTCAGTTTAGATGAAAAACATAAAATTATTCGTTCCTCAGAAATCTCTCAAGCAGCTGGGCCTCGGCTGTCCTCTCAGTGAGCGCAGGTGTGGTGACCGACGGGCACGCCCATCTGGCTGACTTGGTGCAGAACGCCCATGTGGGCCACCCCAAATCAGGGCCGCACCCAGATCTCTGCCTCACCGTGCACAGACGGGCTAGGAGGTCTGCCTTGGGAAGTTACTGCTGAGTCTTGAAGAGCCACAGACTCGTTTATTGTTTGAGACAAGCACACAGCCCTGGGTTTTTGCTTTGGCACCGCCGAACACGGGGTGTCCGTACCCGCTGCTTCCTTTTCTCCCAGTCTCGTGTCCCCCACATCTCCCCACATCTCAGCTCATACTGCTCTCTTGTTCACTGTGCACCCACAGCTCTGCTGGGCTCCGCGTTTGTTTCTGAGGGCTTCACAAACTCTTTTTTTCCTACACAATTCAATTAAAAAAAAAACTCTGACCAACTGAGATGGTACTTCCACCTGTGTGGTGAGTGCGGTTTCGGTCCCCAGTGCGGCCCTGTAGTTCCCCACAGCCCCTCCGTCCGCAGCCCCTCCAGTTCCCACAGCAACTGGAGTGGGAACTGGAGGGGGCATCGGGGCTGCAATGCAGCGGGCTGGCACTCAGCCGGGGACTCTCAATGGGGCGCAGTCGCCTGCTGCTCTTCCATGGAAGTGCCTGTGAGTGCTCCCGGGCCTGCACTGTCACCCACCCCCAACGTGCTCCTGTGAGCCACCTGGGGATGGCAAATGAGCCTGGCGTAAGAGAGGGGTTCTGGAGCCTGCAGAGCAGAAACAGTGCAGGGGCCAACTCACTGGGTCCCTCGCCGGCCCCAGGGCCACGTGCGTTACGCTAATTGTCAGTTGCTCCGTGCCTAGTAATCCCTCCTGTGATAGCTACACTCGCCTTTGGCACCAACTGTAGAATCACAAACAGCTCAATCTGCTCGGTCAGGTCAATGAGTAACCACGGCAGGTTTAAAATGGCAAAAATAATGCCTTTGCTTGGAACATCAGCGTATGTAACTTTCTGTGCAAAGTTCTCCTCTTGTTACACATTAGCTTTGGGTTACTGTGCCATCACCATCTGAGAGCTAAAGCCTGCGGCTTACTCTTCACAGGGCGACAAGAATTGTAAAGCGTTGTACAGCGGGGTGGGGGGCTGGCATGCAGCGTGGTGCTGAGGCTTTCCTTCCCCGGGGCATCATGGTGGGCTACGTTTTCTGGGGATAGCCTTCCACCTCTCTGCACAAAGAACCTGCTGTTCCGTGTGCACCATGATTTTCTGTAACACACCCATACTGACGTTGATACCTTCGGCTAGACTTCTTTTCAGGGTAAAAGGAGTCTGTGTGTCTTCTGTGTTGGCGTTTGTTGACAGTGACCCATTGAGGACATTTGGTTTATTTGCTGGCATTCCAGCCTGTCTTCTCACTTGAGGGATAGCACCTATGGATTCTCTTAGCTCTTCCACCATCGTTAATTTTGGTCCTTCGACAGCTCAGGCTAGCGTACATTTGCAGAGGGTCTCTGTGCCGCACTGCTCCCAACACCGAAGGGGACTCAGAGGTTTCATGTTCTCCAGGGAAGACTGTAGTCCAAACAGACCATTTGCACATCAGGAAGTACACCCTAGGAGGCCGATGGTCACTGGTTATGTGGGAGCCCCTCCTACGAGGCACCCCCTTCCCAGTACGGAGCCAGGTGAGGGTCCTGGAATATGTGAGCTTTGCTCTGAGCACCGGAGGATGGATTGGAAAGTGGTGGGAATGGCGTTCCAGGTGGAGGAGTTGCTGTGTTTGCTGGGAAACTGCACAGAAGCTGATTTATTACAGTTTAAAATAATATTGGAGAATGGCAGATGAGCTCGGAAAGGTAGCTAAGGATCAAGTGAGATGATTGTTTCGAACTATGTTTAGGAGCTTGAAATTATTCATAGGGTTAGTCCATGGACCGTCTGCCTGAGATTGTTTGCATATGTTGTGAATATATTCATTTTCTTGGAAAAAGCATTCAAAGCTTTTATTAGATCTCAGCGTGTCACAGGATGCAGAAGTTGCTCAGCGTGTTGGCATTGGGAGGTTCTGAGTGGATGAGCTCATAGCTAGAACGAAGTGAGTTAGAATGAAGGAAAGTGCTCGTCATTCGTTAGCGCGAAGCGAAGTGTTGCGTGCCCGCACTTCACATCGCAAGGACTCCGGCACACAGGGCTGTTCCGCTTCGAAGGTTAAAGTTGCCAGGAAGACTCTGCACAGCGAGTGCTCATGTAATGTCCTTTCACTGCAGCGTTGCCGTAGGAACCTCACTTTGTTTCCATCACGTAGCCCGTGGGAAAACTGGTTTCCTCTCCCTCAAAGCTGCAGAACCTTTCGACCACGTTGGGTGAGGATTTGCTGTGGAGCCAAAAGCAAACTGTAACCACTCATTGGACAAGTGTGTACTTGAACCGTCTTGCATCCTCTGTCCTGGCACCACGAGTGTGTCAGGCCTGTGCAGTGGTCCCTCATCATGGGGCTGTGGCACTGGGGAGACAGCAGTGACCAAGAGAGACACTGTCCCCACTGAGAGCTGGGAGTTTAGTGAGGAAAGTGGGCACACATCCGACAGCCACAAAGCGCCCCAGTCCCACCGCCACCAGTGCTGCGTGGTCAGGCCGGATGCGATGCGGTGGGGAGCCTGGCCGAGAAGGGGACTAGGGGAGCCTTTCTGGAGGGAATGACATTTCAACTGAGACCTGAAGAAATTAGTTAAGTGTCACCTGGGGAAGGAGGTAGAGACCCCAGATGCTGAAGCCCTGACGCAGGGAAGTGCTTGGTGTGCTGCGGGGACAGAAGAAGGGCTGCCAAGTACCGCGGGGAGGCCCTGGGAGGCGGAGGTGGGGCCGAGCAGGGCCTGCGGGGCTGCTTCCATCCACAGCGAGCATGGGCTGCACCCTGGGCACTGCCGTGGTCAGGCCTGAGCCCTCCCTAGAGCTCCCTGGTTGCCGTGTAGAAAGTGGACTGGAGGGGACGAGCTGGGAAGGCGTTACCAAAGTGCATGCAAGTGTGGCGGCTGAAGACCGTCGGTGCCCGGGCGCTCCGAGACCAGGGCCTCTCCTCCAGCCCGCCCCGCTTTCCTGGCGTCTGCTGTGTGCTGTGCAGGAATCCAGTTCCCTTTCTCTGGGCTAACACTTCGGTTCTAGGGTTTGAGGGGCTCCGATTCATGTGTCACCCCCTTGGTGTCCCAAGGAAGATCGGCTGGCCTGCGATCGCCTGGCATGGGGTGCAGAACAGCGGTCTCCACCCAGCGGCGCAGGTCCTCTCAGGTGCGTTCTGCCTGCGTGCCCCGCGTAGTCAGGTGGCCGGCCATTGTCAGGATGATGGGGGTTGCAGGCGCTTCTTTCTCCTTCCCTTAGTTATGGTCAGAAGCACCGTTTATTCTTTTTTGATGACTGGTAAAAACGTGTTGTGTGGAGACACCAAACATCTCTTGACTAAAACTTGAAGCTTGTAAACTTCTGAGGTGTGGCTCTCTAGGGAAGCTAGACTTCTTATTTTAGTCTGACTAAGCTGAAAACATTGCAAGTCCAGCGTTCCTCTTGCTGTCAGTCCAAAGTCTGTAAGCTTACAGAGGTGGTGAGGAGAAAGAGGAATCAGCTGAGCTTTTCATAACTCATCTTTGATTTGCACTTGAGTTCAAAGGTAAATCAAAGTTTGGAGTTGAATTTGCATCTTGCCCTTCCCTGGAATCCGACGCCCAGGGCAAGCCCACGACCCGGTGGTGCCATGATTCTGTGCCCCGGCTCCGGCCAGGTCACCTGAGTCCGCATCCCCACCTCCTCTGCCCACCACTTTGTGGCTGAGGAAGGAGGACCTTTCTTAGACTCACTTTCCTTGCTGGCGGGATAGAAAGAATGGCATCTCACACTGAGATCAAATCATCTGTAGAAAAGACTAAATCACCAGAGTTCGGTCTAGAACATAGGAAACCATGCTCGGGGCCTCAACAAGAAAGAGGTTTACTCCAGGGGAGGTCAGCAGAAGGGCGGGGCCCACGGGGCCCTGACCTCACACCACAGGACGGTCATGGGGATGCAGAGGGCCGGCCACTGCTGTGGGTGTCACCTGGGCCACGGGTGCTGACGCGCCTGCCTCCCACTGCCCCGAGCCTGGCCCCTCTCATCCCAGTTCCATGTGAAGGTAGCTAATTGGCAGAGCCTGATTTGTAACAAGAGCTGAGCTGCGAGGGAGTCTGGGAAACGTGGTTTGTAGCCTTCTAGCTACCACACAGAAGGAGGCCAGAACGGAAATCGAGATGCCCAGTCTGAGTATCAGCCGCGAGGATGTAGCCCACAGTGTGGCGTGCAGCAGGCGCCACTAAATGACGGGTGCTGTTGGTTTTGCTGCTGTCGGTGTGTCGGTAGCACACATGCAGGTGTCTTTTAACGTCAACATTACTCAGTGTTTAAACTTCCATTAACCTTGGGGGGTTCATCTGCTGCTGTTCTTAGAGAATGCACCAAGGGCACAATTTAACAGAAATCTCTGTGTTGCGAACACATTGATTATAAGACCCCTTTCTCCCCATCATAGTGGTGGTGCATAAGGAAGCCAAGTTCATGTACTGTCCAATTCAGTTAGCACAGGAACCGAATTAGAATAACAGAACTCACCTCAGTTCGCCATTCAGTGCCGGGATGGGCTTTAGCAGCGGTGGAGTGTGGGCAGCTGGTCGGTCTTAGCTGCTGAGGCTTTGTTGAGGGTGTTCGCCTCTCTGCCGTTGCTGTGTGATTTTTTTCCTTGTCGTGGCCCTCTGGTTTTAGTATCACAATAATGCTGGCCTCCTAGGGTAAGGCTTCTCTGTCTTCTGAAAAAGATTGTAGAGAATTGGTGTAATTTCTTAAACGTTTGGCAGAATTCACCCATCCGAGCCTGGTACTTTCTGAACAGAACAGTTATTTCGTACCAAAGACCTCAGTGCAGGTTTGTAAGATCTGCTTCCGGGCAGTTTTAGGTGGGCAGTTGTCTCTGCCCAGTGGCGTGGTCGGCACGGTAATGGGATCGGGTGGTAGAGTATGGGCACTGGTGTCGCCGCCCAAAGGCCGTCCCACAGAGCACCACTGGGCTCGGCACCAGCATTGTAATCTCTGATCCAAATAGTTTAAATTAAACCTACGGCTAAGAGATGTTCACTTTTAACCCATGCCTTTCTAGTGCCATCAAAAAAAAAGTTTTTAAATTAAGGTCTCAGTATAACGTCCCTTTTTCACTTTCTTTTAAACTTTCTTTTTCACAGATAATACATTTATAAGCTAAAGGGAATGAAGCAAAGAATTTTTTTTTAATTCAAATTGACATGGAGGGATTTTCACTAGTTCTTTGGGAGCAACAGCCGGTGAAATGTAAGCATTTCACAGCCAGAGCTTCTGTGACTGGTCCCCACTCCGGCCGGATGACACATTCGCTCCTCTCCTCCCGAGTGCTGCCCTCTTGGCCAGTCAGGAGCTGTCTCCGCGGTCTCCGGGCGCTGCTTTTCTAACACAGTCAAAGGTGGGGTTCGGGAGCCCCACCTGTCAGGCGATGCCTCTCATTTACGTCAGTGACTCCAGACAAAACCAATAGAAATAACCAAACCAATAGGAAGGTAGAGGTCGATACTGTTGACTTATTAATTTGAGTGATTTCCAAATTAGAAGCATGGCCGAGTTTCAGAGTGTCGCTGAAGAGCCCAAAAAGTTCCTCCTGTGACAACTAAGCCCACAAGCAGAGAAACACGAGATTGGTCACAATTACAAAACAACACGGCCCAGTCATTCATTCTCCCGATGTTTTATGACTGTGACGACCACCAGGGCCCCTTCGAAAGCGTCCCGATCGATTCTCAGTGCCAGGGCTCTTCAACCCTTGGCTCCTGTGCAGCGCTAAGTTTTAGACCTGGGTTCAGTCTCTCTGTGATCTGAAGGACGTCGCTTTTAAAAGGAAGTTTAAAACAAAGGTGACATTAAAATTGTAGATTTTTATGGCTTGCTTTTGTTCATTAAAAAAAGCTCCGTTCTCATTGTCTCCCATAATTTAAATTAAGGTCTCAGTATAACGCCCCTTTTTCACTAAAAGAGGTTGTTCTAGAGCTGGCAGGGTCGCCTTGCCACCCCGATCCTGTGTTCATAGGGATGAGCTGTTTTTAACGTCATCACTGTGGCTGCCTATGGGTTTAATCTGCTTGTGCTGACTCTTAAGACTTGGGGTCCCCCTTCAGTAGCCCCCCAATCCGACTCAGTTCCCCTGCGTGTGTGTCGGCAGCCCAGGGGCCCGCCGATGGTGCAGACGGTGTAACTCTGTGACAATGTTGCCAGCGTGGACGATCAAACAGCCTGTGGGCTCGGCCCAGCAGTGTAAATAGTGAAGCCCCGCTCCCGAGTATTTTAGTCACTCTGACTCACTGCACAGTCAGGCCATTTATGAATTACTGTCACCAGGACCTGACACTCCTGTTGGAGAAGGCTGGAAAGTTTTCCATGATGCTGTGACAAATGATTCCAGAAGGTGGTGTTTTATTTTACGCATAGTTGGCGTTTTTATCCCTACCTACCCGGTGCAGCGACGGTGCCGGAACTCTGCTGTCACCTCGGTTCCACGGCACCGGCCTTCTCGCGGGGACTGGAAGTGCCACGTTCTGAATGGCTCTCTCGGAGTGTTGACACTACAGACGTCATTTACACGAGCGGAAGAAGAGGCTCAAAACAGCAAGTGTTCCCCTCCTTAGTTGTCCTGTGAGAGTCATTAACACTTTGCAAATGACAGAGGGCCCCACGTGACACTTTTCTTTCTTTGGGCTTTGGTGAAGCAGCGAGGTTTCCTCTCGGTGTTCAGGTCCGTGGGTGACCTGTTTGCCTACCAGGCTCAGACGTGGCCGTCGCGCCTCCCTCCTCTCTTCTCCTTTCACTAAGTGGTCAGTACGACCTTTCCCGCCCACTCCCTTCCACCTGCGATTCGTAAGCCTGTCTCGTGGACCGTAGCTCTTCTCAGGGTAGCTGTATGAGGTTGCCAGGGCTGTCGTGCCACAGCGCCCAGACGGGGCAGCTCAGACCTCAGAGAGGGGTTTCCTCAGAGCTCTGCAGGCGGGGTGGCTTCTTCTGCAGCCCCTCCCAGGCTTGTAGCCTGTGGTCTGCCCATTTTCACATGGTCCTCCCTCCGCGTGTGTCTGTGTCCTAATCTCCTCTTACAAGGACGCCAGTCACGGGTTAGGATCCTCCCTAAAGACCCCATTTAAACACCATCCCCCGTTTGAAGATCTTTTTCCAAGTACAGTCACATTCTGAGATACGCCAGAATTTGGGGTGGGGGAGGGTCCCAGTTCAGCCTGCGACAGAGCCCAAAATGGACAAGACAGCGCTTGGGCTGCTGCTCCAGGACAGCAGACGCTGCCAGGCCTTCTGGAGGCTGAGGTCAAGGACCGGCACGGTGTCCCTTCCGTCACACTAGCTTGGCTGAAGTGAGTGCCGGGCCAGCCCATGTAGAGGGGAACACCCAGGGCCACAGGTACTAGGTGACGAGACTCCTGAAGGTCACCCCTTAGAGACCGGCGACCACATAGAGGTTGCTGAAGAAGAGAAATGGGGGGCTGGGGGGGAGGCACTAGCGGAGTATTAAACATACAGTGATTTCTCAGTGCAGGATCAAATAGAGAGATGGCTTTGAAGCACATTAGTGCTTTTTTCCCCAAAACAATGAGTGTTTTTCAGAAAATACCATTTAAGTAATACCACAGAAAGAACTTAGATGAATGGGCCTATTTAATCTTTGTGGGAAGCAAGGCACCCGAGACAGATTGGACCTTGGCCCCGGGTCCCTGCTGTGACGAGAGCCCGCATGGCCTCACATGCGGACTGAGGACCGGGTAAGGCACCCGTGTCACTGGTGCCAGGCTCTGTCCTTGCTCTCCCCGGGCGGCAGCTGACAGGGTTTTGTCACTGACCGCGGTTAGGTGGGTTTGGGCTCCTTCTCTAAACCAGTCAATTCAAAGGGAGGGAGGGAAGAAGAAAGGAAGGAAGGAAGGAAGGAAGGGAGGGAGGAAGGGAGGGAGGGAAGAAGAAAGGAAGGAAGGAAGGGAGGGAGGGAAAGGAAAGGAAAGGAAAGGGAAGGAAGGGCGGAAGTAGGATGGAAGGAAGCTGCATGGAAACAGAACGAAAACCTTCCACGGTTCCCAACAACACGGTGCGTTTGTATCCTATTTGGGTTCATCGAGTGTAATCTTTAGCACGTAGTCTAGGTGTTCAGCACCAAGAACTGTTGAATGACATAATGCACATTATATCATTTACTCAAGTATGATCCATAGTCCATACCCTAAAATATTAGCTTTCATGCATTTTTAAATTGTTTTTAATTAGATATTTGGTGAGACGTGTGAAGACACCCCACAGGGCAGACACAACTTCTGACAACAGAGCTTCTCTGGGTGCGATCGGGTTGATTTCGCTGCGTGTTACTGTGCTCTTGGGAAGGGGTGTGTGTGGCCGGCTAGAGCGGTGTGTGCTGTTAGACCCTGCAGAATTTAGGCGAGGGGTCACCAGACCATGGCCCAGTAGCCACATGGGCCCACTGCCTGGTTTTGTAATGAGGTTTGATTAGAGCACAGCCCCACGTGTTCACTTGCACAATGTCTGTGGCCGCTCTGCAGCCACGGGCGCAGCGGTGAGCGGTTGCGGTAGCGGGGTTTGGCCCCCAGTGTCCACAATATTCGCTACCCTATCCCGGGACGGAAAGGTGACCCCTGATTTAAATGGTCAGTCTGTCCACTTACCAGTTTTGTGAACTCCACAGAATTTTTCTTTGTTTCTGTTTGCGGGTTGCCTGGAGGCTTAGAGTGGAGCTTCGGGGCCCCGGGGTGCAGAGGCGGGGTGGGAGGAAGAGGGCTCGGGAAGAGCATTGTGGGCAGGAGGAGCGGTAAGTCTAGAGACCCGGAAACACAGCGAAGGTGGGGTGTTGGAGTGATCATTCAAAATTAGAGTGTCTGTAGTTTGGGATCCGAGAGGAACCAGTGGTCGTGGTGGAGTTAGGAGGCCTACTTGAGGTCCAGGTCGCCACGGCTTGTGTCTGGGGCTCCGAGTGAGGAGCAACAGAAGGACGCTGGGGTGGCCTGGAGAACGCACCAGAGGAAGGCCCAGGCTGCGAGGACGGGGCCTCCTGTCGCGAAGCGCTGGGTGGCGTTGTGAGCCTCTCGCTTTACACGCCCCAGGTGGGAACTGGAAATGCGGACCATCACCCTCCCTGTCATCCATCTCCAGGAAGTGGAGACGGCACGAAAAAGCGAAGCGAAGTAGTCGAAGGGATCGTGCAGCTTCTCGCAAGTCTCTTTCAGTCTTTCAGGCCTTACTTTCCGTGGCTCCGATTCTCCCAACTGCTCAATTAACCTCATAGTAGGCAGTGTCCTGGAAGGGCTCTCAGACTTGATGTGGCGTCCAATGGGCCCAAAGGGAGGCTGTGGTCAGAAAGGCCGTGTCACACTTGGCAAAGGGCCTCTGTAAGTCCTCTAGGGGTCATCGCAGGCAACTTCCAGCTGTCGGATTTGTTTTTGTTTTGTCCCATCCCAGGCAGGTCCCTGCAGGGAGAGAGCCCCGCCTGTGTCAGGGGAGTCCCGGGTCCCCGGAGGCGGGCGCGGCCGGCGCAGCGGGCACGGTGGGTACACCGAGGCAAACACACTGAAACTGCACTAACGAGCTCCCTGGGGACAGGCTGCTGTGATGGGGACAGGCCGCGCAGACCCACGAGGACCCGGCTCACTCCAGGCACCTGCACACTGGTGGGTGCGACTGTAGTGCCTGGCCGAGTGTGAGGATGCAACAGGCCACAGCAGGAGGCGCCAAACGCCCACGGGGAAGCCTTTCCTCCTGGGACTGTTTGATCTGACTCCCTCTTTTTTAAACATTAATTCTGTGTGTTTTAGGAATTTTTTAATTGACTTTATCGGGGGTGACATGGTTGATGAATGTAAGTTTCAGGCATGTAACGCGACCTCTGTGTACTTCATCATGTGCTCACCACTCCAAGTCCAGCCTTCTTCCATCACCGTGTACTTGACCCCACTGACCCCGCCCCCCTCGGTAACCACCGTCCTGTGGTCCATATGTGTGAGCTTGCTGGTTTGTTGGTGTGCTGTTGTTTGTTTGATGTCCCACAGATGGGTGACATCACACAGTTCTCGTCCTTGCCCTTGTCCTTCCCGTCTGACTTATTTCACTTAGCACGATACTCCCAAGACTCCCAGTGATGTTGCAAGTGGCAGACTTTTAAATATTTTTATTGATTTTAAGGAGAGGGGAATGGAGGGAGAGAGAGAGAAACATCGACATGAGGGAGAAATGTCCATCGGTTGCCTCTCATTCATTGACACCCCAACTGGGGACAGAACCCACAACCTAGGCACATGCCCCAACCTGGAATCGAACCCGAAACTCTCAGGGTTACAGAACGACGTTCCAGCCAACTGAGCCACACTGGCCCGGGCACAAATAGCAATAGTTTATCTTCATACGGCCGACTAGTTCCCATCACACATAGGCACCACATCTTTGTCCCTGCGCTGCTGGTGGATGTAAGCTGGTGGAGCCTCTGTGGAAACGGTGTGCAGGTTCCTCGGGAACTTCAGAATAGACCTGCCATGTGACCCAGCACCCCCCCTTCGGGGTTTCTACCCGAAAAATTTGAAGGCACGTTCATAATGATGTAAGTACCCCTGGGTTCGCTGTAGCATTAGTCACAATCGCCGAGACAGGGAGACCACCAGGTGTCTTTCAGTGGGTGATCAGATGACGCACAGGTGTCAGGGGCCTCCCCTGGAGGTGCGTGAGTTGGAGGTATGTGCCTGGCATAACAGAGGAGAGGGGTAGAGAGTGGCACATGGGACCGGGCTCCTCGCAGTCCCACCTGACTTCGCAGGTGGTAGAAGGCGGACACTCAGCGAACACCAGATGGCCGGGACTCAAACCCCAAGTCTGAGCAAAGGTGGGGCCTGAGCCTCAGTTTCCTCCGCTGTCAGACAAATGCGGCACTCCCAGGTCCGCGAGCACGGTGAGGGTGGGGCGAGACGATGAACCAAGGCACCTAGAGCAGTGCTGCCACCACCGTTGCCATCGTGGTTGCCACCTATGCCCTTCAAGAACGGGGCTGCTGGGGGCAGAGATGCCAAAGGCAGAGAGAGTCAGCCGTTTTCTCATTGTGCGAGAAGCGGTGAGGAGGTAGACGATGACGGGCCCTGGTTCAGCAGCCCAAGGAGTTGGCCCCGAGAGCAATGTGGTACAGTGGACTTCCCTTGTGTGACCCTCAGTTCCAAGGTGGCTGCTGTGTCTCCTGCATCACATGCGCATTCCAGGCAGAAGGAACTGAAGGGCCAAGGGCGAAGGCATGCCACCAGCTGAGTGAGCCTGCTTTTCCTGGAAGCCCCACCTGACAACTTTTGCATATGCGACATGGGTTAGAAATTAGTCACAGCCCGCCCCTTCCCCACGTGTAATGGCAGCTGTGCTCTTGGCTGCCCCAGCAAATCAGAGTTCTCTCTATGAGGGAGAAAGAGACCCCGAGGAACGGGCAGGCTCGTTATTTTCGAAGTTGTTGCTGCCATTCTTGTTCCTCTCTTGGAACCCGGCCATCTTTCTCTCCTGCAAAGTTCCCAAAGACAGAATCCACAGAAAGAGAGTCCCTCCCTGTTTGAAACACTTCTTGGCCCTGGCTGGGCGGCTCAGTTGGTTGGGGTGTCATCCCATGCACCAGAAGGTGGTGGGTTCGATTCCCAGTCAGGGCACACACCTGGGCTGTGGCTTCAATCCCTGGCTGGGGCACCTACGGGAGGCAACCAATCAATGTCTCCCCCCCTCAGCCCACCTCCCTCCCTCTCACCCTCTCCCTCTCTCTAAAATCAGTAAACATATCCTAGGGTGAGGATAAAAAACAACAACACAGAAACGACTTCTGGAGTCAGTCAACGTTAACCCCGAAAATCGCTCCAGAGGCATATGCCCGTAGAGGAGTCGCCTCTATTTCGATTGGCTGGGCCCTGTTTTAGCCTTGCATTACCGTTCTGTAGTGTAAGAGAGCCCAAGACCGTAATGAAATAAGTTATCTAGCCTTTGACGGGCCGGGGCGGAGTTATACCATGCAAAGTAAGGCCACGACTGGGCACCCAGCTGCTCTAAGTGAAATCTGATAAGGCTTTAAATAATTCACTGTTCTCTGCTATTCCAGAAACTCAAGGAACTCCTGGAATCTTTATGGGTCACTGGTGTTCTTGTTTGAAAATAAATTAAGATTAATTCATGATAGAACAAGTATTTGTCGTACTTGTTTCTTTCTGGAAACCTTATTTCCTTTCCGCTTTAAACAGGAATGTAGGCGCTCATTCCCTGCCCTCCTGGACCCCAAGTTGCTCATCGCACACCCGCCCTGGTCTTTGCTGGCCAAGGGACAGAGTCCCGTCCATTCTGTTCACTAATGTCCTTGGGGGGGGGGTGGATCGCAGCAGCACACAGGGCAGTGGAGGGTGCGAGAGACGCTGCTGGGAGTGGCGAGCTGCGCAGAGGAGGAGAAGGTGCCGGGTGCGAGAGGGCTGGAGAGCACAGGTTGGACCGCAGCCTGGCGTGCCCGCCACCCACTGTGTGTGCAGGACGCAGGTGCAGTGGGGAGCCGGAGAGGGGGCCTCCCTCACCCTGTCGGGGTCACAGCTGCAAAAGGAAGGACATTCCTGTGGCAGAGGCCTTTCTCTGCCCTTGAGCGCCAGCAGAGGAAGAGAGACTTGGGCCAAAAGCGAGCTGGGTTGGTGGGTAGCAGCGTGCTTCCCCCGTGAGAGCCACACGCTCACGGTCAGCAAAAAAGTTCGTGTGGGTTTTTTCCGTGAAATAAAAAACACACTTTTCACTTTTACCAATCACTTTATTAATTTGGATATTTTGAGTATGTTACCTATCTGCCACTATTGGCTTCTAGTGGGTAGAGGCCAGGGTGCTGCTAACCATCTTCCAGTGTGTGAGACAGCCCGCAGCAAAGAGTTATTTGGCCAAATGTCAACAGTACCAAGAAACTTCACAAACCACTTCTGACACATTCGGTCAGTCACAGCACCTTCTCCACACACTGCACAGATCTTTTTTGTGTGTTTCAGTTGTGTTTTTACCTTTCTTGACATAATAAAGCACAATATGCCGGAAATGGTGCATATCTTCAACTTCAATATTAAAATGGCTGCACAAAAATTCACCAGTTTTGGTGGGGTTTTTTTAATGCAATTGATAGGACAGCTGTTACAATACAGTGTAACAAAATTGTTTCAAATGAAGTTAAAGACGAGTAAGTGCTATTAGAGCCATCCTAGGAAAAAAGCCAAAAGCCAAACGAACTCTTTGGCCACCCAGTACAGAGGAAAGCAGGACCACCGGGTTCTGAGCAGGGTCACTGGTGCCCCGGGGAGGCCACACAGCGTTGGGCAGTGGCGGGGGGGGGGGGGGGCGGGGGGGATGGGAGCCTCCCCTTCTGAGCACTCGCTTGTGACCACACTCCTCTTCTGTCCCTGGGCACACTGGCCACCTCAGCTCAGCGCCGTTGTCCCGAGGCACCTTCTCCAGGGATGGTGGTGCATAATGGGAAGCTTGAAATCTCACTCTCGTACTTGGCCCACTGGGGGCCAGTGTATAGAAAAATGGGGCAATGGCCTCTGATGACCTCGCTATCAAAGACTAAGGCTATCCACATCGCCAACGTGCCCTTCAAAAGATAGCATCAATGGATGATTCTTACCATTTTGACCTGACATCTTTGCTCGTAAGAAAGGTTTTTTTTTTTTCCTTAAATCTTACATTACATTAACATTTGCTCCCTCAGTTTCTTTCTGGGAAAAAGTTCATCCCAACTGTTCCCGTCATTAACTATAAATTTCTGATTATACATCCTGCCGGCTTTGATATGACTTAAGAGCTTTTCTTTACATTTTTAATGTTTCTTTATAAAAGTGATATCCAGTCTTCGAAATGATTTCAGTTACCTTTTAGAATCGAAAATAATTCGATTATTTTCCTCTTGGAGTGTTTTGAACTGAAGTTCATGTATGGGTACAGCAACAAGAACGGCCCCAGAAGCTCATACCCTGTGGCACTCTTCTGGACGGGCCCTGTGACCCCTTGTGTTCCACCTGCAGTGGCCCCTGTGAGGCCAGCCGGCAGTGATGGCCGCAGGGACGCCGTTGCCTCCGCACGCCCTGTCTCCAGGGACCCTCAGGCCGCTCTTCCAGATACTTTTGCCGAGTCACTGCTGACAGCACTCACCCTGTGCACCTGCTCTGGTTTCCTCCCTGCGAGTACCCGGCCACCCCTGCGGACATCCCCTGCCTGCTCTGTGCCCACATTCCCATTTCGTGGTGCGGGGCCCCGCCCATCCCGTGGCACTGTGCCGATGTCAAGGGCCTGCCATGTGCCCGGAATGGCAGCCAAGGCACAGGGGCTGAGAGATGGCCTTCCCCCCTTCAGACCACGCACGCAGTGTCCGAAGGGCTGCTTCCAGCCCTGCTCTCGGGGCACCTGCCTCTGCCCATCCTCGAGGGCAGCAGTAGTTCACCCCCCAGCAAGCATCTGAAGCACCGAGAGGTAGGAGGGAATTGCTTGCATCTGCACGTTACCGTACGTACTTCAGCGCAGACTCCCTAAGACACAGGTTTTCTCTGCCGTCACCGCGGAGCAGCTGTCAGAGATCGGGAAGGTACTCAGCACGCACAGGCCGCACATCCGCAGTTTCCCCACAGGCGTCTTTGTAACGGAGGAGAAGCAGTGTTTCTGGACCAGGGCCCGCTCCAGGGTCCCATGGTTCCCTGTCTCCCCGGCCTCTTTGGCAAGGCCGTCAGTCAGCCGTTGTCATCTGTGACCTGCTGACCCTGTGGGCTGTCCTCGGAGGGGCTGCGGCTGTGTGGGCACACAGCGGGATGGGCCGAGGCACGGTGGGGCCGTCAGAGGGCCGAGAGCCACGACGTCCTCACGGAGTGCTGACTGTGTGCTGGGCGCACAGTCTGACCCCTGTTGTCTTTGCAGCAGCCTGGGGGAGATGGGTGTTGTTGTCCTGTAGACATGAAATCTGAGAAGCCGAAATGACCTGCTCAAGGTCACGTAGCTGGGAAGAGGAGCTCGAAACCAGCAAAGAGAGCCGGGCACTAACAGTTCCGAGCCCTCGGGCAAGCAATTAGCTGTAAACGCCTCTGTTTCATCGACTGAAATGTGGGACTAATAATATTTACTTTGTTAATTGTGAGAATTGTACATGATAAGCTGTTAAAGCACTTAGTGTGTAGCAAGAGTAAGTGAAATTTAAAATGTAAATATTGAAAAACTGGCGTGACTCACACTGAGATATTGTAGCTCTCAGAGAGCACTTTTGTAACCTTTGGGGGTGGGGAAGGAAGGGGACTGAAGCTGCAAACATATATTCGTGGTTTCAGATTTTGGAGGGGGCTGGGCAGGGACTGGCGACAACCAAAGCCGCCTTCGAGGCAAACGAGGCCAGATGAGGAGTCACGAAGCACAGCTTTAGAAGGAAGCTCTGGAAAGGGTCCCCCTGTCCCTAGTTATATTATTAGAAAAGGTACAGAGTGCCCGTGAGGAGGAAGGTCAGTACCACTCTGGGGCACAGAGTCGGTGCCCCCCGCTTCAGGAAGGGCGCCCCTCTCTCCACGGCGACAGGAGAGGGCGTGGTGGTTGCAGGACTGCTGAAGGGGCGATCATTTTAACTGGAAGTTTTTGTTCAGCCTGAAAACACGGCAGGTACGGCCCCGTACCGATGGGGCAGGCAAGCACGCAGGAAGGAGCTACTCGTAGGCTTAGCCCAAAGTTTTGTCGTCTGTAAGAGACTTGGGGGGGACAGCCACTGCCCGGGGATGTCGGGGCTCTGTGGCTGTGATGGTGGGCAGGGCCGCATGTCCACCCTCCCAACCCCCCCCAACCCCCCCCCCATCAAGGCCTGGATGCGTCCCCCCAGCCCTGTGTCTGGGGAGCCGTGGCCTTCCATTGGCTGGAGCACTTGACCCACGGGCTGGTCAGGTACTGATGGTGTTGGGCACTGGGGACGGGGGGACAAGGGCCTTCCGCTGCCCCACAGCCCCTCCTAGTCACTCTACACAAGCCCTGCACTGGAGGGAGACCCCCGTTTACCTGGGAGCAGCCGTCAGAGTCCCAACTCCGTGACAAGCAGGCTGGTTACGGCTTTGTGGGGAAGCGAGCCAGAGGGCCTGCGCCCCAGTGTTGTTACAGATGCGGCCTTTCCTGGGTGTGGGACTCATCTGCAGCCAAATAAAATAGCACCGTCTCTGCTGGGTAAGAGTCGGCGCCTGAGTGAGACACTTCGTTTCTCAGAACGCGCCAATGCTGGCAGTCTCCGAGGGAACCACATGGAATTAAAATGTGCACCAGGGTATCGCCCGCGCCCACCCCATCTCCCAGTGGGCAGGATGGGTGCCAATGGGATCATAGCAGGCCGCATGCCTCTCTGCTTCTCAGCGCCGAGCCCAGGGCTGGCAGGTGTCAGGTCTGGTTGGCACTAGCCCCTCTGAGAGAAGAACAGAGGGAGGCACATTTTCTCTGGAATTCGACACCAAGATCACTTCACTCGCTCCATTAAAACTCTTCTTGCCTGCTCCCGGCATCGTCTCCCTCTGTGCTTCTCATCTGCAGTCCCGAGTTTTCAAAGCGGACTCGCTTAGTCCCCCACAGGCCAAAGGCACAGATGCTGAAGCGTTACTAATCCTCTAAGAAGCCGGGACTCCAGGCGCTCAGTGGATTCTGAAAGCCTCTGATAACTGGGTTTCTGTCTCAGATCACTGATAAGGCTTTTAATGTGGACTTGGAGCAGTTCCCTGGGTAATGAGGGCGGCTACTGTTCCAGCACCGGGTCAGCTAGAGAACCCAAAACCTCGGCGTCTCCTAATGCCACTCGGAGCAGAGGCTCTTAAATCCCAGTCAGCCGTGTGTCCCTCTCATGCTTTTCACCGTGACTGAGAGCCCGCCGAAATGTTATTTACTACCTTTCTTTTAAGTACCTTCGTTTTTATACTTAAGTCTATTTTACTGCCGTAACTGGAAAACGAGTATCACCTGCCCTTAGTTGGAGGTAATAAAATAAACACAACGTAAACAAGTTATTAAATTCTACCTGGATAATACTGCTTGCCAAAGGTGCTGAGCCCGGGCTGTCTCCTGTTTCCTAATGGAGCCCTTCTGATGCCTTTGTGTCCAGGTGGGACTTGGCCCACCTTCGGAGACCAGGTCCTTTGGAAAGTTCCTTCCCCCCATTCTGTGTCAGGAGCTAAGTGTTTGATTGAGTGGACTCGTGTGAAGACAACTCTCCAGGATGTGCTAAGAATGCCATGAAGGAGGGAGACAACGCTGTCCCTACACCCAAGAAATGGGTGACCTACCGAGGGGCCAAGTGAACTGATGAGAGGGGGCATTGGTAACGGAACAGAAGCAGGCCCTGGCCAGCTGGCTCAGTTGGAGCATCACACCGTACACCAAAAGGTTGCACGTTCGATTCCCCCCCTTTCAGGGCACGTACCTAGGTTGTGGGTCTGATGTTGGGGGCCTGTACAGGAGGCAACCCATAGATGTGTCCGTCTGTCTATCTCTCTCAAATCAAAAAACATATCTTCGGGTGAAAAATTTTTAAAAAGCGCAGAAGCAGGAGTCCCATTTATTTCTATCTCATCCCCCAGCTCCCTCCACTTTGGCAGCCATCAGCGTGCCCTACCTTTGGGTCGTTTCTGTTTTATTTATGCATTTCTTTAGGTTGCACATACAAGTGAGACTGTGTGTATTTGTCTTTCTCTGTCTGACTGACCTCACTTGGCAGAGCATCCTCTGGGTCCATCCATGTTATTGCAAACGGCAAGACTTCTTCGTGGCTGAGTAATATTCCATTTGTGCATGTACCAGTTGTCTTTGTCCACTCACCTGCCGACGGGCACCTCAGTCGCCTCCCTGCTTGGCTGTTACTCTAATGCTGCAGTGAGCGCAGGGGTGCGTGTACCTTTCTGAACTAGTGTTTTCGTTTTCTTCAGATAAATACCCAGAGGTGAAATTGTTGGGTCATATGGCAATGCTATTTTTTAATTTTTGAGGAATTTTCATACTGTTTTATTGTGGCTGCCCCAGTTTACAATCCCACCAGTGGTCACAGGCCTTCTTTTCCCTGCGTCCTCGCCAGGACACTGTTTGTTGATTCATTGATGATGGTCACTCTGGCAGGTGCGAGGTGGTAGCTCATTGGTGGCTTTAATTGGCATTTCCCTGATTGGTGAGGTTGGGCATCTTTCTGTATGTGTCCTGGCCCCCTGTACGTCCTCTCGGCAGAGGTGTCTATTCTGGTTCCCCGTCCATTTTTAAATTGAAGTGGTTGGGGGGGGGCGGTTTGGGGAGGTGTTCACTTTTATGAGTTCTTTACATATTTTGGACAGTAACCCTTTGTTGGACATATCATTTATGAATACCTTCTCCCATTCAGTAGGTTTATCTTTTTGCTTTGTTGGTTTCCTTCACTGTGCAAAACCTTTTTACTTTGATGGAATCCCATTTTTTTTTATTTCCCTTCCCCACGGAGACATATAACAAGATATTGCTAAGAGTGATGTCAACGAGTTCACTGCCTGTATATTCTTCAGGTTTTATGGTTTCAGGTCTAACGTTGAAGCCTTTAATCCATTTTGAATTTATTTTTGCATATGGTGCAAGAAAGCGGTGGTTTTATTTGTTGCATGGGTCTGTCCGGTTTTTCCACCATCACTTGCCGAAGAGACCGTCTTTGCCCCGTTGTATCTCCTGGCCTCCTTTGTCATGCAGGAACTGACCGTGTAAGTGAGGATTTATTTCTGGGCTCTGTATTCTCTTCCATTGATTTATATATGTTTTTATTGCTAGTACCATACTGTTCTGATTATTGTAGCTTTGTAGTATAATTTGACATCAGGGAGCATGTTCTTTCCCACTCTGTTCTTTCTCAAGATTTCTCTGGCTATTCAGGGTCTTCTGTGGTTCCACATAAATTTTAGGATTATTTTTTCTAACTCTGAGAAGCATGGCATTGCTATTTTAACAGGGATTGCATTGAATCTGTGTATTACTTTAGGTGGCACGGGCATTTTAACAGTGTTAACCCTTCCGATCCGTGAGCAAGGCATATAGCCTTCCATATAAGGTGTCTTACTCACTTCCTTTCTTCAATGTCCTATAGTTTTCTGAGTATAGATTTTTCACTTTTTTGATTAAAGTATTAACTGCATTATCAAATAAGCCCCAAGATTTAACTGGCTTGACATTAAAAGGTTATTTCTTATTCAGGGTAACATGGTTGAAGCTACAAGTTAGGAGGTGGTTTTCCTCCCAGTGACATTTCAGGGCCCCTGTCTTTGCTTTCGTGGCTTCGTCATCCCTAGGGGTCAGGTTGTGTGTGTCCAGCTGGTGCAGGGGGGGGGGGGGGTTGGGGGCAGCAGCGAGAGGTCCAGAAACATGCAAGTCCCTACTGCTGGGGTGTGAGCCACAGCGGGAGGAAAACAGATCGGTGAGCTTCGCCCACTGTGGGTCTCTCCCTCACTGTTGGACGTGTGCTTGGCACAGAGCAGGCAGCCTGCGGAATCCACCCATTCCAAGAAGACCACCCATCCCCGTCTCCCAGCTGGGGCTATGACCCTTAGGGTCGCAGGTGGGGCACAGGCTGGCCCAGTGTGAAGAGGGTACAGGGAAGCAAGACTGGAGAGAATCCCAGGAGAAGTGATAGGCAGACACACACGTGTGCACACACACAACAGCTCAGATCGGAAGGTGCCTGAAAGGGAGTCACGTTGGTTCTGACCCAGGTTATGACCTTAGCACAGCCTCTGGAATGCAAACCACCCTTCCCTCTGAACAGATGCTGCCCTTTCCCCAGGCCTAAAGCCATTCCCCTCCCTATTCATAGACGTGCCGTGTGCCAGACGCTGCTGGGCGAGTTGTTTCAATGACGCAGACCCCTCGTTTGAGGAAGGGTGCCTTCCATCAGCATCCCCCCCGGGTGCAGCCCAGCCCAGCTGCCAGTGTGTGGGTTTTGCTGTCTGTGCTCGGTCGTGGCGGAGGCTCCGTGCCTGCCTACGGTCGGTCCCCTTTGCTGTTTTGTTAAACGGAGCCATTGTTCCTCTGGTATTAATTTGCCATCACGATTTGCTGCTCTAGATCTGACAGAATCTCAGGTGATATTTCTAAACAAAAGCAGCTGATCAGGACTGTACCTGGGGGCAGCAGGTGGGAACTCAAGCTGCTGCTGCTATTTCTGGCCTCAATGAAAGCGAAACACTGTCTCCTCCCTGCGGCAGCTCGGCTTCACCCCTCAGGTGCCTCTCAGGACCCGCCGGAGGGCACTGGGAGAGTTTGTTTGGTGTGCAGGGGGGGGGGGGGGTCTCATTTCCAGACGGGGGGGCCACGGCTTTTGTTTGGGCATTTCCCGAACAAAATACTAAAGCGATACCAAATCTTCAGCTCAATTATACCTGATAAAAGTTTTTCAGAAGCTCTTTTTTTGTCATCTTTCTCAGGCTAATTTTTAAGTACCGCTAAATAAGGCCTTAGGCCAAACCATGAACCAAAAAAGCAAGGTATGAACCGTCTTAATTTACCAAACCTCAAACCTAACCTCATTTTTTTTTTAAGTGTACTACTAGCAAGTTGGACTTGTTTTTTAAACAGATAAGAAGCACCAGCAGGAATTAAAAGTTTGTTTTCTAAACAAGGTGAAGTGGCACCGCAAAGTGTTTCTGAATCTGAAATCTTCAGGGACCGGGTCTCTGCCTCCCCTCCGCCGCCCTCCCCGCCTCTCAGCGTGCCCGGCGGTCGGAGCCCCGGCGCCGGCCCTGCGCAGGAGCTGCAGTGCCTTCCTGTCTGTCTTTCAGGTTCAGTACTTCTTCAAGATCCTGGACAACTAGCAGTGCGGAGACCCAGAGGCCACGGAGCGGGGCATCAGACGCGAGCGAATCACGCACGTGAGGAATGTGTTCATTCTTTTATTGTCCGTTGTTTTCACCTGACTGAATACAAGGTCAGCGAGAGCACTGCACTCCTGGCAATTGTTACATATGTCAGAACATGGAGTTTGCACTGTAGACAACATTTAACACCAGTCTATGGGGTACTGCATCGCTTTTTATAAAGTCCAAAATAAAGATTTATTTTTCAAACAAGTGACTTTGGTTTATTTCATACATTACACTTTTTCTTGCAGAAAAAAATAAAATTGTACAACTGCATAAATATAAAATTCTTCCACCATGAAAATGGTTAAAACATTCATGAAGACACAGCACCAGCACGTGATGCCTCCCAAGAAAGGAAGAAAGGAAAGGAAAGGAAATGCACACAGCAAATCAACTAGGCAAGCTCACTGGCCCCGGCCGCGGGCCAGCTCCCCTACGGCCTCGGACGCCCTGGAGGACTGGGTCAGAGACGGCCGGACCGCGTCCCGGACAGAGCACAGCGCGACCCCTCAGCGTTCTGCGTCTCTCTGCAGTGTCACCAGAACTTCAAAGGGCAGTTCCCCCATGACGTCCCCACACCCCCCCAGCCCCAGGGAGGGGAAAAGAAAAAAGGAAGACCTAACACCACAGGAAAGACTATGGAGTGTGTGACAAATGCTCGTTGACGGGTCGCTATCTCTGAAAGAGCCAACCCCCCTCCCCGGACAAGTACCATGCCAGCGCTACCCCCTTGCCTATTTACACCTTGGGCAGCAACCCCCGCCCACGCGAAGTAGAAAACCGAGACGAGAAAGCAGGGCTAGGACGATGACCAGAGTGTGCACCCAGAGGACTACACCGGAAAAACGCACACGGCAGCAACACCTAGGGGCCAGAACACTGCTCACTACGCGTCAGTAATGGAATCATAATTTACAGTAAAAACGGGCACGTCCCAAGGCTCAATTTGTATTTCTCTGTTGTCATTTACAGTAGAATAAATATTTTGTTGCTATTGCTACACTTTAAATTTACATTCTAACCTATTAAATGCGGAAAGCTAGTGTAAAGCGTATAGATTAAGTGTAGGTCCCATACGTATGACAGTTTGTTCAAGACTAGTAGGTTTTTGTATCTTTTTTAACTTTTTAAATGGCTAGTGGGAAAGATCTGTGCTTGTGATCAGCTCCTAACTTCGATTTTTACATCGAAGCGTCCCTGAAAGCGGTCCTTCTCGCTGTACTGGATGTTCTCACCGAACGCCCGGCACTCGATGCGCACTTCCGTGTCCAGGGTGAGGTTGGTGAACTGCACGGCCAGCAGGGGCTGCAGGTACTTGGGCTGCAGGAGCTTGCCGTAGTAGGGGTAGTACTGCAGGGGGAAGCCCGGGTAGCCGCCCAGGCCGAAGTACTCCACGGTGCCGACTCGCTCCTTGTCCTCGTCCCGCTGCAAAGGAAGAGGCAGTGAGACGGCAGACCCTGCGTCCCTGGCCCCGCAGAGGACCGGTGCGGGGGTGTGGTCACCCCCTAACCTGCCCTGCTCCACCCGTCCCCAAGGAGATGCACTTTGACCCTGGAGGGCATGGGAGACCTGAGGCACAGGAAACACAGGCACTCAGGCTTGAGAAGCAGCCTGGAGAGACAGCCGTGAACGGAGGCCACTCTCGCTGCACAGACGCAGACCAAGGCCCGCCGAGGGTTTCTGCAAGCCACCCCCCCAGCCACCGCCTTCACTCCTCTTACGCCTTTCTGTTTTGAGCAGTTTGACCCAGTAGGCTACGGCTCAGCTGACGGAGAATACTTCCTGGAGGCAAGGTTTCTTGTTTCCACCAATAAAACTTTACCTCTAACTTGAAACAGCCCCCACCCCCGGGACCCCCTCACCTCACCCCCCACGTGCCCCCAGCAGCTCCCGAGGCCGCCTCACCTTGCCGGTGCACTGGACAGGCAGCACATAGGGGTTGTACTTTGCCACGAGGGCGTTCTCCAAGGACTCGTTCTTCGGGGGCTAGAAAGGAAATGCACCTCGGTCAGTGAGTTTGCAGTGTTTAAATTTCTGAAAGATAAAAGGAGTCTGTAGCCCAAACAAGTACACACTGGTCACGGCAAGTGGACTGAAACCATGAGACAGCTGCAGGTGGCAGATGAGTGAGTCCCCTGACTGGCCGAGGAAAGGTCGTCGTGATGCTGCTGAACTTGAACATGCCCAAGTTATGGGAGGCAGCCTAGCACCGAGCGGAGCTCCTGCCAGGAGCCCATTACAAGTGTTACTCACGGACCCTGGGAAACAAGAGCCCCCCAGAACTAACAGTCCTCGTTTGCCGAGATTGTAACAATTAGAATAGGCAGTCAACACTTCTGTTTCTATAATATTTGGCTTGCCCCCCGAGCCAGGAATAACTGAGAGACACGTCCTCCCTTTCCCTCCAGCATGCCGCCTTCAACCAGACCTCCCCTTCCTGCGATGTCCACCAGGGGCCCTGAAATTTGGGGAGCATTTCTGACTGTTAGGGAGGCCCTGTCTGCAAAGAGATAAAGGGGGCACTGCCCTAAACGAGTGCACTTCGAACAGTACCACTGCAGCGAAGCAGCCAGACCCTTCCTTCCTGCACCCCGGGCTCAGCTTGACCTCACACGAAGGGGAAGAACACCCGACCGGGTGGGAGGCCGCCCCGGGCTGGCTGGCAGCAGCAACAGCGACACATGGTCTAACCAGAGCCAGACCAAACGGGCAGTTCTCTGGCTCGGTGCCTGTTCTGTTTGGGAACAGCAGCAAATAATGATCTAGATGGAGCTCTCTGGGAACTCTCTGCCGGGAATCAATGCATCTTTGAAAATATGAAGAGGGGACTGGTGAACCAAAGAGCCAGATTCCAGAAACAGCAAGTCATGTTCCTACAGCTCAGCGCACCGCGCCGGTTCCTCTCAGGACACCACTCACGGTGACAGTGCCCACGTGGGCAACGGTGGTGGTGGCAGGGTGGGAGGACGGACCTGCTAGAAGAATCCACGCTTGGGCAAAGGCCGGCATTCTCCACTCGTCGTCTCCAAGAGAGACAAAGTAACTAGTTTCATAAAAGCAGAGACACCACCTGTAAGCTTTCCCTTTTGTACAGAGCTGCTGGCATCTTCCCAAACGGTGGCTCTGCCGTCCTTCAGTGCCCTCCAGAAATGCGGGCCCAGTGTGAGTGGCCGTGAACACCGAAGCCCACAGGACAGCTAAGTTCATCCTAGAGCGCAGTTAACTTCTAGTTCTGCAAGGACGTCCTCACTCAGATCACCAGTTAATTAAAAAAAAAAAACCCAGCGCTCTGGCTGGCCCCAAGAGTACCGACACCAGAGTGTGGCGGTATGTGCAGGTAGTTCTTACATTTAAAAGTATCTTTTTCTATTTTTACTTTGAAAGAGTTCACATTATGTGGAAGCGCCGCGTCCGGCCCTGGCGGCCCCCCAGACCCCGCGCTGTGAAGCGCCACTTGCCTTGGGTCTGAAGCCCAGGACCCGGTTGAGCTTGATGATGACGCACGGCTTGCCCTCCCGGTAGCCGTAGGTCTCGTCGTGTAGCCCGGAGCAGTTGCCCAGCCACTCCAGCCTGAACCGGCAGACCTTCCGCTCACCTGGGTCGCTGTCAAAGCCGCCTCGGTCTTTGAACTCGCTGGGCACACCTGCAAAGGCAAGACCGTGTGTGCACCGTTCCCACGATTCCCTCCAGCAGGGGTGTCCAGCTGGGGGCCCCACACAAAGTCCTACGTTCACTGAAAGCATTATGAATTTCTTTGTGGTTACGTGTCACAATATATTTAATGTGTGGCCCAAGGCAGTTCTTCTTCCAATGCGGCCGAGATGCCAAAAGGCTGGACGCCCCTGCCCAGCGCCACGTGAAGAGAGGACAGGCGCTTCCCCACCCCCGTCGTCTCAGCCACCCGTGCTGGGGCGGCCAGGCGCCGTCTGAACGCAAATCAAGGGATTAGCAGCCCCTCTCAGAACCGGGAGTTTTGGTCAGAATTTCCGGGGCTCATCCTCTAATTAGCAAGTTGAACAGTCAACAGGAAAATAATTTTTTTTCCTTTTCAACTATCATTCAAGGATTTTTTTTTTTTAAATTTTCTTTCAGACTTGAGTTTTTGCCTTCCAAAGCAGTGAGTTCTTACAAGCATTTGTTCAACTGAGAAATTTTACTGTAGCATTTTTTATTCCTCATGATAAACCCAGAAAAAGAATAAAAGAAACGGAGAGGTCAAAGGCAACACCGAACATCCCGGGGAGTGTTGGAGTAAATGTACTTTCTATGTAATTTCAAGTTCACAAATTAACCGTTTTCCCTTCCAGCGGGAAAGTGCCTCAGTTCAATCCATCGGGCCTTCTAATTACTACAAAGCTACAAAGCCAGACAAGAACCTCCTTTAAGTTCTAATGAGAAAATCTTGGTGAGACGTTCCTTGTAAGTCAGTCGGTCTTTTCGACAGGACTTAAAATGGCACCTGAGGCCACATTATGGCCAGGGAACCATCTGCCGCAGAAAGATCTGGGGTTGGCAAATGCCCGAATGCAATCAGAAGGCCTAACACCCCCAGTAACTCCGAGGGGCACTCGTCCTGGTGGGAAACGCAGGGCGGCCCAGACCCCCTCGCCCAGGGGCCCTTCTGGGGGAAGGCCCTGCACCCCCTGCAGGGAGAGCTTGTGGGCAGAGGCACAGACTTGGGACTGCAAGCAACTGTGCTCACAGGCAGTGGACACCAGGAACCAGAACTGAACTAGGAACTGACTGCAGTAAAAAGACCTGTCTAGTTTTTTAAAGTAAGACTTGTGGCTACATTGTTTCTTCTATTGCATCCAAGCCTGAGCCATCAAAAGTCTTCCTGCTTCAAAAAAAGGTGGGGAGGGGGGGGGGCTCCTCTCAATATGGCCAGAGTTCAATCTTTCCGTTATTTTAAGAGTATCATTCAGTGATGAAATACCAAAAAGAAACGGGAAATGTGAATCGACTGGACACAAGCACCCAAACGAGTCTACTCACTGCCACAGTCTTCAAAAATCATGTCATCCCTCTGGGCCCCGTCCTTGTACTTCTCCAGGAAGCGAACGATGTTCAGCACATAGGCCTCGTAGCTCTTGGGGTCACTGGGGCGGAAGGAGATCTCGGTCTTCTGGATCTGGGGGATCTGCGTTAATCCTGGACCAGGCAGAGGCGAGAAGGAGCACATCAGTGGCGGGAAAGGGGTCAGCCCCGAGACCTCCACAGCGGACTCTCCGCGTCCAAACCCTGCTCATCCCGTCTGGCTGAAAGACAGGCCGTCCTCACATTCTTCGGGGCACCCACAGAGACAGGATGACAAGGACACAGTGGAAGTGACCGCAAGGGCACAGCAACCGCTTCGCAGCCCTGTTTGCGAGGTTTGAAGACAGGCTTCAGTAGGGCCGGGCTAACCGGCTGTTCCGTTTTCGAGTGACCCAGGGGGGCTTTGAGCTTCAAACGTGGGGAAGTACCTGAGCCTGGCCTGGGGGCTGGCAGAGGGGGCCACTTTGCCCATAGCCACAGCTCTGCAGAGGGATGTGAGGGTCTGGGGCCAGGCAGAGGGTAGCCCGAGACCAATGTCATTAGGGGTGACATTAAGAGTCACTTCAAAAGGATGATGTGGAGCCTGAGCAATCCTGGGGACAGTGATGCGCAGCATCGAAGGGGAAGTCAGCGGAAGTGACCCGTAAAAAAACCCTCCAATGAATATAAACAAAGGTTACTACAATGGAAGCTTTTCAAATGCTCCCAAACCATAGAAAACTGTGCGACTAAGGGCATTTAAGTGGGCCCTGAAGGACCCTTCCTTGCATGGCAGTAGCAAAACCGGTACTGTGGTCACTACAGCTCAACGGGCACGGGGTGAAAACGACAGAGACCCACAACGTAAACCAGCGAGGCGAGCCCAGGTGGGGAGAAGCGCCCCCACCCCGGGACCTCGCGCTGGGGCAGTAGGTGCCTGGGCCCCACCCCGCTGCCAGGGCAGGGCCTGCTAGGGGACTCCTAACTGCCGTGAGCTACAACCAGACACCTACATCAAGGTGACCTGCCTGGACCTGCGGGAAAGGCAGAGGCAGGCCGGGGGCAGAGGTGGAACAGAACTCAGGGGGATGGGGGACTTTTCCCAGGACACTCCTGGAGTGGGGAGAGAACACAGCCTTCAGGGATATTCACACAGGCCGCGGGGAGGGCTGGCATGCGGGTGCCGGAGAGCTCGGAGGCGATGCCTTCATCTCTGCCAGGCAGGGGGTTCACTCTTCCAGGTGTTGGGGGGTGGTAATGGGGGGACAGACATGGACAGAGGGAAGATCTGCAAGCACAGGCTGGACAGTGGCCCCAACTGGGGAAAGAGAAGGCCGGAGACGGGGAGGAGAAGGGACGATCAGAGCAGCAGCTGTCAGAAACCAAGGCCCAGTCTCAGGGCACCCTCAGGAAAGCAGAGGGCAGGGAAGCCTGGCCAGCTGACGGAGGGAACTTCAGTGTGACCAGTAACAACCAGGCCACCGCAGGCCACCAGCAGAGCAGGTGATACAGCAGAAAACAAAACACGACATCCCTGAGCCTGGCATGAGACTTGGGGGGTCTCACTCAACAAGCCGGAAAGAGGAAAGCGAACCCAGAAGGTCACGTTGAAACTAACCCTGGCAGGTCCCAGAGTGCGTGGTGAGTGTCCCCCTGGTCCTTGACACCTCTGGCTGGCCTGGTGCCAGCTCCCCACCCCAGCGTCTGCCTCTTTCTGGCTGCTTGAGGTCCCACCTCCCGGAGACTCCCGTTCTCTCAGGCTCTCCCAGACAAGAAGGGCAAAGACAGGGGCCCACAGAGCGCTTTGCCTTCCCCCACGAGGCCAGGTCCAGGGTCTCCACTAAGAGACCAGGTGGCCCGTGTGACAGCCCACAGTGCCAGTGGCTCCCACTCAGCGCTGTGGGCCTTCACCACCCAAAGAGGACGGGTAAGTGCATTCTCCAGACGCCCAGGGCTGTGGTCAAAGCCAAGTCCATGCTCCCCCAGACTTACTCAGCCTTTCTGATTAGCAAGCAGCTCTGCTATTAATCATGGACGATCTAATTTATGCAAATTGTAGACATGATTACATGCAGAGCAGTGCTAATGGCCCAGAAAAAACAGTGGGCCTCACATCTCTCTACACAGGGCAACGAAGAGACAATGAAAGCCAAGCAATGGAATCACACCACCCGATTCCCACCTGAGCACCCGACTCCCTCAGGGAGCAGGCTCACCTCCGACCCCGCCATGCCGGCACCACAGGAGAGAGATGCAGCGGGGAGAGTCTTGAAGCATCTAGACTTTGTTTGGTAGAGAAGCACCTGAACCTGGTGAGGCCAGGAATGCAAGAGGTGACATGTGCAGCCAGGACTGGGGCCGGGGACGGCCCAGCACCAAGCAGGTGTGCGCTGGCAGGCTCCCCGAGACCACCGCAGTCTTTGGCTTTGGTGGGTGTGTAGTAGGAGGGGAACCCCCAAGTAAGAGAGGAAGGAAAAGAAAGGAGGAAGGAGACTTTTCATTAAGAAAGAAGTATTTTGTTTACAATTACGTTTATAAAATGTAGAAAGTTCACAACTTCTCAATCTGCTTATGAGTCTGAAGTATTTAAAGAGAACCAGCTGCTTCAGCCTTGTAACCGAGACTCCATGAAGCCCAGCACACCGAGAGGTGTCCCTGCGGGCAGTACCTCTGGGAGCCCTTTGCGACCAAATGCGGCTGACCCTGAGGGACACGGCTGGAGCCGTGCAGGTCTGCTTGTGTGGGGGCTTTTCCAGTACACTGGAGGTTTTAGTTTGAAAAAATCCAGAGGAACTATATAGCTTAGAACTATAAAACAGAAAAAAGTATGTCACGAATGCATACAATGTAAGTACATATTTTCTCACACCTTTTCTCTACTGTAAGAACACGTTACACACGCCACATAACACAAAACGTGTTAGTCAGCTGGTCCTGTTAGCAGTACGGCTTCCGTCCACAGCAGGCTATCAGTAGTCAAGTTTTGGGGAGTCAAAAGTTGTACGTGGATTTTCAGTCGCGCAGGGGAGTCCGCGCCCCCGACGCCCCCGTTGTCCAAGGTTCAGCGGCCTTGCAGATGAGCCTCATTTCCCACAGAAACCTCAAGGGGGCGCCCACGTGACCACCAAGGGCACACAGGCAAAGGGGTGCTAATCAGTGTAGGGGCCACACACTCGACACCTGCCTGCTGTGTCTCTCCTAGACACTGCGAGTCGAGAAATGATTTCCATGAAAAATGCAGGGGTATATTTTATACACACAGACATTAATCTATGTACAGATACACACCTAAACACACATGTACGTACATTCCTATGAATGTGTGCACATATACACGCATGTCCACACACAGACAGTTTCTCCCTTTGAATGCTGCTAAGATATTTGTGGGTTTTGTTTGGGTTTTAACTTTTGTTTTGCCTCTGCAAGTTCAGTATCAATTTACCTAGAAGCACAGGGAGGGCGTGGGGGGAAAGTACCCCCATGCTTTCTGGGCACCAGCAGCCTGGGCCTCACCTCCCACATCAGGATCGGGCTTCGACAGTGCCCAGGGGTAGGCCAGACGCGACTGCCCCTCGGGGAGCAGGAGAATCCGCTCCCTCTGAAAAGTCCTCGAAAGAGGGGCTGCCAGACCTTCTCTGCACCCCCTGTGGATGTTCGACAGCCCTTGGCAGACGGAACCTCTTCTCCCATCTCAGCTAAATGCCGTGCGCATGGCTGAAGGCCAGCACCGCCCTTCCCGTGGCCGGCCATCCCCTGGGCGCGCACCTTCGTCCCGGGAGAGCCTTGGGGAGGGTCTGTCTTACACAAGCACATCTGGGCACCTCGTGCGGCTCACACTGTCTCTCCCAGAGGAAGCACGACTTCCGTAATGGGAAAATAGACACAAACCGGCCAGTCCTCGCATTCGGCATTAATTACGTGTTTCTGTTCAAGGCCAGAGAAGGACAAGCACAGACAGCGCGTTTGTCCTGCAGACACAAAACGCGACATTTGCTCAGTGGCCGGCACCCTGAAGCAAGACACCACGTCAGACCTGAAGTCTGATGACGCCTATTCAGGCGTGCGTGTGGGAAGAGGCACATGCACTGCTCTGGTTGGAGGCCACCACATACTACTTCCCTGTCCCCTTCGTCTGTGTCAGAAGGGCCCTCAGGCCACTGGCTTTCTGGGATGAGGGCACTGAACCCCAAAACATGAAGCAGTCACCCCCACTGCATTCATTGTACCATCTGGAAACGGAGACCCCGAGGCCTGGGCCCTTCCCTTCTGAGAGCAGCGGAAAAGCCCCAAATGAAGCTTCGCAGACTCAGTCCCCTCCCACCCCCGTGGGATGGTCACCTGGCCCTACTATCAGAGCTCGCTGCTCCACTCACACTTGCAAAGGGGCCCACAGAGCAAGACCCTGCTCTGCTTTCCTGTGGCTCCGAGAACATGGTAGAGTTGATTACCAGGCTTCCCAGGCCCCCGAGTGGACTTATTAGCTGCATCCTTGTCTTTAGAAATGAAGAAACAGCAATGTGGGAAGGTGATGAAGCCACTGAGGCTGGGGACACTAAGGGACAAGAACTGGAGTCGGCCAACCTAAAGCCTATCCACACGGAGTCTGGGCAGCAGCTTTCGGAAATCCACCTACCCTGTGCCCGCCCACCCGCCCGCGCCCGCAGCCTCGAGCTCGGAGAGGGAGCTCGGGCGGCTCCGAGGGTTATCTTGCCTACTCACAGATACAAGATCGGTGCGGTCTCATCAGAAGCGGCAGGAAAACACCTTCCTGGCACTTTGAAAAAACCAATTCCTCCAAAGCCCAATGAGCCAAATAGTTCCAACCCCCCCCCGGAAACGTGAGTGCAAGACAGCTGCGCGTGGTGCAGCCTGAAAGACGACCAGGCAATTCCGAGAGTCCCACTACCGCTGGGACTGGAGCGGGAATGCCTCGGACCCTGATGGATTCTGAGGCAAGACGCCCCCTCTGTCCGTCCAGATGAAACCCAGGTCCCTGGAGGAGCTGTGTGGTCTGCTGGCTTCGCCCTCCCGACCCTCCCACCTCGGCCCTGGTGGCTGTCGCATTAAAAACACGACCGTTTTAAAAACGAACTCCTCCAGCACTTCAGCGTAAAACAAAAGCCGCCCCAGCCTTACGAGGAAGGACCAGCACACACGTTCATACCTGCTTAGCAGGACGCCAGTGAGCTGGCACCTCCCCTGGACACACCGAGTGACATACAGCGACCTTCATTCATTGCGCTGTTGCTCAGTGAGCGGGGGTGGGGGTGGGGGCCACTCAGGTGGAAGGGCAGGCAGCAAGAAGCGAGCGTGAGCTGGGTGTGCAGGTGTGCCTCCGGCCTCCCTGCCCAGAGCCCACGGCGGTCGCTGAGTGAGAAGTGACCCGGCTGCCCCCGTGAGGACTGCCCTGAGAGGATCTGCCTGAGAAAGGCTTGGCAGGGGCCAACCCCACGTGCGTGGGTATTTTAAAGAAAGACTACAGAACAATGTCATTTAAATGTACTTAAATTTTGAAAACGTGTTTCCTGATGCAACCGCTCCTAAAAACTTTTCACAGGAAGCCAAGGGTCTATCACCTTAATGACAACCTGAGGGCGCGAAGCATGTCTGCTACAGCACCCAACACGCAGCCCGGACATGCCGAAGCTGGTGCGCACGGGGTGGAGGGCAGAGGTGGCCGAAGCTGGTGTGCACGGGGTGCAGGGCAGAGGTGGCCGAAGCTGGTGTGCATGGGGTAGAGGGCAGAGGTGGCTGTTAACAGCTACCTTTTCATGCCACTTGGCTTGTCTTACATGTACTTACCTCATCAGTCCTCCCAGGGCGCCAGTCCCATTTTACAGATGAGGAGACTACAGCGTGGGGAGGTGAATAGTGCAGGGGATGCTGGGGATTGTGCCCGATGCCAAGGCCCCCCTTCCTCCTCAGGCCCATGTCACTATAAGCTCACGGCCAATGCTTGGGTGCTCAGGCCCACGTCCAGATTTAGGTTGGGCGACGTGAACCTGCCTGCCAGCAGGCGGCCATGTTGACCCACGAGAACAGCTACTGAATATGTCTCAACCTAGTATCTCCACCAAGGCTCTAGCCCTGGACCTCAGGCACCGGGGGCAGGGGTGTCCCGATGTCCCAGCGCCTCGGGGCTTTGTAAGGGGTGTCCCCGGCACCTCGCTCAGGAAACTGGACCTGTCATCCAATTTTTCTTAAATTTCACTTTCATTTTGTAATTTAGTCCTGACCCTTTCCTGCTTAGCTGCTGGGCTTGAGAGACACACACACCCTTAGGTTCTGCACGACTGATTAACCCAGACACCCTCAACGCCACTCCTGAGCAGACATCTGGTCACAAGTACGCGCAGGGCAGCCAGAGCCCGCTGGCCAGGCCTGCGCGAGAGCCTTGTCCGTCAGTAACGCCTCCTATAATAAGCCTTTCAGCCTTCAAACACTGGGCCAAGCGTGGCTCCCTCATTAGGTATGGGTGACTCAAAAACAGGATTTTCCCTCTTTATCATCAAAGTAGAGGCTCAGAGACACTGAGCCGAAGCCCAAAGACGGCTAGACTTCTCCTCCACGCGCCGGTACAGTCTGCAGGCTGGAGGACAGTTCCTGCCCATCGAAGACACGAACTGTTGCGATACACTCTGAAGGAGGCCAAAAGGAGGGATCACTCAGGGATGGTCCCCGGGCAGCACACCGCTGGTGGACGGCGCTCAGCCCACCTGGCGCCTCCGTGCGCCAAGGCCGGCGCGGTCTGCACGGGAATGTCACATCCTTTGGAAAGGCAATGGGTAAAGGGGGCTTGGCCTAGGCTCCCCCAGCACAGGGACAGGTGAGGTGACGGAGGGGAGAGAGAGAAATGACAATGCAGGTGACAGGATGGGGAAGCTGGAGGAGGGGACCTGTGACTCAGACCAGAGGACAGGGACGCATATTTCCAGGATGAGCCACAGGCGTTCCTTTGGACAAGCGACTCCAGTGGCCGCAAGGACACTAAATATAGGGACTGAGAGAGTGTCCCTAGGGGCTGGAGGTGGGGGGAGGACCCAGCATTGCTGCCGCCGTGGATTTCCCAGCAAGGTCACCTGCAAGGTCCCCACTGAAGAGGCAGGCACTCTGGCCACTGCCCATTGAAAGTAAACGTCCGTTTCTGCCACGGCCACGGAGGAAAGTTTACCTCCCATGAAAGGCTGACTCCCCGAAGTCTATGTGGCCAAGGACCATTTTTTAAACGTGGGAAATGAAAACAAAATGCTTGACTTTCTGGTCAACTGTAGCTTTTAGTTAAGAATTATTGGAAAATAGCATCACAATTGAAAAATAGCTTGTAAATGGCAAAACACACACAAATTTAAGTCACGATGACTAACACTACCATAAAAAGCCCTGACAGAAGAGGACGTGAGAAGCTGCCCCACTTTGTGGGCACAAAGGCCAGCGGGCAGCATTTCCCAGGCTTCTCCGTGCCCAGAGCCCCCCTCCGGCCCTCCACAGACGCGCTGCGCCTGTCTTCGGGAAACAGTGGCTGGAAACAACGGCTTCTCAAAAGCAAGTTTAGCCCATTTGCTACACTTCCACGTTGTCTTTTTCCACTTCCAGCCTCCTCTACCCCAGCACCCAAGGTCTCTGGAAACACTGGGGGCTTTCCTTACATCAGAGACCACCTGACTTGGAGCCAGAAGGCGATATTCGCCACCTCCACGCTTGGAACACTTTCTCCCCAGAGTCCATCCCACACCCAAGGAGGTGGACATGACGAGTCTGCGGTGGCAGCCGCGTGATCACAGGCTGGTCAGTGCCAGGAAGACGGCCTCAGGATTGTCACCTCCATACAGCTGTTACTCAACAGCTGCCCGGGGAAACCCGAGAGGGAGCGCGTCATTGCCACCCCCGAAGGTCATTTATAAGGAGAGAACCCGGAAGTTATGCAACCTCTCCCCAACCCCTAGGGCCTCCCGACCGTGACTTTTAAGAGGCAGATGGTACAACCACACTGGTGGCTGCTCTGCTGTCCGGGCCGGTGGGGACACGCACCACCACGCGGACAGTGCCAGCCACTCAGCACCAACCTAGCGGCACGCCGGTCCCAGCAGGGCACGCGTGTGGCGCCCAGTGTCTCCTAGAACCTTTGTTAGCCCGGCTTGCAGAGAGAAAGGAGACAGTTACACTGTGGAGCGGGTCCAGAACGCCAGTGAATCAAACTCTGAATAAACAGCTATAAATACTGCAAACTGAAGAGTGTGCTTTTGTTCAAGGTCAAACTACAAGTCAAAAGCAGTTGGGAGAGTGGACCCTGAAGTCCTGACTCTTCTCCCTGGGCGAAACCAGTTCACCTTCAAAAGCAGGAGCCGAAGCGGTGTTTAAAAGGGTTTTTGAGTCACAGTCCCCGCAAGGAAGTGAAACAGTGTGTGTGAGCTGGCAAGGCCCTGGAATGGTCCCAGTCTTACCCCTGTGGGCGTCAGGGACGAGGGGACTGAGGCAGGCCATCACTCGGGGCAGGCGGGGCGGGGCACAGGGTTTGGTGCACCCTCACTGCCCCCCCATCCCGCACCCCAGAACTGAGAGATAACACGTTTGCAGCCCCGGGGCTCTGCCAACAGAAAGGAGCCCCTGCTTTTCCTCTGGGGCTTGTGTCCCGCATTACCCACAACTGTCAGAAGACTCCCACCCACCCTCCCTCGGGAAGGACTGAGTGCACACTCCACATCCACGTCACCTGGCGGGGCCACTCGGTCCTGATAGGTGGGCTTGAACTCGCTGATGGTGAGCAGCATCACCTGGATGGTTCCGATGAAGATGCCAGCCAGGCAGCCGTAGAAGATCACGTAGAACAGGAGGATCTTAACTACAAGGAGAGCAGACACAACACACGGCTGTGAGCCGGGGCAGGCCGAGCACACTGCTCCCCACGCCCTCCGCAAAGGTGCGTGTCGGGGGTGGGGGGGTGAAGGGCAGGGGGCACGTTCAGCTAGAACTAAGATCCTTTATGGAAAAGAATTTTGTTCTCTACATTACAAAAGAAGTTCCTGAAGGTCGCCAGGGAAATCGAGGGCTGCGTTTGCGTGCTTCTGCAGTGCGCTGCCCACAGCAGCGGGCCCCACAGAGGCTGCCCTTTGCTTTCCTCGCTCGTCCGGACACGCCAACCTCACAGCCCAGCCTCTCTGCTGCCTCTCCAGGCGCACAGACGCTGGGGCGAGCCAGGCATGCCCGACGCCAGGGGGGCTCTCCTGCTTGGCCCTGCCCCCCCCTTCGGCGCTCCTCATGAAGCACCCGGTCTTTCCATTCGGGTGCCCCAAGGTGGGGGGACTGCTCTAGTGAAAATGGCTGCCACATGTTTATCACATCATCTGAACAACGGCTGCCGTGATGGGCTGCAGATTCTGTTTCCTGGGACAGCAGAGGCTGAGGGAGCTGAGAGAGCAAAACACCCAAACACCCAGGGGCCCCGGGACCGACCGCGCCGTCAGTTCCTGGTCTGCAAGGATTATCTCCTGCTCGGCTGCACAGTGCCAGGCTGTGCCAGGCAGCGCCCGCAGCCCCGCGCCAGCCAAACGAGTAGATGGGAATGCAGAGGAGGAAGAAGTGAGCCCTGAGGGTAGGAAGTCCCCACATGACTGCACACAGGGGCCTTTGGGGCCATCCAGAATGTCAGACCCCATGCATTAGTTGCTGGGGTCCTTGGAGGGAAGGCTACGGAACAGAAGTGTCATTGACAAGAAGAGGAAGAGGGTGCTGGGAGGGGTCTGGGGGGGGAGTGGGTACATAGTGCGGGGCATCAGCCTGGTCTCCATCTAGTGAAAAGCCCAACTTTCCCATTAGCAAATAATCACGCTAGAGGGTTGTTTAAAAAAGCGAAACATACGTAAAACCGCACCAGAAAGATTAGTTATAATCCTTCCAAAAGAAGGGGAAAGGCAAAGAAAGAAGCAAAGGCTGCATGTCCCAGAACTCCAGCTGCCCAGCTCAGGCGCCGCCTCCCAGCGGGGCAAGGGTTAAGCGCTTGCTGCCTCTGGTATCCAGGCAGCGGCAGGCAAATGGCAAGGCTGTGACGTCAAGAGATCTGGAAAATTTTTCCAGCGACTGCTCCTAAGAGGTGCAAGGGCTGGTGCAGCACGGTCAGAGAGAGAACGGCTGTAACCTTTTTTTTTTTTTGATGCCCCCACCCCATCTGGCGCTCTCAGCTCAACCACACTGGCGCTTCCGACCACATCCAGGGCATTTCTGTACTCAGCCCGGGACTCCACACATCTAAGGCTAATAGCACAGGAAGGTGCCTAACCTAACGGAGGCCACCGTGGAAAACACACACACAGCCATGGAAAAACTAGCCACTTGCCAAGCACACTGGTTACATATAGGAAGATGCAGCCTTGCCAGTCTGCCCAATGCTGGACCCTAAGAGAAGTGAGCAGTTTTCCTCTTTTGCTCTGAAAAATGGGCCCAGGTACTGAGGTGAGGTCACTTGGGTGGCAGGGAGTGCGCAGGCCACCAGGGGCTGCTCCAAGGGAAAAGGTGGACAAATGGTACCAGCCAGCCAAGGGGGGGGTCAGAGAGCGAGCATTAGAGGTACTTTCCCTTATAGAGGTTTTCCAATTGGCGGAGGTGGGGAGAGGACCCTCAAAAGGGCCACAAGCAAAAGGAAAACAAGGCGCCTGGGCCCAGCAGTAAACAAAACCTACCAACACCTGTTACCACAATAGAGCGGTGGGTGGCACAGGTGGCCTGTGTTAACTCAGAAAGGTGGGCAGCCTGGGTGATCTGCTGCTATGATTTCTCCAGCAGGTGACAGGCCAGGCTCCCTCGTTCATCTTGGTGACAATCGACCGACAAGCAGAAATGAGCCAAGGGCGACCTGCCTGGGCCCAAGGGCACGGAGCTGGGCCCAGTGCTGGGAAGGTGGCGCCTTCCCCACCGGAGGAGCGACAGCCGCCACCTCCTCCGCCTACCAGAGGCTCTGTCCTTTCTTACGCTGCCAGGAAAGGGCGGACATATCAGCACCAAACCCAACCTGGATTGCTAGGCCAGCAGCTGCCCCTTGGAAAATGGAAGGAGAGGCGAGGAGGGCACACCAGTGTGAGGTCTGCAGCCACAGAGCATACTGCCGGGTGGGGGCCGGAGACATGTTAACACATTCTCTCTCCCCCTCTCGTGTGGAGGTGACTCTCCATTAAATGTCGGCTTAAAGAACAAGTAGTCCCACACAGCCTTACCCTTTAAAGCAAATATTATTCTGGAACTAGAATGAGGAAAGAACTGTATCTTATGGGGGGGGTAAACACTAGAGGGCAAATTTCACAACAGGCCTGGAGTCAGTGCGACCTCGGCCCACGCCGAGGCAGGTCAGACCACCTGGGCAGGGAGGGCCGATGGGCTGGGGACAGGGGTCCATTCCGCAGTGCACCCCCCCACCCCCCAGCCCTCCTGGGAGTCTGCAGCAGCTGCCAGAAGACGGCCCTGGCTGGGAGCTGCTCACCCTGCCCACACCCGGACTTCCAGGTTTTCCCTTCCATGCGGAGCAAATGCTGGGGGCTGTCCTCGTGCACGAAAAACGAGGACAACAGTCCCACCGGAGGACAGCGTCCTCCTCGTAAAATGAAACATGAAACGCCAGCTCAAAGCCATCTCTGCGGAGACCTACACGTACCATGGCTCGGGGACACCTGTGCTACCTGGGATGAGGTTTCACCTTGACTAACCTTGAAGGTGATGCATTATTAACCCTTCCCTTTTCAGTCAAGAGGGGCCCACGCTAGAGGCGGTATTTTTTCCCCCTTACAAAAATCACATATTCCGGCTTCTTCCATTTCAAAATGTCAGCCAAGCACTATTTCCCTGACTCATTCTGCTGATGCCCACAGACCCCCCCAATCAGCAGCCTGCCTCTTCCCCTCTCCAGGGCTCCCTCAGTGCTGCAGTGGTGGTGCAGGGGGTGTCCCTGATGATGGTGATGAAGATATTGGCGGGGGGGGGCAGTGATGCAGGAGGGGGGAGTTCCCTCCCTCTGGGTTGCAGGCACCAGTCACGACTCAGATTTGCCTACAACTCTGCCCTTCAACATGACCTTTAAAAAACACCTCAGCCTTCAGGTGTAGGGAGCAGAAAACAAAGAAGGTATCCCATTTTCAACAGGGGTGGGGGGTGGAGGGGGGGAACATATCCAGCCAAGCAACAGGCTGCCCCAAGTCTTATGATGACCAGCTTCTGTCTTTGTGCCACCTCTTTCTTACACTAGCCCTTCGCCATAACCAACCCAAGCTACTGATTCTGCTTCTGTCAGCAGAGACGTGGAAATCCGCCAGACTTTGCCAGGTTCCCGGGCCACGGCTCAGAAACGCGGCCTGCCGTGGAGCTTCATGGGCCATCGGGGCTGTGATGACTCCGGGGGAGGCCGCGGAGGTCTCTGGGCGCCGCTCAGACACACTGCGGTGTGGAAGGACTCCCCTGCCCCGCGCCCGGGGGGTACATATTTAGACTAGAAGGAGCTTACAGCATGCAACCTCGCCTGCATTAGATGTGACTACCCCCACGAAGTTCTCTCATCCTCAAATCGCATTTTGTTTTTTGCCTTTTTTTTTTTTTTTTAAGGACTTGGGGCATGACCCTCGGGAGAGGCACATCTAGTTTCCCAGTGGCTAACCATTCCCGGCAGGGAAACGCTCAAGCTACGCTCGGGTAGGCTGCAAATCACCAAGACCAGACCGTTACAATACAGCACCCTGTGCCTGGCGCGCTCCGGCCCCCACCCTGCGCGCGTCCCGGGGACTCTGCATTCCGCACAGGAGATAAGCCCGGCTGGCGCGACACCCTCCAGACTCGCCAGCGCGTGGGTGTGGAGCGGTCCGCAGACCCTGCGCAGGGGATGCTCCGCCTGGGAGGCAAGGCGCTGGGGACAGAGCTGTGGACCCCGTACTTACACCAACTGCCACCGGTCCTGCCCAGAAACTCTTTCTTCTCTGAGTTCCAGATGAATTTCTTCCAGCTGCCCTCCTCCTTGGCTTTTCCTCGAGCCATGGTGGTGGGTCAGCAGCTGCCGCGGGGGCTGCGGATGGTGACTGCGGCGTGCGCGCTGGGTCCTCTCCGGCTCCCCGCCTGGCTCTGCGCAGGCTGCACCCGCCGCTGCCGCTGCGGCGCTCCGAGTGCCGGACGCGCGGCGGAGCGGGAGCAGGAGCAGGAGGGGGAGGTGGCGGGGGCGGAGGGCGGAGAGAGGGACGGCGCGGGCTGGGCGGCTCCGAGCCCCGCACCTATTGGTGGGCACGCGGCCGCTCGCGGGCTCTCCTTGGTCCGCCACGCGCTCCTCTCGCCCTTGCGGTTCCGGGGCCCCGCAAGCCCGCAGTTGCCAGTGGGGACGCGCGCGCGGCCCCCGCCTCCTGTGACCTCTGCAGAGACAGGCCGGGGAAGGAGAAAGTCAGAGGGAAGGACAGACGATCGGGCTGCGGGCCTAGCACACGGGCGCCCGCCACACGCTGAGCGATTGGCGGACAGCGCACGCTCTACCTTTATTTTATACCGCGCCGCGGCGGCACGAGACCCCGCCCACCAGCGGTCCGGATGGCCAATCGTCGGCACGGAGGGGCGGGGCCTCAGGCCCGAAGGGGCGGGCACAGGCCGGCACAAAGGAGCCGCGGCGGCGGGCTGGCGCACGGGGGCGCGGAGAGGGGCGGCGGGGACGCGGGGAGCGCGCAGGCGGCACCGCACAGCTAGCTCCTCGCTCCGGGCCGTGTTCCCACCAGCCCCTTCTGTCGTAGGGCGTCCTACGCCTGTGTCGCTCGGCGCCCGGGAGATGCCCTGGGACCCCGGCCGGACTCTCTTCATAAAGCCCCGCCCCATCCTGCGCGCCCGTTTTCCCCGCGCGCTCCCGGCCTTCCTCGGCCGCAGGTTCCCCCAGTCCTAGGCCCGGGCAGGGTGGGGGAAGGTCACTCCGGGACGCCCCGAGTCGGGGACTCTGCCCAGCTCCGCCCCGCCACCTCCCTACCCCCGCCCCCGCCCCGCTCCTGCACCTGCCGGCCCCTCCGCGCTGCCCGCCGCTGCGGTGGAAGTTCCGGCCGTTCCTCTCCTGACCGACTGGCTCTGCTCCGTGCGGGCGGCCTGAACCACCTCAAACAGGACACTTGCCAAACCCACCCAGGGCGGCAGCCGGGTCCCGAGACTTGGGAGGCGGCCCACCCCGGCGAGTCTTCCCTTGGAAACCAGTCGCACTGCAAGGCGGTTCGCGCTAGTCTAGACCCCTGGCGGCCACGTCTGCACGTGACCCAGCCACCGAGGACTCTCCCTGGTACCTAGTCGGTGGCTGGTGTTCTCACTGACGTGCTTTTACGCCCCCTTGGGGGGTACCGACCCCTTTGTCGGGCTGTGAATACCCTGGAACCAGAGGGATTTGGGAGACGCAGTTCAAACGGGAAGACTTCCCGGGGCAGTGCTGGGCATGCGCCCCCCTCCCATCCCTCTCCCCTGTTGCTGGGAAGCCAAACTCCTAGGTTTCATCTCCCTCGCCGCTCCGCGGAACCCCTGGGCGGCTTCGCGCGTGCCTCTCTGGGCAGTGACACAGCAGAAAAAGGCAGGATGCCTGTGCGGTCACTGCGGAGAAGCCCCATTCCAGGAGGCAACACAGCTCACCTGGGAAAAGCAGATTTCCCAGCCCCGTGTGCAGCGATTACCCAATAAAGCGATGCTTGTCGGGGCCGCCTTAGTGTGTCCAAGGTCAACCGTGCAGATCTAAGCCTGAACTGAATCGCGTGCCCTCTTTCCCACTAATCCTTCTCTACGCCCACCTGCAAGCCTGGGGCATTCCTGAAAATACCTGAAATTTAGGAAAGCATCAGCCACCTAGCCACCCAGCCCCGGAGGGGCTGCTGCTCGCAGGGCTCCCTCAAGGGCAACCTTGAGAGCGGTGTGTTAAGACAGGAAGCCACCTGGCTCTCCCCTGCAGTGTCTATGTTGGCAAAGCCCACCCCCACCACCCCCGCTGCTGAAGAAATGCAGAAGGAGGCTGCACCTGCCCACAGGAGGCTGGTCCCCTCCCAGCAGAGGTTACCTCAGGGAGGAGTTTCCAGCAGGTCAGGTCACTTGCAAGGGCACGCGTTTATTGGGCACCAACTACCTGTAAGAGGGAGGAAAGCAGGTGGGTGGGCAGGATCAGCAGAAAAAGACGAGTGGGTGGAATAGGTAGGGAAGGGTGGAGGGAGGGTGTGGGCTCAACCTGGGCACACTCTCCCGACTGCCCTTCCATCCCCCACCGGTGATTTCTGTCTGTCTCTCTGCCTCTTTCTCTCTTCTCCGGCCAAGGCATGGTAAGATGAAGTATGTGGATAAGGGCTCAGAGAGACAGAGAGACCCATTTTGTCTGTAAAAAAGAGTCCTACCTTCGCTCTCTAGGGCTATAGCAAACACCAAGTTGACCAGGTCTGGCCAGGCTGAGCTTTCTCTCTCTCGTCCTTGACCTACTGTCTTCCTCTGGGGGACACTGCTCCCCCTCCCCCCACTGAATTTGACTTCCCCACTTTGCTCACGCTCTCTCCCCTGCACAGGAGCTCTGACAAAGCCTCAGGGTGGCGCCTTCGCAGCCAAAGCAGCCTCTCATTCTCAACCAGCCCCTGCTAGGCTTCCTAGGAACCTCCCTGCTTGCCCCCAGACCCCATATTGCAGCTGGCGAACATGATCACAGCCCTGTGGGAACCAGCGGTGGACTTCCCAGCCCTCTAGACCACCCCGAAACGGCGTCGCCCACCTAACCGCATCCCACAGAGAGCCACTGGGTGGAGAGCAGGACAGGCCTGCATTCACACTCCCAGAGTCAGAACAAGTCAGCTGCGTGACCTTGGGCCAGTCACTTGTTCCCTCCCAGGCCATTCCCCTAGCTGTAAAAGCGGAGTGCTGGCGTGTTGGAGGGTTAAATGGGAGATGCAGGGGGGAAAGTGCCTGTGCATAGCAAGAGCTATTAAGTAGCTAGCTTAATTATAATTAGCTGTTTCCAGCTGACCTTATCGCACCTTGGGGCTGTCACTGTGACTTGGCCACCTTCCCCCCTGCCTGGACTCGGGTTCCCTGAGGGGCTCACCCTGACTCATTCCCCACCCTCTCTGCCGCCTTCTCCCTGGCCTTGCAGCGTGCTCCCTGCTCCGTGACCTCCTAACTCTGGTAATGAATAACCCAAGCACACCGTGTTCCTTGGGGCTGGGCCGGGCCAGGCTGTAGTGTGAAGGGTGCTCCAGCAGCGGGTTGAAAGCGGAAAGTGCAAGGTTCTCTGGAGGAAGGGGGCCTCTGGCAGGTGGAGCATGCGGCTGGGGTGGGTGGGGGAGGTGCGGACCGCGGGAACCTGGAGAGCCACCTACGGAGATCCAGTGTGTCTCTGCAGAAAGGAGGAGGCAGGAGTTCAGAGGCTCTGGGGGGAGAGAACAATTTTTACATCTCTTTTCCTCTGCAGGCGAGGGAGGAGGACTGGGTCTATGGGATTGAGGCTGGTGCCCTGGATGGAGGGCAGCCAAGAGCGGGAGTGACAGGGAGTTAGGGACCTCTGTCCAAGTGGGGATGGCAGGTCCTCAGCCAGGAAGGGGACTAAGATGGAGCTTCACTGGCCTGCAGAAGAGGGGGATGACTTGGCAGGCTGCAGGAGGGAGATACGGATGTGAGAATCAGACCCTCCCACCGCCCCCCACCCCTAAGTTGTCGGCCTGCGGCTCTCTGAACCCCTTGGCCAAACACAAGGCAGCCTGCACTGCAGAGGCCTCGCAGGGCTGAGCCCTGTTCAGGGTGGCATCTCGCTCGCTCTCGCACAGAGGGGATCTGTGTGCCGAGCCGAGCGGGGGAGGGTGCCTATGGCAGGGTGACTCATCCCAGCAGCAGGAAGTGTGTGCAGTGCTGGGGAGCAGGGCTCCATGGCAGGTCTGTTCAGCTGCTCTGCAATGGAGGGCAAGGGCTGGCAGCGGCAGGGAGCCGTGTCACCTGGCGGGATATGGGTGGAGTCCTGGGGAGCGGCGCCTTCTGTGTCCACAGTGGACCCTGCATGTGATGGGAAAGCATCGTTCTCTAGAGACCTGGGGACCTGAGGGGGCACAAGTAGAAATACCCCTTTGTTAGCATCACTCTGGCACTGTCCTGGTTCCCTGGGTCTGGGTGAGAACGCAGCGTGACAATTAGGAAGGGAGGTGGGGAGCTTCTTTAGAAGGCCCCCTGGGTAAGGCGGACTATTCCTGCCCGAAACGGAAGGGACAGGTTGCCTTCCGGTCCATCGCCTGGATCACCAGGCCGTGACTGGCAGACTTCCGGAAGCTGCTTCCCACTGACCTCTCTCCTGTCCTGTAAGTCGAGAGATTTCGAGTCCAGAAAGCATCCATGGCAAGGTGACACGGGCTGGGGTTTCTCTCCTCATCCTGTCCTTTGCCAATTTGTTACGAGGCGTGTGCCTGGTGGAGGTGACCACAGTGGGGGGAAGGGGACACACGGAGGGGCCCGGGCTGCCCTGGGGTTGGCCCTGTCACTCACGGGTGGTAGAAATGAAGGGCGGGAGGGGTGAGCTGCATCCACATGATTGTTAGTTAGACTGTCCCAGCCAGCGCGCCTCTCCTCTGCGCTTCCTCGGCACGGATAAGAGGTGCGGTTTGCTTGTCCCCTGGAAAAATGTCTGGTGCCAACCAGCACGTCCTCCAGCCAGGGGTGTCTAACCTGCAGCCCGTGGGCCGCATGCAGCCCAGGATGGCTGTGAATGCGGCCAACACAAAATTGTAAGTTTACTTAACACGTGATGAGACTGCTTGTGTGTGATTACGTGTTGCATGTGTTTAACGGGTGGCCCAAGACAGCTCTTCTTCTTTCCCTGCGGCCCAGAGACGCCAGAAGGTTGGACACCCCTGCTAGGCTTTAAAAATAAACTCCTTTTGAGAACTTTCTGTCTGCATAACAGGTGACAAGTGGCCACCCTCTGAGCGGCCCAGCCCAGTGCTGGAGTCCCCTCCCAGAGGGGCACCTGTCACTGGCCCCGGGGGCAGATGCAGATGAGATTCTGGGGCATCTGACTGACCCTTTTCTTGCTGGACCACTTAATTTTTCCAGAGGTTTGAGAAGCAGCGGTTGGCTGGTCTGTTTGATTTTAGCTCCCTCCAGCCCTTCGCTGAGGCCCCCAGGTGGTGGGTAGTCGCTGTGGATGAGCTCACTGTGGGCAGTGCAGACAGTAGCGTCCACCAGCTGGGTCGAGGTCAGCCAGCCTCCAGTCGCCTGTCTCCAGCAGCTGTGCACCCCCTACCTTGCTGGGAAGCAGCCCACCGTGGGGAAACGGAGCCAGAAGTTAGTTCCTCTGGACTGAGGCTCAGTCCTCCTCCTCTGCTCGGAAGAACACGCACGTACGAGGCTGCTGCGGGCCATTGGCTCTCCGTGGAATGGGCCCATGTCTCCTGCCGCCCTAATTTTCACCTTTCCACGTAAAACACTCCCGCTGTCTTCAGCCCTCAGGAGAGGCTGGCTTCCAACGGTCCCCAGCACGCTCCGCCCCTTTGCTCTGCACAGTCTCCCATTCACTGATGCAGGAACCCTGGTTCCAAGGAGGGTGCAGTCCAGGGGAGCTCAATTTTATGGGTGAGCTGGACACTCCTTTCTATCCATCACTACCCTCCCACCACCATGCCTTCGTGGTTTTCTCGAGGCATCCTGAAGGCTGAAGCCTGATAAATGTAGAAAAGGCTCATGCACTCGGGAAATAAACAGAGCCGGCCCCTCCCCCTGAGGTCCAGCCCAGGGAGGATGGATACGCAGGAAGCGTTCAGCGCAGGGACGCGGTCCCTGGGATCTTGGACAAAGTGCTGCGAACAGCGGCCTGCAAGGGGATGTGCTGGGGGTGCTGCTGGCCTGGGGTGGCTGTTCTGGGTCCGCCCCTGACCTCCTCAGCTGTCCTCAAGGCCTCGCAGGCCTAAAAGCAGGACAGCCGGCCAAGGCTCCGAGGGGCCCGCACCCTCACGGCCTGCGGCCCCAGCCCCTTGCTGACTGGCCCAGGCTGACCCTGCTTCTCTCTGGATCCAGGTGGAAGAGTCAGACGGGAGCAGGTCCCTCCTCCACAGGTCATGGGTGTTGGGAACCCTCCACATCGCATCAACTGAGGTGGCCTGGATGTGGCTGGGCCAGGGAGGAGGGAGTCCCGCCGGTCCCGTGGCTGCGGAGCTGTGGCGCGTACAGGACACGCGATGCTCAGACACTGGGAGGAAGATCACGGCCCACTGGGTAGCTCCAGCCAGCTTCTCCTCCCGCTGAGCTCCTTTAGGTCCCCATGTCCTTCTAGAAATACTGCGTTTTAATGTAGCCGGTCTGTAGGAATCAAAGCAAAGAGAAGGAATGAAGAAAAGACTACTTTGCATTTATTTTACTTTGGGGAGGAGCTGGGAAGCAGAGAAATGCAAAAAAAAAAAATTTTTTTTTTGCATAAACTGGATCACAACTTAATTTATACTCATCTCAGTGTGGTAAAGAGAAGGGCGTCATGCTCTAAAGGGGCAAGTCCTTCAGAACTGGTTGTTGGCAGCCTCACTGCTGACCGTCCGGTTCCCGCCTTAATACCGGCACCGTCCGCATTTCCCACCCGCGCTCTGCGAGACATCGCACCCCACCAGCCCACTGGAGGGCGGGCCCCCTCTGCAGAAATTGAGGGAACGCATCCCGAGTACCCCACGGCCTTCTCTCTGGGCCTGCGGCCCACCACTACCTGCCGGGGCCCTCAGCTGCCTGGCTCTGCACGTCACCAGTGTGCCCCTCCTCACAGTGACACGCCAAGGTCCAAGCCCGCGTCAGTGAGCAGAATGACGGGGAGACCAGGGTCACTGCACCCTGGCTTCCCCGCCGTCACAGTAGAATCTGCACCCACGGACGACGCCTGCATCGCGCAAACACTCGAAGCGGACGCTGTGCCAGGTGCGCATTAGTGGGTGTGGTTTTTTTTTTTCCTGTTTTCTATTTTGCATTAATTACCTTTTTAACAACTTAGTAACGAGAGGTCGGTCCGTGTGCTGGTTCATTTCGCGTGTCACCCGTTCTGGGATGAGCGGTGCCCAGATGGCTGGTGCAGTCTGTCTGCAGGGGTGCATCTGGAAGAGATTAACATTTGAAAGGGTAGACTGAGTAAAGAAGGTGGCCCTCCCTGGGGGGCGGGCATCAGCCAATCTGTTGAGGCCCGAACAGAACGAAAAGGCACTGGAAGGGTGAGTTCTCTGTCTCTGCTCTGGCCCAGCCATCTACCTCCTGCCCTCGCACACCGGCGCTCCCGGGTCTCGCAGACGCAGACTGGGCCTTACGCCCGCGGCCCCCCGATTCTCGGGACTTTGGAGTTGCACTGAGTTATAGCGCTGGCTTTTCTGACTCCCCGGCTTGCAGGCGGCAGATTACGGGACTTCTCTGCCTCCACAACTGTGTAAGAGCCCTCCTATAATTAAGGAAGATCGATAGGTAGGTAGATAAGTAACAGACAGATGATAGGTAGGTAGGGAGATCTCCTATTGGTTCTGCTTCTCTGGAGGACCCTGACCAGCACTGGCCTCTCGGCATTGTCCTCACTTCGTCCTGCAAACGAAGCCACCAAGTTGCCCCCAGATTAAATTCCTACGATGAGCAGGAGGAAGGCCACACTCACACCACCCGGCCTCACCGCCTCGTCGGCAGGAAGATGTGCCCAGAGAGAGGCCGAGGGTGGCTCAGGGTGCCCCGTGCTTGGCGGTCAGAGCTCTTCCAGGGAACATAAGTCTTCACTGGGTCGCAGTCTGAAGGACCACTCGGCCCACGTACTCAGCCATCGCCACTCACCCATCCCCTTCTGTGTGCGCAGCATCGCCTTATAAACCGAGGGAGGGTCGCACAAGACCCAGGTGCCACAGTCTGGACCTGGTGACGTCCCACAGGGGACGACACCACAGAGGAAACAAGAGGAGCTCGGAGAAGAGAGGTGCCCCTCGTGGGGGACTGGGGCCTGGACAGGACTTTGGTTTCTAAGAGAACCTAGAGGCAATTTTTCTGATGAGGAGGAGGCAGCTCGGGGAGGGGAAATGCCCCCTCATCCAAGTTCATTCCCATCCATGACTCCCTTTGGGTTGGCCTAAGAAGCAGCCACCAGGCAGCACCTGGCTAAAAGAGAAGCTGACAAGCCCAGTCTTTGTTTGGGACACCATGGGACTGGGTGACAATTAGAGGGTTTGTCCCTGTCTCTGCCACAACAGTGCAGGGAAATCTGACACATCGTGATTTGTTTTTGAGTTAGTATCATCCAGGCCTTTTTCAAAATACAAATCCCAGAAGGGGTTCCATGATCTGACATTTGGTTGTCGGATGAGAACATCAAATCTCTTTCATTTGCAAGGAGAAGGACAAGCTGTTAGAAGAGGAATTCGTTAGCAGAGTCCAGGCCCCTGGGGCACGCAGCGCTGGCCCTGGAAAAGGCGGGGCTGGAGGGGACCTTGAGGGGGGACAGGACCAGACGCAACCGATTCCGGGCACCATCAGGACCCAGCTGCCAGGGCTGGTTCTGTCACACCCCTGCGGCCCAACACCGCTTCTTCCTGCTACTTCCCACGGTCACGTGGGTTCGGCATCCACCAGCCTCTTGCGGGGCTTGTGGGACTGAGACAGCCGTTGCCTCATCTCAGTGCCGAGGTGGCAGCACAGGGCTGGTCAGCCACCCCTGCCCAGCAGGCCGGCTGCCTAGCCAACGGTAGCACGCTGGCCCACGATGACTTGTGGGAGCAGCTCGCGTTTGGTTGTGAGTGAGTCTCTGGGAGAACAGAATTCTGACCTGGAATTCTCCACCGCCCCTAGCCCAGGGCCTGGCACACGGAGGTTCTGAGAATTACCTATCGAATAAATGATTAAAGTTTTAACCAGGGACCTGCTGGAGTTCAGAATAAACTTCTGAACTCAAAGAAGCAGTAACTTCCCCAGCCAGAGGGTCAGGAGTTGTGACCGCTGTCCCCCCCGATCCTTCCCAGCCACCTTGGGGGCTCACACTTGGAGGTCCCCGATCCTTTAGGGAAGTTTCCAGCTCGTAAGAGTGACAGAGAATTCCCTGGATGACAAAGGGTAGGGCGTTTCTGCTACAAGTCCCTCTGCAGGGTCAGCCTGCAGGTGTCACGATGGGAAGTGCATGGGGGTGGGGGACGTCGCTGTCCGATGCCGTGAGTGACTTATCTACACAAGACTCAACTGTCTCATCTTGAACATGGGAATGAAGACACTGTCCTGGTGGGAAGTCGAGGTAACGAAAGTAACGGGCTTAGAACATGACAGAAATTCAGTAAGTTGGCGTCTTTCCCCACTTGAACTGACGCTCTGTTGGGACTGGCATTTTTGTCTGCTTCGTCGCTGTTGGCTCCCAGGGCACAGAACACTTATTAGCATGTGTTAAATGAATGATGTATTTGTTTATTTAGAAAGTCACAGGCTGGAAATGCATCCTTGCGTTTTGACAATACTAACACAGCACGCTGCTGCGCTGGCCGCGTGGCTCAACGAGTGGGAGCGCCGCCCCACGCACCGAAAGGTGGCAGGTTCCATCCCCAGCTGGGGCACGTATGGGAGGCAACCGATCGATGTTTCTCTCTCACATCCATGTTTCTCTCGCTCCAAAAAAATCAATAAAACTATCCTTGGGCAAGGACATAAAGTAAAAGGAAATGAAATAAAATGAAATGAAATAGTCCGTTGTTTAGTGTTTCGATTAGGACTGGGTGTGGTATGCCAGCAACAGCTGTGTGCTGCTCTCAGACACGCGGGGCAGTAGGTAGTTACTTTGTATCAGCAGATCTTGGAGGGTGGTCTCCAGCACCACCTGGGAACTTGTTAGAAATGTGAGTTCTCAGGCCTCGCTCCAGACCCACTGGCTAGGGAATGCGAGGGGCAGGGCCAGCAATCCGATCTCACGGACCTCTGGGCTGACTCCACTGCGTGCTGCAGTCTGGAGCCACGGTAGGAGCAGAACTCTCCAGTTCTGTGAGCAGAACAGATCTGAGCATTCGGGCTGGGAGCAGATGCCCCACCCCCAGAAAACAGTCCCCAGGAAATGTCAGAATGTGATGCTTAAGAACTGATATCGGCCCTGGCTGGTGTGGCTCAGTGGATTGAGCACTAGCCTGCAAACCAAAGGGTCACAGGTTTGACTCCCAGTCAGGGCACATGCCTGGGTTGCAGGCCAGGCCCCCAGTAGGGGGGCGCGTTAGAGGCAACCACACACTGATGTTTCTCTCCCTCTCTTTCTCCCTCCCTTCCCCTCTCTAAAAATAATGATAATAATAAATAAATAAATCACACACTTATTTTTTTTTTAAAGATGATATCGTCCAGGTAGAGGACTTAGAGGACTTTCAGGAACCTAAACTGAGTGGCATGTTGAGCTCACATGCACATTCGTCTTAGCTGGCCCCACGCTGGCCCCACGCGTGGTCCGTGGATGTGGGCTGCGAGTACTGCCTGAGCTGCTCTGCTCTTGCCCCGGCGCCTGTCAGAGCCTGAATGTTTGTGCACCCCAAATCCATATATGGACGTCCCACCCCCAGTGCTAAGCTCTCATGAGGATGAGGGCATGAGGGTGGGGCCCCCTGATGGGGTTAGCGCCCTTCCTAGAAGAAGAGGTCGGAGCTCAGACTCAGCCGCATCCTGCAAGCCAGGAGGGGGACCTCACCTGACCACACTGGCACCCCAACCGTGGACTTCCAGACTCTGGAACTGTGAGGGAGCACACGTCTGATTGTGAAGCCTCCCAGTCTCCGGTGTTTTGTTAGAGCAGCTGGGGGCTGGTTAAGTCAGTGGCCCTCCTGCCCAGCTCTGGCGGAGTGGACTTGTGTGGCGTGGAGGCTCAGGGAGGCTCCATCTATGGGCTCACCCTAAATTCTCGGTTCGTCAAGATGTCCCAGAGACCCCGAGATCAAGGTGCTCAAGAAGAAGAGCAATTCCTTTTTCTTCCAGGACAGCCTGGAGGAGGCCCGGGCAGCAAGGGGCCCCATGCGTGAGGCCTTCGCATGCCCAAGGCCAGTCCACAGCATGGCTCCAGTCCGTCCTACTGCAAGGAGAAGAGCCAGGGCAGAGGCTTCGACTCCAAGAAGATGGGGCCAGGTTTCTCACCTCACTTCCATCGGCACCCCCTCGCTCACATGGCCAGCCCAGCTGCGAGGCTGAGGTTGAAATAAACCCCATTTCCTTCTCCTGTTAGCCCCCGATGTTCAAAGCCTGGATCGCACGAAGCTGTAGGACAGACGGCCCAGTCGGGCGCCCAGGGAGGATGCTAATAAACCGAGGGCAACCAGAAGAAACCCTTGTTGGGATTTCGCACGTTCAAAGTTGAAAACATTGAAGATAAAGTCCATGTTTAGACTCAGCTCATTGCCTGTCTTTGGTGGCGCCTCTCCTGGGTTCCCCAGCTCTCTCTGTGGGGGGTGCGCCTTCCCTCGGGCCACGGTTTTCAGTGGAATCACGCGTCTGTCCACGGCAGGCTTTGCAGAAGGCACAGAAGGAAGACGGAGGGGAGGGCCTGGGCGCAACACATGATAAAGGACCGTGATGTGCTGGCTAGATGCTCCCAACCCTGAAATCCACTGCACAGGAATTAATATCTCAACTTTGAGCAAACGAAGGTTTCAAAAGAGTAAGCGATTTGCCTAGATCACTAATAACTAGTGAGTGGTGGAGCCAGATTCGGAACGAGGTTTGGCTGGTTTTGAAAGTTTGTGCTCAAAATCGGCCTCTGCACGCCAATGTGAAGAGTCTTCGGTTCCACCCCGGCAACAAGCAAAGGTGTGTGACTCACGTTAATTGTGTTCCATGTCATCGGACGGGGTGGGGAGGCAGAGGGGAGCACGGAGAGCGGATTCAGAACTATCCAGAGGGGCAGTGTTCTGCCACAGCCTTATCATTCAACTCCGGGAGAACCTACTGTCTTCTCTGTGACTTAGTTTTACTACCAGATTTTTAAAAAAGACGCTATTTTCAGTGTTGAAGGGCTCGGTGAATACCGAAGTGGAAGACCAGACCACGCCAAAGCCCGAGCGGATGCGAATCCGTGGCTTGGCTTTGCTATGGCACTAGATTTAAGTTGCTTAAAGGCAGGCCCCGCCCTTGTCAAGGAACCCTAAAATGTGAGAACCGAAAGGGACCTTCAGCAACATCTAGTCCAGCCTCACCTTTGGCTGGAGAACACCTCTTTTTCTGCTTCCCGGACACGCCCTGCTGCCTTGCCTCATCCACAGCAGAGGGTTATTAAGTAGCAATTGAATAAATGGTCAAAGTTCTTTATATGCTTTGTAATGGGACCTTACCCCATGTCCCTGTGAACAAGGACACAGGACAAGCTGGACCTCGGGCCGCATTTTCTGCTCACCCCTGTAAGAGCGGACTTGTTACCCTGAGTGCTCCCTCCACCCCACCCGGGGTGACCTCCACCGTGCCCGAGGTTGGCTGGCCTGGAACGCGGACTCGGGGTATTCGAGCGTTTCACAGAGAGCATTCCTGCATCCCCCGCTTGTCTTAAACCTGCAGCGACAACACAGACAGCATTTGGGTGACGCTGAAACTGTCAGTCCCCCTACATCACCAGCGTGAGCGCCTCCTCGAGGCCGGGAACCATAAGCCAAGCTCCCCTCCGCCCCCCTTCTGGAATTCTTAATTGTTTAGTAAGTGGCCCCCCATGTTTGTTCTGCACTGGACCCTGGGACCCTGCCAATCCTGGAGCTGGGCCTGACCCCTCTCTCCCCTCGGGCCCCACCCCCTGCTCAAAGGCAGGGCCATCTGAACTCCTGCCAGGCCCCGGGGATAAACTAACCAGTGCGCTGTCCCAAACGGACTGTTTCTTTGTGGGGACTGCCAGACTGCGGGGACGGAGTGACACGTGACTCACTGACTGGCGTGAGCCTCCCCACTCCCCGCTAGGGCTTTGCATGCTTATTTGATGGTCGCCCCACACGGGACAAGTGCCATCCTGGGGGACGAGGCTCGGGGAGCATGTGTCAGGGCGCCCATGTGGAACTTGGAGCTGTGACTCTGACAGCCACTCCCACCTCCCCAGCAGTGGGCAACTCACCCCTGAGGTCCTAGCACCACCAGAAAGGACAGGAGGACTGCCCGCCTTTCCCACACCCTCCCCTCCACACAGCGCCTCTCCCAGCCCCTTGGTGAACAGGTAGGATGCGTTACTCCAGACTCCCAGGCTTTGGGGTATGGAGCCAGATCCCCCAGACCCCCCATGACGCTAGTAGTGAAGTGTGGCAACATTGCCTCCCGAAGGGGGGGTGGTGCAGGGAGAGGCAGACAAGCTGCTGGCCCATGGCCCTGGCGGTGCCCTGGGGCGGGGGAGGGACCTGAGACCCAGCCAGCACTGGACAGCGTGTGCCTTACTCAGCACCACTTTTGCTGTGTCACAGAAAATAGCTGCCATTTGCTATTTTTTTTTTTTTTTTGCACAAACCTCTGTCCAGCATTTGCTCCGCACCAGGCACTGTCCTAGGCCCTGCAGAGACAATCAGGAAAAATAAACAAAACCAAGCCCCTGCCTTCCAGAAGGTCACAGACCGGCAGAAAGGGGCAGACGCTTGTCCTCTTCAGCCCAACATTTCTCCATCCCTGGTGCTGAAGCCGAGGAGTCGGGACTGGAGCAAACCAAGTTCGAACGTTATCTAGGAGGCTGACTGGAACTCTCTCTTGCCTGAACCTGGTTACATTCAGACTGGCCCTGGATAGGGGTGGGGGGGAAGCACCCCCATATGGGTCATAATTTGCATCCTTGAACTAACAGGTGACTCTGGCCAATCCCGTCCCATCTTCTGCCTCAGCAAACAGAAGCACAGGGTTTGAAAACTGACATGAAGAAGAGGTGAGAGCGAAGGAGTTCTGCCCTGAGCGCCCACCCCCACCTGGCTGCAGTGCTTCTCGAAACCGCTGGGGGCTGCAGGGCCTCAGGACGCCAGCTGGAAGCCAGCTAAGGCAAATTGTGCTCAGCAAATGCAGGAATGAAGCACCTCCCGGTGAATGTTTCCATGGTAACAGTGATAACAGCTTCTATTTATAGAGCCTGTATCTCTAAGGAGCGCAAAGCACTTTACAGACACATTATCTTCTATAGCAGAGAGAGGGAGAGAGGGAGAGAGAGAGAGAAGAAAGAGGAGGAGGAGGAGGAAGGGGGAGGGGGAGGGGGAGGAGGGAGGGAAGGACAGGCTGTACTACCATGCGCATGTCACAGATGGCCCAGAGTGAGGAAGTCGGTGACCCACGGCGGCACGGTAAACCAGTGACAGATGGCGGACTGGACGGGTCGGTGGCGCCTCTGACTCCTGGAACCCGAGCTGCTGGCCTCGGGCAGATGTCGGGGCTGGGCTGCGTCTCCCAGTCACCTGGCTCTGTTCAGCGTCACCTGGGCCGTCAGAGGACTGCAGGGACGTCAAAGGCTGTTTGGCTCAACTACTGCTGACATGAACACGGGCAGTTCCTCCATGGAGGTTTGGGGACAATGTCCAAAGTCCTCGGAGCCAGAGGAGCCAGCAGGCCGTCCCAGGCGGTGTTCCCGGGAAGGGGAGGCTTGGCTGTGCCGAGAGCCTCAGATGGAGGAGAGGCCCGCACACTCGCAGGGGGTCCGCAGGCCAAGCCCGCCTCCGAGTGGCCCTCAGGCCACGGGAGGGAATGCCCCTCGATGCGTCCCCCTGAGACGCACATCTGCTCCATCAGACGCGTGATGTGACTCAGGGTTACTCTGCCTCTGCAGCCTGTGACATGAAAAGTGCGTGAGTCCCAGACCCACTGTTCCCGGTATAAAGTCCTGCGTGCGAGTGACGCCAATATCAGCCGGGGGCCTGAGCGCCAGAGCAGACGGCGATGACTCGCAGGCTCCCCGCCCGGTAGCCACTTCTATCCCCTTCTTTTCTGAATGAGAGGTCTCGAACCCAGCTCCCCACACCTCACGCTCACAGACCTTCTCTCCCCCTCTCTCTGCCACCTCACTTCCCTTTTGGCCTCTGGGAAACAGGATCTGTTCTCTCTGTTTAAAAAGGGTCGATGTCTGCAGGGCACCCAGGTCACCCAGCTGCCCATCCCCATGGCAACCCGGGGGGGACAAGGTGCTCCGGGCTGCAGGTCTCAGGGATCTTTAGGAACAAACCAAGGACCTCAGGCTCCAGCCGAGATGAGCTTCCAACCTGCCTCCAGCCGTTTAGGCGGTGGGGGCACCGGGGTTGGGAGTCAGGCGTCCAGGTGGTGAAGCCACAGGGAAGGTTTACAGGCTGGATTTACACACAGGCCTCTGGCCCCCAGCGCAAAACGAAGGCAAGTGAAGGTCAGTGTGAAGGAGAGAAACGGCTCCCTTCGGGCCTTCGGGCCCCCAGCTCCACATCAGGCACTTCACGCGTGTCCCTGCGCTCACCAACCCCCCAGAGACTGCGTGGGACCCCCCTCTGTCTGCCTGGCGATGGGTGTCCTGTCTCTCCAGAGAGACACGGCCCTCTGGCCCCCGTCCGTGGGCTCCAGGAAGAAGGACCCCTGTTCTGCTCGCCCCCAGCGCCCTGGCCTGCGGCTGCAGCGCTGACCGTTTTCTCCAGTTTCCCTGCCCACCCTGAGGTCCTGGTCCGCACGCCCACAGGCGCGCCCTGCCTGTCCCCACAGGGCACGCCCCGCGCGCTGTGACACCTGCTGACATTCCCCGCAGTTTCTGGATGTCATCGGGAGTGTCTCTGTGTGTGGAAAACATTGTTCAAAGGTTTACCTTTTGGATTGAAGAGTGATATTCTACCTATTAAAGTTAAAAACGGAAGGACAGTTTCAGTTCAGCTTACAGATGGGATCATTCTGTTTTAGTCGAGCAGAGCTCAGCAAGACCTTCTAAAGGGCCTATGAGTAAAGTCAGTTCATTACCTCCAGACATTTTAAGCTGCGATTGATTGTAAGTGTTATATATACACACACGTGTACAGACACCACACGCGCACACACACACACATATTTGAAGCTTTCTGGAGCATTTCAATACCTATTTACGTTAAAGCCTTTAATTTATATGTGGGGCCCTAAAGTTCTCTGACATGTTTCAATAAACTCAGTAAAAATTCACCTCAAAACCATAAAGCTCCACATCAATTACTCAATTCTATTTTATTAAAAAAAAAATCCTCACCCAAAGATATGCTTATTGAGAGAGAGACAGACAGACAGACAGACATCGATTGGTTGCCTCCCATATGTGTCCCAACTGGGGATCGAACCTGCAACCTTTTGGTGTACAGGACAGTGCTCCAACCAACTGAGCCGCTGGCCAGGGCTAAACTGTATCTTAAATCAGCATGTCAAGGCTATCATTCTAATTGGCCCACATATCCTCAAATTAAAAAGATACAAAACACCATTTTCTTCTTAATACGGAAGCATTAATACTATGGTACGGCTCTCTCAAATCTTTGCGAACTTCATTCTCAGGCTTCCTGGTCCTGAGACACACCTTCCCTTTCCACTTTCCAGAAGGAAACCATGTTCCATTCCGGTTACTCACGAGCAGAGTTCGGGCCAGGACAGGGCTTGTCGGCAGCTAGGACTTAACAGGCCTTACTTCACGTTTAACGAGCGTGAGTTGCAGGCTCACCCCGAAGAGCTCGGTCTCCGGGGTCCCTCCCACGGCACCTCATTCTTTGTTCACTTAAGGGAGTCCGCAGCGCTCATCCTTGATCACGTGACTGCACTTTGCATTTCCTGGGCACCCTAAGGTTTGTAAACAGATTTACAAGGCCCTTGAAGGGGACGGAACTCTAAGATTTGCAGACACTGCCTTGCGCTTGCCCTGGATGCGGTTTTCCATTCTTCCCCGTCGTCCAGGTCACACCACTCCCAGGGCCGCTGCTCAGGAGCCTCTGCTGAATTCTCTTGGTTTGCTGGACCCTTGAGGTCCTCCTCCCTGCTGCCCCTCCGCCTCCTCCATTAGACGGTGAGCTTCCTGACCTCGGGACAAGCTGTTTAGTTCAGCACGGTAAGCCCAGGGTCAGCACGCCGCTGGGCCCAGAACAGACCCTACTGTCCCTTGGCCCTGCAGCTGAGGACCGCGGGAGCGCACCTGGAGGTTAGGCTGGTGTGTGTTCGGTGACGGGCGGTGGGTGTCATGGGGTGCCTGTGCCCTGCCTGAGTCAGAGGCTGCAGGAAGCAGAGGAAGCGATGAGATGGGGGCGCTGAGTCATCCTAAAGCAAGGGCCGGTATTCGCGCTTCAGCACTCTGGTTTTGGTCTGGTTTCATCCTGGTCACAGGTGTCCCTGGTAGACGCGTGCATGTGACGGTGGTGCTGTTCCACCGCACAGCGACACCTGGGTGCGTGTGCCCAGCCGGCTGGCAGCCACCCCGAGGCCGAGCAGTGGGACCCTGCTGGCTCCAGCATCCCTGGGTCAAGCCCCCAGGGCCCTGCCTTCAGGTTCCCTGGGCCTTGGGGAGTCGCTTGTAGGGGAACTCGGTGACTCTGTACCTGCGTCCTCGCTGCCCCTGCCCCAGCACCTGTCTCCAGCATGAGCCCTGATGCAGGGCGCTGTGCCTTGGAGTCGGGTGAGCCGGCTGGGGGCTGGGTGCCCAGCTGCCCAGGGGGCGTCTGCCCTGCCTTGTGTGGGCTCAGGGCTACCTGCTCTTGCTTCTCCTCCTCCAGCCCATTCCACCCCCCACCATCCACCCCCTGGCTGCGGGAGTCCAAAGAGCTGGCACAGACCTGGCTCTCAGCCCCCTGCTGTTTACTTGCCAAAAATATTTCTGCAACCGGAATTCGATGTGGAAAATGTCTTACAAACAGAGCACCTTGGGAGACTGTTTTACTTCCACGCATGATGTGCCCTCCTGGGTAACAGCTCCCGCTGCCTTGGGAATGAGATGCTGACGGGTTAACCCTCATCCTGGGTTCCACCCCAAGCCCTTAAGGTGCACAAAGCCAGCTGGGGCCCTGGCCAGGCAGCTCAGTGGGCTGCAGTGTCCTGCCATGCACCCAACTCTCTTAAAAAATCAATAAACTTGTCCTTGAATGAGGATTAAAAAAGAAAAAGAAAACTAGTAAGGACCCCAGACATACAATGAGAACCCCTGGTGTGGAAATGGAAATACTGAAGTTTCTGCCTCAGGGAGCAGGTTCATTCTCCAAGGCCCCTTGACCTGGGGGGAGGGAGGTGGGGTGGGGGAGGGCGGTTCAGGGCTGGGTGGTTTGTGTCGTTTACTCTCCAACAAGTAAGTCCCCCTCGTCGGCTCTCACCAGCCGTGCAGCCACTTGAAAAACGTAACTTTTGAAGAAATACTGAAATATTTGGAAGGCAAGACGGGATTATGTACGGGGGGAGTGGGGGGCTGGCACAAATGACTTCTCTTTTTTATGACAAAATCAGAAGCACGTAATTTTCTGTAACAGAACAATATCACACTCGAGCACACCATACGACATCTTAGGGGAAGTGGTCAAATTACGACTATAAATTATCACACCCGTATTATCACCCCACCGACCACGCCCCAGCCTTAATGACTGCGTACTTGCAGGCCTTCCTTCCGCCGGGCCCTGCGTGCGTACGCGTGTCTAATCACATATTTATTTTTCCTTTACATGTATCTGTAACTCTATACATGCATGTACAATTATACGTGTGCCTTTCTTTCTCGCAAAACTGGTGCTGTGACTGAGTTGGTAATGATGACGACCTTCTTCGGGAGGGCTTTTTCAGCCTCCGGGACAAAGACGGCTTCGGTCGCTCCCTGGTTTTTGAATTCAGGTGCAGCGGCTCTTTAACCAACAACCCAACGGACCCACCCAGACACCCACCCCTTTCCTTAAAAGGGCTGTCACACTAAAAAAGGAAACCATGAGGAAAAGTGGGAGAAGAGGTAAGACTTACGGGTTGGTGTACCGTTTGTGAACATTGGCCTTTCACAGACTTGAGTTCTAAGTTCCAGATTGTCAAGGGCAAAAGTACAGAGTCCAGGGAGGACCCTGGTGTAGTGGAACATTAACTGTTCTGCGAGTCAGGAGGCCGGGATTCCAGCAGCACCTTAGTTGTCAAATGCTGACCTTGAGCAGGCCATGAACCCAAAAATACGCGGATCTCAGTTTTTACAGAATGAGAGGAATTATACTAGCTGACTCGGCAGGTTCCTTGCAGCTTAAATATTCCAGATTTTGTCGGTACAAATGCCTTTAGCCAGTCAGGTAGTACAGGAAGCTCACCAAAAAAACACCTGAATTAACTACTAGTGCACACTGCCACAGGGTGAGGGAGATGCTTTGTCTGAAAGTCAGGTGCTCCAAGGGAGGCTCACTCCATACCTGCACTGTATCAGAAATGTACACACACTCCCGCCTTTCACCTCCTTTAAAGCAAATATTTGTTTAAACATTAAGCTCAGCCTTTACCGCATACTTGCCTGCCAGGGTCACAATCCGCCCAGGGGCTGATTCTATATTGCGTACACATGCTCTTGGCCTCTCAGCCAGGGCTGGACCCCTGTGAATAATAACACAGGGCTTGCCCGCACCACGACGATGCTGAGCTCCAACCTCAGCCAACCAGAAAAGAGTTCAAGCCCTGGCTGGTGTGGCTCAGTGGATTGAGCGCCGGTCTGCAAACCAAAGGGTCACCGGTTTGATTCCCAGTTGGGGCACATGCCTGGGTTGCAGGCCAGGTCCCCAGTAGGAGGTGCGCAAGAGGCAACCACACACTGATGTTTCTCTCCCTCTCTCCCTCCCTTCCTCTTTCTGAAAATGAATAAATAAAATCTTAAAAAAAAAGAGTTCAAGATCCCCGTTTCATTAGGTGGTTACTGGAAACGTAAGCTTTATAGCAAGATTTTTGGATAAGGAAATTTTAGGTCGTTTTCTTAGTAACATCTTTTACTTTAAAAACCTGCCTAAGAAGTGAACTGTTTTAACAATATCCTATCTGAAAAGAATGGTTTATTTTTATTTTTTGTGTGCTAGGTGATTAAAATAAGAATACACGTCCACGAGGGTTTTCCATAGCATAAAAGCGTTTAGGGAGAGATGACCCTCACCCTCGGTTTGGTGTGAGGGACCGACACTCGACCCTGTGACCTTCGGCTCCCGGAGGCCGAGCCCCACAAGAGCCCCGGAGCCTGCTCAGGCACACACGTCTACCGTCCTGACTTTGGCAACCGGTCTGCCTGTCAGGCCAGTAAAGTCGACTGAAGCTGAAGACGGGCCGATGACACCACCCGGTTTTCTCTGTCCGCTCCGTCTCTTGGGCCGCACCATAGTGTGGCCTAACCGTGGCAGAACCCTCTCCGCCCTCCTGGCTGGGCCAGGACCGGGCAGCCCCTTCCCCGGGGAGGGGATCACTCTTCCTGGCTTCACACATCCACGGGCGTCCCTTTGATAAAATTAAACTTCTATTTACTCTGCAAAGCGTGTTCAGTGGTGTTCGGTCTACAGACACGTGGGTGCTGGTTAATCCAGTTAGGCAGAAACAAACAGGCAGACAGACAAGAGGCAGCCACAGGGGAAACGCTTCAGCACTGACGTGGCCAGCTCAAGGGACATCTTGGCCTCGCACACTCGGAGGTCCCAGGACAGGTGTGCAAAGGGAACTGTGGACAGAGGGTACACAGAGGGGCAGGTGCGCCTGCAAGGCCCAAACCTGCAGGGACAGGGACGCAGACGCCACAGGGTGTTTCATCTGCAGGGACCACGAGCATTTTCCAGGGGAGTCTCCTCGTGTTACAGGCAAGAGGCAGAGTCCCCGAGAAAGGGTAGGTGCCTGCTCAAGGACACGTGGCTAAGTGACAAAGCCAAAGCTGAAGAACCCTGTTTCCTGACTCCCAGTGGGGTGGTCTTTTCGTCACACGCCCCGGTCTGCTCTGCTTACTAGACCTTCTGGGCGCCTTGGGGAGACAGGGGTTCTAATCCCGGCCTCGCCCCTGAATCCTGGCACGATTCGGGCAGCACCCCCTCTGAGCTTCACTTTCCCTTCTGCAGCACCGGCCCAGGTGGCCACAGCTGGAGCTCACAGCTGCTCTCTGGAGAATGGCGCGCTCCTCCAGGTGTTTCAGTTCAGACCAGAGCCTGTTGCAGGCAAACGAAATCTGACTGCTTATGTTCGTTCTTCAGAAATAAACCCAATTCTCTAAGCACGTGGACCCCCCCTTTAAGGCTCTCCCCAGGCTGGCGGGAACGTAAGCAGCTGCACCCTGTGAACCGGGGAAGTAGGAACACAACGCAGACCGAGCCCTTCCCAACACGGCCGAGATCACCGATTTGACCGGGATAGGACGAGGCAAAAATGATTTGGGTGTTTTCTGCTGGGAGCACGTCTGAAAGTTAAAGCGATGCGAACAATGCTTTATGTTCCTTGCAGACTTCTCTCCCGGTAGCATATTGGAAAATGCAAGCCAATCGGCGCACAGCTGCGGCCTCACCGAATACTCAGAACCCCCTCAGAACCCAAGGGCACCACATCTGTATCAGAGTCTTGCTGACCCCGGGCCTCCTCCATTATCGACTCGTTGTAAAGATTTTGGAAATAAAAAGAATGTATCTTTTGTAAAAGGCGCATGTAACTATTATGAAAGGGTAGAAAGATACCCCCATTACCCTACCGCCAGAGAGAGGGACGGCATCGCCTCGCTGCACGTCCTCATGAGGCTCTCTGCAGCACAACACGACAGAACATCACAAGCACTACGCAACAATCCCAGTTATGCGGTCTTCTGCTCATTTTCTCTAACCTGCTCTTTCCTAATCGCACGTTGTGAACAGCGTTCTCTGTTGATAAACATTAACCTACAACCCTGTTATAATAGCTACAGTTTGAATGCACACGCACGCACCTTTTCTCCACCAATGCGCTGTGGCAAACCTGGAGTTGCTCCGGACTTTTATCCATTATAAATGACACGTCAACCCAGTGGACATCTTTAAAATGAAATATCTGTGTATGTTCTCCATTATTTTCCTACAGTAAGTGTCTAAGTGGAGTTGCTTGGCCAGAGGGCATTCTTACTCCAAGGCTCTGGATATAAGGGTGCCATCAAACTGTCCAGGGGAAAAGTTGTACCCAGAAATCTGTGAGTGGTTGTTTTTCTCTGCGCCCCAACAGCCGTGACCATGAACTTTTCTGAAAAGACATTATTTTTTTTTTTTCAGAGCAGTTGTACGTTCACAGCAAAATTCAGAGGACGGGACAGCAATCTCCCATGGCCCCCAGCCTACACACGTGCACAGCCTCCCCCACCAGCAACACCCCCCACCGGGGCAACATTTGTTACAGCGGGTGAACCTAATGGCACACCGTAATGACCTCGTTAGATAGGACAAGGGTCTCGAGGCCTGGGCAGTTCTCGCTAAATGTTAAAATGTAGCCCAGTATTTTGCAGATGCAGCTGTAACTGGATGAGCAGACAGGAACCACCCAGAGGAAAGTAGCCAATTGTGCGAAGAAGAAATCAGCATGTAATTGACCAAATAATGTACACAAGCAAGGGCTCAGCCTCCCTTCTGAGGGTCAGCTCTGGATGTGAAGCCTCTGTCTCCTTTACTTGCTGCAAGTAAATAAAACTACCTTTTGTGACAACCAAGTCTCATTTTTGAATAGAACACCCCAAGGCGCAAACCTTGAATTCGGTAATAACCAAAAGTCCTTAGTTTACTTTAGGGTTCACGCTTGGTTGGTGCGTCCCCTAGGTTCGGGCAGATGTGTGACGACATGCATTCATCACACCGTACCTCGGAGCACTCCAACTGCCCTAAAAATCCTCCATGCTCTGCCTACTCACCCCTTCTTTGCTCTCCTTCACCCCAAATCCTGGCAACCATGGAACTTCGTCTCCATAATTTTGCCTTTTCTAGAATATTATATAAGTGGAATCACACACAGTATGAAGCTTTTCGTCCGTCGTCTCAGGTGATTCTAGAACTTACTTGATGAGAACACTCACATTTACATAGGTAAATAAAGTTGGCCAAAGTCACAAAGGTAGAAAGTGGGGAAGTCAGGATATTATTTCAAGAAAACAGTTAAATGTACCAAAATTGAACAAAGAACATCACTGCAATTATAATCGAGTAGGAAGACATGGTTTCATTTTTCAATATCAAAAGGGAATCTCTTTAAATACAGTTTTGTGGGCAGGGAGCTCCCCCAGAACACTCTTTGAAGGCTGATCCCCTTTTTCCTCTGCTCCTTTGCAGATGACAGCTTTTTACCACCACCACACTGTTTTTCAGGCATATTACAAACCTCACCGAATTTATACTGATTCTAGTGGCTATTATTTTTTCCTGGCCTATCTCAAATCTAATGTAACACCGTGAACACTTGGGAGAGCTTACTGTGCGGCACGGTCACAGCGAGTTCAGTAGCGCTCCCGTAATTTCCTTTAGGGACGCTGCAAGGAAGGCATTTCAGTGGTTATTGTCTCCATTTTACTGAATGAGAAAACGGGCTCATGGAGAGAGGTGAAGACCTTGTCCAAGTTCATGCAGCTACGCCGTGGGGAGCCAGGTGTCGAGCCCGCTTGGCCTCACTGGAGAGGCTCGACCACGGAGAAACCAGCCGGAGCCACGGCTCTGGTTTCACACCCTAGGAAGCTTCTGGACCCGGCCGGGAGCCTGGAGTCCCTTCACCTCCGGTCAGGGACAGCCCCACCCAGCTCGCCCGGCCGCCAGTCCTCTGGGGAGAGCTAATCTTTCGCTCAGCCTGTTTTGTGTGTTTTCTGTCCCCCTCTCGTTGCCAATATAAGTCAGTGCCAATAACAGATCACCAGATTGTGCAAGAGCCGTCAGTGAAGCTGCAATGGGAAAATAGCTCCTCTGTGCTCCGCTCAGCACCTGCAAACCTTCGAGCGCCGTGCAGGCTGCAGGCGCCTGCGGGTCACGCTCATCTGGGAGACGTCACCTGTCAGGGAGGAAGGTGAGATGGAGGAGGACGTCTCAAAGCCCGCCTAGGGCCGTATACCGAGCTGACCAGCCATCACGGTCAGCCTCACCTCTGTAAGGACCACGAGACAGGTGCGGGCCAGCCCTTGGGGAGGGTCTAGGACGAAAACCTCTCCCAAGCTCTGCCGAGCCTGCGGCAGCCAGAGGTGGTGGGAAAGCTCGTTTCGTGCTGGAGCCCGTGGACAGGGGGCAGCATAGATAGCCAACAACCATCCGTCTCAATGTCCGCCTCAATGTCCGCCCTCGTGAGACGGGCACAAAGCAGGTAAGCGCCTGTCTGCAGGGTTTTTGTGAGGACGGTGAGGCAGGCTGGAAAGAGGATGAGCCACGTGGATACAAGTGCCCGGTTAACGGTGCGTACATGTAAAAATCCCCATGGGAACCAGCCCCCTAATGTCAGCCCAGGCTCTTGGTTGCAGAGGAGGAATCACACACAGGAAGAGAGAGAGAGAGGCATCTGGTGTTCGGGGGGACAGAGCCACGAGCAGCTGTGCTGTGGTGGCAGGTGTGTGAGTCACAGATAATTCTGTGTTACTATTGTCCCTAGTTTATTAGTGAAGAAGTGAAAAGGCAAGGCATTTGCTCAAGGTCAAGTGGAAAACTGATTTTAACTCGGGCCTGTCTGACTTTCCAGGGTTTCCGCCGCGTGGCATCGTGTCTCGGGCGTGCAGTTCTCAGACGCGAGACCTAACGGAGACGAGAAGCTTCCAGGAGCTAACCATGTAGCCCTACCGCACCCCGCCGCCCCCTGCTCCCCCAGTGTCGGCGTGCGAGTCTATAAAAGCAAGTGGGAACTTCACACGCCTGCAGGGGCCAGGCAGGGGGCTCTCACAGACGCAGGGCGATGAGCAGGGCGAGCTGGAGAATGAACAGCGGAAAATCCAGAGCCCGGGTGACGGGGGACCATGGTGAAGACTGGAGTGAACTGGCCTGGGTGCCTCCAAGCTGGAGTTACAACCACCACTGCGCCCCAGCCCTATCGGCCACACGTGGGCCTGATCTTGTGATCTTTTTCCCCCAAAGAGGAATATTTAGGTTTTATGTGAAATTACATTCAAATGTTGTTAATTCCCCCTTTTTATTTTGGAATAATTGTAGATTCACATGCAATTCTAAGTAATAACGCAGAGAGGCCCGTGTAACTCAATGGATTGAGCGCGGGCCTGGGAACCAAAGGGTCGCCGGTTTGATTCCCAGTCAGGGCACAGGCCTGGGCTACAGGCCAGGTCCCCAGTAGGGGGCGTGTGAGAGGCAACCACACATTGATGTTTCTCTCCCTCCTTTCCCCTCTCTCTAAAATAAATAAATAAAATCTTTTTAAAAAAGAAGTAATGCAGAGAGGCCCCTTCTGTCCTTCCCCAAGTTTCCCACCATGGTAACATCTTGGTACGGTACAACCCGGAGAGATACTGCTACAGCCAGAACCCAGCACACCCCCCATCCGACAACAAGGGCTACATGAGGGGTCCTGTAGCCACGGAGGGAGGGGAGGCTGCCGCCCGTCTTGGAGAGTGGAAGTCCGGCTCTCCACCTGGCCACCTCTGACACCACCCTGCTGGGACCACCGGTGGGGAGACCTCACTGTAACACACAACAGTAGGAGGTGAGGGTCCCCACCGGCTCTGCGGCGGTGGGTGGGGCGCGGTGGAGCAGAGAAGTTACTGCCTAACCGTTCTCTGTCCTATTAGGCCGCCCTGTCTGCCCTTTGCCAGGAAGAGCAGGCTTTTCTTGGGGCCTCCTAGTCTGCACCTGCTGGCGTTTGTAGACTGCCGGCTTCTTTGGTCTCAGGTCTGGGGTAAACGAGTCAGAAAACAAAGTACCAGGGAGCCGGCGGCGGTGCTGTTCCTTGGTGTCAGGTAGCTGTCTCCTCTTTTCCGAGCCTTCCGTTTGTTTCGACATAGCATCCAGCGTGGCTACTTGTGCTTAGTGGGAGGAATGGGGAAAAGTACTCTCACTTCCTGGATGTGGAAATCTGTCCTCGTTTTTCAATGGAGGGTAGCTAGTTAAGGATAGAATTAACAGAGATCAGGGGAAGGGCGCAGAGCTCGGGGGACCATGGGCCTGGCCTAGAAGGCAGGTACCCACGACACACAGCCCGCAGCCTGCCTCCGGAGGGCCAGCCCTGGCTTCTGACGTGGCCTTTGAGTCCTTGAAAGTCCCCGTGTTTCCCCGTGTACCCATGGAGGTACTTACTGCTTTGGAATTCTTAAAAAATTACCTACTTAAAAGAAGAGTGTTTTCTGATTTTAAAATAAATATGGTTTTGTGTGGAAAATTAGCAAAACTCAAACAAGGAGACAGAAGGAAACGACACTTCCCTAAACCCTTCATCTAGAGACCCCCAGGTGCCATTTGGTGGGCTCCTGTCCCGTCTTTGTAACTGCATGCTCATCCTTCCGTGCGGACAAAGTTGGGGCTGTGCTTTTTGTACACGTTTAACACCCCCCTCCCCCACTTTAATTCAATTACAAAGGTATTCCCGGGTCACTGAAAAACTTGGAAACTGTGATTTGATAACTCCCTCGTGTCTGATTACTTGAAATTTAGCAACACTCCCACTGCTGAATATTTTCTTGTTTATCATTTCTCGTTATTACGATAATAGCGCTGTGACGAGAGTACGTGAAGACTCGTCAGTACTACGCAATCCTGGAAACCGGGACACGGAAGTGAAGGGCATTGAGGACTGTGATGTCATCGGACTTTGCTCCAGAAAGGCCACCCATGTGCCTTCTTGCAGGTGACGAGTGTCATTTTTAAAATCTTCGCAAGTTTGAAGGGAAAGAGGTACCATTTTGTCACCTAATCTGCATTTATTTTATATCTAGTGGTCTTCAACATTTTTTTTTTTGCTTTTTTAATTTTTGTCTGATAATTGCTTTTTGCTGTGTGCACTTTTCCCCTTATTTTCTTCTTAACGGTTTGAGGTTGGAGGTGTGACGAGGAACCTTTCTGGTCGGCACTGCCTTTCCATCGGTGCGACGGCAGCCGGCAGACAGCAGTTTGCGGCGCTGACCTGCTCCTCGTCCATCCTGATGCCCATCGATCGAGCGCCGGGGCTTCGAAGTCCCTTCTCAGCCTGGTGTGTTCATCTTTGGCTGCATAACAAACAGCCCCCACCCCCATGTTTAATGGCTTCAAACACCAATCCTGTTATTGTGTTCTGTAACTTCTGTGGGTCAGGGAATTGGGCAGGTTCAGGTGGGGGGGTGCGGTTTCTGCTTCACCTGGTGTCAGTCAGCGGGCTGACCCGGAGGGCCCAGAAGGACGTGTCCGCAGCCTGTGGGGACGGCTGGAGTGCCGTGCTCAGCAAGGACTGTCCACTGAGTGCGTGTGTGTGGCCTGTCGGGCGTGGAGGCTTTGGGGGCAGTCTCAGGGCTCCGAAAGTGAGTGTCCCGGCGGAAAACGGCAACGTGGTCACGTCCTATGTGACGCAGCCTTGGACGTCCACTGCTCTGTCATTCAAAGCCGTCTCCAGCTGCCGGACTCCACGGGCTTCCCGGGAGACGTAGCTTGGAATTTGGGGCCCTATTTCAACACTGCCACGCTGCCCCGGGAGAAGTTAAAGGCTCCCGTACATCTTCTCCTGGCTGGTCGATGCTGCGGCTGCTGTTCTTCCTTTTTATAAATGTTAAATCCTTCCTCCGTCTAGAAAATGGGTGTGTGCAGACTTATAATGAGGGTTAAGTCTGAGCAGTCCCCCCGATAAATGAATTCACTGCGACATTGCTTGAATTACCCTCTCCTTTCTGAGGGCGGCTAATGTTTGCAGACACGAGGGCCTGTGTGACTGTTTTGTTAGTGGAGGAAAACTACCCTTCAGCTTTCTCTTGACGTCCCCACACCCTCTTGTCCTCCCTACGAGAAGTGGAACCTTGGGGTTAAGTCTGCTTCTCCATCTGTAAAGTGCACCAAGCGCCCCCGTCGCTCGGCTGGTCGGACCGCGCCTTTCCAGAAGGTGTCTCCCACAGGGAGGGCCCGACCTGGGCCTGGCTGGGGGCCTGACTCGGAGGGGTTCCTATTTTTCAATCTTCTTTTCACCACAGTGGGCCGTCTCCCGCCCCTGTAGAGCCGTGTGCCCTGGGCTGCCGCCTTGGGTGTGTCTGCGGTGGTCTGTTGCCTGTCACGGTGCCTGGGGGACTGTGCTTGTGGGGGAAACGCCAGTCACTTCCACCAACGGTCTTAGTTCAGCCAGACAGGGGAACTCTGGTGCCGGGGCTGCTTCTTCACAACACCCCCTCTATGGTGAGGCCCTGTCCCTCAACATGCCTCCACCCCTGGGCACCCCTGACCTGCGCCCAGCATCCTCCTCCACGAGTCTACGTTCCCCTCTACCCCACAGAGACGCAGAGCCCAGCCCTGGGTCACAGCCTCACAATGCTGGTCCCTTCTGGCTGGTCACCCACTGTACTGACAACCACCTACACGCGGCTGGGGCTGCCGCCGCCCCCAGCTCCTTCTGCACCCACAGCCTGGCTTCGCTGTCTGATCGGGCTGAGCGTCACCAGCAGGTGGGGTGGGGGGCAGCTGCTGCTTTTCCCGAGGGGATGGCAGCCCTGGTGCTAGAAGCAGGGCAGCAGGGATGGTACCCCAGCCAGCTGCGGGGTTTTAAACCCTGGATGATACGCCCCACGTCTCTCTTCTTCCTCTCCAGCGCCTAACTCTGTGTGGGTCGGGATTGCCACTTCTCTTCCCTGAAAAAGGGCCGACCCCACGGCCGCAGGAGGACACCTGCCTGAGGACACGTGCTTCTGTCTGGCAGGGACAGCAGAAACTCCCACTGAAGCAGGGAGCTCAGTCTGGCAGACGAGGCACGGCAGAGGGGCCGGCGCCTCCGTGGACCGGCCGCCCTTGGAAAGCTCCTGGCGGTTTCCTCAGGGGTCGGGGCGTCTGTGTAACTTAACTCCATAGTCAGACGACTTGTTCTAGAAGAAATCTGCTTCTGTGGCCGGAGCCAGGACACGCCCCAGCCCTCTCTGGAGAGACACGGAGTAAGAGAAGGAAGGGATTTCATAATGGGGAACCTGAGAGTTGCTTTGCATTTATCGTGGGTGGAGGGAAGGCCTGCTGTGGGAGCAGGAGGCACTCAAAAGGAAGACTTCCTGGAGGGGGTGGAGGGAGGGAAGCAGAGGAGGCTCCTGACCCTTCTGAGAACAGCAGGGTGGACACCTGGCTTCAGCACCCAAGGCCCTGCCAGGCCCCAGAGAGCAGGAATCAGAGAGAGACCACCGACCACACGTTAAACAAACGAATGTTGAGTGACCGGCGCAGAAGAACTTGTACACGTATCAAATTGTACACTAACAGAAATTTCACAGAGGAAAATTTATAGTCAGGCCTCTGGACTCAATATATTCCTGACCTGTTGCTCTTTGTAGAAATACTACATCTCTTTTCACAAGGAATTAGAAGATTCTAAGTTTCTCAAAAAGAACCTTCACAAAATCCCCAGCAGGGTCTGCGATGAAGTGGTATTTCTCATCCCTGAAATAAGTGCCGTTTGTTCCAGGCGGTGTGACGCTGTCCCTTAGGCTTCCCACTGTAGTGTGGCCCAGCCAGGGGGCTGCACCCTTCTGGCATCACCTATGACGCCAGCCCCTTCGGGCTCGTCTGAGTGAAAATCAGACCCGAGAAAAACGTGAGAGAGGGTGCTGTGCTTGACTGATTCTGGGGCAGAATTTGTAGGACCGCCACACCCCAGAACGCACTGCTGGACTTTTCTCTACACAAAGGCACGGCTGGCGCCCATGGTCCACTCTCAGGACAGCTGGGGCCTGCCCGGCGGGCTCTGTTTCACTGGACAAAACGGCAGTCCACAGGGGAAGCGGGGGCCCCTCGCCATGGACTACGAGTTGTGACCGACGGTGCACAATTATCGGAGTGGTAAGACCTCTGCACCTGGGCTCCTTCGCTCACTACTAGTGTGTTAAATGAGGTAACTGATTTGCATTGAAGTTTCCTTTTCAATAGAACAAATTTAGTGTCTATGTACGAGGGTGTTAACGAGAGTCAAGTGAAGTGAAAGACAGACGCTCCTTGGTAAACCCACTCCAAGTTCACACAGTCAGAAATGGGGTTAACGCATCTAACTTACTGAGCATCAGAACCCTGTCCCATTAGCCTACAGCCGGGCAATTACCTCCAGTTCCATCTCTGGAGTAATTGCCTCCCTCAGATGCAAATGGGCATTTTGTAAACACGATGGAATGCAGACACCCAACACCCAAAAGGTGCAGGGAGCTCAGCCCACAAGTACACAGGGGTGGGAGGGGAAGTGTTGGCAGCTGGGACCAAGGGGCTGACGCCCGCTGTGGCCCACCCACCGCCCACCTCGAGAGAGAGCATCACACACCGGCCCAGGAAGGGACTAGAATTCAACGTTCTAGGTATGGTTCCTACCGAAGGCACATCACTTCCACACCATTGTCAAGTCAAAAACTCCTAAGTCGAGTCATCGTGAGCGAGGGGCCACCGGTGCAGGGGAGACCGGTAGAAAGCACAGCGTGGACGTGAACTAGCCCCAGCAGACACACTCGCAGGCAGGCAGGCGGCAGGGGTACGGCTGCCTTCCTCCACTCCACTCCCACGCTCCCTCGACGCGGGGTCACGGGGCCCAGAGGTCCCCAGTGTCTCATTTTGCCCACTTGAGGCCGTAGGCACAGGGCCTCAGGTCGAGCACCTCACAGGGCCCATCAAAATACGTGAGACACGGGGAAAAAAACATCAACTCCAAACACAGAGAGAAAACTACACTGTTGTAAAGAGGAAATTAGTATTTAAGCAAATGTCTAAACAATGTTTCTTCCCATTGGCCAACTGCAACGCAAACTCACTCCTGCCGAGGGCAGGTCAGTGACTTGTCTGGCATCATATCCACGTTCATATCCTGTGCCACCTGCCTTCCTTTGGTGTCCTGCCTTGGCAGACACCTGCCGGGTATGAGAAGGTCTCCAGTCAGCTGGGCCTGAGCTGCCGTGGACAACAGGCCGGGCCCTGCCTGCAGCTGCACTATGGGACCAAGGGGGTGGCGGGGGAGAGGCAGCCCCTTGCCTGTCAGCTCACCTCCTGCTCCTCCACGCGGGGAGACCCATGCCGAGTGCAGGGAGGGTGGGTGACCAGGGACCCAGCGCGCACGGGCTGCGCTTCTGACTGCCCGTGTCTTTTTTTTTTTTTTAACCCAGTAAGGTTTTTATTTTATTTTATTTTATTTATTTAATTTTAGAGACACAGGTCAGGAGGGAGAGAGGGAGAGAAACATGAATGTGTGGCTGCCTCTCATGCGCCCCCTACTGGGGGCCTGGCCTGCAAGCCAGTTGTGTGCACTGACTGGGAATCGAACCTGCGACCCTTTGGTTCTCAGGCCAGCGCTCAATCCACTCAGCCACAGCAGCTGGGGCTGCCTGTGCCTTCAACTTTGAAATTCATGGGACATTTTTATTCTATTTCCTAACATTTTTTCCTGTCACATATAACTAATATTTTATCTACTCTCCAGTTAAATGATTTAACTGACCCCCCCCCCCCACTGTCCTGTAAAGCAATTGTGCACCAACCCCCCCACTGCCGCAGGCCCCGCCTGCTCCCAGCAGGAGACTGTGGACAGAACCTGCCCAGGGCCCCAGGGCAGCTGCTGCAAACAGGAAAGGGTCTGAGAGAGAGGATGCACCTGGGGTGGGTGCAGCGACTTTTTCTTCCTCCCAGTCCTCGGTCTGGGAAGTCCAGGCAGCTGGTGGTGACAGGCCCAGCGCAGCCCACAGCCCTGCCTCAGGGGAGGTGTGTGTGGGCGAGTTCTCAGGGTGCAGGAAGGGCCAGCTCTGCAGCCCCAGTGACTCACTGCAGGCCATCACTCAACACCAGGGACAGCGTCTCCCTTCCACCCGGCCTCAGGAACCCTGGTGGGTCAACAAGGTGCCAATGGACACATTACCGACCTGATTTGGGTCGAGTTCTTCCTGCATCTCCCCACCCAGACGGGTTCCTTTGTGGTGAAATCTCAACTCTCCTTGCATGAAAACCCCCAAGAATGTCAATGCTCGGAGAAGCCAGGGACTTGGCCTGTCCAGGTCCCTGCTGGCTTCCCAGTGCCCAGGCCTGTGTCCTGCGCGTTTCGGAATGACTGACCGTGAAGAGGTTGACTCAGGAGGGCGCTGAAGGCCACACAACAGTAGGGCAGAGGCAAGCGCCTGGTCGCTAAGAAGATGGACTCGGAGGGCAGTGAAGGCGGGGGGGCGGGGGGGGGAGCGCTGGCAACCAAGGGCAGGCCTCAGCGGGTGGCAAGGAGGGGCTGCTGGGGAGGCAGGGGGCCCCACTTATGTTCTCACGGACCACTTGGGAGAACATGGCTGGTCTTCACTCTGTGGGCACTTCTGCCGGCCCGGGCCCAGGGTCCAGGCCACACACAGCTCTGTGGGCCCAGGACAGAACTGGGCCCCGTCCCCTTAGCGCTCTGCCCGTGGCCTGGCCAGGGCTGAACCTGATGACAAAATTGTCCTCAGTCCCCGTTCAATTACCCAGCGAATGTCCAGGGTGGCTTCCAGATTCTGGAGGAAAGGTGGTGGGGAAGCCCCGGGATTATTCTCAGAGAGGTGGTGGGAGGTGCTTGTGTTAGACGCTGTTCCTGGGCCCCCTGTGCTGGTCCCTGGCTACCTGGGTGTCTGCGTGGGGCCCCTTCCTCCCTGGCAGTTTCTCCGTCAGCAACTACCTGGCCCTTCTCTCTTGGGACTCAAGAACCTCTTGTACTGCGGGGTTCTGTGTCACCTGCCTCGCCGGACACGTGACTCTCAGCTACAGCACCAGGGCGGGGAAAAGGCCTGGGAAAGGCGGCACCGTGGCCTGCTCCTGTCTCTCAGGACCTGTGTCTTTGGAGGAGCCTGACATCTGGAGGGAAATGATACATTCAAGACCGATGGTGTGCTGGTCCTAGAGTGAGTGGTTTACTAATTTAATCTCGACAGCGACCCTATAAAACATGCCTGGCTACCTTTGTAAGAGACTGCACCTAGGGAATGAAACGAAATGCTTCGAGTTTACACAGGATGGGCTGGTGCTGCGGTTTTAACCCAGGTCAGTCTCAGTCTGGAGTCCACAGTCGGCCGCCCCCGCCCCTGCCTCTCCAGCGTGCTGGGCCACAGACCCCCATGAAGAGGGCTTGGAGGCCGCAGGGCCGGCAGAGGTGAGCTCTGCCTCTGGAGAGGCCCGGGGAGAGGGTGCGAGGCATCGGGTCTCACAGCAGGTCATAGATCTGGGCTCTGAGGGATGGACAGGAGTGGGCAGTTCGAGAGGGTGCTGCGGGCTCCCTGCAGCCCAGTCCCACACCCCTGATTTGTCAGTGAAACACGTGTCCCTCAGCTGAAGTCGGAGGTAGGGAACTCGAGACTGTCGAAGACTCTCTCCCTGCAGGCCACTGTGCACCCTCATGGAAACTGCACCTTTCTCTCTGCCAACCAGGGCCCTTCCGTACAGGCTCTCTGGTCACTGTAAAGCCAGGGGTTCAAATTCTACAGCCAGGGGCCTTCTTACTACACAGCATCATGCCCTGGGCCTTCCTCTTTTCCTCAGCCCAAATAATCCCACTGTTTACTTGAGACCCCATCAAGTCTCCCCTTTCCTCCGAAGGGACCCATAGTTGCCTGTGTTCATAAAGATGTTTTGTCCTTTGAACCTATTGCTGGTACGTGATTATAACCCCACTCAGGACAGGGACCTTGGACACCTTTCCCATCTGCCTTCCCCACTCTTCTCAAGGCCGTGTGGTATCGCATTATTCATATAGTAAACTGTGTTCAGTTCACACTGAAATTCTTCTACTTTGGTGTCACATTTCCTGTTACAAACAATGCTGTAACGATTGTCGCGGTATTTGATGGAGATGCCGGGTGAGCCCTCCCTGAAAGCTGCTGGGTCGAAGGGCACGGCATCACTTTTTTTTTTATTCTCACCCGAGGACATGCTCACTGATTTTAGAGAGAGGGGAAGGGAGGGAGAGTGAGAGAGAACATCAATCTGAGAGAGAAACATCGATTGGTTGCCTCTCGTACGCGCCCCAACCAGGGATCAAACCCACAACCTAGGCATGTGCTCTGACCTGGAATCGAACCTGCGACCTTTCTGTTTATGGGGGACACTCCCCACAGCTGAGCCACCTGGCCAGGCCACATCGCGGTTTTGGTACCTAATGGCAGTTGTATAAGACTGTTTCCCCACACCCAGGTGTCGTAAATATTTACACGAAATTTATTTGGTTTACATACGTTCTGTTAGACGAGTACGCAGCTAGCGGGGCACCTTCGTCTTTTTTCTCTAGAGAAAGGACTTTCTGGCTGCGGGGACACCGGACGAGCGTCATCTCCACGCTTTCTCACATGAACGTGGAGTGAAGAATAGCTGAGGGATATTTACAGAGGTGTCATGATGTAAACAAAGAACTCGACACTTAGTGGCGGGAGCTGTCTCTGTGTGGTCCATCTAGAGCCCCGGACATGCAATGAGAACAAGGTGAGCGAGCGGAGTTCCTCCTGGTACCCAACACCCGCTGAACGCTCTTTCCTTACTGGCTCATTCACTGCCCCTCTTTCACACCAACTTAATGAAGTTACGGCTCCATCACTGAAGATGTGGACCCGGATTTAAACCTACGCGGACTGAACGCAGAAAGGAGTCCCCTTTCTGGAAACCAGATGCCGTGCCACGGGTTGCCTACCTCTCCTGCATCTCAGGCCAACATGCTGCCCGCCTCCAGAGCCGCCCCCTCTCGAAGGCTGGTCTGCTTCCTCCCAGGCGTCACCTTCCTCCCCTGGCTGCGACATCACATGACCCGTGCTACCTGCAGTGGGTCAACAAAACTCCATGATTAAAGAGGACAGCAGAGGAAAGCGACAAGCATGTTTATGTCAACGAAGTCAAAAATAATAATAAATCACGATTTGCATAATGCATCCAAAGACCAATTTGAATTGTGCAGAATAGTAATTGAAGCCTTGCATCTGAAGATAGGGCTCAGCTGGCCCTCTGACCACCCGACTTGGACACCGGCCCTTTGCCCATGCGCCTTTCCTAGCTCATGGGCGTGTCCGTTTTCAGGTGAGCGTGCACAATGGCATTTGAAATAAGTATAATTATTTATGGTTTGGCTGCACTTTTTATAACTCCCCTGCTGACATCAGCAGGGGTCCATAGTAAGAACTGTGCAACCCTGTGTCCAAGAAGAGCCTGAGGCGGTCGGGGTCGGAGGTGACTCAGGGCGGGGAGAGCAGAGCTCAACTCTGGGAGCCCAAATGGGGTTGCATTTGGTTCACCTGCGAGCCGGAGGAGGCACTAACCTAATGCCTCCAGCAATCCTGCGTCCTCAAGGGCATGCAAGGGCAGATGTTTTTTTTTTTTCAATTTCAACAGAATTACAGAGCAGCCGCTCCTTTGGCCCTGCTGGGGTCCGGCTGGGACCACCACCCCACTCTGCTCTTTTGACGCTTTTAAGGCACAGGGAGACTTCTCAGAGCTCACCAGCAGACCTTACATACAGGATTGCTGGGATGCGCAGGGGACAGGGGCACTTAGGTGGTAAACGAGAGGATGGAGAGCCTGGGAGTGTGAGAGCTTGGGAGTCCACACCAGGCTCTGCCCCAGTGACCCCCGCACTGGTGGCCGGTGGTGGCTATTCATAGCAGCGCTAATCTCTCCTCTGGTCTTTCCTGGCCAGACACCAAAGGGACGAGAGGAAGATGCCAGAGTGTGTCAGCCTGGACCCCGCCGCCCCAGCGCGCCTCCTCTCGCTTCGCCCTTGTGCTCTCTTTCTGAACTCGTCTTTCCCTCTGCACAGCAGGGGAATTAATGTATAAACAGGAAAAGACCCTTCATTTGAACTTTCCTGGTTGGTCAAGGGGAAGGAGATGTTTTCACGGGAGTAACCAAGTTCTGGACCTTTGGAGTCACGTGTCTGAACCTTTGGCTCTCTGGTTTCTGCTCATTCGCCCCTCCTTGACCTTAACGCATAATATTTAACTCTTTGTGTCCTTGGGGGAGGGGGTCTCACCTCCCTGTGCTTTGCCTAAAGCCAGCACTTACAGGCTGGGCTTCAGCCTGCAGGGAGGAGCGTCCGCTACATGTGGGAATGTGGGCCCGAAGACGAGGCGTGGGGCATGCTACTAATTCTTTGGAGTTGTTAGTATTTCCCCCAACTTTTAATGTTTGTAAAAATTCAAACCTACAGAAAAGTTGTGAACCCAACACAATGAACACTCATTAATTGAACTTTGTACCTAGATGCAGCAATTGTTACCATTTTGCCCCAGCTGTTTCATCTTTCCACACCTGTGCATGTTCGCACACGTATTTCTGGGGACGGTTCAAGAGTTCTTTCCCCAGAGAACTCAATACTTTTACCCATGAGGACCTAGCCCATGTCTTCTAAGAGCAAGGAATTGTCCCACACTGACAGTGATACGAAAATCTCACTCGGGAAATCGAACACTGACAACACAATATAATCTGACGCACAGACCAAATTCAAATGTCCCCAATCGTCCCAATAATATTTTCAAAGGTTTTTTCCAACCCATAATGGAATCTAGAATTATTCATTCCATTAGCTATCTTTTAAAAATCTAGAATTGTCCCCGAGCCTTTAAAAAAACATCCGCTTACCACCTTGATGTTTTTAACGAAAAATTATTAATTTTGTCCAGATAAAAATAGCTACAAAAATTCTTTGTTGCTGGGATGAGCACTTTTGAGATCTCCTCTCTTTATGACCTTCCCTACCCTCTGCCACCCTCCTGCGCGACCCTGTGTGCGTTTCCTCCCCACGCTGCCTCTGCCCACTCCCTGCTCTGGCCCGAGAGCCCCGGGCTCCGTGGCGCTGGCTCGCCGCTGGCAGCCGGATGCAGAGCGGCCGGGGCGCTGAGCTCCAGGATCCGGGGAACGGAGTTCTGATGAGAGCGAGCTGTGCAGGCCGCACCTGGGGAGGCCAGGGACAGCCTCCGGGCCGGACGCGAGGATAGGGATGAATGCCAGGGATGCGCGAGGTGGGGCGCGGATTTATGGCACCGGGGGATTCCACGAGAAAGTCCATCAAGGGCCCAAGGCTGGGCGGGGCGGCCCAAGGGCCCTGCCTGCACTCCTGCCCCGCCCTCCGGGTGGCCCCTGTCGGGGGCGGGGGCTGGCTCAGGACCGCTGAGAATTCGGTGCACCGCAGAGTTGGCCCTCACCAGACTCGTTCTCACGAGCTCACTGCGCCTGCCCCGAGGGGCTTCTGCTCCTTTGTCAGACTTCTTGGGAAAGCAGTGAACGTGTCTTGCAGGTGAGGAGCCCGGAGCATGTGGGAGCAGAGGATTTCGTCAGGGGCGCTTTGCGCTCACAGGCGCAGGATGCCAGCGGTGAGTGCGTCCGGTTTGTCCGGGGAATCCCACGGGCCACAGTCCAAGCGCCTGTCCCTACGTGTGAACGCACGTGCGCGTGCACTCTGCGTGCTGGCTGTCACTGCACTGCTGTTAGGAAACAGTCCTACGTCAGCCACGGGCGCCCCGATTTCCCAGCAGGGCCCGAGATCGGGGGACCTTGGGGGCCTTGCACAAGGAGGCCTTTGTGCCAGAACACCTGCAAGGACAACCGGAGGCCGTCCCTCCCTCCCCAGGGAGCGCAGGTGCGACCACTGGGTGTGGGCTGGGCTCCTCCCAGACCCATCCGGCTGTCCCAGCACCTGCTGCCCGAGGTGTGGCCCGTTCCTTCCCTGCCCCCACCTGCCGGGGCAGGCAGTTGTACTGGGGATTTCCTCCAGAGGCTGTACCTGAACTTTCCACGGCCTTTGCGAGCTTCTTTCTAGAGTCACAGGGTGAGCCTTACACGTCCAGTCAGCCCTGGGTGCCCATCTGCCGCCTTCCGCCACCACAGGCGCCACGTGCTGGCCACTCCTGGCCACCCGGGCTCCCATCCTCGCCGGCCTTTTCTCGCGCTTTCTTCTTGGCTGAAACCCCCAGCTTGACCCCCTCCACCCCCTTCTGGTAACTTGCCAACCTTCCCCAGTCCAAAAGCTCCCAGGAGCCTCCCCTGCAGGCCCTTGCCCCTCACCCCCAAGTCCTCCTGAAGGCTAGCTGTAGGCTGTTTATTAGGCGGCTGTGATCACTGCAGCGCTGAAGACATGTGTATCTAGTGTTGGGGGGCCCTGTTTCTTTGAACTCTGGCAGGGGGCTGCAGTGGAGGTGCCAGAAGTCTGGGGGGTGGATGAGAATCCCAAGGGTCGTGGGGGAAATAGGGACAAAATGCCGCCTACTGCCCAAAGGTTTGACCTTCATGAAACAGACCAATGTAGACCAGCAGGCAGGACCTGGAAACAGGCCTCGTTACAACTGTACAGGGAGACACGGGGACAAAAGTCCCCTTCGAGTTATTGACAGGGTCACATTTCTGCATGCCACCACTGCACGTTCTTGCTGTTTGGGTCGTTTTGCTGCTTGACCCAGCTCACCAGTGATGGGGATGGCCTTGTCATGCTGGCATTTCTGTACATGTGGGTGACAGGTCTGCACAGGGTCTTCCCGGTCTCCCTGGGCTGGGCATGGGGACCCCCTCTCTCTACCGCAGCTTCGCCAGTGAGGACTTGTCCCCCGAAAGCACCCTGATGTCACCTCAGCTGTGAAGTGCTCGCCAACCCACTGGGGTAGAATCAGTGCCCTGGACTGTCTCCTCCGCTGTGTCTTGTGCACAGTTCCGTTCAGTGTTGCGAGAATGGAAGCGGGGATGAAGGAATCCAGAATTCTTACTCATCTGCGTAGTTCCAGAACTCCGCAGCACCTGACCCAGGAACCATAGCATCTCACGATGACCAAAAGGTATTGACTGGAGTTGGTGGGGACTTCCGACAGCCTCCTCTCCATTATGCTGCTCAACGTAGAAATAATCAAAATTCTGCTGGTGAAAAGGCCCAGTCAGAGAAAGACAAGTAGCATATGATTTCACGTATACGTGGCACCTAACGAATGAGAAGAAACAGACTCACAGACACAGAGAACAGACCGACAGCTGTCAGAGGGGAGGGGGTTGGGGGATAGGGGAAAACATTGAAGGGATTAAACCAAGGGGAAAAGTTCTCCTACAGGCAGACAGCAGGATTAGCAGAGGGAAGGGGGTGGGGGAGGTAGGAGAGGGTGAAGGGGGGAAATGGTGGTGGAAGGAGACTTGGGGTGGTAAACATACAGTACAATATACAGATGACGTGTTACAGACCACTCCCCGGACGCCTACTTAAGTTTATTAACCAGTGTCACCCCAGTACGCTCCATAAAAGTTTTTTAAAAGTTAAAAAAAAGAGAGAAATTCTCCACAGAGCAGGCTTCATCGTCTCTTTGACCATCTCCCGCAGTGGGACAGGCACTGGTTCATCGGACAGCGTGATTTACAACCGCTCGGGTTGCCAGCAAAGTGTTCTTTCCCGCTGAGCTGGAAGCTGCCTCGCTGTAACTTTTACCTACCGCTCTTATTCCCCACTGCTTCCCCCAGCCTGGAAACTGTCTCAAATAAGCCTGACTCCCCCCCCCCACCCACTTTGGCTGCCCTCAAGCATTTGAAAACTGCCGTCACGCTCCTTTCAATGCCCTCTCTTCCCCAGTCCGGCTGTCCGGTGCTGTCTCTGCTCTCTCAGGGACAACGGTCCCTCCTGCCACAGAGTGGCTAGTTATCCTCCCTCCAGTCTTTCTTCTTTGACTTCCGGTTCTCCAGTGTTGCTTCTTCTGCAGAGCACCCAGGGAAGGTACTACAGTATTAAGAAGGTCAAAGTCACAGGGAGGATTCCTGGTCGCATTTCTGAGCCTTCCGAATGCCGGCGGTGCCGAGGGCTGAGCACCCAGAGGGGGTGGGCCCGTTCTCAACAGCACGGGGGGACCAGACGTGTGTCCCCCTGGAACCCTGCTCTGAAGCCCTCGGTGTGCATGTCCCCACAGCAGTGACCTTGGGCCTTCCTCAGACTCCCAGCTTGGACACAGGGGATTCTCCCTCCGGTTGGTCCTTCTAGGCTGAGGTGGGCCAGCAGGAATGGCGTGGGTGAAGGGGTGAGTGGTCGGCGGCGACACGTGGGGCTCTGCGGTCACTGCCAGGGACTGAGGAAGCTGGGAGTGAAGGGAAGTGGCTGAGCATCAGAGCCAGGGGACCCCGTGCTGATTTCTGAATTGGGCCGAGAGCTCTGAGCTTGGGGATTGTCGCCCTCAGGCTGCAGGTGCCACTGGTTGCAGCCGTGCGGGGATCTGTGTGTGTCCGCTAACTGGGGACATGGGGTGACCTGCAGACAGCAGAGGTGCCAGGCGGCCAGCGCTGAGCATTAGGAGGGACCAGGGCACAGCTCTGTCCCTCGCTCGGTATCGGTGGTAGACGCACAAACACTCCGAGGGCTGCCCAGGCCAGGTAAGAGCCGACCCAATCAAGAAATGCTTCCAGAAAGGCCTTCCCTCCTTCCCAGCTTCCCGAGGAGTAGGGAGAGGGTAGGGGACTCGGCCTGCCGAACATCCAGCTAAACCCAGAGTGCAACGCTGGCCTCCTCTGTCTGGGGCCCCTTGTGGAACATCAGGCTGCTGCCGTGGGCTGTTCTCAGGGATGTTTGCAGTGGGTGACATGTTCCCCAACTCGGAGGTCTGCCCCAGCTTCAAGAGACGGCACCATGAGAACCCTCAAAGACCAAAGCAAGGTGACAGATGCAAAATGCAAACAGGAAGACGGAGCAGGAGACCGGAGGAAGCTGGCCGTGCTGAACGGCGGTCACTTGACCAGCACAGAGCACAAAGAGGTCATGAGCTCCGACAGCTGGGCTGGCACCGTGCCCAGGGGTAGCAGGCCGGGGTGCAGGAAGGCGGCAGGACAGGGCCGAGCTGGGGCACGGACAGAGCTGCGGTGGCAGACGTGGTGGTCATTCTCCGCGTGTGCGGCACCGGAAGGCAGAGGCCCTGAGTGTGCGGGGAGGCGGGGTGCTGGGGGCCGCGGGGCCGGGATAGGCTGGCCGCCGCACTTAGCTCCACAAGGTGCAGCTAACCGTAACGTGGCTGGTGACCTCCGGCCAGAGCGAAAGGAATCCTAATTTCAAGTAAAGGTTTAGGAAAACAAAGATACAGTACTTCCCCCCCACCCCCCACCCCACATGCCACGTCTGTCCCCAGGCCCAGGGGCTCCAGGGGAAGACCCCTCTCAGGGAAGTCCCTTCATCCCAATGTGAGGCCAGGAAATGAAAAGTCCTCCCCAGATATTGAAAACATGAAAACCTCCTGCAAATTAGCAGGAAAAACCCCAAGAAATGGATGCGCCAAGAACAATAAACAATGAGAAAAACTTGAAGAAAAATCCAGCTCGCAACAGAGGAGCAGCAATTGGCTTTTCTGGCCTGTTAAATGAGCCGGGATACAACACGCAACCACACAGACCTCGAACTTGGCCCCGGCACGTCTATTTCCACCGCAGCTTGCATTAAAAATGGACACAGTTGTTTTGGAAAACAGATCTTCAATTATTCACATTTCTGACTCAATAACTTATTGAATCAACTACAATTATTATCTTTTAAATGCTAAACTAATACTTTTCTCACAGGACTAAGATTATCCAGACCTTAAAGGACCCCCCTCCTAGGTCACGTATACCAGCAGCTCTGTCACTAAGAAAACCTAACATGACCCAATCTCAAAATCATAAACATAACAAAAGCCACCACATTGCCCTGTATATGCTTAAACCTTACAGGGACTAACGTCTGCTGACCTGTGGTTTGAGTCCTCTGCGCCCTCAGAACACGCCTCCCCGCCCCCACTCCCCCCGCCCCACTGCAGCATGACCCCGTGGCTGCAGAAACCGGTCACAACGAGGCACCACAGGGCCCCAAAAGGGTGGCAATCACTCTTCTGAAGGCCAGTTACCGACGGGGGATTGACGGATGGGAGAGCAACCGGTAACCATTTCTGGACGCGTGTGCTGGATCCAGGCTCACGGAAGAGTGTTTTCTTGCTAAAGATACACAGAGCTCGAACGTGGTGGGAGAGAACTTGAATGGTGCTGTTAGAACCCAGAGCCGGGGGCAGCCCCTGTCACCCCCTGGCCTGAGGTATGACATGTCTCTGGAGAGGACGACCCGTAGGGAGGAAGGTGAGGCCCACGTCGGTCACCTGGGGTTGACACCGTCGGGGAAACAGACTTTGCAGAAGATGAGGGTGAGGCCGAGACACACAGCTGCAGAGGAGAAGCTGAGCGCTCAGGGGGAGAACGCACGTGTCTCATTTAATCCGATTTTGTGACACCTTCCAGCGCCCCAAAGTTCCAGTGTGAGTCTTCTGCAGGCACAGAGACTCTGGCGGCGGGTCCAGGGGGCAATGGGGGGGTGCTTCCTGGCCAAGGACACCCCCAGACCGGGAAGCGGTTTGGGGAAAAGCAGAAATTCGGGGCCAGGCTGATCAGGGGGAAGTTCCTCCCAGAAATTCGAGAATCCAAGGAAGAGCAGGTGAGGAGTTTCTCACCACAAATGACCGGGATTTTGAGGGATTGGCGTCTGACAGTTTAAGGTCAGCGTGGCTCCAGCTTACGCGTGGGCCGCACATCATCTATGTCTGTCGTCTCATTAGGTCTGCGACCTACACAAGGTCAAGTTAAAGTGTTTGTTTCAGCGGCCAGGGAGCATGGCCAGAAAGAGCTCACCTGGCAACTACGGGCCCCGGGTGAGGACCGCACCCCTGGCTATGTGGTGGATGGGAACCAAGGTCAAAGAACATTGGGAAAGAACAAAGGTCGATGTTTATGGAAAAACACCCCGCAGTGTTTATAGGCAGCATTTGCTTCCTCGTGCATCTTGCCCTTTTGGAATTTCGCGTTTCCCAAAAGGAAACCGTCCTGTTTTTGCAAAACAAACACACTCCCGCACAAACACCAGAAGCGACTGGACCAAACCACCCCCGTTCCCAGAGTCACTTCCAGTCACCTTGGTGACCAATGAGAAGACGCAGTGAAGAGTGAAGACTGCACCCTGGTGGGGGGCTCAGCTGGTTGGGTGTCATCCCATAACAGAAAGGTTCCAGGTTCAATGCCTGGTCAGGGCACATGCCCAGGTTGCAGGCTCAGTCTCAGGTCAGGGTGCGTATGGGAGGCAACCGATGGCTGTTTCTCTCTCTCTCTCAAATCAATAAACATATCCTTAGGTGAGGATTAAAAAAAAAAAAAAAAAAGCAAAGACTGGGCCGTGTAGTGCCGAGGGCCCCCATAGGAACCTGTCCGCATTTTGCACACCTTGGGTTTGGTAAACTCGTTCTCAGCACGAGCTTCTCAGAGAAGCTTCCACTTGCATCACGTTCGGGCGGACTGACAGGCAGACTCGGGTGAGCCTCCTGTTACCCAAGGATCTCAGCGACAGAGCTGCCTTAGCTGAGAGGTGACCCATGCAAAGGGGGGGCGGTGACCCGTCAGGGTGTGACTCCAGGGCCGTGCCTGGACTGGCCGGCAAGAGTTGAATCCCCTCATTTCCTCTCTGCCACAGTCTAAGTTAAAATTCCTGTTCTACCCAAGTGCTCCGTGTGGGCCTGCTCTCCTTCCCTGTCTCGGAGGGAGTCCTGGCCTCGGCCCCGGGGGAGAGGGGAGAGGGGAGCCAGCCAGGGAAGAGGGCACCAGCCCCCTTCCAACACGCGGAAACGGGAGTCTCCACAGAGCCCCTGGTCTTCCTGACCCTGCTTTTTTCCTCCACACGGCCACACACAAAAGAATGTTCTTCTTCCTTCTCTCTCAGAATGCAAGAATGGGTGAATAACTGTCTATGAGACCTCTTGAGTCTCTTGAAGAAAACTTCTGTCCGGATATAAAAGGGAACGTGCTAGACAGCCGTCAAACTCAAAGCAAAGGAAGTCGCAGACTGCGAGGAACTTGCCAAGCGAGACTTAACCCTTTGGAACCAAACCTGGTGCAGCTCACAAAGTGGCGTTTCTGGAGGTCAGGAGACCCTGTAGAGCCCAGAGTCCCCTCTACAGTAACAACAGCCGCCCCACGAATGGTGATTAAGAGTTTGACAAGCACACTTGCGCACATGGTCTAGTGTCTCATAAATGAGACACACGTGTGAAACAGAGACATTGTGGGAAAATAGCTCTTCTTCCCGTCATTTAAAACAAAGAGAACCTAAGACTCAAGGAGGATCCGTTTTAATCCAGTTCCCTCAGCTGTTAAAGAGCAGAATCAGCAACGGAATACAGGTCTGTTGGTGCCCAAACCCACGCCTCAGCCACCGTAGGGGCCCACTTCTGCAGACAGCCAAACCACCCTCTCCCCTCCGGCCTCCTGGGCTGGTGTGGCCGGTCCACCGACAGACACTCCTCTTCAGAGAGGAGGGAGACTGTGGGTCACCAAGCCAGCCTAGAGTGACCCACTGGCCCAAGGCGCAGAGACTTGGGAAATGTCGTTACTGAATGCTGTGGTCAGGGGGTCAAGTCCAGAATGTGGGATTCCAGAGTTTGCTCTCGCTCCTCCTTTCTCCCTGAAGACCCTCTGCCGCGTGGTCCTGAACCGGGACGTCGGGCTCACAGCTCTGCCCACAGCCCTCACGCGTCCATCTTGATGGACATTCTCGAGGGGACACATTAAGAAAACCCTTCACTCGGGGCCTTGTAATGAGAGGCAGACTACATCCTAAGATGTTGCATCGACTGTGCTAGGCTTTATCATGTAGACAAGCCGAGGCTTTGTCTGGGAGAGCAGGAAGAAGGGCGGAGAGAGGAAGTAAGTGGCTGCCAGTCTGGGGAATGCTGAGCCCAAGGCATGCCGCACAGCCAGACTTCAGGGCGGCCGGAGGAAGAGCGGCCGGCACGGTCAGAGGCCCAGCCCCCGAGGACAAGGCAGGGGTGTTCTGCAGAGTTATCCAGAAAACCTTCCAATGCGCACACACGAAGAGGGCTCTCCCGTGCTGTGGTCCGAGTCCCTCTGGCTACAGAGGCCGGCAACAGCCAAATCTCTCTTTCCCATGTCATTTCGAAATTCAGTGCCATCATGCCTCCCAGACACCCTGGCCCTGTGACGGTCTTTTCTGACGAGCCCGAGGGGGCCTGCACGGAGCTTATCTGACACGGTCACATCTTCACTTCAGGCTGCGTGGGGCCGTCCAGCTCAGCAGCATCCTGCAGGTCCATCCAAGCCAAGCCACCGGGTTTCGTGGGCAAACGAATGGACAGGATAGTTTATGGACCCGAACAGGCAGGCTGGGCGTCGATAAGACCGGGCTCCCTGCCTGCAAAGGAGCGACTTGGTGGAGCCTACTGGCCGCGCCTGCCTCAGCAATCTGGGAGCTCTCCGGGGTCCCAAGGCCGCTCGGGCGTTCCTTCGGAGCCGGGTGCACTCTGGAGGGTCAGTGTGTCCTCACCCCGCCACCCTGGCTTCCCAACAGCCATCCCTCACAAGCGGTGGCCAAGCAGGGTTTGCGACCTCCCCCCAGGGGGATCCCCGAATCTGCGCAGGCTGCTGAGGGCAGTTACTGCAGAGCTGGAGATCCAGAAAACAGAGAGGTGCCGCCCGCAGACCCTGGCGACCCGCTGGCGTCTCTCGTCTGAGGACAGGCTGCCTGGACGTGGGCCCCCTCTGTGGCGTAGCGTCAGGAACGCCAGGAAGGATACAAAGCCTGTCATGCTCTCAGAACTTCCTCCTCCCGACTGCCACTGCTGAAAACTCCTGTCGCCTGTCGTCGGAGGAGTGAATGTAACTGGAGATGACCCCTCCCCCAAAAAACCTAGGAACAGCAACATCTCAGTGTAAATTCACTTCAGGCAACATTAAGGGTCCCATCCTTCTGAGGGGCGGGAGTCCTGGGAATAAGGAACAGGAGCTGGGGGGGCGTTCCCTGTTGCTGACGGAACCCCCCAACTCAGAGGCTTTGAACGGCACACGCTCACTGTCTCAGGCCTGTGGATCAAAAGCCTGCAGACCCTGGGCCCCGCTCGGGGTCCCACACGGCCAAGCTCTGGGTGCCCACAGAGCCTGATCCTTCCTGGAGGGTATGGGGAATAGCCCACTTCCAGGACCTCCCAGGGTGTTGGCAGAACCCCCTTTTTGAGTTGTAGGACTGAGCCCCCATTTCCCTGTTGACTACTCAGCTCCGAGAGGCCACCAGCATGTCCTGACTTATGGTCCCCTCTCTCCACGTTCGGAGCCAGCAATGTGGGGTGAGTCCCCGAGCTCATCTCTCTCACCTACCCCCTGCCTCGCTAACCCTCCCCCTGACCCTGCCACTGTGGCTTCTCCCACTGCGTCCCCCCCACTCCAGCTGGAGACCCTTCTCTGCTCCCAAGGTCAGAGTGGTTAGATTGGGCCCATCTCATCATGCAGGATCATCTTCCCGTCTTCCCGTCTTCCCGTCTGCCACCTGAACGAGATCGGCGCAGTCTCTTCTGGCCTAAAATTTAACCTGGTTATAGGACCCGGGGGTGGGGGCGTGGGCATCGTTGGGAAGGGGGGGCCATTGTGTGGTCGGCCACCGAGGCAAAGGGAAGAAGTCACACATGTTGTTGTCTCTTAATCCTCACGGTTACCACGAAGCAGCAGCAGCTCAGAGACCCTGACCCGGGCGGAGGTGCTGGGGCTACGGCTGGGCCGCGCTGAAATCTGAACACAATGTGTCACCCACAGACGAACAGGAGGCCAGACCTGGAAGGGGCCGTACAGGTGATCTAGACCGGGAACTCGCGCCCGGGCCTGCTGACGGGAAGTCCAGGGACGCGTGGGAGCGCGCCTGTTTTCTTGAGGGCTAGTGTCTACGGTTTTCATCAGAACCCCGCGGATCTACCCCGAAGAGGACTAAGAAGCCCCAGCCCCCTCCACGCTTGGTTCACTGTCTCTGTAAACGTCGCCGGCAGCCCACGGCGTGGCTGTGACAGACAGACCACCTGCACTCCCACCTCCACCGGCAGCTTTCCTTCCGCTCCTAACGTAAGTGCAGTTACCAACGGCCCTCGGGGCCCACGGGGAAGGGCTGCTGGAGCACTGGGGCTGGCCAGAGAGTCCGTCTCCCCCAGGCCTCCTCTGTCATCGTCGAGCAGAAGGATTCCTGAGCAGGGACTCTGGGGATGCCGGGGGAGGAGGGAGGCATGGGAAAGGGCAGGGCTGTGTGGCCGTGACCTCAGCATGCAGAACTTCTCTTCCAAGGGTCAGCACTTTTAACCTTGTCCTCACCCGAGCGTCCTCAGCTCATCTGCCTCGCTGCTCCGTGGTTTTCTAGGCCGGCCTCCCGCCCTTACCGCACGGATTACCCGTCTGCCCCCACCAGCTCCCAGTTTGGGCTCCCTCCAGGGGACACCCCCTTCGAGCCAGGCACGGCTCTCAAACTCCTGAGGACAGACAGACATGCGTGCGTGCCCATAGGGCTTACAGACTGATGCTTCCAAAAATGTTCTTTCCAACTGGACATTGAACAGGCGATATGCCAAATGCCTATTGGTTATATTATGATTATTGATAATAAAGAGATTGACCTGAACTGCTGACCAGAGATTTCGGCCGTGATATTGACGCAACATCATATTTGAACTATTGCAGCTAAAGAGCCCAGCATAATTATTAAAATAATTTCCTGACCAGTGAGACAGAAACAGGGGCCGTTTTCTATAATTGTCCAGTTATGGAAACAGAGTGGGAAATAGTAAAATGTTATGGGCCTCACCACCCAATTTCAAGATAATGGTATTTACTAAGAGAATAAAAGTAATAACCAAGTAGATTTTCTTTGGTTCTTCTTTTAATTGAGGCAGAATAAAATGGAAAGTAAACAATGGGAGAAATTGCCCTCTGGGAGACATATAAAAGTAAGAAGGGTGCACGCCAAAAAAAAAAAAATCTATTCAAACAAAGTCACCAGCCACTGGCTTTGCCCAGTGGAGACAAACAGAATAGTGCGGCTTTAGACGAGCAGCTTCCGAACTCGGAGCTTCCAATTCTCCCATCTGTAAAATGACAACGGCGTCTGCCTTACGGTATTTTAAAGCATACATTTAAAGACGAAACGATACTGTGTGTATTTATAAGTCATTGCTGTTTAATAAGAATACATATGCCATAGTAAAACACCTTGAAAACAGGGGTAGGGCCCTGGCTGCTGTGGCTCAGTGGACTGAGAGCCGGCCTGAGAACCAAAGGGCCGCCAGTTCAATCCCCAGTCAGAGCACATGCCTGGGTTTCAGTCCGGGTCCCCAGTCGGGGGCACATGAGAGGCAACCACACATGGATGTTTCTCTCCCTCTCTTTCTGCCCTCCTTCCCCTGTCTAAAAATAAATAAATAAAATCTTTAAAAAAAAAGATGAGAAAACAGGGGCAGGTTTTTTGAAAGGGTTAGTTATGTAGCTGGCATCGTTTCTTTAACACATCGGTGACAAGGCAGCTATGAAGGACCCGAAGGTATCATTGTTCTTGGGGGGGTGGGAAGCAAACACCACGCAAGGCACCTGCATGAAATTGTCAACACAGAGGAACCGTTGTTTTTTCAGTCTCCCTGCGACTTTCTAAAGGGATCTTTGTCGCTGGGGACGTTGGCCGTCATTTAACACACACGTGTGTCCCCCATGATGATAAGGGTCCAGGCACAGAAAACAAGCAATTCCCTTCAGGGGGTGAGCGGAAGGGGCGGCAAGCTTGCTTGGAGCATGGCGTCGAAGCCTGGGGACCGATGGACCCAAAGGAAGGGCCTGCCATAGAGCCTGTAGAGACCCTCCCCTTCTACCGCCACAGCGGTGACAAAGGTGATAGCCCTGAAGTCTCTTGTGCCTGTGGAAGGGTGACTGCTGTCCTCGTCACCGCCACCTCAAGGATTAAGCTCTCCTGGGCATCCCTTTGCAGAGCCTGTCTTGTTCCTAACGTGTCCCCGAGTGGAGCAGGTCTCCATAGGTACGTAACGAGTGTATGAGTGTCTGACTCGGCTTCTATGGAATCACTTGGTTCGGATATGCTGAAACAATCCCCACACAGCCACTGAGCTGCACAGGGCTGCGTCTGTCCTGGGCTACGGGGCCATGCACTTGGGCAGTGTAGGCTGCGCCGGGCAGGGCATCGACCCTCGTGCGCCTCTGGCAACTCGAGGCCGGCTGCTTTACCCACGGAAAACACCTTGCTCCTCAACTGAACCTTGACTCTGTGCCATTTCGGAGGAAAGAGCCTTGGAGGGGGGGGAGGAAGAGAAGATGAGGGGAGAGGCCAGCTGAGCGCAGGGTCAGTGTGGCCATAGAAATGCTGTGCACCCTGTGTACAGGGAAGCGTGCCGGCCTTGCTCTCTGTCTCACCATTGCTGTTCTCCCCGCAGACTCGCACGCGCCTCCAGGAAGCCCCCGGGCGGGTCCAGCAGCCCTGGGTTCTACAACCTGCCGTGGGCGCGCCAGGGCGAGTCGCTCTGCCCTCCCGTTTCTCCACCGGCCAGATGGGACCGTCAGGTGCAGCAGGGACTATGGGGAAGAAGCCAAGCAAAGCCGAGCTTCCGAGTGAGGTCCCAGCCTGATGCTGCACGGGAGCTGGGGGCACGTGTAACCCCGGGGCAATTAGTCATCGCCGAGGGGGTGGGAGAACTGAGTCACCAGCCGGATGTGGGTCCTCTGAATGGGAGGTGTGAGTGTCTGGCCTAGCTCCGGCTCACACTGAAGCGGGGGCGGGGAAAGACAGAAGCAGTACAAAGCGTGTACACGGGAGGGGCAGTGGGGCGGTGGGGGGGGGGGGGCAGATCCGAACAGACCCAGCAGGGTCGGCCTCGGTCTGCTTGGAAGTTAGCTGACGTGAGTAATGCCCCCCACCCCCCGGGGTAGAATGTGGCCCGTGGGCGCACAGAGGGCGCACACACTAGGTGTTTGCTACTGTAACTGTTGTCTTCTCTTCTCCACCGCATGAGTCACTGTTCCCACGGCTTCCTCCCCAGCTGAGGTTACGAATGCAGGTGCTTTCCGGTTGTGTAAACTGGCGGGACTGCCGGGAGGGAAGAGCAGGGCGGTGTGGACGCAGCGGCACACCTGCGGCCCATCACACGTGAGGCTTGGAGGACCAAGTGTTCATTAAAACATCGTGCACTCAAAGTCCAGCCAAAGCCAAACAAAAACACCTGTGATGGGCCCCAGTGCACCGCGGCTCGTTTCGACTCTCTCACCATCCCCACCCGGCCAGGTGCTCAGTCCCAGTGGGGAAGGATGGCACTTGGCTGCCAGGCTTCCTGGAAGCTCACAGGTCCTGGGATGAGTTTTCCCTGGGTCTGCTCCCTCTGTCCTGGCCACAGCACTCCCCCTGAGCTTCTCCCCCTCCAGAGGGCTCTGAACTTGACAATGGTACAGAAACAGTGGCCCACCTTGCTTCCTGGGTTCTCTGGCCTGAGCCAGGGTCTGTGATGTGACTGGACTCTAGAGGGTGGGTTTTACTTTTTGTTCATTCAAGGGGTATCTATTGAGCACTACCAAGTTCTACACTAGGTGCTAGGGATCCCTATGGGAAACTGTGTGTGTGTGTGTGTGTGTGTGAGAGAGAGAGAGAGAGAGAGAGAGAGAAAGAGATTTCTTTCAAATTAAAATGTGGTTCGGAAGATCCCCTCGCTTCTCTCCCAGGGAACACAAGGTCAGGAACGCACAGAAGTTGTGTGTCTGTCCCTCTCTCCTCCTCTGGGGCCACCTGACGCACGCCATTCCCAGCACCTCTTCATGTGCCCTCTGTCCTCACGCCGACCCTGGCCCTGCTGGACCCACCTGCAGCCTTTTACTTGGTGAGTGTCCAGCTCTAAGCTTAGCAGTGCAGGTGGGGGTGTGTTGTGAGCAAGAGAATAAGAGCCTGTCCTGGGGAAACGGCATCCAGAAAGCCACCGGAGGTGACCATGGGTGAGGGGCTGGTGACTTGGGAGGCGGGACAGTAAGTGCTGGAGGAGAGGGGAGAGACGGGCGAGGAGACCTCTGTGGCGGTGGCCTGCCCTCTCCCCGCACTTCCGTTACACGGCTTTCACTATTTGCACTTTGTTACACTAGTGCCCCTTTCCTGATTAAGATTCAACGTGTTCCTCGTAGAAAATCTGAAAGAAGAGACAATCCAAGAAGGAATTAAAAACTACCCGTATGACCCAGGTGTAGCCACAGTTAACATTTTGGTATTTTGCCTTCTGCATACACACATTTTTACTTTACTGGGACAATTCTACTTGGAAACGTGCTTTCCCCCCCATTTAACACCGTATCCTTGAACTTTCCAGGCATAGGTAAGTCCTCTCTGACAACACGCTTCCTAAAGGCTACGTAATATTGTGTCATGTCGACGTACTGTGCTTCATCTGAGCAAACTCTCACTCCCCCACCCAGCTCCCTGCCACACACTCCAGTGGGCGCCACACTCTGGAAGCCGCCTTCAGGCCCCGGAAGCCACATAGCTGGTCTGTGCTATTCCCTCCCGAGAACCTCACTGGCCTGCCAGCGAGGCCCGCTGCCACGGCCTGTTCCACAGCCAGGGAAGCGACACCTCCGGGGTGGGCGGGAGCTCAGGTGGGGCTGGAAGATGAGGACATCCAATGGCCAGGTTGCGAGTGGCCCGAAACCCTTCTCTCTCAGGCCCCCTTCAGAAAGCAGCGAACTCTCGGGCTTGTTTTGAACGGGAGGCGAATGGCACATTTGAGGACAGAACCCGGGTCCATTTGTTCGGTGGGGGGAGGTGGGCGGCTTCAGCTGCCTGGGCAACGAGCCCCGAATCTGCGCTTCCTGGAATCCCTTCTGCTCCCCCCCGAACGGCTCCCCGTGTTCCCGAGAAAGGACTCTCGGGGGCTGGCATCTGCGAGCCGCAGGGTTTGGCAGCGTTCCCTTCGGTGCTTCACGTTGTCGAGCTCCTGTCCCCTCAGAGCTTCTCCCGGCCTCTGTCTCCGGCCCTCGGGGCCTCCCTGCCACCTGCCACCCTTGTGCGTACTTTCGTCTCATTTCCAGTCCCAAACGGAAGCTGGGGCGGTGAGGTGGAGCTGCACACACAGCATCGGCCCGGGGGCCACGGAATGCTGCTCGGGAAGGGGAGCAGGATGGGAAGGGTGTGGGTGCCGGACCAGAAGCGAAATGAACATTGTCGTGACACTGGGCACACGGTCGAGACCCCCAAAACCTTGGGCTGAAAGAAGCGAAGCTGAGCCTTACCCCGCCTTTCCCTTCGTCCCCGTCCGAGGTGCAGGGAGCACAGAAATGGCAGAGAATTCATTCATCCAATTGTGTGTGCGGGATATCTTCCTTCGGCAGCCGGTGCCCACCTACGAGAACCTAAGTACCTGTAGGTCGACGGGAGAGCAAACTGAAGTGTGGAAAAGCGCAGGCACACGGCGGCATTTTACCTGTATTAGCAACAGCTCACTTACTCTGAGCTCTCGCTTTGCCCGGCGCTATTCTAAGCATTTATACATCATAACATATTCAGGCACTCAAACAACTTTTGGGGATACGTTATCCCAACTTCACAGGTAAGATGACGTAAACACAGATAGCATTAGGGACCGGTCTAGGGTCGAACTGAGACCTGGGATGCTGGGAACACGGCAGTGAAGGGTCATCGGGAGTCAGACCGGCGGGCTGGAGCTCCGGCTGTCAGAGCTCCGTGCTTTCGGGCCAGTCGCTAAGCTTCCTGGAGCCGCAGGAGACTAAAGATGTTGTTCATGGCACAGAATGGTTACAACGCTCCATGGAGAGAATGTGTGTGTGTGTGTATTTTATATATACATATATATATATATCTGTTAGCGTCTTACATGGGTCACTGCGAGATAGCATATACCTCTAAATGTATATCTGTGTGTATACATATGTGTGTGTATATGTAATGTATGCATTATATGCATATATCTGTTAACATCTTACGTGGATGACTGTGAGATAGCGTATACCTCTAAATATATATATGTGTATATACATATATGTGTGTGTGTATGTATACATGTGTGCACAAAAAGTTATTTATTGCAGCATTCTTTATATTGAAAAATTTTGGAACTACCCAAACGTCCAAATCTAGATTCATTGAGTAAACTCTCGTACTTTCCCACAATGGAATGCCATATAGCTGGGACGGGGGGGGGGAATGTGTAAGGAAGGTCTCTATGAACCGATATTGAGTGATTACCAAGAGATATGGTTAAGGGGGAAAAAAGCAAAGTACCAAAGAGCATATAAATACAGGGTGTTACTCTTTGTGTGAAAAAGAAGAGGGAAAAAATTTTTAAATATGCACAGATGTGTTTATCTTTATAAGGAAGAAGCAGGAAGAATCCACCAGGACACTATGAAGCTGCCATCCACACAGGTGTCGGGAGAGGGGCGTGGCAGCAGGCCATGGGAGGGCGTGGCCATGGGAGGGAGTGGCCTAGGGGGAGTGGCGTAGGGCCGTTCTTAGAGAATACCAGGGTCTCTCTGGATATTGTTGCCTTCGGAAGCATGTTCAGGCTCTACATATATAAGGAATATAAATAATTAAATCAACAAGGATGCGAAGGGGGAAAGAACCTAACGTGGAAAGCAAACAGAAATGCGTGAACCTCAAGGTAGTTCAAATGAATCTCAAATTGCCCGACCGACCGCGTGGAAGGGGAGCGGGCCTGAGCAAGTGATCCAGTTTGAGTGTCTCACGAAGCTGGTATTTAATCACACACCCTCAGTCCCTGCTTAGTCCTCCTGCAGGGAAGGGCTGTATCCCCCGCCCCCAACGTGACCTCCTCATGTTCCCGGGGCAGTGTTGCTCCCGTGGGTCCCGGCGCCGAGTGGGAGGAGGCCAAAGGCAGAACTGCCACAGAGCTCTGGGCCCAGAAGCATGACGCCGTGTTTGGCAGATGGATTTTATGACAAAAGAGAGAGAGAACTTTCAGAAATGTGACCTCAGAATTCCAAAGTTCTGAGTATGGGGTAAGATTTTCCATGACAGACTTTGTTTTTGAGGGAAGCGGAGATAAGGCATGGACTCTCGAGATAAACAGGTTCCCAAGCCTCTGTCCCAGGCGGTGGAGGGGATGACCGATCTTCACATGGGACAACGGGACATGCAAGTTCATGGCTGCGCGGCCTCCACCTCTGAACTGATGGGAAGGTCCCCAGCAACCAGCCCCGGGGTGGAGAGGCCAGTGCCCGGTCTGAGTTCCCAGGCTGGGTCACTGAGACCCGGCGACAGCCTAGCGGACGTGCCATTAGGAACGAGGGCGCCGTGCCCCACTCTGGGCTCTGCCAGGCCAGCACAGAAGAGCGAGGAGTGTTGGGACGAAGTGAAAATCTGCCCCAGAGCCCGCTGCTTGTGCACAGGGGCGGGGCGGGGGTGGGCGATGGAGACAGGAAGAAACAGAGAAAGAAAGGCAGAAAAAGGAGGAGGGAGGAAGTTTTATGTTAAGCTCTGTCAACATCTAAATTTGGTGTCTCTGTGTAGACAGCCAATAATTTACTCCCAGGCTGGTGAAATCACTGATGCTGCCTTGTTGTCTGTGTGTGTGAAATCTCTCTCTCTCACACACACACACACATACATACACATACACGTGTGTCAGAGAAGTGGGTCGGATGACCAGGGGGGCAAGGGCAGAGTCTAGCCCTGGTCCTGGGCGGTGGTGGCGCCCGTATTCCTGTGGAGGAAGTACTCCGGGTAGCAGTGATGTAGCTGGGAAAGGGCGGTAGGCTACATGCTTGCACTGAAATTGTGCTTGAAAGCAAACCCGTGCGTTCAACTCAGACGGCGTGCTTTTCTGTGCTGGGCTGGAGGGGGACCGAAAGCCTCCAGGGTTTTCGTGGCAGCTCTCCACAGGGACCCCTGCCACAACACTGCCCAGCTGTGAGAGTGCCCCTCACAGCCTTGGCCGGGCTGGCCAACAGGACCCAGGGACACACTGGCCGCGGGCTGGCCCCCTTGCCCCCAGCGCCCCTAGGATCCTTGCAGGCTCAGCATCCCTGCTCACCTAGTCGCCCGGGGCCCCATTCAAACTGCCGCCTTAATTTCTGTTTTCTCCCTGGTTCTTCAGCAATCTTTCCACCTACGTAGGAACGTGCATAACCTGAGCTTTTTACGACACGGGTCACTTAGGTGATTTTAAAAGGCCCCACCACCATCTACATTGTGCTGAAGACCATGGACAGTTGTCATCGACTTTGTCCATCCCTCCAGCATCACGTGCTGCAGTAAAGCTCCAGGAAGCATGGCCTCTGGACCAGCAGCCCTGGTGTCACGCAGGTGCTTGTCAGAAATGCCACATCTGGGCCCGCCCCGGATATGCTGAATCAGAATCTCCGAATCTGGGATGCAGGCTCCTGTGAGTTTTAACAAGTTTTCTAGGTCACTTTGTTGCCATCCTAAAGTTTGAGAAACACTATCCTACAGGACTCCATTTGTTACTTTGTATTTTTCCCCCTTTCTCTACTGGTTATTACTGACTCGAGCAAGTTTACCCACAGTCCCTCACACCACCCCACCAAGGGGCATGTCTCCATGATGATGTCTGGAGACAACTGTGGTGGTCGCTGCTTGGGCAGGATGGGGGCATTCTTGTCATCAAGTGGGTGGAGGCCAAGGATGCAGCTGACCATCCTACCGTTCACAAGGCAATGCCCCAACTAAGAATTATTTGGCCCCAAACAGTGTTGAGGTTGAGAGACCCAGCATTAGAAGCAGCTGTGACCCACAGCCCTGGGTTCCTCCAGGCCTGTGTTCCTGTTCCCACCGCCCTTCTGGGCCAGTGCTCAGCGTCCACGCCTGCGCTGCAGGACGCTCCAAAGGTCAGAAAGTCACCACCTTCCAGAGAGGACAGCTGCCTCCTTCATCGCTACTTCCCCTGGCCGGTGAGCCGCCTCCATTTCTGATAAACATTGTCTAGGAGCAAACAATGACCCCTTAGTCTCTATGCGAATGTCAGAGCCAAACGGCTGTCTTCTTGCCAAGAAATGGTGGCACAGGAAATGGGCTGTGACCCTCCCATTACAATATTATAATTCTTCTTGGATTTTTGAGACGAAGGTTGCAGGGCTCTGCAGGATGTCTGATGTTATCCTTTATGATCATCCTTCATGAGATAACTTGTCTGCTGTTCTCACCCCCAAAACATATGCCTGTCCTAGTCCCCTGGACAATTAAGAACACGGGAAAATATGAATCCTCTCTAAGGAAAGACAACACCCCTCCGACTGCCATCGTTCCACCAAGATGTGCCTGCCGTGAGTGAGACATCTCACTTATACCCCCGTCAATCTGACTGATTTCCACAACCACCCTGAAATGTGGTTGCTCATATGTAACAGCTGCAGAACTTGCCTACGGAAATATACAGCTAGTGTTGGCGAAGGCACCAAAAGTTCTTCTACCAGTTAAAGAAAACGGTCACGCCTGGCGTTTACACTGTGTTCTCCAAGGTTTTAAGTATTTGGTTTTTTAACGTACATCATCTAAGGGGCGCTCACAGCTCCAGTGCTGTGTGAGTTCAGGGAAGCTATGCGATGTTTGGTGTGGTTGGGGAGTGCTTCCTAAAGAGTTAGGGTCATCTGGTCCCCGAAGGTGACAGGGGTCTGAGAGGCTCTGTGGGTGTCACTGGTGGAGGCAGTTGGGGACTGCTCACTCTAAGCAGAAAACGGGAGCAAAGGCCAAGTCGAGAATGAGGGGCCATGCAGGGGAAACACGGGACTGGGCTAACTCTACAGGATCAGCTGGCTCGTGATGGCAGGAAGGGGCCTGCCTGGGCTGGGAAGGCTGCAGGGTCCAGGCAGCGGAGTCAGGGTATCGTGAAGCAGCCACTGAGAGCTTTTTGAAGTTTGTAAGGAAGGTGAAAATGTCGTGTCCTTCTCAATGTCACCTCAGAAAAGCCTTATGCAGCCCCCGACGATTGCTTCTGGTGTCACTTTTATGGTTTCTTGGGCTTCCCTGGCCACAGCCCTACTAGACTGTGAGCTCTCTGAGGACAGAGCTGCTCTAACTTCCTCTTCTTCGTGTCCCCAAGGCCTGGCACGCAGGGAGCTCTCAGGGCCTGAACTGAGTAATCTTGAATGCACCCGACTCCTCGGTGCCGCCTGGAGACGCGTGAAGAAGAGAAGGCTGTCAGGCAGGCCGGTGCACAGATGGAATCGCAGCGCTGGCTCATGGAGTTCGACCGAGGAGAGCACCGCTGGAGCAGAGAGGACCTGAGGTGCTCCCAGGTGTGGGGACAAGGAACGTGGATGAGAATCACCAAGGCAACCAAAGTGCCTTTGAGAGACGTGGCCGTCTTCACCTATCCCGAGACTCGGCGTGTGGCAGACGCTGGGGACAATTAGGCGTGGCTACTCCTGCAGCGCATGAGCTCTGGGCTCCGGGAGGAAATGAAGCAGCCACCCACTTCATCTGAAAAATGGAGACGTGTCCTTCCCAATGCTTCCCCCTTCCTGCATCCTCCGCCGCCACCCATCCACGTGAGTCAGTCACATAGGAACTGGAGCCTCTTCGAGCAGATGCCACTTGAGAAAAACAGTACTGCCCCACCACACAAATCTTCCCAATAAGGCCTGTCCTGTAGCAATGTCACCGACATAAAGAAAAGGGGTAATTTGGGCGAATTCAAAGGAGATAGGATTACTGTAATTATGGGGGACTGCTTCTAAACAATCTCTGACAAAAGAAAGGCTGTTTTGTGTGCATTCAGCTAGCGGAAGGAGGAGACAGGAAGCCTGCCGAGGAGGAAGGAGGTGGGAGACTGGTGCTGTTCTTGTGGCTGACTTACCCGGTCTTGGAGCTCTGCCCCCAGAGGAAACAAGGGCTTTGAGGGTCACCGGGAGAAGGACCCGAAGGGTTTGCCCAGAATAAACGACCACCCTCTGTCCTCCCAGGCTGCCTCGATCCAACCCTTCTTTCTCAAAGCCTTGTGCAAGCCCTTTCCCTTCTGGGAGACCACCCCGTTTCTCCCCAGCCTGCAGAACCCCACCTCCTGAATGGTGGTGCCCATCCGAGGGCCATCGGTTAGGGTGAGCACCCAGCACATGCTGGGAACAGCAAAGCCACGGATTCTCCGGAGAGCCTCAGCGAAGGAACACACCCTCCCATGCCCTGATTCTAGCCCAGGGAGGCCTGCACCAGCCTTCCGACCTTCAGAACCGTGAGATAACACATCTGTATTGTCTTAGGCCACTAAGTGTGTGTTAGTTTGTTACAGCAGCAACAAGAAACTAATACAGCAGATCCCCCTTATCTGCGGGGGATACAGGCCAAGACCCCTGAGGATACCTGAAACCGTGGGAAGTACCGAACCCTGGATATACTCCTTGTTTCCAACACATAAATACCTGTGATACAGTTTAATTTATCAGTGGGTTGTTGCAATCACCGCCTCCTTGCCAGATTTCACCCACCACACAGCACACATGATCTCCCCACGTGTCAGTGGTTTATTTCTGCAGCTTTGTATTTAATATTCTCGGCCCACGGTTGATCGCGGGTAAGTGAAACCGCGGAGCAGGGGGAGCTGGTGTGCACCAGGCAGCGGTGAACCTGTGCCCGTGTCTGTTACAACTCAGCTTTGAGGAAGAGAGCGGGAGTCCACGGAGCTTAGATTGCACGGGGAGAGAAAGGAAAAGAGCGGCCAGGACAAAGAGCAATAACCAAACACGGGCAGAGTGGAGGTCAAGGTTGAGGATGGGGAGTCCTGGAAGGCAGGGCTCATACCCACAGGGCCCCGCACAGGGCCTGGGGCCCAGCCGGCTGTCCTCCAAATATCAGATCAGCAGGGAGGAGGGAGGGAGGGAGGACGGAAGGAGAGAAGGAAGAGAGAAAGGAAAGGAGGTGAAGGTGTGGGGGGTGAGGGGCACCCTCAGAACCTTGCGAGATTCTCCCCAATATCAACACCGACTGGGAAGTTTCTCAACCCCTTATTTCTCATCTATTGTTACACAGAAAATAAGTGGACCAAGTAGAAACCCGATCCTTTCTATGACAGTCGGAGGGGAGTGTTTACGACCAAAGGTTCTGTGGGTGACGGACGAGAAAAACAAACGCGATGTTTCTCTGATGTCTCCACCCTCGGCACCAGTGAAACTTCATTCCAGACCTGGTCTCTGCAGGAACAAGGGATAATCCCCTTTCACTTTGGCTGTCTCCACGAGCCACCTTCTCCCATTGGAAAGCTTGGAACGTGATGTTAAAAGCAGGCTCCTCGTTGCTAATTCTTAAATCCTCTCCGTTCCCATAAAGCTGGAGACGAGCTCCCCCAGTCTCACAGTGTCCAAGCCCAGGTGTTACGTTCCCCGCCTCTCAGCCGCCCAGCCGGGACTTAGAAAAATGTGGACGATGTTTGCTGACTTGAATTGCAGTGTGAAAACAGCTCTCCACAGACCCGTTTTCTCTGAGCACCAGAAACATCGGTTACGTAAGCGTCAGGGTCTCAAGTTCAGGATATGAAGGATGCTAAGTACTTCCTCCTTGTTATCGTCTTCCTCTTCAAGCCTTTCTCGTTCTCATTCTCCTCTTTCATAGACACGTGCGCGCACACCCACACACTCACACCTACCGTGTAAACTCGAACCCGCCTGCATTAAATAACCCAGTTACAGGTCATCTCATCCACTCCCCTTCGACAGAGGCTGAGATGACATCAGTGGCCAACAGAGAGGAGAGGTTAGCGAGAGCGGGAAACCCAAATCCAGGCTGCTTCCGCTCAGACGTCTGTGTTTCCCTCTGTAATGAGCCACTTCCAAGTGCAAGGTGGAAGAACGCGGGTGATGATGTTGGCGTTCTGCCCGGGCTCCAGGTGTGGACGGAGAAGAGGACCCTGCTCAGCCTCTGTTTCACTACTGACGGCAGCAGGCAACCGGACCTCTCTCCTCCCTGGTCTTTGAGAGTCTCCTTGAGGACAGGCAGTGTGGTGCAGAGGACAAAGGAGACCCAGTGCATGTGACAGAGTTTAACACAGGGTTGGTGCTCGGTGCGCGCTGGTTCCTCGCCTTCCCCCAGACGGCCGGTGGGCCGCTTGGTCTCTGGACGGCTTGATGTTTATAGGACAGCAGCTGTGCCATCTGTGGCAATTTGAGGCCAATTAGGAGCTCAGACAAAATGAAAGGCACAAATGCATGGCACAGATTTGGGGTGAGATGTTTTTGATATCCCAGTTTTGTTCTGTTTCAGGTTTAAAAATAAAGAGGTTTTGTTCCAATAAATCTCGCAGATCTTTCATTTAGGTGGTGGCAGAGGGAAAAGATGCCTTCTTGTTAGAATGAATATCTCTTCATTTCACTCCAGTCTTGGTGCACGTGAATCTCTTGTTTAAATCCCTCCCTTCTTTATATCACACACACACACACACACACACACACACTCCTTAGTAAGTAGACTGTCAAAAGCAAAACCAACTAGTTTTCCCATTCGACTGGTGCCTCTTCCCTACAATGGTCTCTGAACCAAGAGGAGTGATTATCTTTGATGGAGAGAAGCCCATATAACTTTGTCCTGCTACATTTTTGAGAGGTGAACTAGCCAGAGCCGGGCTGCATGAGGCCTCAGCAAAGACGGGTAAGAATGGCAGGTGTCAGGGAGGCCAGCAGTCATCAACCATCCTCACCTGAGGGTGGACACCTTCCCCACGACCAGGAAGTCGGGTCGATGCCACCGCCAGACTGCTTCTCCTGGGCCTCGAAGTCTGGGACCTGGAGCCAATCACATCGCCTCTGGAAGTGTTAGTTTCCCGTCCACCACCAAGGATTTCTGGGAGCTCTTCCAGCTCTCCAGTTCCATGCTTCCTTGAGTATGAAGGTGGTCATGCAACAAAAATCACCTGCCGGGAACGGCACTGGAGGCCACGCAAACTAGCCTGAGCGCATGAAGGCAGCAGGCTCACCGGGGATCCAAAGGCAAAGGGAAGTGTTCTCTGGAGCCTGGGAGTGAGCCAGTGAAGAGGTGGAGGAGATGCTGGTTCAGCAGAACAACACAGAGTTGGTGAGGAGGATCCTTCGTAATTGCCTCTGCCCTGGCTTTGGGTCTCTGCGTGTTACTCTCCCCCTACCCCGTGCTCCAGAGCACCGCCAGCCTCGTGGGTTGCACAGGAAGGTGAGTGCTGACACGCTAACACAGGTAAAGGACCGTAGAGTGATGAGTATGGGAGCAAGGACACTTTCAAGTAGGGCAAGTGACGCATGTTGAGGCAGTCGCTGTGGACGGCGAGGAGGCACCCACTAAGCAGAGCACAGTCAGGAAAGATGAACTCCAGAGCACAGAGCCAACGCCACAGACCTCTTCCTGTAGAGAAAGCTGGGAGGTGCTGGGGAGAGTCACAGAACACACGGAGTACACGCTACCCTCACAGCACCCTGCCAACGGCAACTCGGCCAAGGGTGTGTATGTGCGAGCGCGTTTTCCTGAGTGGGGCGGCATCTCCATTAACAAGGATCCTCCCACTCCCCACACAACTCTCTCCGTTCTGAGTTGATCCTGGCGGTCAGGCAGCTGTTGCTTCCGTGAGCTGAACTCTGGGTGCCCGTGGCCTGTAGCCATCGGTCCTCACGGTGTTTCCCAGGCTACAGAGGCTCGAGCTCACTCTCTGACTCTGAAGAGAGCTGTGAACCTTCGGAACCCCTCGTGTTCCTTTGGAACCTCTCTTTCCCCTTAACGGTCTGCTATCCCCGCTCCTTCCCTCCTTTCACCAGAAGTGTCATCGCCTACAGCTGGCCTTCTGCAGAGGTCCCTTGTCCCCTCAGTTCTGTCTTCATGGGTGTGTCTGCCCCAGGCTCTTTGCTGGGGTTGCAGGTCCTTGTTTGGCTCTTTGATCACGTGGTAAGAAATGTTTACATGCAGACACTCGCAGGCTCAGGCAGTAAGGCCCACCTCTCGGGCTGGAGAGTGGATGAGGTCTAAGGTGCCCACAGCTTTCTTCTCGAAGAGTTCATGGTCACCCACAACCCTGACACCGCCCAGCAAAGGCCAGCCCTCCATCCCATGCTTGTTCTCAACACGTCCATGACTGGTTTGGCTGCCCAGCCTCATACAACAACCGCATCAGGTCCCTGGTGCAGCCTTAGACTCTGGGAAGAAGACTCAGAAGGCCTTATTAAAAGCGAACTTGTCAATATATTGCTTAATATATTAAGTGGCTTAACAGAGTAGCAAGACCACGGACCTGGAATCAGGACGGACTGAGTTCGTATTACGATGCTGCCACTCGCTCTCCAGTGACCTTTGGCTTTGGGAGATTAAATTGGACAATGATGCTGACATATCTGCACCCCTTTTCCTGGAAACCGATCCTACACTGTATTTCCTGGGATTCTTTGGAAACCCCGAAGCAACACGTTTTCATGTCTTCATCTAAAATACGATTTCCTGGCTAAGAAATACACCCTGCCATCCAGGACACTGGCCTCTGTGTGCCCTTCCTCACAGGTGCGAGGACTGACTCTGGACCCCTCGGGTGGGATTTGTCTTCTCTGGGCGCATCGTCGGTCTGACTGCCCCACTGCGCATGTCACCAACTCCCACATTGAATCACCTGGGTCGATCTCGTGACTTTGAATGAACTGCAGTGGGTTCAACAGAAGGTTGATGGGCATCTGGCTGGGGCTGAGCTGGGGCTGCCAAACTCTCTGAGTTCTTGCAAATGAAGAAAGCAAGCCAATGCACTTTTTGATAATGTTGGAAATTGGGAAAAGACCACAAAATATTTTAGTTTAATATCTTTATGGTGGAAAAGGATGAATTGTTTCATGTATGTAGCATCTTGCATACCTACCAAGCAGTGTTTCATGAGGCCCAGTGTTCTGCCTTTGCAGCACAGAGACCAAACCAGACGAAACTAAGGCGGTGATCTGCCACCACCAACCACTGCACTGGTACCCAGCCTCGTCCTGGACTGTAGTATGTGGGCAGGCAGCACTTCAGTCGCCTCTCACGAGGCATCAGCTCCGCGCTAGCTCCTCCTCTCCGCCAGGGGGTCGGATGTGGTAGTGGAGACAGACACTCCAGAACCTGTTCAGCAGGTCCAAATCCTTCTCTGCTGTGTGAGTTTGGGCAAGTAATGCAATCTCTGTGCCTCAGTTGCCTCGTCTACAAAAATGGGGTTAATAACATTGTGAGAATTAAGTGTAATGTGTCTGAGATGCTTTGAGTAGTGCCGGGTGTGTGCTCACTTGTGGGACTGCCGTTATGGTGGAACGGTTAAAAAAATAAAAATAAAAGCTCTGCTAAAGTGCCGAAGCTCAGAAGGCATCACTGGCTTCCCTTCCATGACTGGATTACTCTCGTTACAGAACGGTTCCTTGTCATTTTTATTAATTGACCAATATTGTCGATAATTAAGGGTGAACAAAGGCAGTTCATTCTAGCAAAGTCTGTGCTCCCGGCACTCAGAATGTGTCTCCTTGTGAACTGCACGTGCCGGGGTGGTTTGCCACACAGAACGATGCTGGATGCCCGCCCTCCCTTTTCTGTGCGGCTGCAGCCCTCAGGTGGGGATGGTTCCCACTCTTCAGCTTGTGTTTTGAGATCAAGCAGGTGCAGCTCCTTCAACTGCTCCCGACGCGGTGGGTGATTTGCAGCTGTGTTCCTGGAACGCACTTGAACCAAGGTCACCCTGGGGCTCCTGCCCCGTTCTGGGCAGTCCTCCAAGTTCTACTTGACTTCTCTCTTGACCTTCTTGCTTCTGCGCTAGAATTAGCTTTCTCTCCCCGTGCCTTTCATAGGACTTTAGTTCATGTCCATTCTCCAGCTCTTTCCGCTCCTGCTTGCTTTGGTAACATCCAGCCACAGGACCCTACTCAGACCCGACCCTACTGTCCTCACCTCAGCTTCCGAGCTGGGCTCTGTCATAATTAGCAAGGGAACTCAACAAGCCTGCTGATGTGATGACTCCAAGGTGCTCTGATGGTAAGACGCACCAATAAATTTACGTACCGCCAAAAAGCGTGGCCACGCGAACACGGCTTCATGCTTGCTTCTCACTTTGAAGTGTTATTTGGACTTAACACCCAAGTCCCATCATGTTGCAAAAGCTTATTTTGACCGGTTTACATGTGCACATCCATCAAGTGTTTTCGGGGTCAACCAGTGTGGTTGGCGAGATAGGGCTCCTGGACTTCGTCAGCCGGAGACCACCCTCTCAGTGTCCTCAGCACGGCGACATCCCTAGAGACATGTCACCCTCGGGCAGACAGGGTTACTTGCAGCTCACAAGGCTCGGCATTTGGGGTTCCCGGCTGGCATGGGCCCCTTTCTTTGTCTGTGCAGACGGTGACATTACAGGACCCAGTCATGAGAACAGGCAATCCGAGACCACGCAGGGAAACATGTGAAAACGCCAGCCAAGCATCGGATTGACAAAAACACTCCCTTTTTTGGATTATTGTATTTGTCAGCTTTTTAAAAATTTATAATTTGTCATGAATTAGTCTCTCAATAAATATATGCCATTATGCCTAATTTTTACTTATATGTTTGCATTCTTTTTCCTAGAGAGGTTCTGCAATCACACAGATCTAGGGGCCCATAGGACCTGGATCTGCCCCATCCTTAGCTACAATTTTTTTGGCTTAAATTTAAAGCCAGCGGCACCACTAGGCCACTGGTCATATATGTGCCATCAAAGTGATTCGCCGATGGTTATAGCGCCCGCTTGTCATTTTGATGATGGGCTTATCTCGAGGCGTGATGAAGGACGCACGGCTTCCTTAGCACTTCCTGTTTGGCTGAGCTCCTTCTGGTTTTTTCCTTAATGGAATCACCTGTTGGTGGAAGTGCAGCAGCTTCGGTTCCAGGCCAGCTGGGAACTTCTGGTGTAATTGCTGTTCAGCCCGGCTCACAGACCGGTTACACCAGCCTTCCAGTTCCTTTCCTGTATTCCCAGAGATCTGGGCATTTTTTCCTCCCTGGCTGTAGTTGACACGTGACAGCCAATCATTTTTAACTTCTTACTGTTAATAATTTATAGAAGAGTAGCAAACCTGGTGGGCTACGAAGGTTAAATCAAACTGATGTGGGTTAGTGCAATGTTAGGTTATTGTCACGCGAGAACATGGGGAAATGGTGAGGCAAGGTAGCTGAAGTTTTGGCAAGACAGCGACTCAAGTGTTGGGATGTGGAGTCCAGGCTGGGTAAGATGCGAAGACACGCGTGGTCTTTGAAAGGGAGAGAAGAACTGGAGGGGTTATGAGGACGGAGAAGCGAGCCCTGGCCGGATAGCTCAGCTGGTTAGAGCGTCTTCCCAAAACGCCAAGGTTGTGGGCTTGACCCCGGGTCGGGGCACACACAAGAACCAACTGATGGATGCGCCAGCGGTAGAACAACAACACATCGATGCCCCCCTCCCTCTCTCTTTTCCCTCTTCCCTCTCTCTCTCTCTCTAAAATCAGTAATAACCAAAAAGAAGAGTAGGCAAAGTGAGAGCGACTGAAGGAGAGAACCAGGTGGAAGGGAGCTCGTGTCTGGGTAGCGCGCGTATCCAAACCACGACGTCACAACTAGAGTGACAGGTGGCCACAGGTCCCACCGTGGCCGTGGGAGTGGGTACATTCAACGGGGCTGGGAGAAAGCCTGGGAGACGGTGAGAGCCTGACCACAGGGGCGCAGAGGTCCTTCTGAGCGACGGAGGTGCATCAGTAGGAGGCAGAGAAGGGAACTATGAACTACTTCTTGTTTTTGTTTTTCTCTTTTTCAATTTCAGCTGACGTTCAATATTATTTTCCATTCGCCTCAGGGGCACAGGATAGTGGTCAGGGATTTAGACAATATACAAAGCGATCCCCCCCAACAAGTCTAGTGCCCACCTGACACCGTGCATCCTTATTACAGTATTTGAGTTGTACACTTTAAACAGGTGACCTGTATGGTAGGTGAGTTGCATCTTAATAAAGCTATTAAAATATTCACGACCACTTACAAGGTGCCAGGCTTGGTTCTAAGCATGTTACCCATACTAAGGCATTTGAGCCTCACTGTCGCGCCATGAGGTAAGTCATGTCATAGGAATTTTACTCCTCTTTGCAGCGGAGGAAACTGAGGCAGAGCTGCCCACGGCACCAGTCTTACCCTCTTGCAGCCCACGAGGAAGGCAAGGCACCGCGTTCAGGTGCTGTGCCTGAGCTCACCCCCAGAGCACACGAGGGAGGCAGAACTGTAGCCACGTGCCAACCCCCATCCAGGCCACTCACCGTGCTGTCCCCGAGGTGAAGGAGAGGGTCCCTGTCCCCGGGGAGTCACCAGCTACCTGGACACCTAAAAGAGAAGGACGCCCAGGAAGCGCTGTCTGGGTGACCGTCTCCACGGCTCCCCGCTGAGACTGCAGGCGAGGCTCCAACACAACACTTCATTCTATCGCCCACTCGCCGCCCCGGGTTGGCTGGAAGCAATTCCAGTGACTGGTATTTGTTTGAGCCCGGAGACCCCGTGCTGCTCGGCGGCAGTGGGCACGGTTCCCCTTCCTCGCACCTGGCCTGCGGTTTCCTCAGGCGAGCACGAGCAATCATTTTTTGACTCTTCATTTTAAACATTTTTTGGCTACACAGAACATTAGAGAAAACACATATATACATCAGTTAGATTTAATATTTATAAATTGTCAAATTTGTTTGTTTCTAAGTACAAACAGACAAAATGGCTTCTCTCCCTAAATATAGAACTATGCCTATTTAACAAAATGATGTTTTCTCACATGAGCACAATACCACCTAGAACTTTAACTCTAATTCCCTAATACCAGCCAATCACAGGTCTCGCTTTAATCAGCCCTGTCATTGGGGAGGGGGCCAAGAGCACCCAGTGCCCCGCCTGTTAACGGGACCTCTGTTTTCATCGCCTTCATCAACAGGCAAGCGACAAGACAAATCCCATATTTCACGGGATACAGGATTTCCCAAAGCTCTTTCAACCACAGTAACTCCTGCTTGTGATTTCGTGCTAGTCAGAGGCCCAGGCTGGGCAGGACAGACGTTGATTCTGTTTGACTTCAGCAGAGAAGGAACGTGTGCAAATGGGGTCTCATGCCCCCCACCCCTGGGGGGGGGTGAGGGAGGCCATACACAGGTGACAGGGAGGACCAGGCAGGACCAAGGTGAAGGAGCGGGGGACCTGGGGAGCTTGCTGCTCTTCACCCGCAGACCCTTCTTAACAAGGACAACATGGGGCTAATGCTTAGATTTCTACCTTGTTCTCAGGACAAAAATGGGCAAAGGTTGGATATCTGGATTTTTAAGATAAGAGAAACTTAATTCTTTGCCAACCAAACAGGACGTTACAGAAGTCCAAACCCAGCCTGGGAACCGCCCCCACCCCTGTTTGGAACCTCTGATCTTCCATCAGGAAGATCGGTGGGAAAACGGCACAGCAGGGAAGGGAGAATTAGAAGATGGTCGTCCCCAAACAGGTGGGTGTCGAAGGAGCAGCTATTTGCTCTTTTCAACCAACGGATTTCAGAGCGGACGGGAAACGTGTTAGGGGCGGTGACTGACGGTCTAAGATCTAGCGGTCCTTCGGGTTCTCACCATGCAGACTCCATCCTGCATCGCTGCCCTCCCAGCGTCCTTCCGCGGGGAGGGAGGTCGGTGCTGAGGGAGTTCACGTGGTTCTCAAAGCCCCTTTTCACACATACCCACGAGGCTTCTCGACGGTCCCGCATTCTGAAGTTAGGTAGAAGGTTGCAGTTTTCACACAAAGCACCCCTGTGAGCCCTGAACCCCTATTCTATTTCTTTCTGTCCCTTTAAACTGATCAAGTCTGGTTATCGACTGATTCAACCCCTCGGGTTTTCGCAGACTTTATTCGGGTGCCTCGAGGATTACTGGGGGACGGGGTGGGGGAGGTGGAGGTGCCTGGAGCCCCGAGCCCTCTGTCCTCCCTTCTCCCTGCTCTGAGCCGTTCCCTGTTCTGTCCTTCTCTGTGTGATTTGACTTGGTGCCGCCTGATTCCAAGGTTTAAACAAAATATTTGAACACCATGCATCTTCCACATCATCGTTTGGCTGTGAAACATTCCCAGAGGACTCCGTGTAATTCCAAATATCTGATGGCCCTGAAGGGCCCTTCCCATCTGAACGTTTCCTCCCACACTGTTTGGCCCTCGTGCATTAAAATCCAATTAATTATGTAATTCCATTTCACAAATAAAAGAGACAATGTATTTTTTGCTTATTTGTACTGCAATCACAAGGGGCTATGTCTAGTACCAAGAAAACCCCAGACCAGCTCTGCACTTTCTTAGGAATTTGAAAAAACAAGCACGGGGCGTGGGATAACATATTATCAAGCATGGAAGTTTTAACGAAGGAAGAAAGAGAGGCCACGGAGTTGGACACCGTCTGGCTTTATTTTTTGTCATTGCAGCGGCTTTGAGCTAGGACACAAGAGGAGGAATCCAGAGCCGTTCAAGCTGGGAGTCCAGTGAGGTCGCTGTAATTCTGATGAAGCATCATTTCCCCTTTGAAACTCCCCCCTCCAACCCCGCCCCCCCGAGCCGGGTGCTCCACAGACGCGATTTCCCTGCAGATCCCCTGCGTGCAAGGTCGATGGGCTTTCCTCATTGGCCAGCTCAGTTATCCGAACGATAGGGCTTCCTTTCGTCCTTCATCAACAGGCCTCGTTTGTTTGCATGATGGACAATGCCACTGGGATGCCGCATGAAATAAGCCGGTCAGCGAAAGACAGATGCCATAGGGTCTCACTTATGTGTGGAATCTAACGAACAAAATAAACTGGCAAACAAAATGGAGGCGGAGGGACAGATGCACAGAGCAGACGGACAGCTGTTAAAGGGGAGGGGCCTGGGTGCAGGGAGGCGAAGGGATCCGCCCAAGAACACACGAGCATCACCCACAGACACGGCCAGCAGTGGTGATGGCCCCAGGGAAGGGCGTGGGGGATGAGCACAGGCGGGCAAAAGGGGAGAAAAATGGGGTCATCTGTAATAGTGTCAACACTAAAAAAAATAATAAAAATTTTGAAAAACATGATTAACCAGGAAAGAAAAAAAAAGAAAATGCCATTATCCAAATATTAACAATTTGGTTTGTTTCTACTAATTCTGAATTTTAAATATTTAATTTGAAAAAAGTGCAATGGTTGGAAAAAGATGCTTTAGCGTGTTGCGTGTGTGTGTGATTCACCTGCAATTCAATGCTTTGCAATACCTGCGATTACTGAAATACACAGACAATACAGAGCTATCAGCTCATCGACTGCCGATGAGATTTTTGTGACGTCCTTGGGGTCGGACCCTCTGGCCTCTGCATCACCCAGCCTGCGCAGCGGCCCCGACCGAACCACCGACTGGTCGCTCTTCGCTCGCCTCTGTTTCTCCTGCCCCCCACACTTCATTAGTAAATCACATTTACTGGTTATATTGGCCTCACTCTGAGAGGGGCTGATCCTAAAAATGACCCACTGGGAACCATCTTGTTGTCGGAGACTTCTGGTGTTTTTATTCCCTAAAGTAAACACGATTCTACAATATGACTATATTCAACCTGGGGCTTTTGTGTAGCCAGCTTTCTGTATATCATCGATATGTCTGTGTTCTCTGACAATTATTCGTAAGCCCCTTGGTGGTAGGAGCCCAGGCTTGACACCGGGATGGGCCACACAGAGTCTGGTTCGAGGTTCACATTTAGCCGTTGGGGTGGGCATAGTGAGCCACGCGTGGTGTGTGAAACGTCACTAACACGAGATCTTCCTGGTCTTCGTGGTTCAAAGAGATGGAACCACAGGGAGCATGAACTGGTCAGCAGGCAGAACTAGAGCCAGGAAGCACAGAGGCCAGGCACAACTTGGCCCCGGGAACCCTTGGAGGGGGTAGAAAGGGATGAAGCCAAAACAGGGCCAACTGAGAGGGGCCTGCAGAGGGGACTGTGGGCTGTAATGGAGCCGGAGGACCCGGGAGTGTCGTTCCCAGGACGAGCCTGGGAGCCAGGGCCTGAAGCTCCCCAGCTGCTCACAGGGGAAGACTGGGTCTGTGGGGAGGGGGGTGGGGCAGGCAGGGGTGACAGAGAAGTGAGAGCGACCAAGGAGAGGGGCCCAGGGGAAAGCGGATCTCCGGTGACCCTGCAGCTGCAGTCCTTCCTCCTCTTCCCAACTGCCTGTCCCCAAGCCCGGAGGCTCCCGGCAGGGCCTCCAACAAACGCACGTTGTCAGATGCGGTTTCTGCTTCTGTCTCCGGACCGGACCGGCTGCTCCCACTGGCTTTCTCCATTACCCTCTGCGTTCTCTCCTTTGACCCGGCCCCAAAAATACAACCAATATGCCATTCAGGTCGTTAGTTACTGTCACAGATACCACAGCCAAGAACACGACACCATGAGACTCGGCAAGCTGCGTGAAAACCAGCAGCCCAGAATGCAGGGCTGGACCCAGGAAGACGGCGGAGGGAAGAGGAAACGGAGAGGGAAGAAAGGCCACTCGGAGAGGGTGCCCGACGGACTGAACCGCCGAACTTCCGAGGGGCCAGGCACCAGCCTGGCATCTCCCTGAATATTAACTCTAACTGAAGTGGTGCTGGAAGGCAGACGTTATTACATCCGCTTCTAAAATAAGGAAACCGAGACTCACAAAGGTGAAGGAATTTGCCCAAGGTCACACCGCTCGGTGGGCAAACCGATATTTAAGTCTGGGTTTATAGCCTTCATCTGCGTCTTCTTAAGAGGAGACTCTGGATTGGAAGTAGCCATGCACCTCTGCACCCGACGCGGCCAACCCCCTCCCCGCGCCCCGTGCCCTGACACTGCTGAAGGCACAGCTTTTACACGGCCGTACGCACTGACTCCTGGCCATGCTCTGAAAGCCTCTAGAAGCTTCCTTTCTTGACTCATTCCCTCCTCCGGTACTTTAATATCACAAATGGAATAGCACAAATGAATAAAACCATTTTTTGGTGAAAAATAATGTGACTCAAGCAGCTTATGTAATTGGCTTTGATGACAGGGCCTGCTGCTTCCTCGCTGGAGCTGCTGAGAGTCTTAATTGCCTTGCACATACAGAAGAAGTCACTCTGGCCTGCCTCTGGCTACCTGCTGTTACCAGGAAGGGCACGTGCAGACGTCCTAGCTCCTGCGTTGGCAGGGTCAGCACTTTGGACGCTGCTAGCGATCTGCCAAGTGCTGTGGAGGTGGTTTCTGCGCCTGATGCAAGAGGCTGTTGACTCCCGGGGCCCAGACCTTTCCGGTCTCAGGAAGTACAAGTGATCTTTGGCTGAGGTCAGTGCACCAGAAGAAAGTCCAAAGAAATTATTCGGAATCTCATTTTGAAGGCCCCCACGGTCATACAAGAACAGCTAAGCGCTGCCACTGTGTGTGGAAGGAAGGTAAGGCTGGGATAAAAGACCTCGCCATCCTGGTGTCGTCTGCTCCGCCTTCTGAGCTGTGCGGGCGCGGGGCGTGGGCTTTGCCGGGCAAGGTGTTCAGCCAGCGGGTGATGCAGTGCTGTGGGTCCCGCTGGCCTCGCAGGCTTGTACCCTTCTTCCCCACAGAGTGACTTCTTGGCCTTCTGGTCTTATCCATTTAGAATACAGCCATTCCCTCGCTGAACAATGGAAGGTGAGCACCCACTATGTGCTGGGCTTGGGGTAGGGACGGCGAACACAGTGCAAAGCAGAAACACACACACTCTTACACTCCATGATCTGACAGTTGAGGGAAAGGAAAACGAGCATTGCAGAACTACATAATTTCTGCCCGCGAGTGATTCGGAGGAAACGACCCGGTTTTGAGTGCATGCAGCAGAGCTGGGGCAGAGCGCCCCGGGCACCACCGTGAGAAAACGGGGGCTTCACAGCCCCCGCGCCCCCCGTCCCCCACATGGAGACTGCCTGAAGGCCAGGCTGGGACAGGCCGCCGGGCGAGTGCACACAGCCAGCAGCCTGCTTGGGTCTTGCCCTAGAGGCGGCAGCATGTTTCGGCAAAGGAATTCGGAGCCCTGCCTGTGCAGACACAGCCTCCACCCAGAGACACCCACTCCTTCTCTGCAGGTCCCCCCTGGACCCCCGGCTTGGCTCGTCTCAGCCAGCAGCCAATCCCTCCGTTTGTTTCAGCCTGTCGGCCGGCCCGCCAGCTTTCCCTTAAGCCTCGTGTTTCCTCCTGGACCGCTGAGCGGCTTCCACCACAGGCTGGCTTCCTCTGCACATCCCCACTCTCAGCCTCACCACCCCAGCCTCCTCCTTTGTCACCCTGGTCCCCACCGTCCCTCTCTCTTCTGTCATTGGCTCTTACACATCTTCTGAGACTCCCAGGTCCCCGCTGAGACCACAGACAGAGCGACGAGAGCCATTCCTGGGCCGTGGGCCCCCACGGTTACAGGAAGAAAAGCGGGCAGCGCAGTAGCATTCTGCGGGGTGTTCTCACCAGACACCACCATGCAGGCACTGAGTCACTCAGGGAGAGATCCGTGCAAATCCGCCCCTCGGTGCGCTGCCTTTACCAGGGAAATACGTGCCCCAGGAAGCTTCGGTAAGAGGTCCATGGTTTTCTCCCTGTACTGTGTTTCAGGCACGCAGGCCGGGAGAGGAGGCTTCGTGAAGACTCCACAAGCAGCTCACAGGACGGTGCTGAGAGCCCCGTCGAGGGCGCTCACCGTCTGTGACACGTTCAACTGCCACCTGCTTCTCAGAGAGAGGGCCGCGAGTCCTCGCAAAAAGTCTCACTGGAACTCACAAAATAGCACGCCCCCCAACGACGGGTGATGCCAGGAGAGTGTGTTCCTATTCTGTCGCTGCTGCAGTAACCGGTGAACATTTTGTGCCTACGAGGGAGCGCTCCAAAGTCGGCGGCCCAGGACTCTGTCCTGCAGCGCCGTGTCCAGGGTGCCCGGCACTGGGGAGCTGGGGGTGCCAGGGCCTGAGACTGCCAAGCAGAAGCAGGGGCAGGAGGCCGTGAAGGAGGAAGAGGAGAGGGTCAAGGGGCAAGGAGGGGGGGAGGCGCGAAGAAAGAATTTTCTATTCACCCTTAAGGTTAAGCTCAGGGGAAAAAAAAAAAAAAAGAGAGAGACTAAATCCCTGTGTTCTCTGTCTTTTGTAAACGTTAACCTTGCAATTTTAGAAAATTACAGGGCACGGGATGCGTTAGGACAGCGTCAAGACTCAAGACCAAAACCAACTCATACCAGGCGGAGAAAGAACAACACCGCAAATTCTCCTTTGGTTTCTGACTGAGGGCAAATGGGACTTCACTGAAATCATGCTTCCTGGGCACCCCTCCCCCTCTGGCCCGTCCCCATTCCCACGTTCCTGAGGGACGTGGGAGCACGTGGGATGTTCTGGCCAAACGCAGGCTGCCCCTTCTCAGGGAGAAATTCCGTCCGAACTACCGACGCTTGGGAAGGCGCGCTCACGGCTGGCCATGGGGCACTGCCCTCTGCAGATGTCGCCCAGCCACTTCCCTTCTCATAAATCCCCCCCCCCCTTTATTCTTCAGTGACACGAAACTTCTCAGGGTTCTCTCGTGTCCGGCCCTTAGCACAGGCGGATGTGTCCACCTTGAACTTGAATGTGTTCCCCTTCTTCTGGTACTCTCACTCGCAACCAGCCTTTTTGGGAATTCTCACTCCCTCCTTGAGACACTCTCCCAGACAGTCCCAACACCATCCTCTGGACCCCCCTGACATGGCTCACCCCTCGCAGTCAGCACCCGTCCCCTGGAAGCCATTGTATAAAAGTGGGGGGTGTATTTTTTCTGTTTCCCCGATTCGTCATGCTTCGTCACGCTAACCTTCAGGAAGGGGACCAGCTGTTATGCATCTTTGCTTCCCTGGGTCCCACAATAGTTTTAGAGACAGTTGGTAAAAGCTCCTTGTAGGCCTGACGGAAGGAGCAACATCCTATCCCGGCCTCCTTTGCCACCTTCCTACCTGGTCCTGGGCACTGAAGGGGGGCACCTCCCCAAAGGTGTTCTTCTCTTTTCTCCTTGGAGCCCCCAGCCTTCACTCTTTCTCTCTCTTCTCCCTCCTGCCCTGGTCACCGGAGGGGGTTCCTGAGACTCTAAGCGGATTTTTCTAAATCCAACTTGAGAGCAGCCAAGAGTCCAGGAAGCCTATAGGCCAAGGTCCCCCTCTGCCCAGCCTCAAGAGTTCACTAACAGATTTGGGGCCCCTTCCAACGTCCCTTCGTCGCCCTGCTCAGTGGAGTCTGGGAGCTGGGGCGGCTTCGCTGGGAGCCGAGAGAGCAGACGGAGTCTCTGGTGCCCACTCGGTCCAGGGTCAGGCATGATTTCAGCGCCCTTGCAGCTTTCCTGTGTTAGTTCCTACAGGTAGGAGCTGCCTGCCCACACGTTCTCTGTCCTTCCCCACTGCCTGTCGCGAGCATCCACGGTCTTGGCCACGCCAGGTGGACTCTGTGAAATCCAAACACCGTTGCACACACTAATGGCCAATGACGGTGACTGAGCCTCAGCCTAGTAGATAGGCAGCGAATGGCAGTACCCTACTGGTGCCGAACTGGGGCCGATTAGTTCCCCCGCCCTCTGCTTTTCCCTGGTACCCGTGGCATTTATGGGACGGAAATCCTATAGCAAACACGTGGCTTCTTTATTTCTGGATTTGTAGCAATCGGTGACAGCGAGATGCAAGGACACAGAGAAAGGACCTTACCAACCAGCACGTATCCGTTAGCCTCTGAACTTCATGCCCTGAATTTTAGGGACGCTTGCAGACGTCGTGTGAGAAGGAAGGGGAAGGCATTCAGATTTTTGTGTTTTCCCCGTTTCTCTCTGAGTAAGGGGTGTCACATCGCTGAGTCAGGAAGCTGCAGTCCCCCGTGGGCCTGACCGGGACTTCAAACATGGGAAGCGGTGTGACGAGCAACACACAAGGGTCACAGGGACGGAGGGCTGGTGTAAGCAGCTGCCTCCTGGTCTCCATGACGGCCACGAGGAGGACGATGACAGCTGCTGACGTGTACTGGCACTGCTGTCCTCAGCGCTTCACCGGCATTCTCTCATCTAAGTCGGGGGCTCTTAGGTCTGAAGTATTATGACCTCCAGGCGAAGAGGCTGAGATTCATTGGTTCTATAGCCTGTCTGAGCAGATAGTGGGGGCGTGTTGGAGCCAGTAACTGGGGAGGGGGGGCATCGAGTACTCAGGGACAGGCGGGGGACTAGAAGACCTGTGTTTATGCAAAAGATACAGTGAGGATGATCATTTACACAAAAAGATGGAACACTGTTACTTTAAGGAGGATGCTCTCCAGTAAGATACAAAATATCAATTGTTGTAAAGATTCACATCATGTATTTTTTTTTTTTTTAAATAAAAGCACTAAAAGCGAAACATGCCTGGGTGTTAGTATTGGCTGAAGACTCAGTTTCATGAGAATTGTATCCTGAAGCCATTTTGAAATTGTTGCTCTGTTTATACGACATGTTTTGCTTTATTGTGATAATTCAGCTACATCGTTCTGACATTCTCCTAGGTTTCCTTTGTATATTCTATAGTTTGGACTTGCCAGAATATTTATCTGTATCTTGTAGCAATTACAATATGTTTCTCATTTCTCTTCTTTAAACAAACATATGCCTTGCGATGGTTATAATACTGGGACGTAAGTTTTACCCAGTTAAGGATCTGCATGGGACACTGTAATTCCATGAGTCGCTTGCCCGGATTTCATCTCTGTAACTGGGCCACCTACCTACCTACTCGGATTCAGGTTCAGTAGATGGTTATGGAGCCCTACTGTGTGCTTCTCCTTATGCTACCTCACCCCATCCTCACTCAACTCCTATTTTACCGATGCCATCTGGCAGACGGGAGCCTGAGGCTCAGAGAGGGGCAGTGCCTGGGACAAGGTGACATTGGCTGCCGAGGTCCCAACGCAGATCTCACAACTTGCACCCAGAAGGGTGCTTTTCATCACATCGGAGCCCCTTCCCCGTTTTCCAATAGATGTGTCTCTTCTCATTTATCTGGAAACAAGTCAGTGCCTGGCTCCCGGGACCTTTAGAAAACAGTCCCGTGCCCACAGACCAGAGGCTACCTGATTGGTACGGACGGTATTTACCTCCGCCCTGACATTGGGCCTGCTGGGCTCAGTGTCTGAGTGTGGAATGAGGAGACTGCTGGGGTTCTAGCAGAGAACGAATTTGGGGGCGGAAGGCTCTGCCACGGCCCAGGCCCCCGATCCCTCGGAGCCCCATAATTATCCCTCTGAGTAATTGCTTTGTGCCCTTCGGTGGAGAAAAACAGTAGCCAAATTGAAATAAGCTATTTGTGTAAATGATGGTGGGATTTTTAAAAAGGTTTATTTTTACCTTTTGTTTTTTGAAAAGAACACATTTAAGAAGATTGTCTAATACTGGGGCCCACGTTTGACTGAACTGAAAAGCTACCCAACCAGAAATAGTAAAATCATGTCAAACTCTTGTCCTTTCTCTCTCCTTTTCAGAGTCTCCGGGACCCAAGGCGCTGTGGGCAAGGCAAGGCCCCCGCAGTGGGGGCCGCAGGGGCCGAGGTCGGGGCGCGAAAGCAGACTCTTTGCAGGGCTCCCTCCTGCGCTGCCAGCAGTGAGTGGGGACCTCCTTTGAATCCTGGGGCAATTTGATCTGCAATTTGGCAAACAACACAATAGAATGTGCAAATGAACAGCACTTTCTTCTCCATTATACGAGTTGCCGGGCAACTGTTTTCTCTTTGGCACACAAACTTGAGGCCCCTGCGATCTTGGCAGGTGCGCCCGACTAATGCACGGTGCCTGCGAACAAAGCCAGATTTGTGAACTTGATTCCTCCACGGGCCACTTAGCTTGCTTTTTTCTGTGCTGATTTGCTTCCTTCCCAAATCTCACGACTGGTCACCAGGCTGGCCAGCTGAGAGCCTCCTGGGGGGCACCTGCCGGCGTCTCTCACTGCTACAGCAGCACAAGGAATCTGTTGACCCCCCCGGGGTCACTTTGTGAGGACGAAGAGTGCGTGCCTTCAGAAGCAGCTCACCGCTGCCCTGGACCTCGGTGAAGGGCCCTAGAGTGTCACTCGAGCTGAAATATAAAGTACATGATGTCCTGTGCCCACAGCCCTGCGTCAGTAATTGCAGACTTATAACCTTGGCCTTGTGTTGGACTCACGGGCTGCCTTTATTATTCCTGGAACCCTGCCACATGGGGGCAGTACGTGTGGGGAAGGGGCTTTGGACCGGAAGAACTCAAGTACTGTTTGGCCATGGAAAGGCCTGGGTTTGAATTCTGGTCCCACCTCTTTCTTCGTTAGTTAGCATGCAATATGGGGCAAGTCTCCAAACTTTCTCAAGACCTCATCTTCCTTATCTAGAGGCTCAGACAAGTATTCAGTACCTGCCTCAGAAGCCTGTGTTAAGGACAAGACAATTCCTGTAAAAGCACTCGGCCAGGCCTTATAAATAATACACGTGCAAATAAATGTAAACAATGACAACGATGTTAATTTCTGTCTTATGGAAGGGAAAATGAGATGTGGCGATGAAATAATTTATCAAGTGACCTTTCGGCGCTGGAGCTGGGCTCATGAAATATTAAACCGGCGTCAGCATGAAGGAAGGCTCACGTTCTGCCGGGGAAGGCGGTGGAGCCCACTGCTTAAATAGCACATTGAATGAATGCGGAACAAATGGGAAAAAGGAGCCGGGACTGTTCACGTTTCATTTTTATCTTAAACTTGTTGGCGAGAACCGCCCCCGCCAGCAGCAGGCAGAGTTTTCTCGGGCACCAGAAGGGATCTGAAGATGCCTCATTCTGGACAGATCGATGCCCGGCCAGGGGCTGACGGGAGTCACTTTCTTGCTCAGAACAGGTTTCCCATTGAATGAGGGAGAAGGAATCTTAGTTGGCTGGGTCCTCACGAGGACAGAGCAGGACGATGCATAGGAAGCCGCTTCCTAGCCCACAGAATGCTTTAGATCAAGTGTCGCTGCTACTCTGCGTGTGATTGGTTCACATGGCTGAGAGTGGAAGGCCAAAGAAGGTCCTTCATTCCCTGACCACAGTCCAAGGTGTGGCGGTGGAGGCCAGTGTGGGCCCGGCTCTCCTTCCTCTGGATCCTTAATGTTGACGGCTGTGGGGCCGAAGGCACTGGGTGAAGTGGTCGTGTCTAGTGACTGCACGTAGGCACTTCCTTTTTTCTGCACCCCCCACCCCCAGCCTCACTAGCCATGCAGGACGGAGCTGCTCACAGACTGAGCCTTGCCTCGCTCCTCCCTGTGGGCATTTTCCACGGGAGGCGTCTCTCTCCTCAAGGAACTTGGATCCATTTCTTTGTATGGGACTTACATATCTTGTTGGGGGGGAAGATCTATTTGCAAAGAAAGTCTTACAACGGAAAGGAGGAATCGGATGGCGAGATTGCCGCGGGTCCCTTCGGGAAACGCAGCTGCCCTCTCACAGACAGGTGGGTGAGCGCCCTCGCTGTACTTGTTGGCGACTGTGAGTGGAGTGGAGTGTCAGCTGAAGCTGGGTGGGTCTTCCTTCTACAGTCGGGCCGTTTCCGTTTTGAAAATGAGAAACCTGGGGCCTGCGGCACGTTAAGCCTGCCACTTCCATAGCCACTTCCGTCTCTCACCACATCCCAGCTTTCGGCTTATGGGTTTTTTGTTTGTCTGTTTGGTTTTTAAGCTATACAACATCTTCCTTTTAGTCCATGCACGCCCACACCTCAGGGCCTTTGCACATGCCATTTCCTTGTCTTGACAGTCTCTCCCTACCCCACCCGCCACCATTTCATGTCACTGTAGCTGCTCTGGAGTGACTGACGTTGGTGACACTTGGAATTTATCCATCTGTCTGTCTGTCTTTGTCACCAGACTGAAAGTCGAGGAGAAGGACCGTGTCACCACTGCATATTCCTCATTACAATCCCTTCTCTCTGCCAAGGGCCCGGCTCATGTTAATGTTTGATAAGTGTCTGCAGAATGAAAAAGCAGAGGAAGCTATGCCACCCCTTCAGTGTTGTAACATTTCCATCTCTCCTGGTTAATCGGTACTTTTCCTGCCTCCCTCCATCTTCCCTCCATTCTTCTTTCCCTTTCGTTCTTCCCCCTCTTTTGTTATTTTTCCTTCCTTCCTTCCTTGGACCCAAATGGGGTCCAATCATTGCATTTGATTGTCATGCCTTTTAAGACTGTTCCATCTTCAGCAGAGCCTGCTCCTCTCTCCCCTTTTTTCTGGCCCTTGAATGTTGAATAGACTCAGTTGGTTAGTTGTCCTGTAAATTGTACCAAATCTGAATGTGTCTGTTTACTCTCCTTCTGCCCTGCAAACTAAAGGGGAGACCTAAATCTTGATTAAATTCAGGCTTACCATCCTTTGGGCAAGAATAGGTCCTAAGCGGGGCGGTGCGTTTCTTACGGCATTACGTCATGCACTAGGTGCCTCGCGTCTGGTTGGCTGGTTCTGAGACGCGCCACGGTGCACCTGCGGGTTCGCGGGGCGGGGCCTCATCTTTCCATCGCCCAGGTCCCTGACCCGCTTTCTGTGATGGCTTCAGCATCTGCAGACGTTCACTGCCAGAATCAATGATTTCATTAGTGGTTGTGAGCTGTGATGTTCCAGTTTGACGAATCCTTCTGCATTTACTAACTACGACGCTTTTCGACGGGAAAAACGTTCCTCCTCAGCTACGGCTTTTCCGGTTATTTGGAAATATAGTCACACAGAACAGGTAAGACAAATGCACAGTCCCCAATTTTGTCTACTCTAAAGTCCTAGAAGCGATGGCAAACCCGGGGCTGGGAACATCTGTGGTGCTCGGACGGTGGCCTCTACGTCACATTCCACCCTGAAAGGAGCCAGGGCTTCAGGGACAAGGGCTGATTCCAAGTCTGAGGCTGCACATGAGCAAGACGGTGACAAACCCCGAAGTGCCAGGAAGCAAAGAATCTCTCTCTCTAAAAAAAACAAACAAGCAAAATAAAATAAAATAAAAGGGGCTGTGACATAAAGATCCCCAGCAGTTAGCCGAGTCCCGCTTTCTCAGTGCATGATGGGCGACCTGAGCGTCATGCCAACAGCAATTGCAATTGATCGACTCACACGGACTATATTTTTAAATCTTGTGAATTAATAATGATGCAGACAATAAGTAAAAACCATGGGAGAACCGCAAAACCACCAGCTGAAGCAAAAACAAATCCATCAGCAGTCACCGCAGGAAAGGGGGACACCAGCCCCTGGCGCTGAAAATTAGTAAATCAAAGAGAAAGGCTGGTTATGTTTTGCAAAGATCACCGTGGCCGCTGCATGGAGAAGATTGCAGAAGTCAAGAGTGGAAATAAGGAAGAGCCCGTCCTGATCCCCTGGAGCTCACCGCCCTAGTGACCCCACAACAGCAACCAAGTGGGACATGCAGAACAGGACAAGCCAGGGGCCCCCAGAACACGCAGGCAGGAAGCTATCGAGCTACCCCTGGAGGGGGCCAAGGCAGAGGAGACAGTGGCGGGGCCGAGTCCCTCGGTGGGGGTAAGGGAGGTCAGAAAGAAAGGGTGTTAGGGTGCTTCCGTCTACGTTCTAAAGGGTAGCAATCTGCAGGGGGGTTTTCTCATAGCGGATTTTTCTGGTTTGGGTTGTAAGGTAACATAGACCTCTTTAAATGAGTTGAGACATGCTTCCTCGTATTCTCTGGAACAGTTTGTGTAAAATGGCCATTTCTTCTTCAATAAATATTTGGTAGACTTATGCCATGAAATCAACTGAGCCTGGAGTTTTCTTTGGGGAAGGATTTTTAATTATGAAGTCATTTCCTTCACAGATCAAAAGCTATTCATGCTATCTTTTTTGCTGGAGTGGGCTAGGGTAGTTTGCTTTTTCAAGATTCCCCCCACTATTTTGTCTAAGTTATGGAATTTATTGGCAGAAAGCTGCTTATATTTTCTCACCACTACCCTGATGTCTGCAGGAATTTCAGCGACATTTCTCTTCTCATCGCTGGTGTTGTCGGGGGGCTTCCCTCTCCGTTTCCTGAGCCATTTGGCTAGAGGTTCATCAGTTTTTATTGGTTTTGTTGTTTTATCGATTTTCCTCCTTCTATTATTTTTATCTTTATTATTCCATTCTGTCTACTTACTTTGGGTTGCTTTGCATTAAAACTTGCTTTGCAGTTTTAATCAGAAGAAAAACATCAATAAACAGAAAACAAATACAGCATCCAAAGCACACTGAAATGATCTCTTTTTAGGTGTTGCAGGGAAAAGTTTCAGTTTGGATAGAAGGTGGAGACTCTCCCGGTCTCCAAGGGCAACTAGCAGTCCAGTTAAAGCGAATCAGTCACTATTTGCTTTTCTATAGAAAAAAACAAACAAACACGCCACCGAGGCATTGCCATGGGCAAAGGGGCCAAGAAAAGGAATTTATTTTACTTTCTCCTGTCAATTCTTATACTGCGTGTTCTCCATATACCTCACGAAAGGGCTCTGCTTTTCTCAATTCAGGGACAAAATGGCACAGAAGGGTCCTCTTCACTCCCCTGCTGAGAATGTCACGACCAAAACGGGTCAGCAAACCAAACTGCCTCGCGAAGGCAGCTGGGAAGCGTCGTTGCCAACACGCTAATGAAGCATTCACCAAGAGCGCCAACAAATTGACAGCGAGAGTCTCCAATTTACCTAATAATTACTATGCTTCGTAATTGAGATGCTCTTGTCATTGTCATTGAGAGCCACCGATGTTTGCAGAACGCCTGCCTGCACGGGGCCTTGAGCTGGCCACGCGCTCCCTGCTGTCAAAGGTTCGCCTTTTCCCTGGGCGGCTGAGGTGCCCGTGAGACACAAGTGGTCCAAGTTGTCGGCGCGAAACGCCGGGTAAGTGCTGCTGAACCGCGGGAATTCAAAGGGTCACAGAACAGAAAGGCAACGACCTCAGATCAGGGCTGTAAAGGGAAAGTCCAACTGAAAAAAGAAAAAGGACAGAAATGCCCCTCTGAACGCAGAGGGATCGGAGTGAGCAAATGTGCAGAGAAAAGAATGCTTAGGATGAACCTGTGAAACCAACAGGAAAGTTACACCTTGGGAAACGGAGTGCAGGAAAACCTCAGCCTCTCACCAGCCCCTGGAGAGTCTTACATGAGAGGTGGAGCACGATGTCTCTTTGAGGCCCGGGGAGAATCACACTAACCCACAGCAGAGAGGGCTGGGCCGCAGACAGGCCAGACCCCTGCCCAGATGCCGAGGCAAGAGAGCAACCCAGTCTTTGAGCTCAGCTCCAAGCCGCAGTCAGATCGGCCAGGACCTGGGAAAACAACCTGACGGAATTTGGGTTTTACTGGGAGGGCAATGATGCTGGCGTGCGCTGCTGGTTAAATGCAGGGGCGGGGGCGCACAGTGAAGTTCCAGGAGGCCAAGCAGGGCAGGATTTTGCGGGGTGAATTGCAGAGGGGAAGGAGGGGAAGAGGAGGCAGGGAGACGGGCCGTGCAGTAAGTAGCCCAGGAGAAGCTGAGTGGAAGCAGCGAGAATGAGAAACAAAGGCATGAAACACCCCTCCCTCCTCAACCCAGGACTTGGAAAGGCATGGTTTCAATGCACTTTTGCAAACAAAAACTATTATTGATCTTAAATAAAAAGACAACTAGGGAGGATTTTGTGTGTGTGGATAAGGAACGTGAGGGAGAACGGAAAATAAATAATGATTCCAGTATGGGAAGACTGAGGAGTTGAGGGAGCAACAGACAGAGAAACCTGGCGGGGATGGACCAGGAAAACTGGGTGCGGAAAACGATACACTCACTTATGGGTGAGCTGAGTTTGACGAGCAGGTGAGGCCCAGGGGGCGATCCAGCACCCACACCTGTGTGAGTAACCGTGAAAGGAGCATGCAAGTAGAGGTCAGGGTGAAGAAGACTTTCGGGAACTCTCCTATGAGAGCTACCCTTTCCAGAGGAGTGGTTTCGCCCTTCACTGCTCCACAGTTAAAGACACGTCCATTATAATGATGCTCTGGAAAGGTGATGGAAAGTTTTGGAAAATCAAACTTATCAAGGATGGTTTTACAACAATAGCCGAGATTGGTTGAATACTATAAAGGATTCGCATGTGGCAATGCTTTGGCTGCTCAGCCTCATGTGTTGACAGTGACCGATGGGGCGGATGGAACGATGGAGGGCTCCTGGGGCAGAACCACAGAATGAAAAGGACCCTGAAGACGGGGTCGACTGTCCGTTTTAGAGATGAGGAAATGCGGTCCCTGGACGGGGACTGACTGACACTCTGAAGCTTGAAAAAGTATCTTCCTGTTATTTAGAGTTCATCCCTGTCGTGTTTAAAGCCAGGGAGAGGGACTGTGCACCATATGAACACCTTTGGGGTGCAGGTGTATGTTGGAATTGCAGTCAGTAGGGATGAAGGATGACTTCTTAGGTGCGGTTCCATCCTCTGCCCTCCAGCTACCCTTGGGAAGGACTGGGAGGGTGTCGCCGAGCACGGGGCTCCTTCCGCTGCCTTGCCTGCGACCACAGGGATCCCCCATCCCTGCTCTCCCAAACAACGAGCAATTCTCTCCAGACCCCTTGGTTCAGGAGTGTGCAGCCTATTTTTGATCTATTAGCTCTACTTCAGCTTCTTTTTCCTTCCAGATTAACACTGCCCGGACTAACTGCTGCTCCAAAGAAAACCTTTATTTTTGGAAAGTTCTAAAGAAAATGTGTTCAGCTCTTTTTCAGTTTTCAGAGTAGGAAAATTCAAGTTTAATTGCTGCTAAAAAAAAAAAAAAGAGAGAAAAAAAAAGAAAAGAAAGAAAAGTTTAAGTAGTTTGACGCGTTGGATCCCCAGATAATTAAAAGCTGTCCTCTCGCAGAGAGTTGTAATGGCATGCCTGCAGTTCTCAGCAAAAATCAGCCCTCTGCAGAATCTGACAACATTGCTCCTGTTTTAGGTTCCTCCTGCCACGTAACAATTACCACCTACTTTACTAGCTCCCGGACTCCGTGGGTGAGGAGCTGGGGCACCGCCTGGCTGCATCCTCTGCTCTGGGCATCGCAGGCTGCAATCGAGGTGTAGGCTGAGGCTGGTTCTTGCCCGGGGGACCCTCCTCCACAGTCACGCAGGTGGCTGGCAGAGCTCAGTTCCATGTGATTCCGTACCTGAGGCCCCCGTTTTCTTCTTTTTTTTTTCCTTTTCCCGTTTCCACCCATCCCCCAACCCCATTCCCACATGGCAACCATCAAAATGTTCTCTGTATCTATTAGTCTCTGTTCTGCATATTTGTTATTTTGTTTTTTAGATTCCACATATAAGCGACATCATCTGGCGTCGTCTCTCTCTGTCTGACTTACTTCACTCAGCACAGTTATCCTCCAGCTGCACCCGTGCTGCTGCCGGTGGCGAGAGCACATTCCTTTTGCGGCGAGTCTCGCTCCACAGCATACGCGCACGGCTTCCTTACCAGCCGTCCCTCGCTGGGCGCTTCGGTTGCGCCCGCATCTTGGCTGTTGTAACTAATGCTGCAGTGAACATGGGGATGAACACGTGTCTTTTCGATTCAATGCTTTGCGTTTCTTCGGGCAAACACAGAGAGGTGGCGAGGCGGGCCCTTCTTCGTCTCCCCTTACAGTTAGTGCTTGACAGTCTGTTTGGTCTCATACAGGTATTGCTCCCCCCCGTTTTGTTTTTCTTTTGTTTCCAGTTTTATGAATGTTCTTCCCATCCCTTTCCTTTCAGTCGGTACGTCTTCCGCTCTGACGTGAGCCTCCGGTAGGTGGCACAGGGAAGGGTCTTGCTTTGTCATCCACTTGGCCCCGGAATATCTTCTGATGGAAGCATTTAATCCATTTGCATTTCAAGTAATTGTTGACAGATATGTATTTATTGCCATTTTGTTATTCACATTTTTATCTTTTTTAATCCTTCTTCTTCTTAAAGAAGAAGACCCTTAAACATTTCCCCCAGTTCAGTGGTAAGGAAAGCAGGAGGCCAACGTTTTCTTGCTGCCTGTCAGCCAGGGACCGCGGTCAGCGTCCAGGGACCACGGTCAGCGTCCAGGAACCCCTGCCCTGCTCAACCAGCAGCTCACAGCATCGTTTCTTTCTTCCCTCAAAGCCACCCAGAGACAACTCTGCTTTGAAAGGCTCGGCTGAGAAGGTCACCCCTCCCAGGTCAACTCAATGGCAACCTGGGTCACAACCGCAAGATCCCTTGCCCACATAATGCAATGTGATCGGGACAGGGGTATCTCTTCGTAATCACAGGTCCCCACCGCACTCACGGGAGGGGACAGCACAAGGACGAGGGTCCCTGGGTGCCGTCTCAGAATCCTGCCTACCCCAGGTCCTAACGCAGAGTTGCTTCTGATGAGTTAAACACTGTCATTATCTATGTTCTATGAAGTCCTCTATCAAAATATTAGAGTCAGAGATGATTGCCAAGCTGAAGCAAGCCACAAGGCATCAGACCTCTTTGTGCGGCTAGAAAAAATAAAAAAAAGAAAGCTGTGACATATATCAAGAGCTCCTTGCCCCCTCCAGCCCTGCTATCCCTCCCTCCCTTGGGGCACCATCCTAATTCCCGTGGCCCCATCTTTTCTGCAGCAAGCGAAGCGACTAAGAAGAGGATCTCCCCAGGATTAGTTCCTTCTGAGTGTTGTTTCCGCAGCTCCTCCTGAACGAGGGCTGCAGAGCCACAGCCCTGCTGCACTCAAAGCAATTCTCCATGACAGAATCTCACCCCAGGGGAAGGAGCCCTTCCCGCATGGGTTAGGAAGCTGCCAACTCATCCCGGGGGGCGGGGCCGCTGTGCTGTGATGACTGCATGTCCCTGTGGGGGAGGGGGCCAGATCTCAAAGCCCACGGCCTCAAGGACAGGGGCTGGCCAAAGGGACAACTAAGCCACATCCCCTGACAGTGGAGCTTTCTGGTTACCACACAAATTGGCCTCATCTGGAGTGAGTTTGTCCTTCTTCTCTTTAAAACACATTCAAACTCTTTTCCTTGGGTTCAACCCTCGACACTGAAGTCATGATGAGATCCAGGAGGGCCAGACTCAGAGTGTGCACACCGCTTGCTCTAGAATGTTCTTAGGTTAAGGAGCTGAGGACCCCTCCCACGTCTGCACGGCCCAGCCTGGCTCACCTGGGCTCCATACAAGGGCTCTGCCACGTAAACCCTCATGGAAGTAGACAGTGTTGGGACCTGCCGGGGGGCGAGCACTCTGCAAGTCTCCCCGTCGAGTCTGCATGAGAGCTACCTGATGGAGGCCCCCCGTTTGGGGAGGTGGCTCTCTTCCTGCCACTCTTTTCCCGAGGGGCACGCCTGAGACTGGCTCATGTTCTAATCTTACATCTAAGGCCTGTCCTAAGTGGGGTACAGGGTTTGAAATCGCCTTGGAGAGTGTCGGGCATGTGGCTATGCTTTGCCTGCTGGGGTTGGAGGTGACTTTCAAGGCGCCCTCCGCCCCCAGGGGGACTTGTTTCGGAAGAATCAGTGGGCAGGGCTCTGTCCCCTTATTCTGTGTGCGTGACATGTTGCGATCTTCTGTTAGGAATCTAAAGGTCCCCTCCGAGGTGCCAAGCTTTCCCCTCTGTCCCTGGTGACAAATTCTGAGTAGAGAGTGCCTGCCTCCGTGTTGGCTTGGTCACCTTGCTACCTTTAAAGCAGGAGCTGCATTTCTGACGGGGTGCCGGTGGGAGTGTGTGCCCCTGCTGCATCCGCGGGCCTGACGCTGGGCAGGGGTCTTCCATGGTCCTGGCCCTGCACCTCCTTCACTTGGACGGACAGACCTAGGTCAGAGCCTCCACCGTGTGTTAGGTGTGGGGGAGATGCAGAGGTTCATAAGAGATGCATCCCCGGCTTCCAGGGGTTCCCCCGCAGATCCTTCGTTCTACGGGTCAGAGCAACTGCTGTAGTTTTCTGGGGAGACCAGAACCCTCTGCTCCTCGGGCCTTATCTCATCTAATTCTCTAGTTGAATCACAGCTGCCTCTCAGGACAGATATGAGTTCTGACACCCGCCCCCCATTTTATAGCTAAGACTACTGCAGCACAAGAATCCATCAGCACTTCGCTCACAAGTCAGCAATGATACCACTGAGTTAAACTTTGTCTGTCTGCCCATCCTGCTAGGCTACAAGCGTTGGTAGGTAAAATAGTGTCTTACTCATTTCAGCGTCCCTCAGCCGGAACGCCAAGTGGCTCACAGACACTTGATGTTAACCGTTGTCATAATGGTTACTACTGGTGTTGGTTGTAAACATCACTTCCAAACTCGTTGCATGTGTGACTCTCGATGCGGTGTCGCCCGGGGGGTTCTGTAGAAGGACTGGGTAACCTTTCGGCGACATGAATCCCAAGGGCAGACCTCGCTGATGTCAGAGGGTCTTCCCGCTGTCTCTCCCATCTCCACCGCCACACGCACTCAGGGTAATGCCTGAGCTCTGGCTGGGAGACGTGTAGCTGAGGGGGTGGGGGGGCCTTAGGAAAACAACTGGAGCTCTCCGAGACTCAGTCCCACTGACGGCTGTGCCTGCCTCTGAGCTTTATTATTGAGGTTAAACGGGCCTGTGACTGCAGAGAACTCATGAAAGGTCCGTCCTTCCTCCAATGCCCCTGGCCTGGAAGGCGGCAGGTGCCCTGGAGATTTGTACGGTCTGCTCCCTGTGGAGTCTGTTTCCGCAGAGAGCGGGTCTGCCCAGGCCAGGGCTCAGGCCTCGCTCCCACCTGCACACCTGGTCACTAGACCGTGAGCTTCTCACGGGCAGGGCCACCCTGGCCCCTGCAGGGCACAATTCCTGGCTCCGCATCTGTGCTCAACACACATTTGTAACTGAATGAACTTTCCTCTGCGCCTTTCTGTAAGCACTGCACTCACAGTAAGTGTTCAATCACATGAGCTATTGATATTATCATCATTATGTGACAGGTTCACGTGCACGCAGGTGCTGGGATGGAGGCTGGGGGAGGAGACAACTATTCCCTGCATCTACAGAACCTGCTTCCTCTTCTCCCTAGGCAGAACTTCCAAGGTTTCCTTCTCCTCTGCAGCCACCCCTGTGGGCAGGGAGGCCTCAAAGTCTGCACCGCCTACTTCCTGCTTCCTGCTGGGGCCATGGTTTCAGCTCACTGTGCAGTGTGGGGGCGGGCAAATGGTACTTTCAGTTTTTGCCCTTCAAATGATAGCCTGAATTCCACATGAAACAGGGAATGTTATGACACGTTAGGTCGAAACCTTGATCCGTTCAGCCCAACCCTCTGTCCCTGCTGCTGTCCCCAGGGAAGGGTTGGGGCAGAGCCTGGAGTTTCATGGCACAAAGTTAAAATGTAAAACAATTCTTCCTAACCGTTCACGGATGCGGCGTCATGGGTTCATCTCAACGCTGGCTGAGTTTCTGTTGGGGAGTCAGGTTGTCCCTAGGCTTGGCATCCGGCTGGCGTTGTTGCCGCGGTCTCACTGGGGCTGCCCACTCCGGCCTCCATCAGCACAGGGGCCAGTCCGCACAGGGTCAGTCCGCACAGTGGCCAGTCCGCACAGTGACCAGTCCACACAGTGGCCGGTCCACACAGGGTCAGTCCGCACAGTGGCCAGTCCGCACAGTGACCAGTCCACACAGTGGCCGGTCCACACAGGGTCAGTCCGCACAGTGGCCAGTCCGCACAGTGACCAGTCCACACAGTGGCTGGTCCACACAGGGTCAGTCTGCACAGTGGCCGGTCCACAGAGGGTCAGTCCGCACAGGGTCAGTCTGCACAGTGGCCGGTCCACAGAGGGTCAGTCTGCACAGGGTCAGTCCGCACAGTGGCTGTCCTCGGCTTTGGGTGACTTCTGTGTGTGATCTTCCGTCCCCTTGAACACTACACCACTTTTGCAGAACCTGCCTCCCTGGGAAAGAGCCACAGACTTTTTGACCCAAGACGTCCCTTCCTCACGTGCAGGAAAGCTGTTTACCTCCGAAGCCAGAGTCAGCAGCGCCCCTGAACTGTTCTCCCTTGGGAACCAAGTCTGAACCTGGTGAGAGAGCCGGGCGCAGCCGGGCTGGGATGTCCGCATAAACACCTCCCCCCGGCCTGGGGCCGCCTGACCTCTGGTCGGGAAGAGGAGGATGCTGCAATATTCTTCCTTTCTCAGTCACCACCCGCCCCCGGGCCCTCCCCACTGCCCTTTTCTGAGCCGAGCTGGAGTTGGACGGGGCTTTGTTTTGTGCCCTGGGCAGAAGTTCTGGGTCAGCTGAGGTCAGTTCTCATTCCATCTAAATCAGTTGGCGCTCCCTCGGTCTCGGTGGAAAAACCTCAACAAAAACACATTTACACAGGAGACTTAGTTTTCATGGGGCTCTGGGTTGGCAGAGGCGGCCAGATCCTTATCTGTGCAGGCACTTAACCTCTTAAACAATGTTTGATTACTTTGTTCCAAAGAACTTCTACTTCGTCATGAACCAATTGGCTTCCCTGCTTCTCAGGCTGACTCCTGAAGCTTGTGGACTCCTGACGTTTCCTACAATTTGGATGCCGACATTGTCTCCAACACAACGTGAAGAGGCTGTACCGCAGAACGGGGGACAGAGGACTGGGGGTCGGGAAACCTGGCTCCGTGCCCTGAAGGTGCCGCTAGGTGTGACCTCGGGCAAATTCCTGAACCCCAGGCCCCTCATCTCACCAAACAGGGGATGGAATACTGTGTAGGGCTTCTGAGACTCTGGGGTTTAATGATTCGGTTGATAGTTGCTGAGTGCAAATCCAGGACCAACAACGAATTACAGAGAGATACTGGACTTATTTCAGAACTCACAATTTCCTATGCGGTTAATGAGAAAGGGTCCCTTTTTCTGTAGTAATCAAGACTTGAGTGACGCTGGGGAGCAATAGGGGGCCTGGAGCATGTCAGAGCTGGCTTTCCTACCTTCTCTTTCCCTTTTACAGATGAGGAAACCGAGGCATGGAGCCAGCAGTGGCTTGCCGACCACTGGCTGAGAAAAGCCACCCTGGACTGCCTCTTCGGCGCTCTTCCTTCACACAGCCTCGACTCTTTGTGCTAGTCCCTACAGACGGTCGTCACCTTTAACCAAAGGCGGTTAGTGTCGTGGTTTACATAATTTCAGTTCTTAGAAACTCCCTGTTGAAAGCAGACCCATTAGGCCATTCTTTCTCTTCCCCATTGGACTTGTCACCATAAAACCAAAGGACAGGGTGGTCACCGATGGGTGGCCCATGTGTCCCAGGGGTGTGAACACGTAGCTGGGGGATCTGAAATGCTGCTCTGTGTGAATTCACGGATTCTTGTCTTCCGTCCACTTTGTAGTCCCGCATGTAATAACTGTCTTAGTATGCAAGCCTGAGAAGTACTTTCTTGCCGCAATTGTCTGAAGACTACGCTTCCCTAAGGTAGCTGGGTAGCTGAAGGCTATATTTATTTTGGAAGAAGGAAGGATCAGAATTGTTGGCTTTGGGAAGTTTATAGATGACATTAAGATTTCCCCCACCCCTGGCTTTGTGCTTACACAGTCCTCAGACACGAAGGACAAGTCACCCCATTTTAGCAGCGGTCACTCTAGTGTCAGCTGGCCAGCCAGCGAACATCTGCCCTTCCTGATAAGATCTCACTTCCTCCACGGTCGAAGGGGTGAAAACCATCCCATACAGGATTTTTTCAAGCAATTAGTGTCTTTACAAAAGCACGATGCTCGTTTTAAATGGATACTCTATGGGGGGATATGTGAGAAAGTATGTCTTTTTCCAACCCCAGAGTACACGTTTTTACACGTTCTTCCCGATCAAGTTCCGCTGTGCACATCAACCGTTACACTGTCTTCATCACACAGGGATTGCCTCTGGAGCTGTTGGAGCCCCCGGGGCCGCCGGCCCCTGTGTTTGGGGGGCAGGGAAATGCACGACTGGATTTTTGTGGTCCTCGTGCTCATGGTCTGTCACCTGTACGTTGTCCTACCACGGACAACGGGACAATTTTTAGGAGCCCCTCCCTCACCTCAAACGTACTGCTTTGGGTTTGAAACCAGACGACCAAATTGTCATAGCCGTGCCGAGAACGAGGGAGAAGCAGGCGCCGGGAGCGGTGTGTGAGCCTGAGTGCATGGAATTTTACCGCTCAAAGGCCTCTTCTATTTACTTTAGCAGTAATGAGATTCGGGGAGGCATTTTCCCCCGGGGCTTACAACCATATATTAGTTCCCTAGCTGAAGTTTGGGGCCAGTTTGTTTACATTCTTCTAAAGAACAGAAATCTACGTCAATCGTGGATGTGGACGGGGTATGAATTATGAATGAGTGGATAAATAATTAAGTACACAGAATTCAGCCCAACACAGCACATCCGCCCACAACCCGCGGCATTTCTGGGAGGCGGCACAGCGCGAAAGTCAAAGAGAGCCCGCCCCGAGCCAGAGCAGCCGAGGTGGGGGTCTAGGGTCAGCACGTTTCGCTCCCACTCCGACGGTTCACTTAACCTGCATTTTCCTCATCTGTATAACGCATGGGATGACAGTACCTTCCTCCTATTTTGTGCAAATTAAGTGGGACGTCCGTGCAGAGCGCTCAGTGTGGTGTCTGGCTCGCGGCACAAATTCAACCTTGTTTCCCTGTGCACCTTCCTCTGGCTCCGCAAACGCCTCTCCTCCCTCCCTGACAGTACGGCCCAACTGCCCCGGGAGCAGCACGACCTTCCCGGGCTCGGTGTCACGCACGTCCGTTTCTCACTCCCACGAAGTCCACCCACTCTGCTGCACAGCGTCACTCGGAGACCCGGCTCCCTCCATCTGGGCCCTCCCTGTTTCCCTTGGTCAGGGCCTGGGCAGTTTTTACATGTTTAAAGTGGCTATATTTTAAATGGTTATTAAAAACCTACATACCTAACATCCTTGATTTTGTTTCCTTCCAAGGCCCTAGAATCCTCAGCCGGATCCTCTGCTTCGGGCCATCGAGTGAGGGGACGCGAGACGCGGAGGACCGCGGGGCAGATTTTCACAGGTCAGATCAGGAAGTGCGGGCGTCGCTCCCGCCACATCTCTTTGGCCAGAGCTCAGTCACACGGCCACCCCGAAGTGCAAGGGAGGCAGGGGCACGTGGGCAGTAGAGCGCAGGCCCAGGAGGAAAAGTCGTGGACGGCCGCGATCACGGGATGGTTCTGCCGTAGCTCCCTGAACGCACAATTCCCTCCATGCGGCCCCCACGCCGTCGTTTCCCTGCTCTTTCACCCCGACCCGATCTTCCTCCTCCCTAGGTACCACCAGACTCGCCCCTCCCCTCCCTGGAGCCCCTCTGTGGCGCCCCCCACAGGGCCACTCTCCGTACTGTCCCATTCCTTCGAATCGTGTGGGTCTTACAGCCCCTCTCTTCGCCTTTCCACAGCGACATTAACGCAACAGGCCTCCTCTTGGATTTGTTCTCTGCTAGACACGCTGTGGCCGTCACCGCAGTTACTCCTTCCTGCTTTCCTCCGAGACTCAGGCTCTCGACTCTCCTCCGGACAACGAGTTCTCATTATTCTATCCACCCTTCTCCCCAAGCACCACCGGCCTTCGCCCTCGTGGGTCTTCAGGCCCAAGGGGTCCCTCTCTGTCTCACTGTCTTTCTCCCCCTCTCCCCGTCTCTCTTGTTCTCTCTTCACCTGCCATCCTGCCAGGCCTGGTCCCAAGGACCAGCCACGTGAACGACTCCTCTCAGGGCTGCAAGGAGCCCCGCCCAGCCCTGAGTTTCCTGCCTCCAACATCTCCACACCTGGTCAAACACATCAGCACTCAAGCACCCCACTTCTGTTCCGAAGCTGGTGGGTGCTGCAACATAAGTGAAGCGCACAGGCGAACTGCCCTCTTTAAATACTCCCTCCCTCCACCCTCAGCCGGGCCCCCAGACACTGAGCGATTCCTTCATTTGCCTCCACCTGACAGCCCACCGCACACCTCAGGTTTGCCGTTCGCTCAGATCCGTGTGTCTCCTTCACCCGCCGCTGTCTCCAACGCATAGTCATTGCAGGCGACTTGCACTCACTCACATATAAGTAACTCAAACGATTCGCTCGTTAATCCCATGCATGTTGACTGAGAAACAATTAGGTACTCCATTACGCTTTTTTAGTCTAATTTTTTCAGGCCACGTAATGTGAGGGTTTCTTCTTGCCCTTGACTTCAAAATGCTTGCGTATCTCCGCACGTATCTCGGCGCCTGTGCGCCCTCTCAGAGGATGAGGAGCTCCCCCTTCTTCCCGAGGCTGGTGCATTTCTCTCTTACCTTTCTTGTTTCAGGATGTTTTTTGGTTTCTGTCTCTGACTTTCTGAAGTTTATACATGAGGTACCAAGGTTTTCTTGGCTCTTCGAGCTTTCCAGACCTGTGATGTGTCCAACACTAACTTGGGGGAAGTTCTCCATCACGATTGTTTCAAATATCGCTCCTCTGTCTCTTTCTTTTCCAGCTGGTATTCCCATTGTATGTCTATTACGCCTCGTATAGTTGTCTCGGTTCCTGGATATTCTGTTGTGTTTTTCAGTCTTTTAGCCTCTTTGCTTTTCAGTTTTGGAAATTCCTATTGTCATATCCTGAAGCTCAGCGAGGCTTAGCCATGTCCAGTCTGCTAACGAGCCCGTCAAAGTTATCAGCCACTTCTGTTGCAGTGTTTTTGATCACTGATATTTTTATTCTTTCTTAGAATTTCCATCCCTGCGCTAACAGTTTTGCACATTGTCAACTTCTTCCGTGAATGCCTTTGGCATGTCGGTCGTAGTTTTTTAAAATTCCTGGTCGGATAATTCCAACGCTCCTACCATATCTGACTCGGGTGGGTATTCCGTTCTTCAGGCTGTTTTGGCATTTATTTTGGCTTGTGACGTTTTGCTGGGAGTTGGATGTGGGGCATGGGGTGAGAGGAACTGAGGTAAACAGCCTGCAGTGGTGCAGTGGGGACCACTGGGCGGGGAGGGGAAGCACCGTCCTGTGATTGGGTCTCAGTTTCTCTGTGAGCCAGTGAAACGGGGGACGGGGCCCAGTTATCAAATAAATACAGCAGGAGGAGGCACTGCACAGGCGAACTGCCTACTTGAAAGTTGCTAGGAAAGTAGATCTTCGACATTTCATCGCAAGAAAAAATTTTGTAGCGTTGGTGATGGATGTTAGCAGACTTACTGTGGTGGTTATTTTGCAATGTATTCAAATATCAAATCTTTATTATACACCTGAAACTAATATCATGTTATCTGTCAATTATACCTCAATTAAAACATCTGTGTACATTTAGTATAATTTAGGGTAAAATTTCTTTATTTAATATGCATTTTCTATGTTTAGTTATTTATTTCCGGCTTTTTTTTTTGCTTTCACCTGGATTGATCAAACATTTTTATTACTTCCAATTTTCTCCCCTTAATGTTGCTAGTTATATGTATATATCTTTACTATTCTTTTGGTGGTTACCATAGAGACTACAGCATATATTTATGACTAATACAAATTAGTCATTTTACCAGTTCTCTGAGAATTCAAAGACCTTAGAATACTTTACCTTTAACCTTTGCCTCCTTGATGTTACGATTTTAGTTACATATGTTTTATAAGACATGACATTTATTTACACATATTAATTATACATATTTCATACAGCAAATACTTACTGTAGTCACCCAATATTTCCCTTTTGTATTCCTGTTTACTCCTTCATGTATTGCCTACACTTTTACCAGGGACCATATCCCTTTGTCCTGAAGAACTGATTAGCATGTATTTCCGTGCGTACGCCCCAGTCAGGGATAATCTGAGACTGGGAGGCGGGGCAGCACAGGGAGGCAAACCCTTCATCCCGCCCTCAGTGTTGGAGGGTGTGTTAGTTCCCTGGGCACCGGATCCCAGGGAAGCTGTTGCTCAGCGGCGTGAAATACGGCATCATTATTATTGTGGAAAAGCCAACCATCTGTGCAATTATGCCTCTTACAAAGTATTGTCTTCACTCTCTGGCTGCCATGAAGATTTCCCCGTAGTGGCCGGCATGCGGCGGGTCTCTTGTGCAATGGCTCTGTGCATGTGTGTTTGTATGTGTGAGTGTGTGTGTGTGTGTGTCCTCTTGGGTTCTGAACTGGCTCTTGAGGGTGAGCTTTCACTATCGGTAAGGAAGTGGCTTTCAAGTCTCCCCCCTTTGAGTAGATTCTCCAGTTTGTGAGCAGGTCATCTGCCCAAAACGCCCATTTAACCACGTAATTACCTTTCAGACCTTCCAAACCCATGTAAGATGCAGCCCAGGCTGCTCTCCAGGTGTACGGCCCCTGACCTCACTCCACCTACCCCTGCATCCTCCTCTCCTGCTCCCTCCTGGTCCTGCCCGCCCCTGGATGCACCCGGAGGTAAATATACAAAATCCCCTCCCCAGCTCACATGCCTCTCCATCTCTGCTTTGCTACTCTCTCTGCACGGATGCGCCTTCCCTCATCTGCCTCTGTCCACCCATGCCTCTCCATCCAGCTAACCCTGGACCACCCTTCACAATTTATTCTGCACACCAACTCTTCCAGGCAGCCCCTCTAAGGCCCAAGCCTGGATTGTCCCTGGAGCGCCCTGCACGACCCCCACCGTAGCTTTCGGACTGGGCACCGCAGTTGCCTTTGGGAGTACCAGCCCCTCACCGACCACGCCAGACACTAAGCTGCTCAGAAGTTACAGCCACAGGTTACTCATCTTGTATCTCATACCGCCCGCTGCTTAACCCGGGGCCAGTCACACTGTAAGCGAGCATTTGTGGAACGAGTCAGACGAAGTCAGGATAACTAGGCTCTGAGGCATCACCACTGACTCGCAACATTCACCGAGTCCTTCCGGCGCACCGGGCACTGAGCTGAGTGCGCTACATACACATGATGTCCTTTAACGGCAGCCCTGGCAGAGAGGGACTGCGATCACCCCGTTTCACAGAGGAAGACACTGAGGCCCAGGGAGGTTAAACTCCTTGTTCAAAAGCACCCAGGCAGTAAAGGGCAGAGCCAAGCTGCCAGCCCAAGGCTGGGCGTGCGTGCGGATCACAAAGCCTTGTCCACAAGCTCACTCACGGGCCGACCCTCTCAGCTGCCAGTCCTGGGCCGCACCCCCTCCCCAGCCTCCCCAACACTCCCCAGATTTCAGTGCTAAGTACTGCGTTGTCCCTGACACAAGGCTGGTTCCAGGTCATGGTCGCCTTCCACGGAATGCTTATCGAACCATTAGAAGGTAAATGGGAAAATAAAATTTTCGCCAGGTCCGGATTTAGCAGGCTTCTTTGAGTGGGCCCATACCCCTGGGGCATTATGAGAGTTAACGCAAAGGAATGTTCATTCAAATTCTCCTCAAGATCTATGTGTGAATTAAGAGTCTTGGAGACGGAACCTGGGCTATTTTCGGCCACACGGGTAGGAAGTTTTAAGCGAATCCTTCATCTCCTGTAGCTACAAAAAGAGCCGAGAGCTAAGCACGGTGGTTTCCCTTCTCTGCAAGGACCACGTGGACCAAAGTCCACCACAGCCTGAGGCGGTTCAGGAATCTTCCAAGGAACTTGACGTGCAACCAGAGTGCAGGGAACCACAAGATGGCAAACCCGAGGGCAGTGTCCTGGGCGCAGAGTCTGCCCGTACGGGGCGGGGCGGGGGGGGGGGGGGCGGGGGGCAGGGTTGGGGGGAAGGCAGGGTCACCCTCACTGGCAGGCACACGCGTGATAGGCTGATAGGCTTTTGTAGCTCAGCAGGGCCCCTGAAGCTGCTGCTGGGCAGCCTTTCCGAGGCAGTCTCTCCGCTCAGTGGGAAACACACTGAGCTGCAGAGAGCAGAGAGCGGGAGGGGCTGGAGCTGGAGGGGCCCCTGCAGGGAGGCGTGAAGGATGTCAGAGGGCTGTGTGCACGGGGAGAGGCTATGCAAATAGAAAACATCTCCATGTGGTGTGTTACCCTCTGAGGGTGAAGGCCGGATTGCAAAGCAATGACCCATGGCTGCCTGGGGCCACCACTGAACCACGCAGACGAGCCCTGTTAATGTCACAGGGTTTAAGAAAACACAGAAAATGAGACCGCGCCTGGAGGAAATCGGACTAAACCTAGGTTTGGGGGTTGGGAGGAATGCAGTTTGGTGCTTGGTGGCTGGATGGGGTTCCTGCGGCTGACACCCACAATCGGCACCACAGGCTGACTTTCTGAGAGCCCTGTAACACGTCCATCACCTGAATGGATCCATAAGGAGAGGAAACGGTGTAATCCAAACGAGGACACAGGTGTCCAGGTGTCGGTCCCTTGTCCACGGGGAGCTTCATTTTGTCACAGGCATCATTCCGGGCAGCCGCGGGTCATTCCGCGGCGACTGAGGACCCACCCCTGAAGCGGCAGCACACGGCGCGGTGATGTTTTCTGTTTGCACAGCCTCTCCCCGAACACAGCGCTCTGCGCTCACCCCGCTGAGTCCGGGCGAGGCTGGGGCCTGGGATCTGCTCTTCTGGCTCCAAACCCTTCGTCTCCCTACTGCCACAGGCTATGACGGTGCTCTGAGATGCCCCCGTACTTGGAACATGATCTTCTGATAAATCCCTTTCTTTCTGCCGTGTCACCCTCCGGACAGCAGCGGAGTTGGGGGAGAACTGCAGGAAGACACCCTGCAGGCGTGAGGGGCTTGTGCAAAGTCACCTCAAGTCATTCCTGGGATTGCACCGAATCGGGATTGTGCGACCGCAGGTGCACCTGGAGCCCTGAGCCACAGTCTTTCCTCAGAGGCGGGTGCTGCCTGTCACTGGGCCTGGCCCACTTGGTGCAGCAGATTTTTGTCACCAGCTGCACCGTGGGCACCGTGCTGGGCACCACTGGGGGACAGAGTAGACATCTGCTAAGATCCTGGCTCCCCAGAGCCTAAAATCCAGGTGAAATAAATGCACCCCCAAAATGTGTGCACTGCCAGCTCTCCCTGAAACAGCACTTCAGAGAAAGGGGAGACCAGGGAGAGCAAGTGGCTGCAGGTGCCACAGGAGGGAGGTGTCCTTTACAGCCACCAGGGAGGTGAGGCATCAGACGGACCGATGGGAAGGCACACAGGTCCAAGGGCAGGGACAGTGTGAGTGACACTCAGAGGCCGGAAGGGCTGGGGTACGTGTTGAGTGAAATTAGTGAAGAGGCCATCCCAGCCGAGGCCTGAGGGCAGCCCACTCGCTTAGAAGGAAAAAGCCCGAGGGTCAGGCCATGTTGGGGGACAGGAGCAAAGAGAAGAGGGTTGGCTTTGATGACGGCTTAGCGGGACTCCAAGCTGTCTCTCTCAATCTCTCTCTCTCTCTCACTTAACCAGGAGGCCCTCAGCACGCCTCCACTCAGTGTGGCTCTGATGTTTTAAAGGGGGCCGTGTGGGGAGGCAGGAGGGAGGGGAAGGACCGCCGTGGGGCAGGAGGGGTACAGGTGTCTTCCTGGGCGCACTGTCCCACCAGGAAGGCTGTTCCATGGGACAAACCTCCTCCCTCACGTTGGCGGCCTGCTCCTGACAGCCAGTTTCCTTTGCTCTCCCATTGCCCACGGGGTGCACACTTTGTCTTCTTCTAGCAGATTCTGTATTTTTAGGCCAGGCAGTTGCTGTGGCAACCACTAGAGCTGAACATTTTGTTTCCCAAGAACAAATGCCACGTTTAAATATTCAAGCTATTTTCTGTGGTTCAAAGGAACTGAGGTTTCACAAGCATATCATTCAGACCACATGAGAGAAATCGAATTTTCTCTTTCTCACCTGCAGGGTCCCGTTCCCACAGTGCTCACACCTTTCCGGGGTGGGACGGAGGTCAAGAAGAATGGTCACAGCAAATGGGGACGTCTCTTCCAGAAGGGAGACTAAAGAATAATTGTATTACGTTTCACTTCTCCCATCATTGTTTCAGAAGACTTTACCCATGAATGCTCTAGGCAACGGTGGGGAGCTCCTGTCCTCCCTCCTTCTGCAAGAAGACGCATGGGGGGCTCTTCTCCCACCTTCCAATAAAGAGGGGCCGTCCCGCCCCGGTCCAACCTGTCCCCGATGGTGCTGGCACCGAAATATGGCCATTGCTCCATCCTCTGGCTTCTCCCTCCACAGGCGACACTGTAGCCGTCGCATTTACTATGTCTGAGTATTTTTTCCCTCACGAGTACGGCACATACCTATTATAGATCGTGGATTGCCAGCGCGCCCTATTTTAGGATCCGAGGTTCTGAAGCTTATCTCAGCCTCCAGATTCCTCCCTCCCAAGTAAGTACACTGGAGGGTGAGAACGGCCTCCCACACATCTAGATAAGGAGTTCTTAACCTTGGTCCGTGAACTTGAATGGGGAAAAAATGACATCATTATTTTTGCTATCGTCTCCCTGAGATTATCGCTTTGTTCTGTCACAGTTACAGGAAGCAAGCCGCAAGTCACCACCAGAAAGCCCACCCACCACGTTACAAGGGTTGAAGACTTATATCAAAACTGTGCAGACTCATCACTACTCTGGAATTGTGGTTGTTACTGGATACACAGTACAGTCCAACGCTGTGACTTCTTAGTTAGCAAATAAATACAATATTCACTCATAGCACCATTTGATTTTTAGTATTTTGAGTTGCTTTTCTTGGTAATATTTAGGTTGCTTTCCTTTGTAACAAATATTTCATTTCATGCATTTAAAACATTATTCTAAGAAGGGAGACTGAAGGTTTGCCAGGTTGCTGAGAGCACCCATGGCACGCGAAAGTTTGCCAACGCCTGCCCTACACGCATGTGGTCCGGTGCTATGGTCTCCGCGCCTGCGACTACCTGTGCGTTAAGGAAGCAACCGGACCCAGATCCTTCGCTTTACGCGTTCAGAGCACTTCCACGTTGAGCCACGCTGCTCAGGAGAATAACTCTGACCTTGACAAAGAAGGCCGGCCCTTTCTGAGAGCAGCAGGTGAAGCCCCTGGGGCGGATTCCCCCTCACCTGGAACACGCCCTGCACCCGCTCACTGCCTTTGAAAGCCACAGGTGTGACTGATCGTTGAGGAGCAACCTGCAGAGCAAAGCCCCTGTCAGGGTGGACTCAGGAGTCTACACCGTTCTGTGTACAGGGAGATGGGTGGGACCTAGTACGGGAAACTGGAGGCTGGGGCTGGGGGAACAAAGGTCAGGGAAGGTGACCGTTGGTTTTCCAGAAATCAGGAGCATATGGAACTGCAGGAAACTGTCACTGATATGTTTCGAGGCTGCAACACCCAGGGGCATGACTGGAAGAAGGACGCCTGGCAGCTGCCCGACCATGCACACCACTTTCTCCCGAAGTCCACACCACTCACTCACACACCTGCCTCCTGCTGTCACCGAGATGCAAGGTTCTGCTCTCCTCTGCTTTCCAGGCTCTGCACCTGCCTTTCACGGTTGTAACCGACCCCATGACCGGTAGGGATTCTGAGGGGTGCAGAGCTCAGGTTGCCAGCCTCTGGAAAACCGAGGCAGAATCAGGAGGGGGGAGAAGAGTACAGAACGACAGCAGAACGCATCACGCCCGTGGGATGGAGGTGTGGCGGAGAAGAGGCAGGTTGGGCTGGGTATCTGCGCTCTAACGCTGGCTGTGGGCCTCTGGGGACTCACACTCGTCCTCTCTGGGACCCGGCTTTTACATTCACAAGGGCCCCAAATCCCAGTGGCTCGGGGAACCCGGCTCCGTGGTGTGAGAAGATCAACTTCGTGGTTCACGAGCACTGGGGAGTGAGTGCGTCTGTGAGCGGAACTGACGGGGAACGGGCTAGGGATTCTCAAAGGAGAATGGGCTGGCGTTTCTCTCTACAGCTTAGGTAACCTACCAGCTGGAAAGCTGAAACTAATCCCACAGGCCACGCCTGAGGGCTCGATGGCTTTACCCGACAGTCACGTCACTTGTGTGCATTTACAAGGGAGTGTTTTGGAGATAATTTCTCACAGACCCAGAGACACTTCTGTGTGACATCAGCAGCCATCTTGCCGGGTCTCCCACTAATCTTGTTCCTATCCTCCTTCGCCACCTCCCCCAGGCACTCCATGTCCCCATGGTCTTTACAAGTGTGGAAAAACAGTCAGAGGACACAATGTCTCTTACACCCTGAATGGGTCACAGCCATGTGGGCTGGACAAGAGGCACCCTGTTGCTGCTTCCCAGGGGCTCTGGCGGAGTCTTTCTAGGGGAGTCCTCTTCTCCCCCACAGGCAGGCGCACTGCAGGCCTGGGCCACCTGACGCAGAAGGCTGAGCTCCTGGCCAGGGACCCGGTGGCACAATCCGCCCGAGGGAGGAGGTTTCGAAGAGAAGAGCCGACAGTAATGCTCAGAGCTTGTCCCTCCCAAAGCGAGAGCATTAGGCGTAGCTGAGAGAACTGGTTCAGCAGGAACTTTTGGGAAGGCTGGCACCTACTCTGGGACTTCACGCTCGACCGGGACAGGCTTGGTTTCCACACCCTGTCACCAGTTCCATGCCTGTCCTGAGCGTGGGGAGGCCCCTGGGCAGAAATGGGGCACAGTCAGAGGCCCCTGCGTCCTGGCCCCTTTGGCTCTGTGGGGAGGGGCTCAGCTGGCCTGAGGGGGGATGGCACACAATTTGGAGGATCTCTGCTTCCCACTGCCTCTTTTCGGCCCTGAAGTGACTGAGAGAAAATCAATGGAATCTGCCTTTAAAAAGCAACTATTGATCACCAATGTATACAGCTTAATTCTGGAGCTACTGGCGCCGCAGGGATGGAAAGCCCACGGTTGTCGGATTGCAGGTTTGGTACCCAGCCGGGGCCCGAATGACAGGCAACCACCCGAGCTTTCTCTCCCTCACTCTCTCCCTCCCTTCCCATCCCTCTAAAATCAATAAACAGGTCCTCGGGTCAGGATAAGAAAAAAGTACACGGTTGCTGACTTCAAGATTTCATAAGCTGACTGAAAGGAACAACGCGTCTGAGTAACTTCGGTACAACTCTGTGATGAGCGCTCAACGTTTGTTTACAAATACCCTGCACGGGAGAAAGAAGGATTTCTTTCTCTCTAGATACAAGACGACCGAAAGACACCAGACTTGAGTGGGCCCCGCAGGAAAGGGAGCGGTGTGATCAGTCAGCAGTGGAGAGGATTAGCAAGGGGTGGGGGGGCGGTTTGCATGGGAGCCCAAACTTGAACCTGGGGCCGGAGCAGAAGTGTGAAGGCCACTGTTTGAGGACTATGGAGTCACCTTAGATGAATGCCCTGGTTGGGGTGGAGGGGGTGGAACGGCGCAGTCAGAAATCAGCCTGTGGAAGGCTGGGCCGCGTGGTTTGGAGTGTGTCCTGTAAACAGAGAGGAGTCCCTGCAGGTGTGTGGTCGAGTGGGTCGGACGGTCAGAGCCGTGTTTAAGGAAGAGGGTCGTGGTGGAAGTGCTCGAGCTGAGGATTGGGTGGGGTGTGTCGAGTGGAAGCAGGGAGTCAGGCCGAGTGGGCAGCCCAGAGGACCGGCTGCCAGCCGTCAGCCTGTCCCATCTTGAGTTTCTGACATCCGATCAACCGTGGAGTCGCACGCAGGCCTGTTGGTGAAACACTAGCGCCGACACAGTTTTAGGGGTCATCTGGTCTTTGCTTTATCTTACAGGTAAACTCGGACTCAAAGAGGTCCAGTTCCAAATCGTAATGTGTTTCAGAAAAGAGCTCAACTCTTCATGTTAACTCTTCACATAACCCGGGAAGGTGGCTTCTAATTCAAAATGTTTCCCATAAGTGCTTCGTAAAAGGCCAACGGGAGCATGAACAGGTGGACACGGGGCTCCCAAGCAGATTCCAAGCAGGTCCTCAGTGGGGTGGAGGAGATGCCACGGGCTCCCTTCGACCGCACCCTCTCCCGGGACGGGGACAGCTCAGGCTGACATTCAGACAGGAAAAGCAACCCAACCTTCCCTCCCACTTGCGTCCCCTCCCCTTCACAGTGCCCGCTCTTTGTTGTCTGAGCGTGTGCTTCTTTGTCCTGTCAAACGCAATGAGGCAAAACCTGGTCCTCCCTGTCGTGTGGCCCAATTAATTCCAGATGTCGGTCTCAGTGGGGCCCAGCCAAGGAAACCGGGTGGACAAAGACAAGGCCTTAAAGGAGATCTGTCCAGCAGGCTGAGGACATTAAGGCCGATGACGTCTAAGGATTCTCCCAGAAGCCGAGTCCTGTGCTGCTGTGATGGTCAGACCGTCACTCATTACCTCCATCTTCTGAGCGCTGGGCCTGGCTTACCCGTCCTCGCCCCGCATGCAAGGCCAGCATCGGCCAGGGCAGCCGCGTCTAGATCGCACCGCTTCGGGCTGTCCTAGGAGGGCTTTGCCGTGTAGTTTCAGTCCTGACACGGGTGATTCCAGGCCCAGCTCGGATGCGTGTGGAACTAACAGGAGCAGCTGCCACATCAGCAGCTTCTGTTTGGGGGCAGACAACAGGGACAGGGACATTTTGGCTCTTGGCAAAGATGGATAAGAGAAAAAAAAATCTCCTATCTACGTTTCGAGCCCAAGAAGAACACAAAATCTAGAGGCAGAGAGACCCGGAGAGAATACGAATTCTAGGAGACGCCCAGCTCTGTGGCACGGCCTCGACGAGCCTGACAGAGCAGCACAGAGGCTCAGAGATGCCCTCGCAGGTGGGACACCGGTGGCTGAGCACGATGCCAGGCACGATGCTCAGTGTCTCCCCCGTTTTTCCCCATTATTTTCTCTTTTCCAGGTTTACTGGGGTGTAATTGACAAAATTATAAGATAGTAAAGTATAGAGTGTAACGATTTGGTTTCCATATACACCGGAAGGATTCCCCCATTGAGTTAATTAACACCTGGTTTTGGTGAGACCATTTAAGTTCTACTCTCAGCACATTTCAATTATCCAATACGGTGTTCTCAGCTGTGGTCACCGTCTTGGACATTAAATCCTCTAAGAGTTTCTTAGTCACCATAGCAAGCCTTTTAGGGAAGTTTTATTAATGTTCCCATTTAACAGGCAAGAAAACTGAGGCTTGGAGAAGTCAAGGAAATAGCACAAAGTCGTAAACGGCCGAGATGGGGTTTGAAGCCAGGCCGGCTGACTTCAGAGCCTGTGTCTCGAGCGTTCCCAGACCGCGTACCATCTGGCAGGAACTAATCAATGAAGGAGGGTGAAGTGTTTTGCTCTTGAACCAAGCCTGTCTCGCACATAGCATAGCGATGAGGCAGGACTCTGAAGGTTTGCCAAGCACAGTGAGTCTCTACTGTTGACCAAGTCTGTATTTTCCAGTTCACCTGTTTGCTCAAAGGTGTCTGTAACTCCGAAATTCACACTCATGCTGCTTTTGTGGTCATTCCTGAGCATGTTCAGAGCAGAGAGAGAAAAACTGAACCACCGGCACACACATCCCTGGCTCAGGTCACCTAAGGCAACACACTGGTTTCAGCTTCCATACTGTAAATGCGGCCTTTTTACAGTCCACGTAGTGCCAAGTCCTTTGCATTTTTGTGTGTTTTTGTTGGTGATTTCCCTGTTGACGATGACTCCCAGGGCATTTAGACCAGTGCAAAAGCGCTGTCCAATGTCCCCGACCACAAGAAGACAGTGACAGGCCTCACAGACAGCATGCACGTGTTGGGTAAGTTTCGTGTAGGCGTGAGTTACCGAGCTGTTGGCCATGAGCCCCGTGTTAACAAATCAACAACGCAGATTTAAAAAGTTGTCTTTAAAAGGAAGTATCCCGAAAGCAAGGGCACATAAGTACCGCTGGATGACAATGCTGGACCAGAGGCTCACAGGAAGCTAACCCTGCATCTCTTTCCCTTCGGAGCAACGGGTCAGGGGTCAGTGATCCAGGGTCTGTGGAGACGGAGAACACAGCTATGCTGAGCAATGAGAATCAACTGCATTTGTCACCCTGGGCTACGGGTGCATGTAACTACTGTGGCACTATGTGTCAGGCGTTGTCTGAGGCGTGAGGAACACAGGGGTGACAAAGACAGATCCAAACCCGGCCCCTAGACCCAAACTGCTCTCAGGGAGTTATCATTGCGGGGATGGCGGGTTCTAGTCGACTCATTACAAGAGCGATGGGTGTCACGAGAGGGAACAGGTGGCATGCTATGAGGACACTACAGAAGGTCCTAACCTCTGAGCAAAAACTATGATCCTCCCATGCACGAGGACTCAGTTCCCGATACCTTTTCCCACTTTGCTGACAGCCTCTGGGGGCGCGAAACGCTGGGAGGCAGCAATGATGAGGAGTCTCACTCTGGAAGGAACCTTGATAGGACTGAGATTCCCTGTAAGTGCCACAGCCGAGGTGTTCAAAAGTGCCGAGGGTCACCACACATGGGGACAGACAGGAAGGACCAGCGCGAGTCCCCCCAGCAAGATGCCAGGCAGTTTTCTAAGCATTCCGTACATAATTCACTACCTTCAAGCAGAAATCTGCTCCATAAGGCGAGGTGGCTCTATGCACATCCGTTCTAGTCCCTACGATACAGAAGGGCACAGAGAAACATTTTCTTTCCTTCTTACTCGTTCCCCTTCTCTGGCTCTATTGCCTTTCTCCAGGGACCACGGTTTCTCCCCTGAGCTGCATTCAACTTTACGATTAAGTTCAGTATTGATATTCTCTAGTTAGTTACTGGCAGTGAGGCAGTCGAGAGGAGAAGTGCAAGTAGTGAATGGTTTTCTCCAGTTTCACCGTTGTAGAGACTCAGCTCGCTTCTGGGAACGGGTAACAACTCCACACGGGGTCTGGGAGACACGTGCACTAGAAATAGAAAAGGCTACAGAGAAGAGTGGTTCCCTTTTTTTTGTGAGCACGACAGCACCCCTCTGGCCTTGGGCTCACAGGAAGGGATGCTTCCCAGGGACAAGGCCACAGCACGAGAGGAGGAGGAAATGAAGAGTCTCCCTGGGGAACGGGCCTGGGATGGAGATAAGGAGAGGGCCCCCGTTGGGTGGATGCTCGATGGACAGCCTGACCAAGTAGCCCCGTTCCCAGACCACGGAGGACCGCTGCGGGGAGCTGCAGGGGGCACGGCGCCATTCGCCTCCCTGGGTTCCCCGGGGCCCCATCTGCCATTTGTGTTTTGGAAACCTCTGTTGTCTCCATTGCGTGTGTGTCCCTAGGAAGTGTGTACATCTGTCCTCTCGCACAGCTTGGCGGTCCCTGAGTTGGGGAGCGAGGGGATGGTGACCCATAGGTGTCAGGATGGGAAGCAGGCCCTTGGAGAGAAAATTCGTTTTTAGGGCTCTTCAGCAAGTCAGTAAGTCCGGCCAGCTGTGACTCCAAGCCTGCAACCATCAGAGGCCAAAAAAATAATCCAATCAAAAAGTGGGCAGGGGACCTGAATAGGCATTTCTACCAAGAGGACATACAGACGGCCCATAGACATATGAAAAGATGCTCAACCACACTAATCATCAGGGAGATGCAAATTAAAACCACAACGAGATATCACCTCGCACCGTCAGAATGGCCATCATCAGAAGGTTGACAAATGACAAGTGTTGGAAAGTCGACAGACAGCAAGTGCTGGCGAGGATGGGGAGAAAGGGGAACCCCAGTGCACTGTTGGTGGGAATGCAGACTGGTGCAGCCTCTGTGGAAAGCAGTATGCGGTTACCTCAAAAAATTAAAAATAGATGTGCCATGTGGCCCAGCAATTCCACTTCTGGTATCCCTCCAAAGAAAACCAAATCACTAATTTGAGAAGATATACGCACCTCCACGCCCATTGCTGCATTGTTTACAACAGCCACGACACGGAGTGACCCCACGAACGGACAGGATGTGACCCCTACACCACACACACTGGACCGTTACTCAGTAATAAAGCTCCGTAAGAAAAGGAGCAGCATCTTGCTATTTGCAACAACATGGGTGGTCCGAGAAGGGGTTACACCAAGTGAAACAAGCCAGACAGAGAAATACAAATACCACATGATCTCATTCATATATGGACTCTTAAGAAAAAAGGGAACAAACCAAACAAAAACAGACTCAGAGAATCAGAGATTAAGCCTACGGCTGCCAGAAGGGTAGGGGGGAGGGGGGAGGGGTGGAAAAGGTGAAGGGACCACAGTCCGTTGTACTGCAGTTGGTAACTGTGCAGTGACAGAGGACCAGTGGCCCCAGTGGGGTGACCACACCGTCACACGCAGAAACACCGGATTCCTGTATGGCACCCCGAAACTAATACAGTGTTGCATGCCAACAACACTTATGTCTACAACTACCACAAAAGGTAACAGGCCTGGGTGTGGCTCATCGCCCTGGGCGGGCTGCCCTGCCCCGTGGGACGCTCCTCCTCTGCCCAGACTGCCTCCGTGGACCACTAGGTGCACCTCCCAGAACGCAGTTCCCAGCGCTCCGGTACGTGCAGACGGGCGGCCGAGCCGCGTGGCTGCCGTGTGGGCCGGCAGCGGTATTTTGAGGCACTGTGGGACACACGGCAGAAGTTCGTGTGCTAGCTAACCCGCACTTCCCGTGACCCAGGGAAGAATCTCAGGCCCCTGATCCATTTGCAACAGCGTTCTTCGGGGGAAACAATTTTACCAGCCTTACAGAAAGCTCAGTATTGTCACGATTCTCTTTCAGTGACCGAGGACAGAGGCATTTATAGGGCATTGGAGGCCACTGCAAAGCCTCAGGCGAAGGACCCAGGGAGCGAAATTCCTTTGCTCTGTAGCTGGCTGCACAGACTGAATTACTGTCACAGCCGGGTGGCATGCGGGGGGGGGCAGGCGTCATTGTCCCAGGAGGGAAAAATAAACAGGGACTAAAGGACCCTGGGGCCCAATTATCGCAGACGGAGGTGGCCCACAGAGTGGGAACATTCCTTTCCCCTCCTGAGAGTGATTTTTTCCTTTCCTCCGAGATTTTCTGGTCTCCCTGGGGCCTCGGGAAGCTGTGCCTCTGCCCACAAGCCTTCCAGAGCTTGAAAGCCAGCAACATATGCGCCATTCACGAGGCGTCTTGCCGTTTACAAGGCCGCTCTGCCCACGCTGCAGGTTCACGGGCTTCCTGAGAGCAAGGTGGGGGCCATTCCGGCCTCGGCGGCCTCCTGACTTTCGGGAGGGTGAAGTGACCTTCCTCAAGGTCACACAGCTTAGTTAGCGGCACGGCCCAGGCTCAAGCCAGGAGGTCATCTGACTCCGAATTCGGTGTGCTCTCAGCCAGGTCTGGGACTCAATGATGACACACGAGTCACGGGAGGCCATCTGTCTGTAGGGAGCAGCTCTCCTGGAAGCCCCGGTCTCCGCCAGGGATGGAGGGTGCAGAAGGCTGACTTCGGGGACCGTTCCACGGTGTTCACCTCCACGAAGAGCTCCAGTCGGGCCTCTCGAGGTCTAGCCTTGACTTGTGTACTGCCTGTGAAATCTTGGGCAACTTATTGAATCTCTTGGGTCTCAGGTTCCCTTTTCATTGAATATAGTTAATAATAATAACACCAGGAGAGTTGTGAGAATACAGTAACTAATAAACAGAGAGATGAAAGTGCAATATAGAAGTGAGAAAAGCTTTACCGTTCTTAATCTATGACAACGTAGTAACACAGCAGGACCAGCTTCGGGTTCAGTCACACCTGCCACGTGCCCGCGGCCCCCAGGTGAGCACCGAGGAGCTGACAGCTGTGCCAGGCATGCATTTCTCTAATTTGAAAAAAAACTCGAAGACGTATCAACACGAAAATCACCCACGTTTCTAATATTGAATACTGACGCGGAGTAAGAATTCAAAGTCTCCCTCCCGCCCTCCCCGCCACTCCACCTCCCCCACCGCCTCCCCTCCCTGCCCAGCTAATCACAGTTGATGGCTTCTGTTCCCTTGCCCTGGGTTCCTCGCCTTTCGTGAAACGTGCCCCCCTCAGCAACGAAATAGTGCTCCACAAACATCGACCCCACCTTAGAGAACCGCAGAGCTTCGCGGCTTAGGGAGCGTGGATGGAGCCCCCGGGCAGCCCTCGCGGAGGGCTTCTGGCGACCTCCCTGTTGTAGTTGGACAGGCCGGGGAGCCAGTGATTTGGCGGGCATCAAAGCATGGTTTCGTGAGGGAGACAAAAATGACGTCTCCCGACATCTCCATGATATACATCTGTACACAGCACAGGGAGACCGCAGAAGCGAGGGTGAACCCATGTTGCCGGGTCTGGGAGAAAAGACAGGGGGAGCCTGTTTTATCTTGGCGATTACAATAAAGCAGAATTCCGAACGACACGGAAAACCAGAGCAGCAGTGCTTACTCAAGGTCAAGGCTTGCTCAAGGTCAAGGCACTAAAAATGGCTCGAACTCCTCCTTTTTGGCCCCAAGTCCAAGGTTCTTTCTCCTGTACTCTGCTGGACAGTTTATGGTTTGCCCACTCCAAGAGGCTCGTGCTGTCTAATGTTTAACCAGAGTTCAAGAAATTTCCTAGCTTCAAAGCCCTGGGGACAGCTGATGGAGAAATGTGGCTGCCTGAATGGGTGCTGAAGTTCACAGAACTACCGGTTACTGTGAGAATAACCTTGACTTCCCAGGCTGTGTAAGATGCAAAACAAGACAGAAAAAAAAAAAGCAGGATTTGGAATATTTCCCCTCACACGATTCAGGCCGCGCCTGGCTGCTGAGAGGCGCCCTGCTGAGACAGACCCAGGCTGCCTGGGACGTGCTGAGACTGCCCATCCACGCCGCCCAGCCAGCCTCTGGCGACGTCACTTAGCAGGTGCAGGGGGATCTGGCCGATGTGACCACGGCGCGATCGTTAACTAATAACTCTTTGAGGTGATCCAGCGCAGCTAACGTTTAGTCCATTTAAACACAGGATTTAGAGAATCTACAGTTCCCTAACGCGAAGCACTGTCTTTCTAAAGATGCAACTGGAGACGCGATGTGGCCCGAGGAAGGAAATACGATTCGAGGTCGGCCCTGGGAGACCAGGCACCGCCCCCGCCATGGACGCAGGGCGCTGGAGGTCCAACTGCAGAAGTACCTCCAGCTGTGCCCGGCTTCCCGCTTGCTTTCCATGCTGGGGTGGCTGCTGCTTTGGTGGGGAAGGAGGAGCAAGGACTGTGTTTTTCTGAGACAATTAGCGACACGTGGTGCGTTCAGCCCGGAGGGGCCTGCTCCCCTTGCCCTTATGTCTTCCCACCCCTGTGGCAGGAAGGAAGGAGCCTGCTGGGGTTGAGGGCTTTGGCAGAGCCACCTCCGTTTCCTGTTCTTGGGGCGGCCAGGGTGGCAGGGGGCGGGGGCAGCACGGGCTGCTAGAGGAAGGATCCAGAAACCAGGAGAAAGAAGCCAGCCCTGACTACATCCTGATAGCTTCAACCAACAAGCACTAGCGTCTGGACAACAAGAGCTCGAAGGCCCCTCGGAGGGAGCCTTCGGTGGCGCGGGACCACGCAGAGGAGGGCACGCAGTGAGTGGTGGTGTCCGCGCCCGTGTGGCTCCTGCTCTGCCGGGCACTTAGCACAGCACCGGACAGCTCGCAGCAGAGCCCTGAGCACTGCTGGGTGAGCCTCATGACTGTCCTCGAGCTGAAGCCCTGGGAACCCATTTCCTGCTCCGCAGCCTGAGATCCTTCAGACTCACAGGCAGGGTCGCGAACAAACCGGCAAAATGTGTGCGCAGGGAAACAGCTGGAGGAAGGGACCGTAGTAGCAACAATAAGTCTTTGGAAGATGTGAACATGTTTATGTCTCTCTGTTCTGCTTCTTCTAACTTTCTGTAGTACAAAAGGCTCACTTTTAAAACGAAAAAGAGAACCCTAACAAACTTTAAAAATGAAAAATCTTTTCCTCGGAATCCATTTATTTTTCTGAGGCAACAACAACTGTCTACTGACTTCTTACCGTGTTCGGGGGAGTGGGGCTGGGGGCAGCTTTATAGGTACATGTGTGTGCACATGTACACACGTGTACACATATATGTGTGTGCACACAGTTATTTTTGTGCGTCCACACACATGTGCATTGCTCCAACAGAGACACAGGCTCATTCTTCGACAATTCACCGTGACCGAATAGAAAGGCACATTCTTCCAGAACAACAGACCACATGATCCCTCTGCGGACACCTGCGGAAGTGACTTCCCAGCCAATAATCCCACAGCCTCCTCCCTTGAGGGGCCCGTCTCCCCACCGCCTGCCCGTGTATCCCCACACCCGCCACGCTGGACTGCTCGGTGCTCCCCAGCGAGCCTCGCCCACCGCTGGGCCACTGCACCTCTCCTCATAGCAAACAACCCTCACAGCCCTCGTTCGAGATGCAGGGTCACATCGAACGTGGAGCCCTTCTGACTCCCTCCCACCCCGCCCACCCGTATGGACAACGGGGCCCCCCTGCCTGTGACGGGGTCCCTGTCCCATGGGAGGGGCACGTGGGGAGGGACGTCGGAAGAAAAGGAGCATCCGTGACAGCCAGCTGTGGGTGACACCCACGGGCCTGCCACTTGCTTTCGACCTCCTGGTGCTTTACTTTGTAGGTTCTTTCTAGAAGTGTCCTCTGACCTGATGCTGCTTACATCTCATCCATCACAGATTCTGTGGTGTGGTGGTGAAAACACAGAAACCCGTTTCCACGCTGCCATGGCAACCGCGGCCTGGGACAAACAAAACAACTTTCCTCCTGGAGCCCCTAGAAGAAAAACCAGCTTTGCAGTGCCGCTTCAGTGAGAGCTGAGAGCACGTGCCACGTACTCCCGGGTGACCGGGGTGATGGTGAGAGCACTGGCGTCAATGGCACCAACGGTCCCAAAGCACCCGGCATGTGCCAGACACCATGTGTCTCTGCTGGCACAGCCCCCCCCCCCCCGGGAGACGGGGCAACAGGTCCCTTCCACTGTGGTGCTGATGGAGTGCACAGGCTTCCTCCCTCCCCCGTCATCCTCCGGGTACCAGCTCTGCCCAGTCTGAGAAGGGAGGGCCTTTTACCCCCACCTGCGCCTCCCACTGTCTCCCTGACTGGGGCTTCCCCAGTGTGGGTTGGGTGGGCGGCAAAGGTAAGCAAAGGAAAGGGGCAGAAGGGTAGTAAGACCAGAGACATGAGAAGCGGAATTACCAACAGGAGACAGGAAGAAGACAAATGTGTTCAGGAAGTGAAACTGAAGAAGACGGGAGGAGGAGATGGGAGGAGGGATGCTGGGGCGCAGACAGCGAGGGAGCTGGCTGGCACCGGAGGACTGGGGCGGTGGGGACTGTGGTGGGGAGCAGCTGCTTCCCTGGACGCGGCTGTGGGCTCCTCTCGGGGAACACGGGGTCTCGGCCACTCAGACCCCGGAACCCAGTTCCAGGTCCTCAGCTGGCTCTCCGTGCTGCTCGCCGCCTCAGACCCCCGTGTCTGGTCTCACCGTCTCCCGTCTTCGCGGCTGCCACTCTCTGCCTTTCTCCTTGGGGCCCTGACCCCTCCAGGACAGGCTGTGGTTCAGGATGAGGATTTCTCAGCCACCCTCCCTCCTAGAGCCTTTTTCATCATTCCATTCAAGGAAACAAGGGGAAAGCATTCATTCGTTTATTCATTTATTCATTTGCAGGGGCAGCCTGTCAGATTCAACACCCAAGAAAAGCCCACCCTGGGCACAAGGGGCTTGAGGCTCACCGTGGGTCCCGACCCACCTCCACCTCCTCCCCCACCACGCAGCCTTCTGCCGGCGCCGCACTGGGTTTCTTGCTGCTCCTTGAACACGTCACGCCTTCCCCTCCTGCATCTGGCCTTCAAGTTAGGGGTTCTTTCATCCTGGAATGCTCTCGCAGTGGACGTTGGTATGACTCTGTCCTTCAACTGGTTCGGGCTCAAGTGTGACCTTCTCTTCAAAGTCTTCCCTAACAGACCTGCCAAACACAGCCTTCCTTACCAATCTTCGCGGCCAGGCTTTGAGTCCCCTGCCGTATCACCTAGTCCTTCTCATTCCCGCACTCACCCATTCACACGCACGTTTGTCTCTGTCCCTGGAACATCACATCCATGTGTTGGGACATTTTCTCACGAGCCTCTCACGTTTCCAGTATATTCACTTGTAGAGCAAACACCCTGGAAGGTAGAGATGGAGTTTCTCCCCAGGGACAAGGATCGGGACAGCCCCCTGCACGTGACAAGAGATGTGGCTTCGCTTGTGTAACACAGCCCACCGCGCCCAGAACTGGCACCTGACCCCCCGAGTCTAACCAGGGCAAGAAAGTGCCGAGGCTCTTGCATCCGTGCACACGCGGCAGGCTGGCGTTCAGGGCTGGCCTTAGGCAAACGCTTCGGAAGGGCTGACACTGAGCTACCCGTTTCCATCTTGGTGAGGAGCCCTCCCCGGCCCTCCCATGCACACCGCCAGGTCCCGCTTCTCCGTCCGGTGCTTGTCCGTGTCCACAGCACGGGGGACGGGAGCCTGCCCTCCGGGAAGCACGCCAAGTCCTGACCAGGACTCACGCATACATTGCAGCTTCGGGACATTGCCGAATGCTGGGCCCCGGCCCGGGTCTCCCCGTTGCCCAGCTCTGCACGCAGAAATTTAGTTTAGGCAATCCGCTGACTTTAGCCCCAGCCTCGCAGAGGTTTATTCTACTTGGGAGGGTTATTTATAGAGCTTCCGCCGTGCGCAGACGAGGCCGGGAATTTACACGGGCGTTTTCGGTGTCTCTCGGATCCTCAGCTGTCCAGAGAATGTTTGAGTCACAGGCCCATGTGTGGCTAATGCAGTTGGATCGGTGGGTGAGCCCGGGGTGCCATTTCGCCTGCATTAACCTAAGTGTATTTTTAAAGTGATAAAATGACTCATTTGCATTAGTAATAAAGGCAAATGCACCAAACAGCATTCCTAAAGGTTTTATGTCGCTGAATTTTGATAGTTCAAATTGCATCTTCTCATTCAAGTGCATCATAATTTTAGAGGTGATAGTAGTTCTTTTCATGGGTGAATGGGCTACAGTTGGGAGTGGTTACCATCTACATTTTTCACTCCCCAAATGTTTACTGAGCATCTCTTATGTCCCGAGGGTGGTGCCGCCTGCAATAGAGCAGGCAAACAACTGTATCCTGATGGAGCTGGAACACAGTGCATGCCTTTCGTATAAACAATATTAAGTATCCATATAAACGGAAAGCTGTGAAGGTTTCAGAAGACGCAGTGCTGGGGGTGGGGGTTGGGCTCGGATCCTGCAGGGCCTGAGTGAGCGTCGGCCCTCTCTTAGTGCTTCTTTCATTCAATCCAGACAAGAGAGTGTCTTGTTGGGAAACGTATAGATTTGAGAAACAGACCGACGCCACATCTCTGGGAAAGAGTCCAACACTTTAGCAAACGCGCATGAAGGTGAGGAATGGACTTCCCTTTATAGTAACAGTTCATGACTTTCTTCTCTCCTTCTCTGCCTTGTTACTAATTGTTGCTCATAGTAGTAATGACTGAGTGAGGTTTCTTGATCAGAACATGTTACTTACTTGCTGTTGCCTTCTCTATTCCAAAGCAATCATTTTCAGGATAACTAATGTGGTTTGGCTTGGTTTGGTTTTTTTCATTTTCAAATAAGCTGAGAACCAAGGCCACTCTGGACCAAACCGGGAAGCCAGGAGAGTTTGTCATTGGCTTGCTTTCCCCTGGCAACACTATAAAACGGGACACAATTCGTGTATTGGTACAGACTGTTCCTGAGTGTCGATTCTTAAAGCGCCCACTGTCTGCTAATCCACAGCTAATCTTCTTGACAAACAAATAGCCAAAAAATCGTATTGTAATGACTTGCTTTTCTCTGGTATTACGTGATTAAAGATGGCAGCCTGGGGCCGGCCCGAACTCACGGCCATAAGTGATTCAGACAGTGGGCATTTTGTTCACCACGACCCGCTGGTCCTTGAAATACATTCTCTGCTACATGCTGCTATGTGTACACTGTCTCCTTCGGATTCACAGAACACTGAAGTTGAAAATGGCCTCGGAAGTCACCTAGCCTGATATAAGCTCGTTTTGAAATAAGGAAACTGAGGTCCAGAGAGGTAAAAACAAACATTTAGCAAGCAACTAAGCAAGCAAACACAACTTTTCCAAGGTCATGACTCAAGCCGGGGGCAAGCTCCCTGCAACACGCTACGTGAGACTAAATTCAGTCTCTTGATGTAACAGCCTGCGTTCTTAGCAATTTAGAAAATCATCACTTATCTATTGTTCTAAAATAGCTCACTCTCTGATTAAGAACTGGTGTCAAACTGATGGTTAATGGGTTTCATTACATGAAAAACAATCCTGAATATATTAACTATGAATCAATTATACAGTATAATTTTCTCTCAAGTTACATTAAAGAGAAAGCAATTTCCACTCACAAAACAGAAAAGCTAGTGGTGGTGTGACTGGTCTGGGTCACACATGGGGGCAGTGGCCCAGCGGGGAAGCACTCAGATTGCTGGCCTTGCCCTTGACGCCATCGTCCTGAGCCCCGGCACCCTTCGGGGAGCACTTATTTCAAGCAACACTCCCCGTGTGTCAGTCTGAAACTAGTAGATTAATCCACACTCACAAATGCCCCCAGGTAACTGTCATCTGCATACAAAGAAGTAGGGCCTCTAGGGCCAAGCAGTTTCCACCTGGCTGGGAAGTCTCAGGAAATGTGTTCCACCCTAGACTAGCGGGGTGAGCCCTGGCCAGGCGGCTCAGGTGGCTGGAGCATCCTCCCGTGTGCACCAAAAGGTTGCGGGTTCTGTTTCTGGTCAGGGCACATACCTAGGTTGTGGGTTTTGAGGTGCATAGAGAAGGTGACTGACCAAGGTGGTTCTCTCTCTCTCCCTCCTTCTCTCTCTTTCTCTCTCTCCCCCTCCCATGTCCCTTCCTCTCTCTCTAAAATCAACAAACTTATCCTCAGGTGAGGATTTAAAAAGAGCCAGGGGGTTAAACGACCACTCATTTGTCAGCTTCTACAGGAGTTTATGAGCAGGGTCTGTCCACCTCGGAGCAAATAATAGCAACAGTCCAACAAACAAGTCACCGCCAAGCTTTGGACTCAAGGCCCTGGAGACTCGCAGAACCTCTGCCCGGCATTCCCCTCCTTGCCGACTGCGTATTAACGGCGCTGACCTTTCCAGTAATCTGATTCTGACAACGCGGGGCAGCAGCTGAGCTCGGAGGCTGCAGCCTGAGGTGGGCAAGCCAAGAAGGTCATCGCTGCCTTAAACCAAAGAGCGATCGGGGCCGTGGGAGCAGCCAAGTCCATGTGAGAGAAGAGCCCCGCCGCCGCCCCCCCACACCAGGGCGTGCCCACCACCCGCTCTGGGCTCTCTTCCCGGAGCTCTGCAAACTCCGCTGCCTGGTGGGGCCTGCAGACGCCGCAGGCACGCTGTTGGACATCTCATTGTGTCATCGAGTTCTAGGTTTGGAAGAGGCCTTACTTCTCATCTCCTCAAACTTCCTACTCTTAGTATGAACTCGGGGCCTGCTCACATGCTTCCAGGGGTGGGGAGCTCAGCCCCTGGCTCAGTTGAGCGAGGATTCCAGCCCCCTGCACACAGGCAGGGCGTCCAAGATACCCTCGGCTTGTTCTCCACCTCCAGGCCGCCCGCGGTGGCACCGACTACTGACTTCCTAGCTCTGGCCCTTTAGAGCTGCTTCACGGAGCTGCTTGCTCACGCCCGGTGCACCGTGGACAACGAACCTCGCCTCCCGAGCTCACTGCGGTCCGTACAGAAACGCCAACGTTCCAGTTTCCTTACAAACTGGCAGAACCATTGGTCACGTCTGTACATACACCCATCGTGACCTTCATGTGTTTTTATTCTTCTTTCTTTAACAGTTGACTGATTGACAAGCATCATAAACGAATCTGTTCTGAGGGATTGATGATTGGTAATGATCAATCATGTTAGCTCCCCCCAAAGAACATGTTTGCCCATTTGCTGGTATCTTCAACCTTCAACTCAAAGCAACCTTTACAGAGGGGTGGGCAGGTCAGTGGGTAAGGTGCCCGGCTGGGCTTGCCGCCACGCCCCTGCATCACCCTGCACTCCTCTTCTGGCCAGAGTCTGAGCCTGCTCTGCAGGGTCTCTGGCCGGCTTCGTGGGGGCTCAAGGCATCGATCTGCCCCGCAGGAGATGCTGAGCGTCCGCAGAGGCCTGCAGTCCAGCCAGGGCCTGGCTCCATTAAATGGGCCGTATTTGTGGAAATGCTGCACACAAATTGTACACAAGCTGTACACAAGCATTTCTGCATTGGGAGGCTCCGCCTATCGGGTTACGCCCGTTCCTGAGTTCACACTCTGATGGGAAAGCTCATGCCTCAAAGAGACCATGAACTGACCTCAGAACCAGGGCACCTGTCCTGGCTGGAAGCGGGCCAGACGTTCAGGCAGGAAGACAGTATACGTCTCGGTCCATTCTGGCTGCTGTAACAAAACAACACAGACTGGGAAGCTCATCAGCAACAGGAATGTCGTCCTCCCAGTTCTGGAGACTGGACGCCCAAGATCAGGCTGCCAGCGTGGTTGAGTGAGGTCCCTCGTGGGCTGCCAACTCCAGAAGCGAGAGACATTGACCTTCTGCTATCTAAGCCACCCTGTTTGTGGCCCTTGGTTCCAGCAGCCCCAGGAGAGGAAGACAGCAGGTGAGTGCGAGGGAATGTGCCCCAGAGGGCGGCCGCTGGCGCTGGTGTGCTTTGCTCAGGACGCACAGGGCTGGGACCCAGGTCTTCGGGGAGCGCCCTGCAGAGCTCTGCACTGTGGGGAGGAAGCTTCCTGTCTGAGCTGTCAGCTCTGCACCCAGCCTGAGGGCACTTTTCTCCGTTGCCATGCCAACAGAAGAGGTCAGACAACTCAGGTGCCCTCTCTCTTCTGCCAAGAGGCCACCGTGAGGGCTCTTGAACCACCCCTTGTTACAAATAGGCCTGCTTTCTTTTCTAGGGTGAACTTCCATCCTAAAGTAAACAAGCCATAACCTCCTCCTTTCCCCTCGTTTCAAGGTTACAGTCTATTGCTATTAGCAGAAACACCTCGATGCATCTTGGAAAATCCGTCAGTATGTGCTAGGGCAAGTTCACGAACGAATGTGCTCTGTTCCTCTGCTACGCACAGGGAAGGGACACCTCCGGCTCTGAGCGAGTAAATGCACCTCCTGACCTTCCTGATATCACACACGCACACCCCCGCCCCCCGTCTCTTGATCCTCTCCCGCTCATCCCAGTCTCCCCATCACCTCCACACCACAGCAGGCATTCCCGTGGGAGCTCAGGTGTCCGACTTCAGACCGCCTGTTTCACCCCCGTGCAGGCTGTCACTCAACAAAGTGAACAGACAACACGTGCTCCTCGCCCCTGTGTCCATAAAACCCAGAAACAGGCAAGGATTCAGGGCATTGTGGGGGGAGGGGGCGTCAGGACTGACACCTTCCAGCAGGCCCCACGGCGGCCAAGCTCCTACATTCCAGGAGGTGAAGTGACATCTGTGACCCGATGAGACTGACGTACACAGTGACTGTGGACACTGTGGACTGTGTTTACGAAGTGCCTGAAGAAGAAAGCGTTTAAAATATAACACAGGCCCAGAAACCCCACTTCTGGGTATTCATCCGAAGACCTCCAAAACACTCATTTGAAGAGACAGGTGCACCCCTGTGCTCCCTGCAGTGTTCTTATCCACAGCAGCCCAAGGGTCCACTGACGGATGAACGGGTAAGGAGGAGGTGGTGCGTACGCACAGGGAAATACGAGTCAGCCATAAGAAAGAACGAAATCTTGCCATTCGCAGCAACATGAATGGACCTGGACGATGTAACACGGGTCCGACAGAACAAGACAAATACCATATCATGTCACTAAAACTAAAATGAATATGCGAACAAAACAGAAACAAACCCACAGACAGAGAATATTTTGATGGTTGCCAGATGGGAGGGGGTTAGGGGCACGGGGGAAAAGGGGGAGAGATTAGGAAGCACAAAGTGCGAGTTATAAAAACAGTCGCAGGGTTGGAAGGTACAGCTCAGGGAGTACAGTCAGCAACACCGTGAAAACCACGTACGGCGCCAGGCGGGTGCTGGGGGGCCACTTTGTAAGGTGTGCAAATGTCTAATCGCTATGCTGTACACCTGAAACTAATACAATATTGTATGTCAACTGGAATTTAAAAGTTTTAAAAATTTTTAAGAAATGTTGACCGACTGAAAAAAGAACAGTGCGAGGTTCGCAGGCGGGTGAGGTTCTGTGAAGGTATCATCATTCTAGCAGACAAGACACGATGCAGATAACCAGTAAGGCAGTTGATACACGCACACGGGAAGGTCGTACCACCGTGCACAGGAAGACGACAGGGCAAGCGAGGGACGGGCGGTGCAGGGGCCGGATGAGTAAGCTGGCTGAGCCGGGGTTTATGGAGCCGGTGTGGTAAGCAGTGGGCCACACAGGTGTCTTGGGAGAGAAGCTCCCAGCCTACAGAGGCCCACGTGTGCTGCATTTTTGAGGAAAGCAGGGAGGCGAGGGCCGCTGGAACAGGGGCAGCCCAGGGAGGAGGACGGGAAGAGTCCCGGGCCCAGAGGAGACGAGCTGCTCTCTCACCTCTCGCTCCGAGAGAAAAGGGAGCCAGCACACATGCTGAGGAGGAAGTGACAGGGTCTGATTTATTTAGTGTCACTGCCACGGCTGTGTTGGGACTAGGGAAGCAGAGGCAGGAGCAGCGAGACCTATCAGTGATGGTCGCTCAGAGGGGCGATACCTGGGGAGCAGGTGAGAAGCGGCCAGAGTCTGGATGTTTTGAAAGCTGAGTGCACAGGGTTCCCCGACAGGTCATTTAAGTGGGAGAGACAAGGCAGAACCAAGATGACTCCGGCCGGGGTGCACTGCCCTGGAAGGATGAGTTGTCGACCCTGAAATGACAAAGGTCGCAGGGGCAGCAGGTTTGGGCGAGGGGAGGGCAAGGCTGGAAGTTCCTCTTTGGACATGCTGAGTTGGGGATATAACTCAGAGCTGGGGCCAATACCCCAGAGAGCTCCCAGGGCCTCCCCCGCGCACCAAGGGGTGCACCGAGGGGCGGTGCCGGCTGTGGGGTTAAGTCGGGCGGCTGAACCAGGGTGTATCCTGTGTCTCAGTCCCGTGGATCAGCCCTGCAATTGGCTGGTGCTCAGCACTGTTACTGCAGACGGAAGGTGGGAACTCTCCCCACTTCTAAAACCAACCCCTTCCTTCACTCCCAGAGAAATCTCAGAAAACAGCAAGAACAAGGAACTTGGGTATTATTCCCCAAAAGGCACAAGTGTCACTTATAATACCTTTAGATCCAGGTGTACGCAGGGCACGGGCAACGACCTACCTACTGTAAGGGGCGCCTTCCCTCTGCTGGGGCGAAATCCTCACATAGTCGCCCCCAAAGATCTCAATTGTACTCGCTTTTGAGGTTTGGTTAGAGAGACCACTAGAGTAAAACATGATTCAAAACTATCGAGAGAAAAGTAACGCATAATCTTATCACTATATTCCAACGAGAGCTTTTTTGAGTGTTTTGCCTTCGAGTTCCTTTCCAATTCTATACGAAGGCATTGATGGGGATATTTTTCAGCCACGGGCCTCTCCTCCCCACACTGGCAGCCCAGACGGGCCTTCGGGGGAAGGCACACCAGGAAAACCGCACTCAGTGAAGCAGGCCTTTGATAAACAGCAGCAAATTCCACTGAAACCTTAATCTGTTTGACTAATTTTCAGAAACAGATGAAGCTCTATTGTGCTGAGTTTCACTCCCAGCTACCGGGGCACCTGTTCGTGAGAATTTCCGCGTTTGTGCTTTGGGTCGTGTTTATTTTGTTAGTTTTGTCTTGTACTATTTACTCTGTTTCCTTTTTCACTCTGAGGACCTCCTGATTACTTCACAAACACTCACACATTCTCATTTCACCCTTGATTTTAAATTCACAGCACATACAGATAAAGCCCGTTAAAATTGTGAGGAAATACGGCATCTTGAAATACCCAATCACTCTTCACTACCCCTACAAATGCCTGTCACTTAAATTGGTTAAGAGTCTCAGGTAACCCTGGCCAGGCGGCTCGGTGGCTGGAGCGTCGTCCTGTATCCCAGAAAGGTTCAATCCCCAGTTAGGGCACAAACGGGAGGCAATGGGATCGATGTTTCTCTCTCTCTCTCCCTTCTTTCTTCCATCTTTTCCTCCCTCCTTCTCTCCCTCTCTCTCTCCCTTCCTCCCTCAAAAAACAATAAGCGTATGTCCTTATTATTAAATAAGGGTGAGGATTAAAACAAAGAGCCTCAGATAAATTGAATCTTCCTCTATATTTTTACAAATTAAATGCTTAAAGAGCTAACCCCTAGGAAAACAGAGACAGATGTCAGAATACCTATAGACAGAAGTGGTCTGTCTGCAAAGAGGATTGGTAACAATGAAAAAAAGTAACCAAGACCCTGGACTCTGGAATCCAAAGAACCCTTCCAGAGGCAAAGGAAGGCCCTCTTCAAAAAACGCATACATTAACCTGACCAACAGCCTAGTGACCTGCACATTTATTGGACTATGTATGCATCCCCACAAGTAAAAATGTTCTAGGTTTCCCCCAATAAATGCATGCGTGTATTTGTAATACATTCACTTGTACCGATATATTATGTATCAAAAAGTACACCAGAAAGAGAAGCTAAAAGTAACTTAATGTAAATAGCATCGTAATCGGTTCATCCTGCACCTGACTGGCTGATCTGGACCCCAGAGTAGGGGACAGGCACCCCCCCCCCCGGAGAGACCACTGAGCGCTGCAGGAACTTTCTGGCCAGAGGCAGCCTGTCTGTCTCGGTCTCTACTGTGTTTCAACTCCAGACCACTGCCCCCCGCCCCCGCCCCCCCCAGTCCAGAACCGCTGCTGTCTGTGCCCACCCCAGGGGCCAGAAAGCCACCACCGCAAGTGGCCGGTCTGAGACTGGAGACAGGGAGGCGTCGTGTCAGTTTAAAGAGCTGGAAGGGGCTGAATGCCACAGTACCAGCAGCTTCTGCCAAGTTCAGAACACGCCAAGCCTTTTGTGGGGCCTTTCGGTGACGCCAACGAGCTTCCATCCTGCGGACGCAGCCTAGAAACTGCCCCTCTCGGAAGCAGCGCTTTGATGTTTGCGCAAGACAGACTCCCTGCCAGACAGACAGACACTTCCCCTTGACCCTCTGCCAACCCCTGGCAGTCTCGTGACCAGCAGTACACTCGTCCCAGGCCATGAGACCTGGTTTCCCGCCAGGGGTTCCTCACGTAGAATCTGCTCTCTGTTCTCGTGGAGAGAGAGAGAGAGAGAGAGAGAGAGAGAGAGAGAGAGTTTCCACCCATGTGAGCCCACATACACTCACACTGTTCAAGGAAAACTCATTAAAAGGGGTAGCTGAAACTCAGAGAAGGAAATGATGGAGCCTTTATTTTAAACAGACAGACAGCCCAGGAAGCCGGTGATGGAATAACCGACGTCCCCTCTATAAGGTGGACACAGACACCAGGTTATTGCCATGGCACTCTCTCTCGGGTCCCAGGACAGCACCGTTGTTAGTCGTTTGCTTTGCCCATCTGCACGATTTGGGCGGGAGATGACGGATCTGATTGGCCGAGCTGAAATCACCCAGTGGCAGGACCGAGGAGCATGAATGAGCTGGGGCAGACGGTTCGGCCCCAGGTGAGACCAACCTGGATCACGAACCTGCGGCCTGTTTACATGGACCACAGAGGGGAATCACTCGCTGGCTTCAGTGAGCCCCTGCACTATTCCCTGGTTTCGGCAAAGCAAAGGGCACACCTAACCCACTGCCTGCAATGAAATCTGTAGTAATAAAACTTAGATGCCCTGCTGAAACACTGTCAATTTAAAGGCATGGCCACTTGCTTTCTATCCCAACAGAACGTCTCAAGAAACTACCAGTTCTCACAAATTAAATATTAAAATTTTAGTTTAAAAACATTTGAACTTTTTCCTTGACAGAAGCCTTGAGGCAGTTTTTACCTTTTTCCCAAATTGCAGATGCAATGAGAGCACCTTTCAAGGATAAGTAAAGAAGGAGTTCAGCAAAAACGGATTAAGTTTAAGAAGTTAGACTTGACTCCTAATGACAGCATGGAGGGTGCCCGGGACGGTTAGGTTAGTGCCCTGGCATCCACAGAGATGTGTTCTGTGCTAGTTGGTGTGAGCACCGTAGGTGTGTTTAAATCTACAGAGTCTGTGTGGCAGATCTGTGAGGTTTAATGATCACACGTGTTCACAGTACCGGCTGTACTCACGAACTCAGAGAAGTAAGTTGTCCGAAGGTACTCGTGTATGTGTCTCCAGTTCCCTGGAAGACTGAGAACTTCTCCACAGAACTTCTGAGCTTGAACAGAGAGAAGCAGCAGCTACGCCAACGCCTTCATCTTACAGCTGAGGAACGAAGGCTCTTTCCAACCACTCACGGCTGGTCCACGGCTGAGATGGGATGAGGAGAGACAGTCTGACTCCTTGTGGGTCTCTTTTGTCGTTAGCCAGAAAGGAGCCCACCATGACTCCCTTCTAGCCAACGACACAGGAGGCCACTTTAGAGCTTAACGAAGGTTAAAAAGAGTGAAGATTTCCTTGGTATTGTGGATTCCCTACCACCGGCTACTCAAGGGCACCGTAGAAAGTCCTTCGGTCGTTTATCTCACTGACAACGTGGTCCCTTATCGGGCTTGGGTTTTAATAGCACAGATGTCCCACCTGGTAGCACATTCCCAGTCACGCCCACCCTATGGCGAGCCATAGAAGGTGTAAATCAGACCTCCTGTTCCCCTGATGAAAATTCTTCGGTGGACTTCCCTTTTCTACACAGGTCAAGAACAAAGCACCTTCACTGCGCCCTGCCTGCCCACACCTCGGCCTCCTCTCCTGCTCCGTCTGTCTGAGCTGGGTGTGGCTCCTGAGCATCTCGGACAGACGGCATGTGTCTCCCTGCGTTCCTTCCTGCTGTCCCTCTGCCTGAACCGGCCTCCTTGGCCCCTCGCCACCCACTGGCTCGGGCTCTGGACTCATGCGACACCTTCTTCAGGGGGCTCTCTCTCCCTGGCCTCTCCCCCATTCCCCGTCTCCTAGAGGAGGTGCCCTTCCTCCACCATCCCCAGCTCCCCTCTGCGAATTGAATCACTGCTTTTAGACAGGTAGTTACAACTCACTGTCTTGTTCGTCTGCTGTGCCTCCTTCCCTGCGGCTTCCTGCAGGGAAGGGCTCCTTTGCAGCAAGCATGGGCTCTGACACTTCATGAGAGCTCAGTGTAGGCTCCACGCACGTTATCGGGCTGATTAAACGATTCATCAAGTTAATGCGTGTGAAGCGCACGGAAGAGCGCTCGGTGCGCAGAACACGACGGGTGCCGAGAAACCAACGCTGATGACCTTGAACAGCTGCCCGAGCCCGTGTCCCCGGGCCGGCGAACACCGTGCTTCACAAGGAGTCGGACGGTGGGCGGACGGTCGCTGGGCTTTGCCAGAGGAATGGGGGAGAATTCGGGGGTGGGCGACTCCTACGAAGAGTCTTCCACAGTGGCCGTGTTTTGTACTGGCCTCGCAGAAAGCACGAAGCGTGGGCTGCAGGGGAATCAGACAGTCGCGCCAAGTCGCTGCGTGAACCCAGAGAAATGACACTGACAGTCCTCCGGGGCGGCTCTCCTAGGCATTCACGGTCTGCCTTTAGCTTAGGACTCGGAGTTTATGCCTGTTCTGTCCACTAGGGGTCAAACTTTTACGTAGACGGTATCTCACGGCAGCATAATTGCTGGCCTGGGGGGGAGATTCACTTCTTTCTTAGCTGGAGTAAAAATCGCTGTTCTCTCCGTGTGGATCGTAGAGCCCACTGACTCCTATCACAATGGGGGGCCGAGGAGTAAATGCAGCTTCTTGAAGAGAGTGTTGTTCTCCTGTCCTGTGTCCTGCTTCCGCTGTCACCAGATGTGGGTCCCTTTGTGGAGTGGTTCACATAGGCTGTCACAGGAAACCAGCAGGCCCCAGTTCTGATTTAATTTCTCTTCTATTTTACTTTTTTTTTAATCCTCACCCAAGGATATGTGCATTGATTTTAGAGAGAGAGGAAGGCAGAGAGAGAGAAACATGGATCGGCTGCCTCCCATGCGTGCTGTTACCAGGAATCGAACCCCCAATGTTTTGGTGTACAGGACAGTGTGCCAACTAAATGGGCCACCCGGCCAGGGCTCTATTTTCTTTTGTTACATATGTCATCTCGTGCTATAGATTCAGTGCATTCCTGAACTTCACAGCCCCTTAAGCCTCACTGAATTATTTATGAAAACTACAGTTAATATTTCCAGTCTTTCATAGTTGACGTAGTTGATAAAAAGATGCCAGTTCTCTTCGAGTTGATGTACAGATTCCATAGGATACCGGTGACCCCAGGGGCACTTCTACAGAACTTGTCCACTGACTCGGAAACGTACATGAACTCTCAAAGGACCTAGAATGGCCAGTACAACTTCGGAAAAGATGTCTTATACAACTTGATTTGCAGACTTATTTCAAAGCCACAATCATCGAGACAAAGTGGCAAAGACATAAAGACAAAGGGGTCAGTGAAATGAGCCCAGAAATAAACCCAATGCACATGGTTGGGTGGTTTGTGATAAAACTGGACAGGAATTCAATGGAAAAGGGATAGTCTTTTCTATTGTGCCAGAACAATAGCTTATCCAATGTTTAAAAAAGAATTTAGATCTACATATCATAGCATATACAAAAATTAACTCAATGTACTTTATAGGCCTAACTGTAAAATTAATCTGTAACTCTTCCATAAGGAAATAAGAGAAAATCTTTGTGAACTTGAGTTAGGCAAAGATTTCTTAGATAAGGCTACCAAACACACAATTCATAAAAGTTATTATTATAACTTGGACTTCGTAAAAAAGGAAAGACTTTTACTCTGTAAAAGACATCACTAAGACAATAAAAAGACAAACCACAATCTGAGAGAAAATATTTGCAAATAAAATATCGGATAACGGTCTTGCATTCAGAACACATGAAGACATCTCAAAACCCAATAATAAGGAGAATAAAAAGCACAGGGAAAACACTCAAACAAAACTTCACCACAAAAGATATGTGGATGGCAAATAACCCCATGGAAGATGTTCAGTATTGTTAGTCATGTGGGAATTATGAGTTGAAACCGCAGCCAGCTCCCACTGCACATCTGTTAGAATGGTTACAATGTGCAAAACTGCCCACATCATGCATTCACAGGGAGAGGAAGAATGGGAACACAGCTGATGGAAATACAAAACGCTACAGCCACTTGGGAAAAAAATGGCAGCTTCATAAAAAGTTCAGCATATGCCTCCGAACTAGATGTATTGTTTCATATCCCAAGACTTCAATGTGAATATATCCAGAGCAGCTGTGTTTGTAACGGCCTCAGTCTGGAAATAAGCCAGATGCCTTTCCACAGGTGAACAGATAAACAAGCTGTGGTACGTCCATTCAATGGAATACTACGCAGCAACACAAAGCAATGAACTATTGGTATACGAATAAAATGGAGGAATCTCACAATAATTATGCTGAGTTAATGAAGCCAGACCAAAAAGCAGCACGTGTCGTATGATTGTATTTCTATGAAACCCTGGAAAATACAGGGTTTACAGTGACAGGAAGCAGATCCTTGTTTGCATGGGGAGGGTGGGGGGCGGGAGGGACAAAGGGGCACAAGGAAACTCAGGCGATTGACGGTTACATTCACCAACATAACCACCTTGCTTGTGCTGCTGGTTTCAGGGGTGTGTGTGAATCCAAATGTATCCAATTGCACATTTTTAATATGTACAGTTTATTGTAAATCATGTACGCCTCGATAAGGCTCTACGAACAAAACTGAAGAAAGTTTGCGTGGAGGCAGACGTGGGAAGAGCCACAAAGAGGCGCCTGGGTCCCCTGTGTCCCCCTGCTCCCTGCTCTGTGACAGAGCAGTGTCTCCCCTTCTCCCCAACCCCCCGCCCCCACTCTGGGTCCCGTTGGACCTTCGGCAGAACTCGGCTCCCTCTGCCTCCCACCCCCAGCCTTTTGCTGCCCTTCCGTCTTTTCTGCCAGAACACAAATGTGCTCTTGTCTTCCATTTTGGAAACAAAGAAAGAGCCTTTTAAAACTAAATACACCCCTCCAGACACGGTCCCATCACACACACTCATGTGTGTACCACACACCAAACACACACACATGCACGCACACACAGTCTCCCACATCTAACCACAACGCTCTGTCATTCCCGGAGCGTTGTGAATTCGGACGGGCTCTCTCTGCCACACTATTTCTTAGACCCCCGAGCTGCGACGGAGTCGATATGAAAGGGCGTCTCTGTCGACCCACAGTTGCCTTGGACTTGGACATCGAAGACCTGGGCAGGATGCTTACTGTGCTTCGGCCACGTCAGAGGTCACTGCACTCTCCTGAGAGGGGCCACTCCCTGCACAGAGCATCCCTGATACCTGCCCATCCACGGCGGAGCGTGGTGTAGGATTTTGTGAAATTGTGTTTCCACGTGGGCCAGCGTCCTGCTGGGAATAGTTACCCTCAGTGACACCCACTGCTACAGTGCCCCCCACCCTCTGGCTCCAGAGACCTCATTGTCCCCCCGCTTCTCTCCGCTCCTCTGCTTCCAGGTGGGATGAGTGGGCACAGCTCAGCACCTCACGGAGAGTGCACCTCCTTTCTGTAAACCCCTCAGTCCTCACCCAGCCCAGCCAGACTGCCAGTCAGCACAGCCCACCCCCAGGGGGGCCCTGAGACCCCTCATTGGGCACCGGCACCCTGCCGACTCAGAGCTCGTCCGTCCGTGTGCTCCCCTCCAGGCCCCACGCCACGTCTAACGTCTCCCCGCAGCACTGATTTCTACAGAGCAACTGAATCTCCAGGCTCTGTGTTTTAAAGGCTCCCTCTGGCAGCCCATCTGTGGGTCTGTAAAATAAAGTAAAAATAAAAATCAGAGCTCAACTGCGCTAGTACTTGCGTGCACCTCACCGCAGGGCACCTGCGTGGATGTTCTCTTGCATCACCTCCTTTGTTTTGCACTGTTTCCCCTCAAGCGCCATAATCCTGGAGGGCAGGAAGAACTTTCTTTTGAATTCCCCAAAGAAAGGCACTTAATCCCACGCTTGATTTCCACTTAGTCCATCAATTTCGATCGCATCAACCGGAAGGTGACAGACCCCAGACACTTCCTGTCCTCCCACCTCCACGGATCCCCTCACCCAGAGATCTCCTCTCTGTCTGGGAGTCCTTTGCTCTTCACCCCTATTCTGGAAGATGGAGGCTCATCTGAGATCTCCTCCCCCTCCTCCTCCACAAGACCGGCTCTCCCTGCATCTCTGAAAGTCCCCTGCCCCTCCTGTCCTTGGCTGGATGGGACCAGGACCTGAGAGACACATGTATCAGTCACCAGCTGTGGGAACAGGGCGAGACGTGGAACCCCCCCGAGCCCTGGTTATCTGTAGCTCAGTAATAAGAATAACGACGCCAGTCTTCTAAGCCCCTCCGGGGGTTGAATGACGTCACGTGTGTGGAATCCCTCTGGGAGCCGGACCTGTACAAACAGTGGAAGGCACGATGGTCTCCACTGTGGCTTTTATCTCGGTCTGCCCTGCGCGGCAGTTCCCGGGCCCAGGGCCTGTCTCCTGAGCTGGTTGGAGAGGTCCTGGGAGGGCACAGACTGTTCGCGGGTGGTTGTGACCCCCGCTGGGCGGTTGTGACCCCCGCTGGGCGGTGCACACCTTAGAATGTGTGAGACCGAATGGACACTGGAGCCGGCCCTTCCTTCCTCAGAAGCAAATGTCCACCCCAGCCTTTCCAATTCTGCAGACAGCGCCCCACCCAAACAACCCAAATGCATTTGCCTGTTTTTTTAAAAAAAAATTTATTTACTTATATTTTTAGGGAGAGGGGAAGGGACAGAGAAGGAAAGGGAGAGAAACATCAGTGTGTGGTTGTCTCTCGCACGCCCCCAACTGGGGACCTGGCCCACAAACCAGGCCTGTGCCCTGACTGGGAATCAAACTGGCCACCCTTTGGTTCGCAGGCCAGTGCTCAATCCACGGAGCCACACCAGCCAGGGCTGCCTGTTTTTTTAATGCACCAGAAGATGATTTTCCAAGGAGAAAGAGGGAGGCATCTCCCCCCGTGATAAATGACACATGGTCAAAGCCTGCAGAGCCAGTAACTAATATAATTCATCACATGAGATGATAGGAACTCAGGAAACAGCAAGTTCTAATTAAACCAAAACAACAATCCACACCAGCTGCACACTCGCTTTCCAGCGACGATCTTGTACTTCATTATCTCTCGGGGTTCTGGAGGCGGGACTCGCAGCGGAGGGGCTGAGCTGGGAGCCCAGACGGGATGGCAGGCCCGCTCCCAGGGAGGAGTGAGGCTGGAGTGGCCACGGCGGGGACACCTGCCACCCAAGGAGGGGAAGGAGCTCTTAATTAACCACACGACTTCCTGGATGCAGGGTGGAGGACAACGTCGAGAATTCTGTTACAAGCATCCCCCTCTGCTGTGACTTCTTCAGCAAGTGGTGCCTGGCCCTCCTGGAGGAGTTGGGCCCCTTCTCTCGGTGCCCCCATCCGTCCATGCTCCCCTCTGCCTGGCACATAAAACACTGTCTGAGAAGAAGGGTGCTGACCTGGCCCAGGCCGGTCAGACTTTGATTGAGGCTTTGCACACAGCTAGGGAAGCGATTGGATGGCCTTAAGCTTGAAACTCTGGAACCCCCGCTCCCCACCCACAAGAGGAAATGCTGACCAGCCTGCTGCGTGTGACTTCAGAGACCTGAAAAGAGCTGTGGGCTACAAAGGGACATTGTGAGTGGTCACCATAGAGTGGCTGGCCAACTGGATGAAGTCATCTGGGAAAGAGTACAGGGCAGGGAGCGGAGGCTCAAGACACAGGCTCACCGTTTATCTTCTCAGCGACGGGCTTGAGGCAAGGCCTCCGATCTCCTGAGTGACAGTTTCACTTCTTGTAAAAACCCATTCATTTACTCACTTACAGTTGACAAATCAGTTTTCGATGCTTAGTAGAAGCCAGGCACTGGGCAGGTATTAGAGGCTCGGCACTAAGCACCACGCGAACTTTGCCTCAAAATGTGTGTAAAACGCAGAGCGAGACAGAGATACGTGAAGCCTCTGGCAGGACGCGGCCAGGGCGGGGGTCCTGGGGACTCAGGAGCGCTTTCTGGAAGAATGACATCTAAGAGGGGAGCTGAGGGATAAAATGAGCAGGTCTCCAGGCAACGGTCAGGAAGTGGGAGGAAGTGACCTGGACAGAGAGGACAAGGTCAAAGGCCCCCAGACCAGAGGGCCGGGGGGACGGGCGGGACTGTGCGCCTCGCAGTACGATTTGGGGGAAGGGCCTGCCTTGGGGAGCGATGAGAGAGCGGGTAGGGTCCAGATGGTAAAGCATCTTGTGGGCTGGTGGTAGGAAGCTGACTTTCATCTCAAAGACAGCGAAAAGCCATGGAGGAGTTTTAACCATGGGGATGCTTTTAATAGAACTGTGGTTTAGCAATAGAATTCTTGCTTCAATGTGGACACTGGGTTGGGAGCGGGAAGGGCAGTTAGGAGAAGGGTTAAATAATCTAGAGGAGGGCAAGGACGCCTGGAATCACGATGGTGGCTGAAGAGATGACAGAGAGGTCGGGTTCTAGACGCAGTGAGAAGGTAGGGCGCAGACAGACAGACAGCTGCCGGCACTCCGGAGGCGAGCAGAAGCCAGGAGAAACTGGACTTGAGTCGTGGGGTGGCGTTTTGCTGTCAGTGAAGCAATGGGGAGCCAACCCTGCATCACCTTGACCCCTGACCTCTGTGAAGTTGTTAAATATACGGATGAGTGTATATGTGCACGCATTTGCCTTAAGAAACCACCAACCAGAAGATCCTGCATTTTCAACCAGGAAGACTGCCAGCTGACATCAGCCCCCCCGGGCTGGCTCCACTTCCTTCCGCAGAAAGAGGGGCTGTCCATCCGAACGCTGGCGCCTCTCTCGGCACCTCCGACCATCCACGTTATCTTCGACAGTTGCCCCTTCTGTCTCTCGCACACTCAGACTCTCTCTGGGCAGAATAGCGTCCTGTGCCCATTCGTAAGTGGCCCTGGAAAGGTGAATTACCCCATTGCATCACCAGCACATTCACCTGCTGAAGCACGTGATTGCCTGACCCCCGCCGCTGCCCGACCTGCTACAAAGGACTTTCAGCAGGAAGTGCTCTGGGGAGCAAGTGTACCAGGAAGCCTTTCTTTCAAGCCCCCAGTCCCCTCCCCCTCGTGTCTCATGGGGCAGGCGGGGGTGACATGCCTGCTCTGAAATGTGAGACAACCACAATGCCAAAAATAGACGCTGCGATCACCGCTGGATTGAAATCCGTGCTTCTCTCCTTACTGCTGGCCACGGCAATCCGGGTGACTGTCTCACCATCATATGCCTCGGTTTATTCCTCTGCGAAAGAGAAATACCGCGGTAGCATGCAACTTGTCTGGTGCTCTGGAAGGTGGCGGGAAATGAGGCCCAGGACACGCTAGTATCCCATGGAAACGACCTCCTTTCTCATTTCCCCATTCTGCCCGCATTCTCTCACCCCCTGGCCTCCACCCATGGACCTAGAAAAAGAGAGGATCAAACAGCACAAGATATATTCAATCTTCAGGTAGCCAATTTTTAAATTTTTGGACACATTTACTACATGAAATAAATAAGTGTTCATGTGTTCCTTTCGCTCCACGTTTCCATCTTTATAACCCTGGTCTGCCTGGTCCCTGAGCTCACGGACTGGATGCCCCCCTTCGGTCTCCCGAGTCTCTCTCGCTGGGATCACAGGAAAGCGGCTGATGATCTGTTGGTAAACAGATCGAGGTGAGAAGGGTGGGCTAACGGGACCTGTGCAAAGGTCACGGGACTCTCACTTCCGTCCCTTCGCTCTTGCAATTCCCTGTTAGACGGTCCTTTGCAGATGGTTCTTTGGACCAGTGTTCAGGGTGTAACTCTAAGTAGGTATGTTCAGCTAGAGGACAGGGGCTTTGCCAAAGTGTCGTCGGAGTGAAAACTGAGACAGAGGAGGCTTGATGGAAGAGTTGACTTCTGAACCCGATTTTGAGGGATGCCCAGGAGTTTGTTAGGAGGAAAAAGGGCAGGACGACATTTGGGGCAGAGGAAGCTGCAAGAGTAAATCCTCAGAGAGAGAAGAGGACTCTGCAAGTTCATCAAAACACAGCCATTCCAACGCTGGCGAAGCCTGGCAGGAGCTGCGGCTGGAACGGCGGAGCTCAACTCTTAGGAAAAACCTCTCCGGCTCAGACATGTGCCCTTCATCCTGCCGACCGTGGAAAACCACCGGGGCAGGAGGGGGGAGTGTTAATCCGGGCACAGGCCTAATCAGGCTCATGCTTTAGTAAGATGATTCTCATGGCAGGTAAGATGAGGATTTGGGGTGATTATTTTCTATGTTGGCGGACACTTTTCCTAATCTCCTCTAATAACGCCACTTATTTTATTAATGTTTACAATTTAGAACTATCAAAATGGAGCATTTTTTTGATGGAAACTTGCATTAGACTCTGTCTTTTGGTAATTTTTTTTCTTTCAATTTACCATCTAAAAAAAGTTTTGAGTAAGCTCGTTAGCCAAGGTTTTCTTTGGCAGAAGACAGGGTCGCTCTGTCTCGGGAGGTTATGCTTAAGTGTCTAAGTTCCTCATTTATCAGAGATCCTGTATCCTTTTCCCACATGGAAACCAGCCAGCTCTTCGGCCCCTGGGTGGGGAACCTGCTGCAGGGGGGCTGTGGATACGACGTCGGGGGCACGGCCGTCGCTCCCAGTGGTGCCCTCGCTGCCTCCAAATCCCTGGGCGATTTTCATCGACACTCAGTGATTTATTTACATGCCGTTTGACAGTCTGATCTAGGAAATCCTGTTTATTCCCAATCCTTTTAAGTCAAAGAACCAAATGGCACATAGATGATATTTCCTTTTCAGCTTCAGATTAATGAATAGCGCTGGGTGGGTGGAAAGGAGCCGCCGGCATCGTGACTCTGTGCTCTGCGGAGCACGGTGAAGTCGGATACCACCGTGCTCCAACCCCGACTCCACGGCAGTACGTCCCCGGACTCACCGCCGGCAGACACGCAGCTTGGAAACGGAAAGGCCGTCCACCAGCCACCCGGTGCGGGGGCCCAAACAGTCACACTGGGTGACTCGCCTGGTTTTGACCATCGAAACGATGACATTGACCTAATGCTCCAAGGTCGCTTCTCAGTGAAAAGCTTAAAGGATGCCCGAAGCTTGCTAACCTGAAGACTTTTATCACGCTTGATGTGCAGTAGCTAATTTGTGTTAAATTTTAGATTAAGTTAACAAAGGGACATACATGTGATTCATATATGTATGCAAATTTCCTTTCATTCATTTATTCACTCATGGATTCATTTATCTCATTTCCTCAGTCACAAATGTCCGTGTGCACGTCACACATGGAGAATATACACTCAAACATGCCCTGTCTCTGAGAGAACCCTAAATATGTGCCTAGCATTCAGTGCCCCATTGAACCTGATAAAGTTGTGAATGCGAAGAAAGCGCACGGCTAAGGAACAACATCAAAATCAGATTAAGGGATTGGGAAACGTTTCCTAGAGAAAGTAATGATGCATTTATTTTTAAAGTTTGGAGGAGGTCGCGTAATTAAGAGGGTGGTGGAACAGAGAGACGGAGGGGATCACAGCAGAGGAATGTTTTGACAGTGGTCACATTCCTCAAGGACAGAAGAAGAGATGACTCATAGTGACAAATGCAATTGAGGAGATTTACGCCTTGGCTTTGACTTTTCTTAGTAAGGGAAGAGACAAGACAGTTTGCTAGACGTGAGGGGTAATGGGATGTACTTAGGATTTAGGGAGAGGGGAATCATGTTACCAGTGTTGTCAAGGGAGCTGTGGAGGCTGAAGTGTGGATGAGTCACAGGACTCCAGGGCTGCAGGAGGGCTGGCTGTGCAGGTTCTGGGGCTTGTTGGGGAGACAGAGGGGCCCCAGAGCCCTGAATGGACCCCTGAATACACGATGCTAAAGTCAGCTTAGAGTACGCAAGGGGAGGACCAGGAAAGGAAACAGAAATCAGGAAGAGGAAACTAAACCAGATGCTAAAGGAACAGAGCGTGTCCTGGAGGCAGAGAGACAAGTCCAAGAGAAAGGGAAACAGTATTGAAGCGCATTCTGCATTGGTCCAAAAATCAATGCAGGCAAACCACCCAATGCAGGGAATGACAGGGTGGCAGCGTCGGCCCTAGCCCGCCTCCCGGCCCTGGGAGAGGAAGGGACTGAGCAAAGCGCACGCTCGGGGGGAAGAGAGAGGGAAGGTCTGTAGCAGGAGAAAGTCGGACGTGCTTGAAAAGAACCCAGCTGAAGAAAATAATGAAGACGGTCCTCCACGTCCCGCCGTGTGAAGGGAGACAGTGGGGCCAGTGGCCAGGAGAGACGTCAGTGAGTGGAGAGAGACCCAGAAACAGGAGACAGAAGGGAACCGGTGAGTGAGGGCACTGACGCATCTCTATGAATATGTTCTACGCGCTCAGGGACGGAAAGGAAATGCAAGCCCAGCGAGCGGACGAGTAGAAGATGCAAAATAGAGCCACACGGAACTTCTGGGGATGAAAACCGTGGCATCAAAATGGAAACTTTACCAGGTGGGATCAAGAGAGGATTGGACCCTAGTACCCGACAGGACAGACACGGAATCCGCGGAGAGGACGTGGGACGAGAGCTTGTCTGTAGGGTAGGGGGTGGATGTCGTCACGCATTTACTTACTTTTAAAAGGCTCACCAAAGCACGCTGGCGTTCCCTGAGGGCTTTCTACATGCTGCACTTGGTGCTCCTCCCCGGAAATGCAAAGGTGCACACGACCAAGTTCTAGCCTATGCAGTGGGGCAGGCGAGTAGGCAGACAGCGAAGGACGGAATGCTAGAGACCGGGGCTGTGGACACTCAGACAGGCCACTCCTTCTCAGGGTCATGCGAGGGCAGAGCCGGCACTTCCCTGTACCGAGAGTGAGGGCCCCGCGAATTTTGCACCCCAGATGCGTCTCGTGTGTCACCTTCATCTGGGCCCTGGGAAGGACAATTCGTGACAGTGGAAGTGGCCCCGGACTGAGGACTGAGAGAGCTCAGGTGTCACTGCTAGTCCCATGTCACCACCGGCATGGTGGAGCAACCCCAGCCGTTGGCTCCTGGAGAAGGACAGCTCATCTTGGAAGCCTCGCCCCCGGAGGCCTTCCGTCCCCACCCAGCCCCGCGGCCGGGAAACGCCCACCACCGGCACAGAGGAAGAGAAGCGAAATTTCACTCACAGCTTCCCCTTCATACCCACTGTGCTCTCCACAAACCTCTGTCTTCTCAGCTGTGATGCTTCATTGGCCAACAGGAGGAGCAGGACTATCTTATCCTTCTTTTTTTTTTTTTTTAGCATTTTTTTGTAGTAAAATCTATGCCACGTAAACTTGTCCATTTTAACCATTCCCAAGCACCCCCTGCCACTGACCAGCTCAGGGGCATTACTTGCATTCACCAGTATCTACTCCCAAAACGTCTTACTCGGATTGTACCCGCTCACAGAAGTGGGACTGTTAATCACTGATATTGAACGAGTTATTGAACAGTGTACAGATTCATCCAACAGAGCCTGAGTATAAACACGGGGCAATTAAAGACTTCGCAGAAAACGACAGCAGCCGGGGGCTATAACCTTGAGACACGTTGGAGACAGCGGGAGTGGCTACATCAGAGGAGATACCTTCAGAAAGAACCTGTGCTGAGGAGGAATCTGGCTTGCTTTTGACACGGAGGCTGCACGGCAGAACTCAGGACTGCCACAAGCAGGTGACAGACTCCCTTTGTCAGGAAAGAACTTTCAAAGGAGGCGGGCCTGCTGGCCTTTTCCAGGTGGTTTGACCCCTGAAGGAGTTCAGGAAGTACTCAAAAGATTTTTGATGTTTAATAACTGCTTTTTTTCTCTTCTCTCAAGGAGGAGAACATGCTGGTCCTATTACCGTCTCGAGGCCTGAAAAATAAGATAAAAATAATATCTCTTCCCTGTGCTTTATCAACATGTGAGCTCCAGGGCACCTGGCACAGAACATTTCACGGCGATGGGGCAGCCCTGTCTCTAGGTGGAGATGGCGGGGCGGGGGTGGGGGGTAGGGCAGAATGACAAACGGAAATCTTAGGTCATGTGGAAAAATCAACTAAGGTGTGTTCTGTTCTAGTGAAACTTGTCCAAATACATTGACTACACTAAGATGTTAACACCACCCCGCCTTGCACTGTGCTATGAGCAACTACTTATCTGACCATGCTGTCTGCCACCCCCGAGGGCCTGGGGTGGCCCAGCTCAGAGGCCGAAGGGGAACGATGACCCTGGAACATTCCTGCCAAGAGGGACGGTGGGAAGGGTCAGAAGCACAGACATAAGGCTCAGTTCAGCCTCTCATGGCTCCACGGCTCCTTGTCATGTCTGTATATGTGTGTGGCTCTTATGACAATTATTATAACACAAGGGCCAGAAGTTACCGTCTGACTAACTCTCCTCCCCCTTGAAACAGCCGTGCCCCACTCCGAACCACCATACAAATCTAGAAGGAGCTCACGCCCCCTCCTCCGTGGGCGTGAGTGATGCTGTGGGAAAGTCACTGTATGGCCCTAGGAGAGCGGGACACCTCCCGCAGGGTGGCCTTGCAAACAGAGCTCCTGAGGGAGCCTTGCCGGCCCGGGTGGCCCACATGGCCCAGGTGGCCTGGGCTCAGGTCGCCCACTTCCGCCCCACCCCCTGTCACAGCTCTGTTGTGCTTAGAACTGCAAGTCCGTGCTCCAGAACTCCTCAGCCCCGATGACAGGCCTGTCTGCCACTCTCCCGGGCCTGTCACCTGTCCACCCCACTTCTCTGTGAACCTAGACCTAAATAATCAAGTGATGTTGGATCTGTGATGTGAGTGGAAAGAAAGCCCACGAATGAGAATAGATTCTAATTCATATCCTCAAGCGATAGTCCAGGAGTTGGCTTTTTTGTTGTTGTTGCAAAGGGCCACCCAGCAGATGTTTTAGCCGACTGCTCTCTGGTGCAAGAACTCAACTTGGCCCCTGTAGCGGGGACGCGGCCACAGGCTGGGAGCCAGGGAGCCTTCCTCCCAGAAATGGGCGCGGGCTGGGTCAGTTGCTGACCCCTAGTCCACAGGGCTCTTTGGACACCCCCTTTCTTCCATCGGCATGTGTACCTCCACCACTGTCTGAGAGTTGCTCACGCCCCTAAATTTACGTGAATGGCACTCACGTGCTTCCCCGCACTCCACCTGGCCTAACTCTAGGTCTCTCGCCGAACACCTGGACGCACCTGCATGCAGGTGTCATCGGTGCATGTGTTACGTTTTTCTCTTTTGCGATTTACATCCAGCGCTCTTTTCCAGCACCTTGGTTACATATCAGTGTGTTCCGCTCACTTAGTTTTAAAGATTATGCCATAAGCATTTCATTACGTTTACAAAGCTGGCTCACTACAATTTTTCCTATAGTTAAATATTTGGATTTTTTCCCATTTTTTTCCACAAGTTAAATAAGGCTGCTATAAAAATCATCGTGCAAGTGGCATGCAAGAAAGCCCAGGACTGGACAGCTTCATGGGAAATTCTACCAGTCATTCAAAGAACAATTACGCCCATTCTTCTGAAACTATTTCAAGATGTGGAAGAGGAAAGAATGCTCCCAAACTCATTCTATGAAGCAAGCATTACCTTGATATCAAAACCAGACATTACCAATAAAAAAAAATTGATGAATGTAGATGCAGAAATTCTACAAATATTAGCAAACTGGGTTCAACAATACATTTAAAAAATTATATACCGTGACCAACTGGGACTCATCCCAGGGATGCAATAATGGTGCAACACCCACAAATCAATCAACGTGACACACGATATTAACAAAATAAAGGGCAAAAACCACATGATCATCTCAATAGAGGCAGGAAAAGCATTTGACAAAATTCAACGCTCTTTTATAACAAAATCCCTCAACAAAGTGGGTATGGAAGGCATATAAATCAAGATAATAAAGGCTCTATATGACAAAACCACAGCTAACATCATACTCAGTGATGAAAAGCTGAAAGTTCGTGCTCTAAGATCAGGAACAAGACAAGGATGCCCATTATCAGCATGTCTATGCCCTTTAGAATTGGGAGTCCTGGCCACAGCAGTCAGACAAATACATAAATGAAAGAAATGAAAAGCATCGAAATCAGAAAGGAGGAAGTAAAACTCCCATTGTTTGCAGATGACATGATACGGTCACACCTCGGTCCTCGTCGGCTTCAGGGCTCACCAACCCTGCACTCACGGCGTTTGACAAGATAAAAGTGTTTCGGCACTCGGCGCTCTTGCTAGAACTGGACTGAGTCACGATGCCACCCCATGAGAGAAAATGCTTCGTGGTTCGGTACTCCTCGGTTCCGGCACTCGTCAGGAGTTCGGGAATGGATGAATGGTGAGTACGGCAGTGACACTGTACTGCATAAAAAACCCTATGGACTCCACCAAAAACCCATTCAGACTAATCAATGAATTCAGTAAGTTCGCAGGGTACAGAATCAATATAGAGAAATCTATTGCATTTCCATACACCAGACTGAAAGATCAGAAGGAGAAATTTAAAAAACAACCCCATTTACAATTGCATTAACAAAAATAAAATGCCTAGGAAGAAATTTAAGCAAAGAGGTGAAAGACCTGTACTCTTAAAACTATAAAACACTGAAGCGAGAAATTGAAGATACAAATAAATGGAAGGTCATGGATCGGAAGGATTAATACTATTAAAATGACCATACTACCTAAAGCAATATACAGACTCAATGCAATTCCTATTAAAATACCGATGGCGTGCTTCTCAGAACTAGAACAAATAATCCTAAAATTTATATGGAACCACAAAGACTCCAAATAGTCTAAGAAATCTTGAGCAAGAACCACGTGGGAGGAGGTATCACGCTCCCTGATAGCAAATTACGCTACAAAGCTACAATAATCAGAGCAGTATGATGCTGGCACCAAAACAGACATACAAGTCAGCGGAACAGAATACAGAGCCCAGAAATAAATCCTCACGTACACGGTCAGTTAATCTATGACAAAGGAGGCCAAGAGATAAAATGGCATAAAGACGGTCCCTTCAGTAAGCGGTGTTAGGAAAACTAATCAGATACGTGCAGAAAGAGAAACCACTTTCTTGCACCATATTTTAAAAAACCCCTCAAAACTGATTGAAGACTTAAATGTAAGACCTGAAACCATGAAACTCCTAGAAGGAAACATAGGCAGTAAACTCTTTGATGTGGCCCTTAGCGTTATCTTTTTGGAGGTCTCTATGGGTGAGGGGAAAAAAAATAAACAAATAGGACTATATCAAACTAAGAAGGTTTTGCTCAGCAAAGGAAACCACCCACAAAATGAACGGACAACTTACTGAATAGGAGAACACATTTACAAATAATACATCTGATAAGAGGCTAGCATCTAAAATATATACAACTTAATACCCAAAAAACAATCTGATTAAAAAATGGGAGAAGGCCTGAATAAATATTTCTCCCAAGAGGATATACATGTACAAATGGCATATGAAAAGATGACAATCTCACGAATCATCAGTTAAACGCCAATTAAAATCACAATGAGCGATCACCTCACACCTGCCAGAGTGACCGTCATCAATAAATCAGCCAGTGCTGGCCAGGACGTGGAGAAAGGGGAACCCTCGTGCACTGTTGGTGGGATTATAAACTCTTAAAACTAGTATGGAGGTTCTTCAAAAACTTCAAATAGAACTGCCATCCGATCCGGCAGTTCTTCGTCTTGGTATATGCGTACAGCCAAAGAAAACGAAAACACTAGTTCAGAAAGGTACACGCACCCCTGTGTTCACTGCAGCATTAGAGTAACAGCCAAGCCAGGGAGGCGACTGAGGTGCCCGTCGGTAGGTGAGTGGACAAAGAAGATGTTACATATATAATGTGTGTGTGTATGTGCGCGTGTGTGTACACATATACACAATGAACTACTACTCAGCCATAAAAAAGAACGAAATCTCCCCGTTTGCAACACCATGGATGGACCTGGAGGGCATTGCGCCATGCAAAACACGTCAGAGAAAGACAAACACCATATGATTCCACTCACATGTGGAATCTAAATAAAACAAAACAAACGTGGAAACAAAACAGAAACAGATGGTTGCCGAAGGGGAGGCAATGAGGGGATGGGAATTTTCAAAAAATAAGAAAACGGGGGACGGAGGGGGAAACTACGACGCAACAGGAGGGGGACCTCATGGAGTCAAACATAATAGTGGGCCGTAACTCGAGAGAGGTGTTCGATTAAATCAAAGCTCTGCACCTCAGATCCAAAATGTTAAGAGGGATAAGAGCAGCACGCACTAGGCGGCACAGTTACCGAAGGCACGCTAGGGTCGCCATCCCCACGCGCGTGGTAGGTAACTCATGAGCCCCGCGGGATGGAAAATGCAGAAGGAGACTGTTCTGAAATTCATGAACCGTGGCTCTCCCAGGCTGCTCTTCAGTGTCCTGAAGCTCTTTTCCCTGCTGCATCACTTGTGGTGAAGAGCCAGCCGGGGCGGGAAGCCATGGTTTCCCAGCCCCAAGAAGCTGGAGACAGAGCCTCCTCCCAGCCGCGTATCCTGGAAACGGGCGGCTGTGTTCTGGCCTGAGCTGTTTTTTCCCTGTTTCCCATCCACATGCTGGTGTAGCAAATGTCTCTCCCGTGGCTGCCATCCAGGGGATCGGAAGCCAGAGCTTTGCTCTGGGCGATCTTCCAGAAGACTCATTTGGATCCCACGGCTGAGGAGCCCCGCACTTTAAGGAGGCCCGGGAGGCTGCACCGCGGGCCTCTGGAAGCGGGTGTGCACGGAAGGGGGAAAGAGGCTGGGAGCGCTGGCGGCTCTCCGGGCTGCGTGCTGGCCTCACTTCGCCTTTTGTTCTTGTTACAGGATGCCAGATGGGTAGGAGGGTTACAGGAGCGAGCAGTGAAGCCTGGACCAGGACATGTAAATCTTTGTGTGTTAGATCTGGCCCCGCCTCCAAGCCAGATGTGAAGGTCAGTTTGGTGGGATTTTCCTCATGAGCACTGTGTCCAGGAAAAGACTGAAGTGTGTTTACCTTCTCGGAGTGGGAGAGACCCCACTCATGGACAGAGCCGGCGGGTTCCTGCATAAGGAGGGAAGGGACCCTCTAGTCTCACCGAACCGAAGCCCCATCGTTCTTGTTAATGGTTCAAACTACCATGTAAAATATCTACAGTGTTGTAAGGTATTTACGAGTAAAATCTCATCTCATAATTTTTTAACAAAACTGCTAAGTCGCCGTGAGCACTCCTAGTTTACAAGTGAGGAATGGTTTCCCGGAGGCTCCTGCCCCGCCCAAGGTGACAGCGAGGGCCAAGCCGGGTCCACAGGGGCGCACGGTGCAGCCCGCCACCATCGTGGCGTCGGGACTGAAAGCTTCTGTGAAGATGTGGACGTATTTCACGCGAGAGATGGGAAACTAAGTTACCCACCACTTAGGCTGCCTGTCATTAGAATTGGGCACATGCGGCTGCAAACACGGCCCAAGAACGAAGCGCAGAAAAATGTTACGACCCCCACTCTCGGGACCACTCAGTACCCAAGGAGGGCAAAGAGGTGCCCAGCACACAGGAGCGGCCCGATCAGCACAAACTCCCTGCGCTTCCTCCTTGTCTTGCACGGGGTGCACAGTGCAGTGTGGGGAGGGGCGGCCGGGCTCCAGAGACCTGACTCCAGGAGAGGCCGTCGAAGGTGCCCCGCGGGGTGACATGGCAACCTCCAAGGAAACACAGCCGACTTTCCCAAGCACGCCAAAGGGCAGGCCTCTCAAGTCACACAGGGGCTGCTCCGTCCCATTTTCCAGTTGAGGCTGACGGTCCCGAAGCATGACACAGGTTCTGTCATGCTTCCTTGTCATCCCCTCTAAGTCTACCTGAGATTGATTCCACTGAGGGGCTTTTACTTGACCATTGTTATGTGTCAGGCATATTGGTGATGGCAGCGGTGGTGGTGATGAAGGTGATGATGGTGGTGATGAAGGTGATGATGGTGATGGTGGTGGTGATGGTAGTGGTGATGAAGGTGGTGGTGGTGGTGGTGGTGATGGTGGTGATGGTGATGAAGGTGATGATGGTGGTGGTGGTGGTGGTGAAGGTGATGAAGGTGATGATGAAGGTGATGAAGGCGATGATGGTGATGATGGTGGTGATGAAGGTGATGGTGGTGGTGGTGGTGGTGATGAAGGTGATGATGGTGGTGATGAAGGTGATGATGGTGGCGGTGGTGGTGGTAGTGGTAGTGGTGATGGTGGTGGTGGTGATGGTGATGAAGGTGGTGATAGTGATGAAGGTGTGATGATGGTGGTGGTGGTGGTGGTGGTGATGGTGGTACTATTACTTTCTCTTTTGGAGAAGAACCTTCTCTTACACACTCCATGTTCCACAACAGTAAGTATAGTCATTTGTAAACAATAGGTTTCCAAATATAATTTCTTAAATACTGACTGATTAAAAAATTCTATGAGGTAATAAAGAAATAGGAACCACAGTAGAATTTTAAAATTCTATCCATAGATCATGCCTCCCAATTTTTCTGTTCTACAGCAGGGTGAACAGGCCTCGGTTCTTGGGGCTCATCCTGGTTATTTTTCTTCACTTCTGAAGACTGTGGGTGTATCATCTGTAAAACACTTCTTGATTCCACAGCCCATGAAGCTCTTCCGGCTCCATCACCCCACCTGAGCTCCACGGGGATGGAGTCACGTTTCCGACTCTGCGAATCCCCGGGAGTCGGCACAGCGCAGGGTGGGGCAAGGCTCTCGCGGAATGTTTGCTCCTGGCCGCCATTCAGCTACACTACTTTCCAGATGCCTAACCAAGCAACAGAAATCTCTCATGATTCGCTCGTTTAATTCATATATATTGAAACCACCCCACTGTGTGCCCAGGATTTGGGTTTAGAAAAGGAATAACACTATCTGTTCTCTTTGGTGAGTCTTCCCTGAAGGCCCTTGAGTTTTCCTCCGGAGCCAAGATACCTTGCTCCCTAACAACAGTAAGCGTTCTGGAGAAGGCTTCTCAGGAGACAGACTGGCTTGTCACCGCCCTGCAGTGCTCTGAGCTGGAGAGGGGCCCTCCCGGGAGAGGCGGCATGGACACTCGGTCACCTGTGGCAAAGCAGAGAAGGCGGGCGAATGGGGCTTCCTGACTTGTGTGTAAGAGGCAAGTTTTTCAGTTTGATCTGGTTTTCAAACAAATTGATAGAGACCAATGTAGGCTACTGTGAATGGTGGGACTCCCGGGAGCCCCGACACAAGGTGGGTTTCCACCCGCTTAGAGATTCCTCACTGTGGACCCCACCGGGTGCCCCCGGGACAGGAGCATCCCTTGCTGGTCCAGGTCAGCTGCAGGTAGAATGTGAAGCGTCATCCTGACCCTCTGCCCTGAAGGACGAAATCCTGAGGTCACTGGTGGGAGGGCAGCTGACCCTGTCACTCCCAACCCAAAATGAAGGCCCACTGGGCCTGGGGGCAGGTGAAAGGAAAGAAAAGCCAACAAACAAGTGAACAAAACCTCTACCCCTGGGGAAAGGGCCAGGCACACCCCCAGGCCAGGTCTGTAGAAGTGTCCTTCCCGCTGGGGCTGGGGCTGGACGGAAAAGCAAGTCCCATCCCAACCACCTGAGCCCCAGGCCATGCTATGGCCAGAGGAGCAAGTCCCCGGGCACAAGTGAAGGCAGTTTTGGGCCTGGGGCCCATCTGGGCTTTCGTGTCAATCAAGAAGGTTCATGTCAATCAAGATTGGGTTGTCTTTTGTCCGTCTTCCTTCTGCATCTCTGAGTTTTCCTCCGGAGCCAAGATACCTAAGTGAGTCACCTCGTCTCCACTGCCCATACTATTCACGTCTCCCCTCTCGCTGAGTCTCTGGGGCACGTCCTGGCTCGTGCCTGCAAGTCACTCCCGTCACTTCTCCTCTTAGCCATGTTGAATCTGGTGCCAAGCCCACCCAATGTGCTCAGTTTCATCCGTGTGATGGTCACAGGGAAGATGAGGAAGTGAGTCAATGAATGCTTCCCGAGGACCATTCACTCCCGAGAGAAAAAAAACGCAACAACATAATGGCGGCAGGCGGTGGCCTGGGCAGCCAGAGTCTTGCTCCTCGGTCACCGAGGGGACATGACGTTTTACATTTGTCCTCGATGACCAGGTACAATACCTCAGGCAGCTTTTGTAAGAAGGGATGAGTCAGGCAGGGGACCCGGATTCCTCTCATTCTACAGAGAGGGAAACTGAGGCATGGCAAAGGCATAAAATCCCCTCTGAGCCACATACCAGCAGGTGGACATGATCAAAATAGCTACAGGCCATGGCTGGTATGGTTCAGTGGTTGAGTGCCGGCTTGCAAACCAAAGTGTCGCCGGTTCAATTCCTAATTAGGGTACATGCCTGGGTTGCAGGCCAGGTCCCCAGTGGGGGCGTGCAAGAGGCAACCACACACTGATGTTTCTCTCCTGCTCTTCCTCCTTCCCTTCCCCCTCTCTCTAAAAATGAATAAATAAAACCTTTTAAAAAATAGCTACAGGGTATCAAGAATCTACCACTTCCTGTTACTGTCCGGCCTGTTACAAACATCGCTAATTCTGACACTTAGCCTGGGGGGTAAGTCTTAGCAAAATGAGGTTCAGAGGGGTTAAGTGACTTGTCTAAGGTCACACCGTGACAGAATGTGGGACCAGCCTGGCTGACCCCAGAGTCCAAGGCCAGGCATTCTGCTGTGTGCCCGGAGGCCACCCTGGGGGCGGGGAGACAGCACTGGCTTTTGAAAGACCCGTGAGCCAAGTCCCTGGACTTGAGAGCACAGGGCTCAGCACACGGCTGAAGGTGAGCCTGGCCTCAGGGGAGCGCTGCTGCAAAAGCAGAGGGTGCTGACTGAAGGGAGGTGACTGAGGTGCAGCGGGAAGGGGGTGGGTGAGGGAAGGGCTTAGGGGCCAGGGGCCAGCCCTCGGCTGCAGAGAGGGGCTTCTCCAGGGGTGTGGGTGGTGCTGGAGCATTGTGCAGAGGGGACAGGAGGGAGAGGCTCAGAGCCAGTGTGGCCGCAGGGAAAGCCCCAAGGTCACAGTCGGACAGATGGGTTAAAGCCCAGTCAGACATTCTCCAGGGTGTGTGGGGGGTGACATCCTTCCCCTCAGACTGAGTCGCAGCCCCCTGATCAGGACACCAGGGCTACTCTGATCACTTTTACAGCCACGTGATGAAGATGGATCGAGAACATCTGTTTACAGCATCATCGCGGTCCCAGTGTTTGACCTTCTCGCTCTGGAAGTGCTGGGACGCAGAACGCCCAGCTGCTTTCTCGGGGGTTTGAGGTGGGACCCAGGTGGCCCAGGCTGGTTTGAGGCCACCAGCACAAGCCAGACCTTGCCTTGATTGCTTTGCAGGAAGGAACGGGGACACGGTTCTGGCTCACTGGCTGCATGGAGCAAGGCAGTTTCCACCAGGCTGGCTTTCAAGAGTAGCACAGAAACTGCTAGGGGTGAGACCCTCCCGGAGCGCTGCAGCCTGCAGGCTGGGTTCGCAGGGCACACAGATACTGGGAGGGGGTACGAGAGGAAGTGACACTTCTCCAGCTGCCTGCAGGCCTCAGACTCTCTGTAGGTCACCCCACCTTGGAGCAGAGCTTGAAAGCAGCTCCCACCCCTGCCAGACCGCCACCTCGTTCCTGCCCCGTGAGCAGCCGGCTCTCCGGGGCACAGCGTCCAAATAGTGAGAGCCCACAATTCCCGGCTACACAGGGCACACGTGCCAGCAGGGCCTGGGCTTTCCTTATTCCTTGGGAGCCGTGAGCACTCCTGTAATGTGCAGTTGACATCGTCAGCGACCTTGACCCAGTGCCCTCACTGCTGGGCTGGGGAGTCGGACTCTGAGACACACCGCGTGGACCAGGAACCGTGCACCGGCTGACCTCGAGCTCCCTGAGCCCCCACAGCTGCCTGGGGATTGGGAGGAACGTTCCTGTGGCCCCGATGCCTGTGAACCAACGCACACTCTCTCGAGCCTGGCACCTGTCAGATGCCCTGTAACCGCCGGCACATCCGAGGACTGGAATGGTGGCGTTATCAGCGTGGTCACCGTGCAAAGCAGAGGGGATGGGCTGGGATGAAGCCCGCAGACTCCAGGAGCAGACAGAGAAGCATGGGATGCCGCACTTATGCAGAGTGACCTTAAAGGCGTTCCTTCCAGACAGATGGCCGCTCTGTCACAGAGACGAGTCACTCGTTGAGCAGGGGCCTCCGCGTCGGAACCGCATTTCAATGAGAAGGATTTTTAACTTCGCTATCATATGGCTCAGGGGTGTTGGTGATAATTTCATTCATCCCACAAATATTTTTACTGCCTACCATGTGCAAAGTTTTCAAAATAAAGTAACTGCCGCACTGAGACTGGAGTGGCACACAGCAGGTCTCGCTTGCCGACTGGAATTATTCGGGGTGCATCGACAAGAAGGCAGTTTCCCACGGCGCTTTCTGCCTTCCCCTTGTGCCCGCTCCCCCCGACTGTCCTGCGCTGTTGCTTAGGGTCTCCTGTGCTCCTGACGTTGCTCTGAACTTACCTACCCCGGCTCACCCTGCCTTTGGTTTCTTCAACGCCCCAGTGAGCTGTGAGCGACCAAACGGGGAGACCACGGTCCACATTATGTGGATGATTATAATCCCACTAAAGTCTCCCCTGCTCCAGAAGTACCGCAGTAGAAAGAGAGACTGCTTGGGGACTTAATACCCTGGCCCAAGGAGCTAAATCTAGTAAGACTTCAGATGCTGCAACAGGAGAATGAAGTACATCCAGATATTTCTGCTTCCTGTTCTCACATTTTTGCCAAAACACAGAAGGGAAGGAAGAAAGGAATTTGCAGGAAGAACAATGGGCCAGAAGTTGACCTGGGCTTCGGAACTGTGTAAATGAGGGAGGCAGTCTGCACCGGTGCTTCACGCCTCAGCAGGGAAAAGGGCTGCGTGTTGGGAGGTGGAAGATGCCCAATTCTTCTTCCTCCAAACGGAGATTTTAGTCATGTTAGGATGGTGACAGTTTCTGGACACTCAGGGTGATGAGCACATGAGGCGTGCCACGGTTACACACACCGGCGTCCGGGGACACAAACTGCAGGGCCTGGGGGAACCTGACCCACACACGGAAGGACAAAGCGAAGGAATTCCCAGGGTTTCCAGGGTGAGATTTACGTTTGACAACCTGAAGGGAACAGGTCACCGAGGTGGGCCCTTGGACGGGCAATGTGGGAGTTTATGGAGGGAGACAAGTGGGTGGAAGGAGGGCTGGCTTCCTACCGAAGAAGGGACCACATCACTGCTTTTCAACATCACACCTCTGGGGAGAACCTTCTCCCCCAAGCAGCCAGCAACCTGTGCTGGGGGCAGTCACCCTGTTTCAGGATGTTTTATATTGAATCTCGCCCATTATTACTGTGCCCGTGAGGACACAGGTGGATACTCGCGAGGGGTGACTGGAGAGAGTTAACGAAAGGCTACCTGCAAAGGCTCGGACAGGATTAGGGTGAACGGCCTGGGGCCAGTGAGGAAGAGAAACCCCTGAAACTCCACCCCAGGCCTGAAGGGGCAGGTGAGGCGGCCGGCCACGAGGGGCCAGCCAACAGAAGCCACAGCCTCATGGAGAGAAACCCAGCCACTGCCTCCCAGGCCCAGCAGGCAAGGAGCAGGGGAATTACTGTTTAGACCCCTGTCCTCTCCTCCTTAAACATTCCGCTGGTGCCTCCCATGGGGGGAGGGGTGTGGATGCAGCCCAAGCGCAGGAGAGTGAAACAGAGACAATCAGGGCATCGCCTTGGAAACGGGGACTTGGGGGTTTTGCATATTCTTTGTGTTTTGAGCATCAGGCTCCATCAGGCCCTCCCTCCGTGGGGTGTCCTTCACCCTGCGTGACAGACTAAGAGTGAAGCACGTGCGTGTGTGGGCACGCCCACACGGGGCAGAAACGCACAGCCTCCCGCCGGGCTTCTGCGTAGAGGAAGCGGTCCCACCAGCAGTCCCAGCGGACGCACTGGGGAGGTGTCGTTGCCGAGGCACTTTTGACGAGCCAAGCCGGGACAGAAAATAGAAGCGATGCGCATGCAGGCCGCCCTGCAGCCTTTGCTGCCGTCCTCAGCTCTGCTCTGTGACCGCCTGCCTGGGCGGCCTGGGAACAGGAGGCGGGATTATAGTGCAAAGCCCTCCGCCCAGCGCACGTCAGGGGAGCCAGCAGCACCCCAGGGCCCAGCCAGCAGCTGGGGGGGGGCCGAGGAGGCCTGCCTGGTCTACCTTGTTTGTATTCAGGGTAGGAGGCACCGTCAGGAACACTCCTGGGAGGTGATCTTGCACCTCAGCCTACGCTTCTAGACTTTGGGGTGTATAAAACAGGTTCTAGGGCCCCGTCTCCCAGAATTCCGCGTCAGTGGGGCCCCGGGAATCGTCCCTTAACACATTCCTCCACAAGGGTAAGGCGGGTGGTCGCTGGGCCTCACTTTGAGAAACACTGGTTTGCAGAGACAACAGGCCTTCAGGTGACTAAGCCCAGCGTCTGAAGCCCACAGTGGTCAAGTGCCTGAACAAGGCCAAGAGGAAGGGCAGGGGCGTCGCTGTGGGGGAGGGGAGGGGGGAAGGTGAGCTCAGTGAAAGGGCAGACAGGCGTGATTGGGGCGCAGCGACAGAGCCAGCCTGGGGGAGCAGCCGGCAGAAACCCGGCAAACACCGTCTCCTCTGGACTGGCAACTCACGGCCAGGGAGGCCACTTCTCCAGCTAAAACCCAGCCCCTGCCACCTTCAGGACGGTCAAAGGGCAGGGGCCGGTCCCTATGCATGGCCTGGGTCTTCCTGTGTCCTCTCGGATGGGTCACCTTGCTTCCCCACAGGACACATTCGCTGAGTCTCTCAAAGCCGAGCCCTCCGGAGGCTGGGAAACCCCGCCCTTCCCTGGGATGGAGGCCCAGAGCAATGCAGGTGTGCTCTGCATCTGTGGTTCGGACCTGGGAGACGTGGGCTCATCTGTGCAGACCCCGCCCCGAGTATGTCTGTAACTTTGGCCACCGTCTGCCTCCCAAAGGCTCCACCTCTGCGTCAGTGAAGCGGAGCGCTGAAGCCAGCTTCACACCTGCATCAACGCAGAGAGGACCCGAACCACGGAAGGGCCCTGCAAATGGGGGACGACCACTCATGGGGCACCTGCCACCTGCCACCTGCTGGAGCGTGTGGCTTCTCTATGTAGGGGTAACAAGCCTTCATAAAGCCGATTGCAGTTAGGAATCCCCGCCTGGAACGATGTCAGGTAAGTGCTTCCTGACTGAATTGTCCTCTTCCTGCCTCCTTTGTATCCGGATCTTCCCAATGGGACGCTCCGTCAGCGCGTTCCCTAGCTGGTCATCAGCTCCCGACTACAGTATGTGTTCTGATTTCTGTTCTTCACTTACAAGCGCATGAGGGGCACCTAAAGCAATGTTTCCAGCAGCCTGCGCATCCCCGGGCTCCGTTCAGCCTCCCAGATCCCAGAGCACGAGACGGGCGCGCAGACACGACCATCCCCCCGCTGGCCAGGCTTCGCTCCGCAGCACCGCCTTGGAGGCATGGACCAGGAACCCCTCCCCTAAACTTGGGTCCGACTCACAACTAGCAACAGCTGAACCTAAAAATCAAAAACGAAGCAAACACTTAGAACAGGAACAGAATCCCAGAAATGGAGACCACATGGAGGGTTATCAGCAGGGAGAGGGAGGGGGAGAAAGGGGGCAAAGGTACAGGGCATAAGGAGCATACATGGTAGGCACAAAATAGACAGGGGGAGGTTAAGAACGGTATAAGAAATGAAGCCAAAGAACTTATATGCGCAACCCATAGACGTGAACTAGGGGGAGGGGGAATGCTGAAGGGAGGAGGTGCAGGGTGGAAGGGGATAAAGGGGAGGGAAAAAATGGGACAACTATAATAGCATAATCAATAAAATATACTTAAAATAAAATAAAATGGTTGTCCTAGAACTATCGGAAGATTAAGTGGTCTATCACACGGAAAGCACACAGTAGGGTATCCAGCACGCAGTAGGTGCACTTACTTGACCCCTCCCAATCTTCTCTCCTTAACCTGGGCTCTAACTCCTCCCCCTGCTGCCTCTGTAGGGGCGTGTTTAGCCTCACGGTAACCTCTCCGGCACTAACCCCAACAGCATGAAGGTGGGTTCCACTAAAGAGCTCAGGAGCAAAAAGTGGCGAGCCTGAGGAAGAGGAGGGTGGCCCAGGAATGCAGAACTATTCAAGACCTTCCTCAGCTGAACAGCTGGGAAATATGCTTTTTGGAGGGAGAATGTGGATGGTTCAGCAGACCCTTCCATGAAGTGCCGGACAGCTAGTACAGACAGAGCTGCAGCCAGATCCCACTGTACCCAGGAGTGAGATGTCCATCAGCCTGTGAAGGGACAGTGGCATGCGGGAGGTCCACACAGTGTGACACCGTCTGTCAGTAAAAAGGAGGAAGCACCACCCCACGCTACAACCTGGACGAGCCTTGGAAACACCGTGCTGAGCGCGAGACCGGTCTCAAAGAGTACACGCTGAGTGATTCCATCGATATAACATGTCCAAACTAGACAAATCCACAGAGACAGAAAATGGACTAGCAGTCCCCGGGCTGGGAGGGCTGGGGGGGCTGGGGGGAAATGGAGGGGGATGGCTCGTGGGCACAGGGTTTGTTACTGAGCGATAGAAACATCCTAAACTGGATCGCGGTGAGGGTGGTACCACTCTGGGGGTACTAAAAGCCACTGAGTTATGTACCTGAAACGGTGAATTGTGTCATGTGTCAATTACATTTTAATAACGCTGTTAGAAGGAGGAAGAGGAGAATGAAAAAAGCAAAAGGAAGACTCATCCAGGCTTTGGAAAGCCCAGTGGCAGAGTCTCCCCCTGAACATCTCCCATGCTCCCCCACGAGGATGTGAGAGAGCCCCCACCCCCCATGATTCCTGCGTGGGCTCCGGAGTAACAGGGAGGGACTTGGGGTCAGATGCACTGTGGTAGCGTGGCGTTACTCCTTACCAGGGGACTCCAGATGTCGAAGGGCTTCCCGAGAAACCTTCTATGTTGTGGGTCTCACTTCAGCGGGCATCAGATCACCTGGGGGGCTTGTGACAACGCAGATGGCTGGGCCCCTCCTCAGAGGGCCCAGAGAACCCGCACGTCCAAAACAAGCCCCCAGGAGAAGCTAATGCCTCAGGTCTTGTCGCCACACTCTGAAAACTGCTGACCTACTACTTGGTCCTCGAAGGACCCCAGGGTCTACCGCAGGGAACTGGGAAAACAGCCGCAGAAACCCACGGTGCAAATCAGTGGCGTGTGCTGATGCCCATCACCTTATAAACAGTTTATTGGGCCATCCTTCCTCAACGTTGGTTTGTAATTAGTGGCTGCGGTTTCAAGGACGTGACTCAAGGAATTGCAGAATAGAAACCAGAACACTCGGGGCTCTTAACCTTCCAGCTCTAAGAACTTGAGCCCCCAAAGTCCCTGACCTCCATTTCCCCATCTGTGAACAGTGCACCCCAAGAAGGCCTCACTGGGATGGAAGATAATGGGGCGACCTAGCTGAAAACACACACTAACTCGTGGCTGCATAAACTTACGCCGTCAGTGTCTGCTCAGGGCGGCCGGGCTCCGTGAGGCCTCAGCTCCCTGCTGAGCAGTTTCCAGAACCCCTGAGACACTGCATGACCGAGCACACTCTCAGCCCTAGTCACAGGAGCCCACCCCCAAACTGGCTTAAACGACGAAGATGCGAACTTCGGCACAGTTCAGGGCGTCTGGCCACCGGAGCGTGAAGCCAAAAGGTAAGAGGTCTGCAGAGAAGAGGGAGCAGGCCGGGCCTGGGACCTTGGGAAACGAAGGCAGGATAAAGACAGTGATTAGGATAATTTGCGTGTTCTCTCGGAGCTCCTTAAGGGTTCAGATTACTCACGAGTCCTAGCCCACCTGCAGCATGTAACTCGTGAGCATCAGGGGGATGAATTTTAAAACCTGCAGAGCGGTGGCTCTGGACCTGGGCTGCTCAGGAGAACCCTGCAGGGCGGCGCCCTGGGTGGCCTTGTCTGGGCCCTGCTTAAAGCTTCCCGTCTGATGGGCCTGGGATGAGGCTCAGACACTGGGGTTTTGCAAGAGCTCCCAAGGCAGTCCTGTGCGCCAGCGGGGTTGAGGAGGATCGCTCCGACATACAACAATTCACAGTGGTTGGTCACCTCAAGCTTGGAGGATGCCTCCAGCGTATACATAATGGATGTCAAACATGTTTCAGTAAAACTGAAAAAAATGTGTATGAAGTTTAAGTATAGAAAAAAGCACATGCGTGGACATTTCTAGAAGCCTCATCTACTGTAGAATTACCAGAAGCTGATAAAAACCCAAATGTCTCTCAGCTGGTGAAGGTACCAACACCTGCAGTACAGCCACACCTCACAATACGCACGATGCCGCCGACGAGGAAGAGAGAACCGACGGCCGCGACGTGGGTGAATCCCGAAAGCACAGGTCTGCGTAGCGGGAGTCGGACACAGAAGACTGTGTGGTGTGTGAGACCATTTCCCCGGCACTCTGGGAGAGGCCAAACTGCAGTGACGGGACGTGGCCGGGGAGTCGGTCACCCGGGGCCGGGTGTGGGGGGCAACGTGACCCCTGAGGGGCATGAGGGGGTTTGATGAGACTGCTCTCCGCCTTCACTCCAGTGCTGGTTAAATGTTTAAATGCTAAACATTTAAAGAGGTGGACTTTATTCTCTGTAAATCCTACCTCGGTAATAAAAAGTAAAAAAGCTCATCGTGAAGGGGAAAACGAAGACAAAGGGTAAAAAGTGGCTTTCATTCAGGTGAAAGTCAGTGCGTGTCAGAAAGCAGGGCGCAGTTCCTATGGCACCCGGTCCGGTTTCGGCAGCTTGGGAGGGGGCTGTGCCGGGAGGTGATGCTCAGCGGACCTCTCCTCGGCCCCCAGTCCTGCCATCTGAGGCCTGGGAGTTAGCAGAGCAGCACCTGCGAACAGGGACACCACACTGGCACCCGGGGTAAAGATGCTGGGCTGAGAACTTCAGAGAGACCCGGCTTCCAGCCACCCCCCCATTTCCACGGCTCTGCCCCTTCCTCCTATTATCATGGTGTTTGAAATCGCTCTGGACATTTGTGTGGTCCTGGAAGGCCAGTGTGAAGAACAAACACAGGGGTTTGCTCGCGGCCGGTGGGGTGGGGCAGAGCCAGGTGAGGTCCCAGGAGCAGGGGGACGAACAGGCTGGTCTTTCCAGTGAGTGTTTCGAAGCCGCTCAGTTTTACCATCTACCTGCAAAGCTGTTCCTTCTCCAAGGAATCTCTTGCATCCGTGTGTCCCTGACGTTTTCCTAGAATTCCACCTTAAAATGAGCTGGATGCACTCACGGCCAGGGTCTCCATGCAGTTTTGCTTAAACGATGACACGCTGCAGCTGGAGCCTGCGCACCCACATCTGGAAGCCACATGTCGGCGGCCGCAGTATAAAACGGCCCGGCCAGCAAGCCTTGGGCGACACTTCTTGCCAGAAGCCCAGGCAGCATGACCCTCGCTCCTCTGTGGGTGTTTCTGCCGCTGGTCGCCGTGGCCTGGGGCCAGTATGGCGACTACGGCTACCCGTACCAACAGTACCACGACTACGGCGATGATGGGTGGGTGAACCTGAACCGGCAGGGCTTCAGCTTCCAGTGCCCGCAGGGGCAGGTGGTGGTGGCCGTGAGGAGCATCTTCAGCAAGAAGGAAGGCTCGGACCGCCAGTGGAACTACGCGTGCATGCCCACGCCCCAGAACCTGGGGCAGCCCACCGAGTGCTGGTGGGAGGAGATCAACAGGGCTGGCCTGCAGTGGTAAGGGACGCAGGGGACACCGCTGCACTTGGGTAAGGGGACGTCGCTGCCCTTGGCCTGGGACAGTCACCGCATACTCCCCCTTGGGGCTGCCTGGCCCTCAGGAACAGCACCCACGAACCCCTGGGCCAGTCCCACCAGGAACCGGACCACTGGGGCTCTGGGTGGGGCGAGCCAGCTACAGTTTCGGGACCAAATCCCAGGATGGGGGGTATCTGAGGCGGGTGGGCTCCTCTGAGGTCCTGCACCTTCCAAAAGCAGCCCAGCCCGCCGTGCGGTCCGGGGACCAGTGTGGGTCTGCGAAATGTTTACCTGCCCACGAAGGGTAAGCACAGAGATTGAAAATGTTCGAGAAACAGAGCAATTTGACACTGTTGGGTCATCCAAATGGCACTGTAGTTCTGGAGCAATTTATTTTTACTGTTTCACAAAGGCATGGGCTGTGGGGGAAAGAGACAGCCGGGCCCTCGGCACAGACAGGTGGGGAAATGCTGATCTGCAGCAGTGAGTTGGGGGAGGAAGATAAGGCAAGGAGAGGTGGAATGAAGTAGCCCCCTGCTGCCCCGTTCCATGTGCTCTCTCATTACCAGCACGGGGCACCGTCCCTCTGTCCTGGAAAACAGTGTACAAGAGGCTCCCAGGGAGGCATGCTGGTCTCACCTGCCGGGGCTCGGCCACAGTCAATGGCGTGGACTTGGCCCCAGCCTGCGCTGCCCTGTGGGGTGTGACTGCCCAGCCCCGGACATGGTCAGGAGCCCATCCCAGTAGCGACTGACTGTCAGGCTGGGTGTTCACGGCAGCCTGGACAGAGGCAGAACCACCTGGACGGAGACCAATGGGTGTGGAGGCAGACCCCACCCAGGGAGGCGGAAGCCCCGCTGACGTGCTCATGTGGTGTCATGGACTTGGGGGTGGTCAAGCACAGAACCATGGGGGTCACATCGCCAGCAGACAGAACAATCATGTGCCATCCAGGGGAAAGACACTGATGGGTGGAGGGGCCAGGTAGGGGAGGGAACCTCTGCGTCATAAAAACAGCGGCCACTTACTGAGCGCTCACCCTGAGCAGGCACACGCTGAGTGCCCTACGTGGGTTATCTCACTTAATGCTCAGCACAGATCTGTGGGCCACTTACGGGCTAGACAAACAGCGGTCCAGAGATCGGGGGGTTCCCCAGCTGGCAAGTGGGGAAGAGCCAGGATCTGGGCCCAGAGAGTCTTAACTCCAAAGCATTGGGGCTTCACCACAGTGGGGGGCTGCTGAGGGCCTGCTGCCTCTACCTTCTGTGGGCTCTGCCAGCATAGCCCAGGCCACAGGACAAGGTCAGTGCCACAGGACTGGACTCAAAGCCCCAGGACTGGACTCAGGGTAGTGTTCATCCTGGGGAGGGCCGGAGTCTGCAGGGTCACACCCAAGCCCCAGTCTGGGGAGCTGAGGACCAGCTTGGCCACCATGACTGAGGAGGGGTTCAGCCAGCCAGTGGAAGGGTCGGGAGAGGGTCCCACAGGCAGCAGAGGGGGGGCTCTTTACTGGGCCGGCCTTGTCCACTCCCACTGGCCCTGGTGAGCAGGCCACATTACCCAACCCCTTGCTGATGGCTGTCTGATCAGACACCAGCCTGGCCGCAGGGACCAGCCACTCCCTGAAGTGGGGCCCGTGGCCTGGCTTGGAGCCCGGGGATGACCTAAACTGCCTCTCCTATATCCCCATCTAGGGGGTCTGCTATGGGTGGGGTCCTTTTCCCACGGCGCTTTCTGGAGCCACAGTCAAGGAGTGTTCAGAGATGGTTCCTCAACCCCAAAGAGCCCTGGGCTCTGAGTCAGGAGGCCTGGACTGGGATCCTGGTTCACGTGACCTTGGACCTGGGGTTCAGCCCCCTCGGCTCCCGGCTCACTTGGAAAATGAACAGCTGGAAAGAGTCTCGGGGGACGTGCCTCCCGTGCTCTGTGCTCTGCTTGGCCCTGAAAGCCCACTTGGATTTCTCCCGCACCCTGCTGCTCTTTTTTGTTCGTCTTTCTGTTTAGAGAAGGCACAGGATGTTTACTTGTAAACCTGACAACTTGTGACTGGTTTGTCATTAGCTCCCAAACAACTTGAAGAAAAGCTGCGGAGACAGGGAGTGTGAATTACATCATTTTGTTTGGCCAAGGGAGACGCTGACACTGACGGGCAAGATCTCTCTTCCCCTCCTCTTCTTCCACACCTTGGAGTTTGCAGAGTGAAAGGGTCCCCCTCCCCCTTCGTCCCTGGACTGCATCCTCCCCCTTCCCTAATTGCAGAGTACAAAATGCACAACCATGAAAAAGAGCTTCTCCACAGTAGCTCTCGGCGGCCCCAGGACCTATATCAGAGGCTTTTTTTTAAAGGTAATTATTGCTTTGAGTTTAGACTCCAGTCCCAGTGAAAAGTCTGGGAGCAAAGAAACTGCTCATTGGCTAGAAAACAATTATCTTTTCCCATCCAGGCCGGTAATCTGTTGCGGGAAGAGTGGATGGTTTTGTGAGATTTGGCAGCCTTGTAAAACCAAATTAGCCTGCAGGTTTCTGTTAAGAAGCGGGGGAGGAGTGTTGAACTCCTGCAAGAAGCCCGTACAGTTCCAGGGCCAAGCAGAGCACAGAGCATGGGAGGCCAGGAGCCTTCTGGGATCACAGAGTCGGCCACTTTCCAAGATTTGACAGCGGTACGTGGGGTCTGCCACAGACATTTGCTTGGTGGAGCTCAGTCTCTTAAAGGCGTTTCATCACAGCCGGGGGCTGAAACATGGTCGTCTGCCGCGGCAGCTCTGCGGAATTCCAGGTTCTGAAGTGTGCACGCTGGCTTTTAGCACCAAAGGCTGCCGGAAGGCATGACCTGGGTGGGTCCCAGGAGCGGCACTGTGCCACCCCAGGGCGTGCTGCGGGTGCTGATGGGGAATCTGCTCTACCTCGGGGGGCACAGGCCAGGGGGAATCTGGGTCCTGCGTGGAACAGGGTGAGGCTGGAATTTTCTAGAGAGGGCAAGCTCTGGTGTGGTGCCAGCAGCTCTGGCCTCAGAATCAGGAAACTTGCTTCACTGTTCCCGTCTCTGTCGTCATGTGGCGCCATGGCCTTGGGTATTTGGGTCCTTGGTCCAGGGAAAAAAAAAAAAAAGAAAAGAAAAGGTGTGACTCCCACTTCACAAGCTGTTGGGGGCGCTACGGTGATGCTCACAGGAGGAAGAGCAGGAGGCTCTGAGACAAACCTAAGTCTAAGTCAGATGCCCATGAGGGGGTCAAGCCAAAAACAAACCAAAACCCCCATCGACAGCAACGTGGTGATGAGCGGAAGGAAAGGGGGTGGGGGAGGTAGAGGAGGGGAAAGGGAGGAAAATGGTGACGGAAGGGGACTTGACTCGGGGTGGTGAACACTCAGTACAGTGTACCAACAGGGTATTATAGAATCGTAGGCCAGAAACCTGTATAATGTATCATCAACATCACCCCCATAAATTCAATAAAAAGAGATAGTTCGATGTCTCCAGAATTCCAAGGCTAAAACCAGTCACTACGAATGCTGTAGAAGCAACTAACAAGTGTCTGCTACAAAGAAATGGTAAATATTGAAGAAATAAATAAACAAATTAATACATAAATCACGTGGGGGAGCTTTGCAGAACCGGGTCCGAGCCGTGCTCGCGAGGATGGCAGGGTCACTCCTCCCACTGGGAGGCTCTCTCCGTCGGGGTGCTGGTCAGACGCAAGCCTCCCCATCAGTGAGAGATGGCGGCAGAGTCAGGGCACCACCACACATGTGTGTGTGTGCGTGTGCTCGCGTGTTTCTTTGCGGTATCCTGGAATAACAGAGAGACCGTGAACTCGGGAGTCAAACACTGCGATTCACAGACGGCAGCCCCACTACAGCCTTCAGGCAAGTCCTGCCAACTCTCTTAAGCCTCAGTTTCTACCGCCACCAAACCAAGTCCCCAGGACTGTGGCCATGAAATGCGGTGCCCGAGCGCCACTCGCTGACTCATTCTTCCATTCCTTGTGGGCCGGACCCCGGCGTCGGGCACCGTGACGAATGCGAGCTGAAGATGAAATCATCTTCCCCTGCGAGGACTTCACCGTCTCCCGGGGCGATGAGTCAGACGGGAGTGTGACTCACAGGGCAGCTGCGTGTCTGCCCCGAGACAGCCAGTGCCGGGGCTTTATTGCGGGGAGCCGCTCTCAGGAAGCGCATGGGGATGCACGGCTTCCATGGACAGCAGGCAGGGAGCCCAGGGTGGCCTTCGCGGAGCAGGCTCACGATTGCCATGGGATGACATGGAAGTCTGGTGGCAATAACAATAAACAACGTATTAAGCATTAAAAGGCATTGTTGCCTTCTCTGGTCTTCACAAGAACTTCAATACGTACGTGCTGTCATACCCATTTCACAGATGAGAAACTGAGGCCATTGGGGCGTGGATCCTGCCCAGGGTGACCCAGCATCGCAGTCCACGCTCTGCTCCCCACCTGAGCGGGAGACAGACCCCCACAAAGATCCCCTTCTAGAAGGAATGGTTTCATCGAGCCGGCTGCATACACTGCCAGGCTGCCGGGCAGGCTCACCACGCCAACCGGGAGGGTGATGGGCCGGGAGCCAGGGAGGACAGTTCTGCTCGGTTATCTAACTTGCCCCATCTGTTCTCAGGCCTGGGCGTGTGGTGTCCAAATAACCTTCACAGGGCGGCGTTATCTGGGGTGCTGTGTGAGAGAGCAACACCTCCTCCCGCACAGGACCGTGGGGTCAGCTACCGGGCTGACAGCGGCGGGAAATTCCTGGAAGTTCCATCGCCGTTGGCCCGGGTGCCCCAGGCATGAAGCCGGCGTATCTCCCTGTGTTTATTTTTACCTGTGGGAACCTACCCCCATGGGAACGCTGTTCCCTAGGGCGGTCTGAGCACCCAGGACAAACCAAGACAATGGGACAGAGCTCTGGGGAACCACGGCAGGAACCTTCTGGAAGGGCCTCCGCAGAGGACGGCAGACTCTCAGGGAGGGGAGGAGGGAGGCCACGGCGAGCATCTCTTCATGTACACACAGGCTTTGTCTGCGACCCTCAGAGCTTTCCACTGGCATCATCTCATGCTCCCCACTAGAAGTGGGGCAGAACACACCATCACCCCAGGGTCCCAGTCCCTAGGAGTCCGTTCCCATCGGGCGGGGGGGCTTCCTACAACGTGCCAGGTGGTGAAGTTCCCAATGGGATATGGGCCGTGGCAGAGCAAAGGAGGCCAGACCAACAGAGGGCAGAGGTCTCAGTTCACACCTGGATCTGCGGTATCGGCCTCCTGGGGCTGTTAGGGCTTCTTCCAAGTCCTGGGCACAGGGCGTTCAGGCACGTGTGTGTGGGTCACCAAGGATGGAGCCCACTCCTCGGTTCCTCTCTCGACACAGAAGCACGGCGATGGAGAGAGAAGAGTAGCCGAGAGCAAGTTTGTAGAGGGAGGGAGGGATAAAAGATTGAATGTATACCTGAACGTACATATACGGGCACAAATGGGTAAGTGGACAATAAACGAGTGAAAAAGACACAGGCTTTCTGGCCAGAGGCATGAAATGTATTTGACGCCAGTTTCGTTGTATCCACGCGATCACTTCCAGTAACAGACAATGAAATCCAGTCACCGACGGGTCCACAGTTCGCACGTCAGCGAGGCCCCTCTCACCTAGCAGCGGGGCAGGGTTCTTCGTACTTTATCTACGACGTTTTCGGGGAACTTATCTTTACTGGGAAACAGGGCTGCGTTCCAGCAGCTGTCAGGCCGCAACACACAGACAGCTGCCTGCTCTGCTCACCCTCAGAGGGCCCGCCATCCATCACCAGGCAGGCAGGAAGTGCGAAGAACCAGGGGTCGATGCTCGAGACCCTTTCCGTGAGGGCTGGGAGAGATTTCACTCTGTGGGGGCCCACTGTGGACGGCCCTCCTCACAGAGAAGGCAGCAAGCCCCGCAAGGCCCCCCGGGCTTGGGACAGCAGCAGGCGACAGTCGTGTTGGAGACTGAACGGCGGGAGAAAGGATTGTGCTGTTTGAAGCCAATGCTTAGTTAGGAAGGTGCTGTTAAGAAGACTAAAACAGGGCCGATGCCTAAGCCAGCAGTGAGTGGCCCAGATTTGAGGGAAAAAGTGACAATTCATGGGGCCGAAGGGCAGGTCTGTGGCCCAGATAGGAGGGCGTGACCTCTGAAGAATCAGACCTGAGCAGCTAGGACAGGAAAGGGACCCTAGAGGGTGACTGAGGAGCTGGGATGACTCTGAAGGAGTGCCTCCACCCGCCACGACCCACGGTGGGCACGGGGGATAGAATTCCAACAACATCCTTCCTGGCCGCGTAGAGCCCAGAGGCCGGCTGGCCGGGGGCGGCAGGAAGACACCTGGGTAAGCTGGGAAGACCTGGGCTGTGTCCCCGGCTCCCCCGTGGGGTCAGGCTGGACGAAGCGCTGCGTGTGCTGGGCTTTGCCTGCCCTGCTGGGTCCAGTGAGTGAGCCCCCTTGTGCTCAGCGCCCAGGGTCTGCTCCGAACAGAGGACAGGTTCATGTGAAGTTCATCCATTCACGGCGTTTCTCTTTGTCTTCTTTTCATTTTAAATTCAAGTAAAATGAAGTATATTATCTTCTCTTGTAAATGCATGGATAGCAATACAATCTGGCATTTGTAAAATTCTAGCTGCCCCTCTATCCATCCGCCCATTTATGCATTCACCCATCTAACAATGTACTCACTGAGGCCCATCAGGAGCCGTGCGCCCCAAATTTCCTTCAGTTGAAAGATTCTGAGTCCTCTGAATGTGAAAGGTGAGCATATGTGGTTTCCACAAATACAACACAGTCTTTATCATTTGCATAACCATGGAATAAATTGTCAGGAATCCGGGTCAGTGAGAGAGTGGCCTGGCTCAGTCTCGGAGGGAGCTGGGGTCCCAGGGAGGGGCCTGTCGGTGTGTCCCTGTCACCAGTTCACTCAGGGCAGTTCTCTTCTCTGCAGGTACCAGACATGCTCCAACAACGGGCTGGTGGCCGGGTTCCAGAGCCGCTACTTCGAGTCGGTGCTGGACCGGGAGTGGCAGTTTTACTGCTGTCGCTACAGCAAGAGGTGCCCCTATTCCTGCTGGTGAGCCTGGGGCCCAACTCGGCCCCTCCCGACTCCTGCAGGGGGCAGGAGGGGAGGTGGGGGGGAGGGGTGGTGCTTGGGTCTAAGCTTCTGTCTTCAGATAAGCCCGGGATTGTCACAAACACTCTGGAAATGCAACAGCTAGCATGCAGAATGAATGAATCAACCAATCAAATCGAAAAACCAACCAACCAACCGACTGACCAATGAAAAAGCTAGAATAACGTTCACACTGGGAGGGACTCCCAGTCCATCCACCCAATGCTCCTACTCTTTGGCAGAAAAACAAACCAACAGAAGAACAGAGCAAGGAAGTGACCCGCCCAAAGCCACCCAGCTATTCCAGTGGCCCACAAGCTCCCTTCCCTCTATCACGCTAACTTCTCATCATGCCTGAGGCTGCTGGACCTGATTGAGAACTGCCGTTTTCCGCAGACCTTCTGGGAAGAAACCAACCCCATCACAGGTCAGAGCGGCTAATGGAGCGTGCAGACACCGCAAACAGGCTCCTGTTTTCTAGAGCACTCCGGAATCCCAGTCTGTGAATTTCTGTCCCTTCCTTGCTCCCTGGGCAGATGCCAAGTGTCCCCCGCCAGCCGTCACACTGATGGGAGAAGGGGTGTGGATTCATTTTCCCTGATAACTGACCCTGGGTGTTGACAATGCAACCCGTCCCCAGGCCTTCAGCCTGCAAACGAGCCGGCCATCTTTGCCCTGGACGAGGGGATTCGAAAGTGCTGACGTTGGAAGGCTGCCACACTTAAGTGATTTATCTCCAGGGGATGATGCTTGGAAGGGCAGCCTCATGGGTTGTGCTTATCCTCTGGGACCAGAGAGCCCTACTCCAGGACGCCTCAGAGGGGCACAGCATCTCTGGGGACAGGTGACACCAAAAGCTTAGTGTTTTTCTGGTAAACTCTGAGCTGAAAAGCAGCTGATGTCAGTGACTCAGTGACCCCCAGCTCTCCACACTGCTTCCTCAAAGCAGTCTTACCCACGGGCTCACGGAGCAGCATGGCCAGGGTGTGGGCTGGGACTGGGAGTCAGAGACCCAGGGACTTCCCATTGGGGGTACAGTGGAAAGGGGGAAGAGCAGGAGGGGGGCACAGTGGGAAGGGTGCAACAAGAAACTTCCGCCCAAGTCTCTGCCTTGACCCTCCTCTCCCTCCCTCCCCTCCCTCCTCCCTCCTCCCCTTCCCACTGTACCTGGGTCACCTCCAGAGAGTCACTTTCCTCTCCAAGGAGTCTCAAGTCCCTCACCTAAAATGATGACCGCCTTTCCCGGTTGTCAGAATCTGACGAAAGCTACAGACCTCGTCTTCGGGAAAAATAAAAAGCAATTGAGTGCATTCCCACCAGAGGTTCCAGAGAGTACCAGGGCACGCTGGGTCACAAGCTGAAGCTCTCAGGACTAGGAGGCTTTTGAGGCTGCACTGAGCACTCAGGACGTCTTGGCTCCAAAGGTGCTTTGGCAAAGGGCAGTCCAGACTCCCGCCCTGCACGGTTTTCAAAGACAGAGTGAAGGTTTGGAAGACAGGGCCCCTGTGGGAGGAGACGGTAGGCAGGAGCCTGTGACCACAGGGCTTCCGGAACCTTCCCTTCCCCAGGCGCTAACAGGCTGATACTCCCACAGTGAAATTTGCCTCCCTTTGTTACCAGACATTAAAAGCCAGTTAGAATGTACATAAACTACCTAAAAGAGTAAGAAACAAACTGGTACTCGGTGAGCGAGTCCATTGCCACGTTAGGGAGACTTTCCCCTTAGTTGGGCTCCAAAGGGGGACGCCAGGGTTGGGATACATTTGGGTGTCTGGTGACAAAACTGACCCCTAGCTCTGGTCTGAGGTGGTGTGCCCACCCTCCCCCTGCCACTCATCCTTCCTCACGCTAACCCTTGACCCAGACCTGTCGTGGATGGTGAAGGATGGGGGCCGTGAAGAGGAGAGAATTACCCAGAAGGCCAAGGCAAAGCCATTGCTCTGAAGTGCACCCCACCGGGCAAGGCTTCACTCGGCTGCCTCCACTTCTGGTTGCGTGGGGTTGGGGCGGAAAGCTACCGTGGTTACCAAAGACAACGGTACTTTTTCAAAGGGAAACTCGGGGTGGCGGCAGCAGGGCCCAACTGGCAGTGCGCCCCCCGGAACGCAGTGCATGATGTGCCACCCCACTGGTCGTGCCAGCGGCCGGCATCTCTAAACGGCCTGAGTCACGATATTCTATGTCTTGCTACTTTGAAGGAAGCCTCTGGGGCATAAACTGGGTCTTATTTCTTCAGCATCTCAGCACATTGCCTGGCACGACATGGCCCATCAGTACATCTCTGGAATGTGGAACCAGCTGTGGCGGCCCCGAGGGACAATCACTGTGGTTGTCATGGCTACAATGATGCTTTGTCCTTGAAAAGGACTTATTTCACAGCCACGGTTTTCTCTGATCCTCCTAGTGGCCCTGCCCTGGGGAGCTGGGCTTGCAGGAGGGATGGTTTTCTTTTCCCACTTGGGAAGCCCATGCGCAGTGGGCGTGGACACTGTCGGGAACTAGTTAAGTGAGCATCTACCTACCGTCTGCGCTGGGAAGCGTTTGGGGATCCAGAATTAGCCCCATGCTGCTCAGGGGAACAACAGCCACCCAACCAGCTCCCGGACGCGGGGGGATTTGTTTGTTCGCTGGGACCCGAGGGGCTGTTCTCACTTCGGTCCACGCCGCCGTTTCTCTGGATGTTACAGCATCACTGAGCTCTGGCGGGAAAGTGACTCCCTAACGGAAGCGGGCACGTTGGTGGGACACGCAGTTCAGACATAGTGTTTATGTGGGAGAATTTGAATTCTTAGTCCAGTCAGCCGTCAGCAAACCACAAACACGTGTTGCTGAGGAAGCCACAGCCCTTCAGAGACCGTCTGTAAGCACTGCCCCGTCTCCGACGGCCCCGCCGCTGCTGCCCAGGTCGTCCTGGCTGAGACCGTGGGTGCCAGGAGCTGACCGTTCCACACCGCACGTCCATCTTCTTTTCTACGTTCTTCTCAGATCCGTGGCCTTTCGTTAGGTTCACTAGATAACACGTTTTGACCCCAAAGTAATCTCCTTCCTCAGAATCAACACAGATGACTTTCCATTTTTCCTTCCACCCTGTGACTCTCTGACTCCCGAACGCTGCATTCTTCACAGCCGAGGTCCTCTCTCCCTACGCTTACAGCATAAGCCTGAGGACGGGTTTTCCGATTTCTCAGTAGCCCCAGCTAACAAAAACAACAGAATCGGTTCATCAGAACATCCTTCTCCTCTCTCCACCCCAAGCCTGCCATCAAAGCTCATCTTTTAACTCCCCCTCCACCGTTCAGATTCTAATACGAGGCAGGGGGTGTTTGCATGGCCCTTCCCTGCGAGACCCCGGCAGGGACCAGAGTGGCCTGACGGGCCCCTCTGTGGCGGGCTGTGACACACAGCTGAGCTTTCTGCAGTACAAATCTCCAAAATGCCACAAGAGGAAGGAGCACAGCTATTCTCTCTCATACCCCCAGGGTGCGGGCTCTCTCCAAAGAGGAGGGTCCTTTGGTGGCTGCAGAGGCTCGGTCCCTCCTGGCAAATTTCCCAGGCTCTTTGAGGGAAAGCCAAGGGGGCCATCCCTCTAAGGTTGCTTTCCTCCACGCAGAACTGCATTCAGGGTTTATTTGTCTCGTCTTTGCAAAAATTATTCAAACAGGTTCTGATGCAGCACCCGGTGGGGACGCCAGGCCTCTGGGAAGGGGGTCTAACCGGACTCATTCTCACTCCCTGGAGCTTACCTGGAGGGGCAGCAGATAAGGGGGCGGATCGCAACTGTTTTGTTAAGAAACTTCTCAATGATTTGCCTGTCGGGAAGGGACATCCTTGCTTTAGCTGGATGAAGAATGTAGGCCATCCATCAATGTTTCTCTCCCCTTCCCGCAAATCAATAAAAAACATCCTCAGGTGAGGATTAAAATCAATCAGTCAACCAATTAAAAGTTCTGGAAAATATTTTGTGTTCCCAGCAAGTGAGGAAAACATCTCTTACTTCAACCCTTTTAATCCTAATTTGCATATTCACATTCTCGACCAAATCCCGTTTCTCTGGGTGAAGGTCAGTCCGCGCAAGGCCCTGTTAGGTCCAGGTTGGAGTCATTGACCGTTTTCATTAGAAAGAGGGGGTCCTGGTCCTGGGTCTGTTCAGGGGCGCAAAGCAGATTTCTGAACGGGCAGAGCCTTGCTTCCCCGAGCGACCACAGCGAGCAGAGCCTCATGTGACCCACCTGCGTGGGCTCAGCATCCTAATAGGGCATAACTGTGCCTCGAGAAGAAAAGCTCAGAGAACAAGGACCACGGCCCCGCGTGGGGAGAGGAGTGGCCGTGAACCGAGAGAGTGGGGTTGGGCTCTCGCCGTGGGGCTTGCTGCATCTAAGCCCCGAGATCCTCCCAGGAGACCTTTCAGCTTATCGATCATCTTTTCACGGTCCCAGGACCGTCCTTGTGTTCTGAAGTCTTCACAGGGGAAGAACATCCTTCATCAGCACAGTGACCCGGTGAACCAAAATCAGATGAGCTACGGACCTCACTACACTAGCTGCTGTTCCCTGAGCAGCCGTGGGAGGGCAGCGAAGGCTTCGGGGGACCCATTTGGGTCCTGAAGACCCCCAGTGGTGACTCCTCCGTGAGACCTAGATTCATCCCCGGGGCGGACGGGCCACAGCCGACCCTACCCATCAGGAGGCCCGGGGTGGACTTAATGCTGGAGGAGAAAGGAGAAGCCACAGCAAATTGCTCGGACCACGTACCACGTGATACTCTGACCACGTACCAGCACGTGGCACATATCTGAACGAGTCCCAACGGTGGCCCTATAAGGGAGCTTTCTTCCTTCTCCAGACCCGGAAGCGGAGACCAAGGGACTCTCCTGAAGTCACGTATTCATTCGGTGCGTACTTGCCATGTTCCAGGAACCGTCCTGTCGCTGGAGACACCGTGGGGGAAAGGCAAACGTTGGGAGTTCACATTTACTTTAGTATTTTTCCAGCACCTTTTTGACCAGGACTCACAGGAAACAATGCAGATCAAAGGACCGACCACACAACACACACACATCTTACAGAGGCTCGGGTTTGAAACAAAGACTTTACTCACACACCCGGGAACTTATCCTGTATGCGGGGCGAATTCACCGGTGCCCTCCGTCCTGCTTCTTCTTTGTTGAAGCTCATTTGTCAATCACCAATCAAACTGGTTTCACGAGCCGCCAGTGAGTCACTCTCCGGTTTGAAACCACGGTTCTGGCGGACTTGCGTGGGATAAACTGGTATCGATATCAATCAGTATTTCCTGGAGGCCTGGGGAGTTCCCCGTGGCAGGAAGTTGTTCCTCTCTTTCACAGCCTGGGACGGGGCGGGGTGTCAGAGGCCGCCTCCCTGGGTCTGGGTCCCGCATCCCTCCTTTAGACGGTGTCCCCAATCATCCCGGCAACCACAGTTGCTTTTTCCTCTCACCCTCTGCTCCTCCCCCGCAGGATGACAACAGAGTACCCGGGCCACTACGGCGAGGACATGGACATGGTTTCCTACAACTACGATTACTACATGCGGGGAGCAGCCACCACTTTCTCTGCAGTGGAGAGGTGAGCTGCCCCCCACCCTCCCGAGCTGGGGTTCCAGGGGCCGGGGATGAGCTCAGCGCAGGGACCACGTCCCGGTGCAGGAATTCCCATCGGGGGTCTCACCACTGGAGTTTCCCATGTGGTCTGGGGTGAACTGAGACACACACTCACTGGGTGGCGGACGGCGATGGGAACTGAGCGTGCTCGCAAATGCGTTGCACGGAGCAGCTCGCCCTTGCACGTGAGGACGAGTCCAGCCTGCTCCAGAGCGGGAAGTCCTCTACGTGGTCCTCGCCCACGAGGGCCTAAGCTCTTCCCTGCACTCCATTTCAAAAAGCACTTTTTCTTGCCAAACTTCAGGAGGAGAGGGCAAAAACGGTGGAAGCAGTCCTCACGCCAAACTGGCCGCAGGCTGGGCGGTAGGAAGGGAGACAGAGGGGAGGGCGCTGGAGAGCGGGAGCACAGCACCCTGCCCACCCCGTCCAGAGGTGGCGGAGGAAAATGCCCATGAGCTAAAAAATAGCCCTGACTCCTCACCCCCTTCTCTCTCGCAGTCAGCTGCCCAACCCCACCTTACATGACATCAAAAGGGCACACTAGAAAGAGAACAAGAATTCTCCTCCTGCTAATATAGAGAGAGGTGTGGGAAATTCAGCTGTTAAAGGTTAAGGTGACCTGCTTTTAGTCGGGTGAGAATCGCTTTACCCAGCAAATGAATTTCGGAAACATTACCTTTGCAAACAGAACGAAGCTTACACATTAACTCATCGAAGTACGGGCAATGATGAGTTTGAGTATGACTTGTCTTTGGTGAAGATTTGTGTTTCTACATAAAACGACATCTCACCTAACCAAAGGAATTTATTTAGTAGAGCCCACAATTTAAAAACAGAAAACAAAAAAATTAAAAAACAAATACAAACCAAACAACAGACATTAATTAGCTCTAAAAAGGCCTCCGGAACAAACACCTTTAGGCTTATTCACAGGACAACTCCTCAGTCTCACTCATTCCTCATTTTATTTTAGATACATGTTTCACTGGTGTGGTTACCTAGTTTCTAGAAGTAGCAAATTAAAAAAGAACAGGGCAGACAGTACTTAGAATGAAACTGGCTTCCCTAGGGAGGAAAAGTAGCGGAATGAGACACACACATACACATGCATTTAAGAAAAAGAAAGAAAGGAGAGGCCTCAGAACTCAGAGACCACGGAAGCCGGGTGACAGGGAACAGCTGTGCGGCCCCGAAGGGCAACGCAGGGTAACAGCAGAGCCGGGCTCAGTATTCCAGTGATGTCTCCAAGTCACCAAGAAATGAGCTCTGCGTTCCCTGTGTAGGAAGGCAGGAAAATTACAGTGAAGGAAGGATACCATCTAAATTGACTGCAAAATAAACGTAGTCCGGCAGGTAAAACGTGCACTCCCCATTGGCGGGACATTTTCAGTGAGGGGGATTAACCCAGAACCTTGGAAAGCTGAGCTACTTTGTCACGCATTTGTTTAACGGCACGTGCAACTTGGCTACTGCAGCGAACAACCAGCAGCTTAACAACCCACCACCTGAGTCCCCTCAGGTGCGGGGCCATCGCCTGGGAGAAACACCATCAGCACTGGACTCCCCAAGGGTACGGGGGTGGGGGGAGCGGGATCTTTCCCTCCACGTGCAAACGTAGAGGGTGCTCAGCCTGGGCACTACGCCTGCCACCTGGGGCCAGGTAAGTCTTTGTTGCAGGAGCCTGTCCTGGGCATTCCAGGGGCGCAGCAGCACCCTACCCACTATGGGGAGATGGCACAAGCAGCCTCCCCTCCCCCACAGTGCTGACCACTGAGAACCGCAGGTAAGGAAACATCCAGGACTGCCGGCCTCACATGGCATCCCTCACAGGCGTGTCCTCCGAGAGCAAAGCGGGATCAGGTGTCCCATGAGCCCCTCCCCTCCCCAAGGGTGGCTCACCGCTGTTCTCCGGGGGTGCCTCTTCCCACGGTGTCTCTCCACCTGACCTTGCTTTCTGGCTCTCTCCCCCACAGGGACCGCCAGTGGAAGTTCATAATGTGCCGGATGACCGACTACGACTGTGAATTCGCAAATGTTTAGACTCGAGGCAGACCAGACCCGGGAGAAGGGACGGGGCTGGGGGGCGCTACTCAGGATGGCCACCTCTGCTAACATCAGCTGGATCCTGAGAGGCCCCTGCCGCTGTCTGCTCTGCTCTCTAAGCCTTTCTGACTAGCATCACCCCTATAATCAAACCCACAATGAAACCGCGTTTCTCACTTTCAGCATGGTCCACGGCAACCGTTACACAGGACTGAGCACAGCTTTCCCGTGTGTTCGTGCGCCCGCTCACAGCCTGGGCCCGGGCGCCTGGTCTGAGCCATCCCTGGGGGTGGGGGGGTGAGGGGGTGCAAAGGGCAGGCTGTGACAGTGGCTTTACAGACCGCCCCCCAGAGGGAACATGCTGTCTGCTCTTGGGGTGCAGATCCTGGGAGGAGAACCGGGAAGGGGGAGGGTTTGGGGGTGGGACTGAAAGGCAGGCTGGAAGAGTTTCCTGGGAGAAGAGGCTGTCAGAGGGAGGCCAGAGAACTGGACTCAGGTGAATGTCCGGAAAGCAGGAGAGCGCGCAGGTTGCGTTGGGAAATGGGAACAGGTTTGAGTCGCTGGCACCTGGAGGCACCGCCAGGACCTGGGAAGGCTTGGTCCCGATTTTCCGGATGGCAAAGGCTGCCCGAAACTACACACTCCCCTTCTGCGTGTAGGTTGGGGGGGTCCTTGGCAGAGGTGGCACTATCTCCCCCCGCCCCCTTCCATGTGTCTGTCCCCGGCCCTGTGTACTCTCTCCGTTATAAAAGGAATAAAAACACTAACGTTCACTACGCTGCAAACGCAGTTGCAGGTGTTTTGCCCTCTACCCTCCCCTTTCCAATCATTCATCCATCTTTTCAGAAAGCGGCGCTCCGTGTTGTGACGCGTGCGGAGCACTGCACCAGGCGCCAGGCATCCAACGGCGACACTGACAGAGGATGGCCAGGAAACCCACCTGCATTGGTGACTGGACACAGGGTGGACCCGCACTTCCCCGCCTTTGCATCTAGCCTGATTGGTCCTCAGCGCCCTTTAGCCCACCTCCCACCAACACATCACACGCGCTGTTTTAACCGCCAGGAGCCCTTCATTCCCTTTATTCCCAGTTTGCCCTGTGCTCGCAGTGCTGTGCTGGCCTGCCCACCTCTCTCCCGGTGGACCCAGGAGAGCAGGTGCCAGGCAAGACCAGAGGGGCCATCACCATGTCACGCACCCCAACTAGGCAGCCAAGAAGGTGGTCCCAGCCCAGCCCGTGGGGCGGCCTTTCCTGGGGAAAGCCCGGCCCTAGGAAGGGGAAGGCGAGTGAAGGCTGTCCTCCTCTGCCTTCCCTCCGAGGCCCGTCCTCAGATTACAGTTTTGCTGTATTTCCCCCACTTTGCTGTTTCCATTTCTCTCACAATTTCACAAGCTCCGCTGTGTCCTTTTTCACAAAGGGAGCCATTAATATTTTAGCCACTGCAGCCCCAGTTCAGCACAGCTGCCAGGAAATGGCTTCAGCCGGGTGTGCGGAGCAAGCACAGCCGGAAGGGGGACAGCGGTGCAAGTGGCTGACTTGGCAGCCCTGATGTGGACAAGAGGTTGGGGGAGAGATGCACCAGGAGGTGCCATTCAGGAGACCACTGGGAGACCAGAAAGCAACGCAGCAGGTGCCTGTGTTAAGTTGAAGAAATGATGAGGTTCTTCCTAAGAGCAAAGCTATTCTCTGCCTATAGACTAAGGTCAAAGACAGTGCTGACATTGTCAACTTGGTGTGAACCTGCGTAAATTGTACCTTCTATCACATGTCAATGAGCACCGAAGGAGGGCTGAGTCCTGGGGCGTCTGTCCCTCTGTGTGTTGTCCCTCTAGTCCTCCCACAAACTTGCCCCACAGCCTCGGAGAAGCCCCCTCCTCGTTCTACAAGGACATTTGTCTAGGTCATCACTGGTTTCTCGCAAGTCTAGAATCCTGTGAACTCTATCATCGGCCCCAAGTTATTTACAAAGGGCTCTGCTAAGGTATTTTCTCCCAGAGAAGCAGCCTGGGGTGAGATCCGACTCTGACAGTGGGGGACTATGATATCCCACTGATCCCCCAGTCACCTGTCTGGGAGGGACAGGAGTCTACCTCCCAAGAGCTCCCGAGGTGGTGGCCACATCCAGTGGGAAGAGGAGACGTGACTCCCGCCTGACAGGGAGACACGACAAGGTCGACCCTGGAGACACAGGTCCTGCGGAGGCCGCATCTCTGCTTGGCGCTGAAGGACAGTGGGACTCCCTGCACCCCAATACCAGGCCCAGACGTCCTCTCTCCAACCTGGCTCTTCAACCACACACCCAGAATTCGTGACCAATGGCTTTGACCCAGACACAAAAGTCAATGTTGGTTCCCTTAGAAGAATGTATTCTCACAAAACCATTAGTGAATTTGCCAACTCAAAAAAAAAAAAACAAAAAACCCTTAAATCCAGGCATTTCCTACCTGCACGGTTCTTTCCGGCTCGCCATACCATCTCTGTCTCTCCCTGCCATCTCTGTCTCTCCCTGCCCTGTCTCTCGCTGATCCCGCCTCACCCTCCCAGATTCCTGGCCCCTGTCCAGGGCAGCCCCGTACACCCCGGTGGGGCCCAGTCTTCAGTGTAAATGCATGAGACTCTGCAGCAGTGAAAAACGCTGAACAGAAATACCCCGAAATGCTCATTGGGATAGCCTCCGGGTTCCAGCACCCCCCCTTCATGACGTGTTCTTCTTCATCCTCTTCTCCCTTTGCCTCCCGCCTTTTAAAAACAATCACCTTTGGTTGTGTTTGTAATCTACACAGAAAAGTAATTTTAATCTCAAGAACAAAGTCTCTGGCAGCTGAGCGAGCAGTTCTGCCCTGGGGCCGTGTTTCAGCAGGAAGGTGAGCATGTGGTGGCTTCGTGGAGAGGAAGAGATGCTGTGACCAGAGCCTTTGATGTCACTGGCTGCCCAGGCGCATTGGGATTTTACAGGCGGCATTGCCTGCCCTCTCCCCGTCTCTCCCAGTCACTCAGTCACAGGGCCGTTGAGACACGAACGTTTCCAACTTCCTCGTCCACTCACCCAGGTCCTACTTGTCCTTCAGGCTGAGCCCGCAGCCAGCTTCCTCGGGAATCTCTCTGTGTCTCTCCACCTGGGCTGGGTCCTTCCCACGCCCCTCAGGACCTCATACCTGTGCGCTCCCTCTCCCGAGGGCAGGGGCCCTGTCTCTCTCATTCTGGTAGATTCCTAGTGCCCAGCAAGGTGTCAGTGGGCACCCAAGACATATGTTTAAAAACTAATCTGGATTTCTCACTGGTTTTCAGTTTATATTGGGAAGACCTATCAAAACTCTAAGCAATGAATAATTGAAAAAACGTGTAACAGCATGTTGCAAAGTATAAAGTGGTACCTAGAGGCAAGTTATCACCATGGGGCTGTGGTTCTGATGAGGGTTAATGCCATCTGCTCTTATTCTTCAGCATCATTAGCCAGGTAATCACTCACTTCGTCCTATTAGGAGCTACGCACTAATGATGGGTGACCTGGAAAACACACCCATCGAGTCACAATTGCCACTTACATGTTCAGAAAGTGTATGTCACCATACTAGGTATTTGAATGCCCATTTTGGTGTTTCTGTGGCCTCTGAGCTGTAATGAAACCGACATCCGACCAGCCAGCCCAGGACTGGGCACTTGGTGGGCATGGGACGGAGCCCTTTGGCTAAGCCCTGAAGAGACCAGGGGACCGAGGGGCTCAGGTTGGTAAAATAAGTGTGGCCCTGTATGCACGTGGACACTGTTTTGAAGTCTTTCAACAGCACATACACCCCGGGGCACAGGGGTAGAGGGACAGGGATTTTTGCTTGCTGTCTTATCCCCTGCACAACAAATATTCCATGAATAAATCAAAGTGGAGCGCCAAGTGAAATCCTAGCAGACTGTGACCTCACGAATCTAGAATTCATGACCGTTGTTTTCCCTTGTTGCTCCCACTAAGCGTTCACTTGTGGGACCAGCTGGTGACATGCTGAGCGAAGCCATGAGGCCGGCTGTGCAGAGCGAGGCGGCTGCCAGGCGGACATCCACGGGCCACAGCAGAGTCCGCTCTCCCCCCACCCCCGCCCCATGCGGTGGACTCGGCAGGCTGGCTCTGGGCCTCTTCTGTTGGCAGGCTCAAAAGTGAGCTCATTAGCCATTACTCCTCCGAAAAATGTTCTTGGAAATCACACACGCTCTGAGTCACCCTTGCCTGTCCCTTGCGGGGACAGTACAATGTCAATGTCATGCAGATTGGTTCCACCCACAGGCTTCCAGGAGGAAGGAACTAAAATCTGTCGGCATAAAAGAGCACAGCTTGAGTGGGAGGACTGCCCTCCACGGAAATGCAGCGTGAAGACAGGCTCCTGCTTCTCCGCAGGTCTCTGCAGAGGGGAAGGGAAAACGGAAGGGGGGTGGCAACTGGGTTGTGGGGCAGGAGGTAGGAGGGGGGGCTCAGCCCTTCCCAAATGCACCCCAGCTTGTTCTAAACCCAAATCTCACACGTCTGTGCTTCTGCGCACCTACTGTCATTTCAACGAGGTGTCATTAACCCCCTAGTCCGCTCCTGGCACAAACGGAAAGAGGCCAAGAAGCATAAAACACAATTTTTTCCTCGGGGAGGTTTTTGTCCCAGATACAGAGATAAGAACTGAAGTCTGGAACATTTACTACCTCAAGCAAGGCTGCTACGACCCAGGACAGTGAGTGATGCGCAGGGGACCTACTGCGAGGTAGGAGGGTCGCGGTGGGCCGACGAAGGGGAAGTGGAAGACGTTAGGACACACAAGAGGAATTCAAGCCGGGGTGGAGACTGCCCCAGCGCATCCCAAAGGAGCGGAGGAAAACCCTGGGTCATGAGTCCAAGTTACATCCTGCCCTGGGAGGCTGGAGGTAAATGCCTTGCTCAAGCACAGCCCACAGGTGAACTGAGCAGCAGAGTCAGATCCAGAGGTCCGGACTTGGGTTCTTAGCCTGGGATGGCCTCTCCCAGGTCGAGGTCCAGTGGTGTGGTGAGCTGAGAAGGGGGGAGACTCGGGCCCTTGCACTCGGCGCTGTGCCGCGCTTTCCTGTGAAATCCTCGCAGCTTCTCCGCACGCTGTTCCCTGCCGGGTGCAGACAGATCAGAGGTTTCTGAGACGCAAGGAGCCTTGCCTCCCAGGTCACACGGCTGGTGGAAGTGGACCCTGAACCCCAGTCTGACTGTTCTCAAAGCCTATTTTCTCTCTGCATCGTCCACCTAGAGTCGAGGTCTCCACCGAGAGCCAGGAGGAAGCCGGTTTTCCCAGTCCAGTGGGCCACTGCTGTACAAGACAAAGAAGTGACTCTCGAGTGTGCTCTGCGAGGGGCTGGTGGCCCCTGGCAGGAGAGACCGCGCTGTAAGGTGGGCCAGAGGACGCTGTTGGAGGTCAGAAAGCCAGGCGAGTGGTCCGAGAGTCATAATGTTGCTACCCAACTTACTCATGTCCCCTTAGACCTTATCCACCCCCTCAACTCAGAACACATTCAACGCCCCCTGCAGCTGCAATAATTTCCACGTCTGCCTTCTCAAGTGATTCCGCATAACCAACCCGCAGTTCCATCCACTCCATCTAGCCCAAGGAAGCAGAGCCACCTGACAATGGAGGCAGTCATCGCCTCCACTTGGGGCCCAGTCTCCGCCCCCTCGGAGGCACAGCCTGGTTCCTCTGTGCCACAGGGGCCCGGGGGTCTTCTGCCTGGAAAATCAGCTCGCTCCACAAGCCCGTCCCTGGCGGATCAAACCCCACGACGCCCGGTCTGTTGTGCAGCTGACGTCAAAGCTCTAGCCCCCTCGCCTCCCAAGGCTCTTTTCCAACGCAAACCAAACTGACTGCTAGAAATTGGTAGTTGCAACCAATTCAACAGACACATAAATTCTTTTTTTATTAGCTTTAACTCCCGAATCTAAGGAAGTGGAACCACGCGTTCCAGCTCGCTCAGGTGTGGCAAAGTTCTCGCTGGCTAAAAGAAAAGCAAATCTACTGTAGCGGCACCTTGAGGTTCTTCTACATGAAGTCAAGGTCTGGGGCCGTTACGGGGCTGCTTCTGACGTCACTCACAGCTTTGGCCCACCGTGAATTCAGAGCAGGTCGCTGTCTCCTGCGGTGGCCAGGTCTTTGATTTACCTGCGCCTCTAGATACACGCACCAGAGTATGACGATGACGTGTGGTGCACACTGTGTGCACGAGTACGGCATGTGCGTGGAAATATGTGTATATACATCTTATTTTTAAGTTATCTTTAACACAAAGCACACTTGGTTCTGCTTATTTTTTAAACTTCACTAAAAGAGGGTGTCATAACAGTACCTACCTCACCAGATACAGCGAGGATTCCATGTAAAGCACCCGGAACAGCATCAGGTACGCAGGAAGTACTCACCGAACGTGAGCTGCCACCATTCCCGCCCATCCCAGGTCAAGCTCCCAGGGAAGCAGGCCCTGCGGTCTGCAGGCCCCAGAGGCTTATGGGGCAGGGGGGCAAGGGGTGTCCTGGGCATGAACCCAGGGAGGGCTGTAGGAAGCCAGATGGCCAGAGCACGGGGATGCGGGGACAGCAGAGGTCCCAGCCAACCTCCCGGGAGTGCTGCCTGGATGGCCTTTCGGAGCTGCAGGTCAAGGCTGTGCTCTCCACACTCGCTAAACGCTGAGCAGCGAAGCTAGACTTCGGGTTGCGGAGGGCGGCCCCAGGCGATGCTGAGACGTACTCTGATCACAGGTGCCAGGCGAAGCTGGCATTCACCGTGTGACACCAACCCCCAGCCTGAAGGGAGCACTAGGCAAAGAGGAAGGCGTCCTTACAAAGGGGACGGCAAGGACACTTGAGGCCCCTTTAGGACTGTGGGGCTCCTTCGGCAAACCCGCTCAGGGATGGCCACACACTGCCGTGGCTGTGCCGGCCACGTCTCCCACGGCAACGTGGTTCCTCTCCACAGTTTCCCCCCAGATTTTTTTCTCAGTCCCCATCTTCTCTTAAATAGAAAAGAAAAATCAGTCCCTTGGCATTCCAACAAAATACGCCACACGCGGAATGAGCTGAGAAGAGTCCTCCACGCAATAACCTAGAAGACCGTCTTACCTACCTCGTGACATTGTAGCTTCTTCTTGGCCCACCGCCCCAACCCCTGGCCGCTTGTGATAACCCTGGCACTTGGGCTTCCTCTCCTCCTTCCTACGTGGTAGCACACTCAGCCAGCCGGGCATTTTTTTTGCTGCATCACAGAGGACACAGCCAAAGAAAATGCAATCAATACTGTCGTTTCCCCAGTAAAACACCTTTAAAGAGGATTGAGGTAGCTGCTGACTTGTGGTCTGCCAGTACTACAACAGCCAGAACCACACTGCAAGAGTCCTACTGAATTATTTTCTATTTCCCGCTTGTTGCCCACGGGGCCCCCGAGATCCGTGTACGTCCCTTCGACCAGGGCAGGATCTGCCTGGACAAGCCCCCCTTTACAAGGACAGACCATTCAAACCACCTTAAAATAAAACCCACCACAGTTTCAAACTATAGTTACCTGCTCAGGCTCCTCCCACTCGGCTCTGTCTCTGCTCCAGAGAACCTGTCTGCGCGACAACTGGCAGCGACCACCACGTGCCCCAGGAACAAAGTGCCGGTCCTGAGCCTTGCCAAGGTCCACCCTTTACGATTTCACAGTATGAGAACTAAACACCCTCCGCTGAAGTCTCGTGTGCCTGCCCTCCAAGCCTGCCCGGTGGCCCCGCTCAGACGGTGGAGAGGAGCCCACTGCCCCGGTGACCAGTCACCGTTCCACACGCCCCACATCTACAGAGAAACGACGGGTCCTTGGACTTTCTCTCTTGGTAACAAGGGGACGCAAGCACCCCTGACCTGTGTCCCCAAAGCGTGATCCATGATGATCCCTGGTCAGCAGGCACCACGAGGGCTGCTGCCACCCCAGGGCCCGGAACACCACCTGGCTCAAAGCACCCACAGATGCGTCACGTGAGCAAACAAGGGAACGACCGTTACAGGCGTGCACACACGCCTGCCAGTGTTTCTTTGGTGAAGTTTGGGAAAAACCGGGTTAACACTTCCTTGCTGTAGGACCATTCAGAGCCTTGAACGTGGATTATGGTACAACAGCGGGCCTTTTGTAAACATGCCTGGACGTGGGACCGTTCCCCCGCCTCCCCAGCTCCCCAACGGGAGGTACTGTCCCCAGATCATTGCTGGTAGCACGGGGCAGGTGCCAACCCTCGTCCATCCCCAGGTCCCCAGGCCTCTCCCTGCACCCAGTGCTCGCCCAGGCCTGCCAGCTGCTGGGATGCCCTGTTCTTCGGAAGCGAATGAAGCACAGCAGCTACACAACAGCTGGAGCAGGTGCACTGGAACAAAGCATGACGGCCCTGTGAGAACAAGAGTGTTTCAGACAACTACCCAGTTCACAGGACCGGACCGCCTTGGCTCCCTCCAAGAACCTCTATGAACTGCGGCCTCAGACAACGGCACACACACACCGTTACAAAAAGGCACGGTGTTTACAGAAGCAGGAGTTCAGGGTGGGGATACTGGAGATCTTGCTACACTGTAACACTGTAACCCTGCAGTGAGAACGAAACTACACCACAGTGAACCCTTGAACTACACAGGTTTAGACCGCATGGGTCCAATTATACTTGGATGCTTCCCCAAAACACCTGTACTGTGTTTGATCTGCAGTTGGGAGTCCCGGATGCGGGGGGCCAACAGTACACATTGATCTATGCTGCCTTATATAGGGGCCTGAGCATCCTACCCCCCAAATTTGGTTCCCACAGAGGGTCCTGGAGCCAACCCCTCATGGATACCAAGGCACAACTGCAGTTTTGGGGAAGTTGAAAGTTATCCGTGGGTTTTCGGCTGCAGGTGGTCAGTGCCCCCAGCCCATCTGCTGCTCGAAGCTCAACTCTACGTATGACCTTGTATGGCGTGAGCGCACAGAGACTAGGCGTTAACGCAGGCAGATCCCCAGAGCGTAGGTGGAGATTACAAACCGCGTGAAAGGAACAAAAAGGTTCTAAAATCACGCAGACTTGCAGAAAGTCACGTATCACTGTTTATCGAGAGTAGATGCCGTTCCAGCCAAGTCAGGCCCAGGTGAAGATCAAAGGGACGTCACGCAACCACCACCTGCTCAGACATCAACGTGATGGGACAGTTCATTTGTCTTTGTTGAAAGTCAGAGATGGGGCCCTTGATTTATCTTAAACGCTGGTTAGAAAGCCCCAGATAAAAATGGCTGTCCATGACAGCTCTCTGTCTGAATATCTCCGTCCTCCAAAAGAGCTGCGGCTTTGACGCTTTCTCAGTCACGGCACGCTAGTCAGAGGGCCGTGGCGTCTGAGGCCCACATGGCGCCTCCTGCAAAGCTCACTGAGGTTGGCTCTGTGACCCTGCTGGTGTTTAATTCATTCAGCAAATCCTTACTTTGAGCATGAACTCCAGACCAGACAATATGCTAGCGGTCCCGGAGATGCACGGATGAATCCGGCGTGGGTTATTAACTCCCTCGAGGGCCTGATAAAACTAGAAGAACAGGAAAGGCTCGCACAGGCGGATGCTACTTCAGAGCAGAAATCGGCGCTGCAACCAACGTGCTCATAAAAAGTCACTGGAGTTCTGCGCAGTGGAGGTTTCATTGCTTTTCAAGTTTTTCTTTATGTTTCTGACTCGCTTTTCGGGAAGGGTGGGTTTTAGTAGACGGTGTGTCGACAAGGATAGATACGTAACAGACACTCAACCAACGGTGACTGAATGAGTGAATGAAACGGAAACGTCTGCCATGTTTATTTTTCCAAGCAAGGCATAAAATCCTCCTTCGTTTGTATTTTTCACAGGAAATACGTGAGCGTTTCATTTCACCACAAAGCAACACATCTCGAGGGCGGGTGACTGCAAGGTCAGGTGACTTGTCAGCTCAACAACTGCACTAATGATGCCAGTTCTCTCCTCTGTGCGGCCATTTCGGGTGGTTTATTCGTCGGCAGGGTATTCTTCTCGTGGTTACCAGATTCGACGGTGACATCATCCAGACATTAAAACACCCAGAGGAAGAAGGAAGCATTTCCTCGCTCTGTCTTTTCAAAAACACGCTGACGTTTTCCAGCAGCCCCCAGCCAACTTTTGCTCCTGCTTCAGAGGCTGGATCTGCCCTGTGGGGGAAATCTGTCCCAACGAAAGACTCCTGAGTGGACAGAACCACAGTGATTGGCTTAGCACATCAGCATCACCTTCCGTGCCCCCCGTCCCGGGGCTGGCCCCGGGACAGCCTCCCCCGGACACGTGGCTCTCCAGGGGAGGCTGTGCGTCCTCACAGAATCAAGCCCATCGGGACGCGGGAGTGGGAGGAAGGACAGGATGCGAATTAGGCAACCATAGCAACGCTGCCCGGCAAAGGGACCTTCTACGCACTGAAAAATTATTTAGGCCGAGACTGGAATCTCAGGTAGCAAGGAGAAGTCTCCAGAGACTTGAACCCAAGTGATTTTTTTTGACATCCCCCTTAACTCCTCCCTCCAGATGTTGTGCCCTTCCGCCAGCTCCCAGTGCCCAGGACCCCCACCCCCGCCCAGGGGCCTCCGTCACTCCTCCGCTCCTGCTCCTGGACCCAGGCTTCGCCTCCCCCTAGGGCCACTGCTGCTCTCAAACGTCACCTGACGCCCACCTGGTTTTCTGGGTCTTGTCCTCAGCAATCTAATGGCTTATTTGGTTTTACTTCCTTTTCCATTGTTTTCAAGAATCCTGGTCCTACTGTGTAACCAGAAACATGTGCGTTTTTGGCACATTCTTGTGGGATACAAATGGCCATCAGTTCAAGAACAAACCTCCTCTCAAAGGACAAGGACGGTGAGTGTGACCTTGGGGCGGGCTGAAGACAGCCACAGCCTGAAGGCCCTCTGGCACGCCCACTTCCTCTCTGCCATCACTGCCTTCCTCTCTCCTGGCTCTGTGGAGTCTGCTCCTCTGGTATCAGTTGTAGGCCAGGTTTCCATGACACCCATGACAGCTGGAAAGCTGTGGGGCAGGGGTGAAGAAGGAGGGGTTGTGGGAAGCAGAAGGTCCCACTGCCTTAACGGCTGCCCATGACCAGGCTGAGCGGCTGGGCTCCCCCTGCAGGACGCCACATGACACAGCAGCACACCCATGGCCAGTACCATTGGATTCCTGACCTAGCCTGTTGGCTCCACCCTGCCCTGCAGGGTCCTGGAAAAACTCACAGTCGTGGGCACTGTCCCCAGGCTTCCTTCTCCAGAAACGCCTCCCTGGCCTTTCTTAACCTTTGCCAATAGACAGAACTAACTGGGAATAAAATGTGTTCACAATGAAAGACACGAACGGTACCCACTCGCAAGTGCTGAGGCCGATGAAAACCCCCCAGCATCTCCTTCCAGCTCAGAGACGCCATTGTCCTTCCTGCCGGATTTCCAGCTGTTCAGTGGGCTCCTGGCTGCCCTGTAAAAACTTCAGCGCCTCTGTCCTTGGACGGAAAAACAGCCACCGAGGCCGGGATACGGGGGAGATGGCGCGTATGTCACCCAGGAAATCACCAGGCAGCCCAGGACTGGGGACTCCCGGTTGTCCATTCTCAGAAAAATTTCACACACAGCCTCTGACACGTGGGTGTCCCAGGGAGAAAGAGAGAGAGGAGAGAAGGCTCTCTGGTTTGGGTTGTCTTCCACTGAACTTAGAGGAAATGCAAGCAACACAGAGCTGCATTTCAGAGTCCGGAAACCTCGTCCACCCGCCAGCTGCTAGTCCCGGGGCAGCTGGCAGAATCACACCACAGCGCCACCTGGCTGCAGGACCAGAGCCGGGCGTCCCATTTCCAGCCTGGTGGAGGGGGGTAGGGTCAGCCACGGACCCTGACGAAACTCCACTGATGGCCCTTTTATTTATGATGACGAAAGCAGGCAACGTCGCCAAAGCAGGTTGATGTTTAAGAATTCTGTTGTCTACATTCCGAACCACGTTCCCACTAACCCTGCCTAGACTTGGAGCTTCCTCGACGACCACAGGTTAACTGTTGCCGCGGGCTGGCTTTACCATCCGAACTCCGCACTCGGCCTCGGCTACCTCCTGTCTTCTCAGGAAAGCCGCCCGCAGGCCGTGCTACAGGCGGGACATCTACGGCCAACAGACCAGTGGTTCTGCACGTGCCCAGGACACAGGCGCAGGCCTGAGGAGGACAGGAGGTAGAGCTGTATTTCCAGTGGCTCACGTGGCATAGCAGAGCGGCTCACGTAACACGTGTGAGGAGACGGCGCGTGAGGGGTCCCATAAAATACAGCAATGAAGGGGGGTCGTGCCCACAGTGGCCTGGAGATCCTGCCTGTCGGCACAGTCCAGAGGGGCAGCCTATGAACCGAATATCACGATGCTTCCAGATAATACATTCTTTACTAAAATTCACTAAAGCAAGCAGTGGTGGGGAGTTTTTCCTGCTTCCTGTCACTAGTGCGGGGTACTGGGGAGGGGGACACTCAATGTCAAAGAAGAACCCCAGAACTGGATTCCTTCCCTCTAATAAAGCCTTTGGCTTTACAGGCTGGGTAAAAATATTTAAACAGGTTTGGGGAAGTTAAGCAACCTGACAGCCTTTCCCTGTTATTGCACGAAGTAGTAGAGATGATGTCTGTAAGATATCTGAAACTGGTGTTTTGGATAAATAACCTTCATTGTTCCGTGTAAATACTCTGAAAACATCAAAGAGACCAGAACCGTGTGCCAGCCTCTTGGCGGGTGCCACGGACGGTACATGCTTGGGTCCCTGGTAATCAGGTTATGATGTGAGTCAGTGATTTATGAGGAGCAAAAGGTTCCCTCTCATGTTACCTCTCCTCTGCGTCACCTGCTTCCGAAAATAGGGACCGTGCGTTTGAGCAGAAACAGATGTCCGAACGGCTGTTGCACTCGCTGCGGAGGGGCAGGGTTGGGAGCTCTCGGGCAGTCCCCGAGCCACAGCAGCAGAGGCAGGAAGGGGGGCTGGGTGGAGGTGGGGCTCGTGTGTGGGCACCCTGCTGGTGCCCAGGGACAGGTGGACAGGGAGAGAAGCGCAGCCCCCCTCGCCAAGACGCCCAGTCCCCACGCGGGTTTGCGCCTATTGGCTGAGCAGACAGAAACCAATCTACTCTCTCAGAGGCCTCACCACCTCACCTGTGAAACAGGAACTACACTGCCACCACCTCCCAGGCACTGCTGCGCACACAAAGGAGCTGCTGTGTCCGGAAGTTCTCCGCAAGTCACAAAGTTACAGGCAAATGCTGTTGCCCCTCTCAGCGATCAGTCCAAACCCGGGTGGGGGCTCAGGCCACCAGCAGCCTCTCTGCCTCTGACGCATCAGCACGTCCATCCTCCACTCCCTGCACATGTCCGGCACTGCCCACTTCCTTCCGTCTCTGCTGGTACCACGTCCACGCGGAGCACCCACACCTCCCATCCCAGCTACAAGAGCTGCCGGTCCTACGGCCCCTTCACACGGCGACCTCTCCAAAACACCTTCGACACACAGCAGTCGAACGACCCTCCTAACAGGTACATCAGGAGGCAGTCGCGCATTGTGTACCTCTCTGTGGACACATGCAATGACGTTATGAAACATTCATGCCCAACCAATCGAGCCTCAGAGTGAGCGGCGCTGCCCGTTTCTCCGCTGGTCCCCAGTCCCTCCCTCCCCCTGGCCTCCTGGGCTCCAGCCTCCTCGGCCTGACCCACGGTCACTGCGACGGTTTTCTACCTTTTCTTCTGGGCTGGGCTCTTCTTACGTTTCAGTCTATGATGATGTATATGAAGTTTACGTCTGTATCTGGTAGGAGGTAAGGTTTGAGGATTTTTTTGCACAGGGATATGAACTGTTTTTCACACCATTTGTTACAAAGATTACCCTTTCCCCCACTGAATTGCTTTGCCACTTTTATCAAAAATCGACTGACCATATGTACGCGGGCCTGCTCCTGGGCTCTGTCCCGTTCTCACCGATGTGTCTTTTTCGCGTACACTGTGGGCTGAAGCCACGCTGTCCTGATTTCTGCAGCTTCGTGGTGAGTTTTGAAAGCCAGTAACGCGAAGTCCTTCGACTTGATTCTTTTTCAAACACGGCTTCGGTGGTAGGTCCTTTGTATTTCCACTGAAATTAATGTGACAATTTCTACAAAGAAAATCTTACTCTCGTGTCATTTTCTATCCCGCTGACTTATGTCAATTCTCAGCGGAGCACTGAACAATTTTGATGGCTTCCCATCTATCTCTTCCCACTAGAATACAATAGCTTTAGCAGGAAAGGGAAATTACCTTTTTTTTTTTTCTCTGCTGTATCTCCAGCTCCTTGAATAAGGCCTTTCACCTAATAAGTTTTCAACAAATATTTGTTGAATAAGTGAATTCATTAGTCTAAGGGGGGGTTTTCCTCATGAAAACCTCTATAGTGATGGAATTCGGGGGCTAACGACCTTCTCAGGGTGTTTTCTTGAATTAGAGGACTTTTCAAAGATGCTACCAGCTCCTCGGCACCTAGATTGAGAAGAGCCAGATGTAACGGAAGCAGCCTTGGCCTAAAACTTAGCGGATCCAAGTGTCTCATCCTGCCCTGCCACTAACCGGGAGCATGAGCTGGAGAAAGTCACTTAACCCCTCCAGACCGCTGCTTTTTAACCTGACATTGAGCATTAACAATTATATCTAGCACTCACGCACGTTATAAGAATTCAATGAGGCAATAATGTCAAGCATTGGGTACATAGCCTGTCACATAAAAAGTGATTGGGAATTTAAATGATTAACACTTTAAGAAAATTCTTTGGGTTTGCTTCAGCACAGATTGAAAGCTGGGAACAAACGAAGAGGAAAAAAATAAAAATGAACAACAGAAACCTTTCTGGAGGTGGGAAGTAGGAACTGAGTAGCACCTGGGGACCTGGCTGCCCAGGGTGTGACTTCGAACCACTTGCTGGTCTGAAATGAACCGCCTTCACTGCCCCGCTGGGCCACAGCTCCATCCCTCACCCACAAGCCTCCCCTCCCACAAGGAGGAGTCAGCACTTCACCCACAAATGGTTTTCACCCGCAAATGTCTTCTCCATGTCACCCTACTCTTCCCACCGTGACCCCAGCTCCTGGCTCCCCGAGGGTCAGAGGGACAGGTCACACCAACCATTCACTCAGGCAGCTGTGAGCCATGGGTCTGGAAAAGCAGGCTATTGAAGTCGGTGGTCCTCCTCATTCGTGTTGCTCTTTGCTAAACAGGAGGGGTGGGGTGCGCTGAGTGAGGAGGGTACAGCCTGTGAGTGTGTGTGTGTGGGGGGGAAGCCCTCGGACTGGCAGTGGCTGTGAATGGAAAGGACACCTGGACCGCTCTTTCCTGATGGCCACACCGGGGACTCACCGTCCTACGTCCACTCAGAATAGGGCTGCGGCCCGAAGCAGGCACCGGAGGTTGGCGGCAGCCCCGGCCCACAGTCAGGGCGGGGCAGACAGGGTGACTGGAGGCCACAAGAGTCCACTCTGTGGCTGAAGCACTTAACCTCCATCGGGCACACACACAGCACAGGGCGGCTGGCCAGCCGCGAGGCATTTAGGTGACGTGGGGACAGGCTGCCTGTCTCTCCCAGGGTTCAATGACCTGCACTAACCTTCCCTATCTGAAGGGCCCGAAGAGCAGCCGGGACCAGGGCTGTGGAGACGAGAGAGGGGGCAGAGGCCTACTCCAGGGAACTTCAGAACTCTCCAAAGCACTGACAGCCTGCGCAGGGCTGCTGAGCGGACGAACCCGAACCCCGGAGAACAGGCTATGCGTGGGAAGAGGTGGCCCCTGGTCCTTGGCACCTGAGTAGCTGCCACGAGGGGTCAGCATGCCAGGAAGAGCATGCACAGGATCATCATCACTGTTGAGGAGCCCCCAGCTGAGACAGGTAAACAGAGTGTGGCGGTACCGGTACCGTGGGACCGTGTGGTGCCGAATGGTGATGAAAGGCACAGCGGTGGTAAGGGTGAGCCCAACCCCGGAGGGAAGACCCTGCGCAATGCCATTAAAGGGGAGATGGGAGAGGAGGACGCCGCCAGAGGAGCTGGGAAGGAGTTGTGAGCAAGGGCAGAAGACAGGCTGGTGCCAGGGGGCCCGAATAAGAACACTCGTCTGTTCCGTCACCCGCCTCTTCTCTCTGGACTGTATTTTGCCAGCCCAGACCTGCCCCTGAACTTGGAGACCCACCTGCCCATCCCACATCTCCCCGTGGGTATCCGACAGGCATCTCGTCACAACCGCCAGCCGGGATGAGGACGAGCGTCTGGACAAGTACGGGGGAATGGATTTTCACGCCCTCATTCGGAAGCACCAGGACAAAGCCGGGGGTCAGGAAGGCTTCTGGGAGAGGTGCCCCACGAGAGGTGCCTTAGGGCAGCTGCAAAAGACGAAAAGGGACAAGAGGCACCCATTTTGCAAAGAAGAGTGCATCCTTGAACAGGTCTGTCCATTAACCAAAGTTCGACCAGCCAATGACAAAAATAATGGGGGCGGGGGGGCGAGACCCTAAGTGGACAGACATTTGCTGAGTACCCCTGAGCGCTCATCACCAGCCTAAAGGGAAAATCTCCCCTTAAATCAGAGAGATTCACACACAATTGACAGAAGATGTCATTGAGCAGGAAGAGGTCGGCTGTCGGGACCTGTGGTTGGGGACCCTAGGAACCACCGATTCCTCTTCTAGCCACTTACTTGTAAGGATAAAATCTAAAGAAGCCTTCAGATTCCCCGCCTCCCCTGCGTTGTCTCAGGATAACCCGAAAACGGAGAAAAACATCCCTGAGCCAGATGGTTCCTCCCACGGTGGGCTGGAGCCTCAATTTCTTAATTGAGAAAATTGAGGTACAGCAGGTGCCGGTGACATTTCAAGCAGAAGGCGCCCTGCTCTCTGCAAATGCCCTTAATAGGTAGGAAATCCAAAGGGAAGCGGATCTCGACAGAACGTCCTCTCGGCAGATGCCCAGCTCACCGTCTCCAACGTGAGGGGCTCCAGTGTTCACCTTTTAAAGCGGTTTAATTGCTTCTCAGCGGCTCATGTGAAAAATTTTATGTGATGCCAAATGATGGAAGAGTGTCATAGATAAAATTGTATTTCAGACCAACAGTTTCCTGATTTAGTCTGTTTTCTTCTGGAAGAAAAGGTCTACACACTCTACCCAGCTCTACCCCTGCCCCAGGCTCTGTGAAGTCAGAGCCCCCTGACGTGGCCTGAGAAACTGAGCTGAAACAGACTGATTTCCTCTGGAACGCCTGAGAACGTGGGGCTGGAGTATTCCATCTCTCTTTCCTGGGGGTCATTCGGGATGCAACGGCCCCTGGTTTGTGTCAGAAAGCTGGTTTTCCCAATGCGTTTAAGTAGGTCTTGGCCATTGACAATGGACTGACATTTCCACCAAAGGTCAGATTTGCCACCTGCCGCCAACTGCACCACCTCCTCGGAGGTCAGAGGCATCCAAGGACACGTTCCCATCCATCACTGTCTCTGTTCAGGACAACCAAGAACAACGTAGCTGAAGCTCTTCCCAGGATGCGACCACACGCAGCCTCCCCCCACGTTGGGTGCTCCAGCCAACACGGCCTGGCATGCACCACGATGAATGCGGAGTCATGAGGGTGCTTGTTAGACCAGACTTCTTGCTAAAAACACTGGCGAATAAGTTGGGAGGAGTGGGGTGTTTAACCAGGTCCCAGTTAGTGAGTACAGGTAGGTCAGAGCATCCCGAACCCTCCCAGCCATCCCCAGGAAGCTGAACGTCACTGGGATTGAGTAACTTGCAAGAGCCACAGAGCCAGTAAGTGACAAACCCAGGATTTCATGCTCCTTTCCTTCCATTCCACAACATTGTTACAGATTTAGTCCCTGTCTTCCTGGACGTTAACACCATGAGCCCCAATGAGACAGAGAAGAGACCAGCCACAGCTCACGAGTCCGAGAAGTCCCCTTCTGGCCCACCTTCCCCTTCACAGGCACGTCCCCACACCCAATCTGAGACTCTCAGTACCTGGAGATCTAACACTTGTCCTGAGTTTTCACTGTGCATTTTTTAAAACACCCTACTTTATCCCGGACCTAGACGTGGGATCCATTTTTTGCCCACCTTGATGGGGCTCTTACCTGTTCTTATTAATTCTACACCCATTTGTTAGGTGTCTGCTATATCCTAGCAATTCCTGCTAAGTAGTAAGGAGACTCAGAGATGTATTAAATAACCTAAATCTACCTCAAGAGAAAGGAAAGGGAAGGGAAGGGAAGGGAAGGGAAGGGAAGGGAAGGGAAGGGAAGGGAAGGGAAGGGAAGGGAAGGGAAGGGAAGGGAAGGGAAGGGAAGGGAAAGGAAAGGAAAGGAAAGGAAAGGAAAGGAAAGGAAAGGAAAGGAAAGGAAAGGAAAGGAAAGGAAAGGAAAGGAAAGGAAAGGAAAGGAAAGGAAAGGAAAGGAAAAAGACTTCCCAGATGAGCTGGGGAAATGGAAAGAATATGCAACAGAAACACCGACCAAGTCCAGGTGAGCCGAGAACCTGAGAGGATTCTCGCAGAGCTGCCAGCAAGCTGGTCCTGAAAAGGTAAAGATTTCTGTACATGGAGAAGAGGAGGGAGAATTTTCCCACTCGGGGGATGCACCAGAATTCCGAATAACCCCAGCCATCCTCATTGGACCCATACTGCATACCCAACACCACTCACGTTACATTGTATACATCGATTTACTCAGTGTATATAATCTCAATGGTGGGAATTGGTTTCGCTATTTCACAGACCAGAAAAGTAAGGTGCTTGGAAGTTACGCAGCTTGGCTACATGCCCAGCCTGGCCCCGGGGTCTCGGCCTCAGGAGCCCGTGTCTTCCCGCCAACTGGTATCACCTTCCTGTCACATGGGTGACGTGTTTTGTAGACATGGACGTCATTCTGTGTAAGAGCCACACCGACCAATCTATTAACTCTCGTCATTTATATAAATAGAAGTTTTTTCCTGGTCTAGAAAAGCTAGGACATAATGATAAAATGACAATAATAGTGTATCGGTATTACTTTATTTCCTAATACATATTGAGCTCTCCCGTCTGCTGGGCACCATTCTCAGTATGTAGTAGAGATTAAGGGTGAATTTACGCACCACTGACTGTTGCTCTCCTGCTGGCAGAGCTGACGGCACTCACAGCCACCTGTCTAGGTGGTAGGCTGACCTCCTATCCTATTTGTTTGGGGGTGGGATTTTTTATGGGGTGGGGAGGAAACATTTTACCTAGAATCTATTTTATTTAAACTACATCCAAACTCTCATCCTTCCTCAGCATCCTCCTTCCCTGGCACCCCTCGAGCTTTCACAAAAGCCCTAAATCTGCCCGCCTCGGAGTCCCGTCTATTAACATCCCCAGGCAAGTGGATGCTGCTGCAGCTCTAACCAGGCTCCATGGAGGAAGGGTCCCAAGGGTCCCAAGCAGCCCCCCAGTGTAAAGGGCACTGGCAGGGAAAGCATGGAGCGGCTGCCAGGCTGGCCCAGAACACACTCAGATGCTTAAAATGCCAGTGCAGGCAGAGGCTGGCCTGCCAGGTGGGTGCCGACCAGCAGGAAGGACAGACATTCCAGAAAGCACCGTCTCCCCAGTTCCCAGGCCCCATCCAGGATTCAGTCCGAATGTGGAGCATGCAGCCGAGAGCTTCCAGAGCTTTGTGTGAGGCAGGAGAAACGGAGACTTGGAGAGAGCCGATGGGACACCGTTTCCTCCCAAACCTGCAGCCCAGCTGGAGAAGACACCCAGCCACGCTGGCTGGGGCCCCTTTCTGTGGTGACGACCAACCTCCCTGAGGGTGCCCACCCCTCCTGTCCCTCGTTCATTCAATCTTCCTCTCTCCAAAACAGCCCAGGGCCTGGACTGAGCGCCAGGGACAAGCCTTCCTCCCCAGGTACAAGGGCCCCTCCCACACTGGGCACGTATCCATCAGTCTGCAGTCACGGTGGGGCGGGAGGGGTGGTAAATGAAGACTGACCCCATCCTCACTTCCCTACACCCCTCCCATTACACCTCACCCAGGAACTCCAAGCTCAGCCCCTGAGGCAATGGTTGGACTTTTGACCAGCGGGTCAGCCTGGTGCCACCTCTGCCCCCTGCCCCCACCCCATATGTCCCCCCTCCCGCCCTTCCTTGCTGCTCAAACACAGTCTTACCCTGGAGCTTGTTGGAAATGCAGTCTCTGAGGCCCCAGGTGTATGGAATGGCCCCCTGCATGTCACCAAGATCCCAGGTGACATACTTGCCCTTCACAGTCTGGAGGGGAAGCTGCTGCAGAGTGTGGCAGAGGAAACGCTGGGTAAGGTGGGGGGAACCCCCAGGCACATTCCCATCAAGAAGCGACATCTAAACAAGGCCCTAAGATCCACACCGGGCTCCTGCAGTGTCTGTGGGGACAGAGGGTCCTTCTGCCCTGTCCCTCCCCTCCCCAGCCTCGAGCTCAGCAGCCAACCCGATCCCTGGCTCGCGCCTGGCACAGGGGCATCCTCCCACCACACGGGACAGGAGAAGCCCCTTGGGCCCAGTGAGCTCCGCTTTCTCAGAGTGGCTTCCCTGCTGAGGGTGTGCGGGTGGGTCTTTCAGGGGGACTTCCCTCTCTCTGACACCTGGACAGAGAGAAGGCAGACGCTCGATGAACTGCACTCCCAGCCCGACTGCGAGGCACTAAATACAGACAGTGCAAATGCTGGAAGGGCTGAACTTAGCAGCACGGGCGTGGGGGTGGGGACCTGGGGGCTCTCCCCAGGCGGATGGCAAGAGCCCTGAGCGCGTGCCCAGCCGCTGCTGCCGCCCGCAGTTAATTTATGATTCCTGTCAGGGAAGGCGGTGCACCGGGGATCTCATCCTGGGGTGATCTGCCCGGCAGAGGGCTTTGCTGACAGTCAGTTTTCTATTTTAACAAATGCAGCTGTGGGGGGGGGGTGTCTGTGCGCCTGCGTGCTACTGGTCCCCCATCGTTGCGGGGAGAGTGCGGCTCGGCGTGTGGTCCTCCTCGGGCAGAGTCCTGACCTCCTGGTGGTCTGCTTCTAATTCTGTCCCCTGCTGCCCCAGATCTGCTTTGCTTTGTGAGAGGACAAGGCTCTAATTACTCAGACTGAAGGTCACGACGCGAGCGGATCTCCAGAGCGGCCAGATCGCAGTGGCTGGCAGTGCCCTTCCCGGCTGGCAATGCCTGTGGCCTGGTGCTCCTTGGGGAAAGCCACTTAGATGCTCCTCAGATGGGGATGGGGCAGGGGAGGAGTAACAGCATCCCGGGCCCCGCCTCTGGGCCAGTGGGCTGAGGAGGGTGCATTAGCACAGCACTTGGCCGCTCCTGGCAGGAAGCCGGCAGTCAATATGGGGTGGCATCAATTCAGGACTCAGAGTGTGTCTCCAGGTCCTCCACCCGCCACACCGCCTTCCATCCGCCAGAGAAGCCACAAGGCACATCCACCCGCCACGCCCCTTCATCGCCACGAATCCACGGCCCTCCGCTAGAGTAAGACAGACACAGCTCGTCTGCACAGGACTGCTCTCTTTGGGCGATGACACCCGGAAACAGGGTCCGAACTCCCCCACCACCACTCTCCCTCACTAGACCAAACCAGGTGGCCCAGGCAAGGACACCATCTCCTCACGGCCCACAAATAAACCATACTTGACCGATGCTACTGTTTTCCTTCACTTCCCCTGGCTCCCCCAAGTCCGAAGGAGTCAAAGAAGCTCTGTGGTGGACGTCTCCCAGTGTCACCCAGGGTCACAAGCCAAAGACCACTCGGTCACCATTTCTCTCCTGCCCGCCTTCCTCCCAGTGGTGCCTCTGAGCAGCGGGCTGGTCTCCCTGCTAAGAAACAGGGACGAGGAAGAGTTTGGCCCACCGGTATTTAAATGTCCTCATGCTCAGCCCTTTGGGGAAAACACGTAAAGTGCCTGTAGGCTGGGGGACCCCCAGACCCAGCTCTGGGAAACGCAGCTGCCTTCCTGCTAGGAACCAAGGGCCAACGTGGCCTTGAGTTCCCGGGAGAACTCTCCAAGAAGCCGTACTCTAGCTGCTTCTCAGCATTTCTGCTGGCCCATGACTGCATGCAAGGGAGCTGGGGGAAAGCCTCCTACTTCATGGAGACTGAATACGGTAACACGGATGTGACCCCTGAACTCAGGCGCCATGAGGGAGTCAGAGGACAGAGCCATCGTGTCTTGCAGCCCAGTGGCTTAGCGTCCACCACACCACAAGGGCCTCTGTCCTCCGTTCTCCCCTTGCCACCCCACCCCGGGGACCTGCAGCATGATTTCTCTCCCACAGCAGCGGCACCTCTTGCGGAGGCATCCTCAGGCCACGGCAGGGGTGGCGTCACTGTCCTGGAATCGGCTCTCACCTCCGACCCGGAGGAGGCGGTCTTGGTCCCAGGAACCGCAGGGGCCAGGTAGGGTAACGTCACCAACGCAGGTCCACCTCATTTTATGCAGTCAGCTGACAAGTGTGAGCACTTCTCACACATAAATCTCTCCCCTTTCCTACTTAACAGGTATTTCATCTCCTGATTTATCTTTCACGATCAGGGACTTTCCTGGGGGCTGTTTCAGGGGAGGTCAGGGCACTGGCCAGCAGGGGCGCTCTGGCCTCTCTGCAGGAACAGGAGGTAAGTTCTAGAAAACCCATAGCACGGCAAGCGATTCTGTTTGCAGAAATGCAAATGAGTTTCCCCTGGCAGGGATTTGATTGATTTCCATCTTATAAAAGCAGGCACTCCAAATATTACACTTTACGGCACCAGAGATTACCAGCCAGGTCTGTGTGTATTAGCAAATTCATCTCGGCCTTCCTGGTTGTGTGTGTGCGCGTGTGTGCGCGCGCGTGCGTGCTTCAAATTCTCCCCTGAGCAGATTCCAGCGTCTTGCTCATCCCTAATTAATGCAGGGGCTAAACACGACGTCTGAACCTGATTCCCTCTGTCTCCGCCTGTGAGTCATGAGTCTCACCTTTCGGAAAATTGAACTTCAGCATAACGATTTATTTAATGTTCAGAGCTATTATGCTGTTACTAATCATTCTCTGTATCAACGTTTGTTTCCATTTTCTGACGAGGGGAGAGGCTGAAGAAGAACAGCTGCCCGCCTCGCCAGACCGGATGAGGCGGCACGGATGGAAGTCAGTACAGAGGGCTGTCCGAGGGTCCCTCGCTCGCCCCTGTGTTCACACCCACTTCGCAGGCACTTGGACATGTGTCATCTGAATCACACCGCACAGCGAATGTGATGGAACTATCACGGTGACTGTGTCACACACACAGTCCTCATTCTGTGCAGGCCGCCACGTTCGGCTCTATGCGCGTATTAACCCGTTTAGTCACCACAGCAGCGCTGTGAGCTCAGCACGATCGTTGTCCCCGCCTCCCAGGTGCAGAAACGGAGGCACAGGAAGGTGCGGCGCTCCCCTGAGATCACACAGGTAATCGTGGTGGGTTCTGTATCCAAACCCGGACTGTGTAACTTCAGGCCCTGTTCCTGTAACCATGTTGCATTGAAGCCCCATTTCACTGAGGAGAGAACTGACCGTGAGTGACGTCATCTGCCCAGTGACTAACACAGAGCATGCAAATGGCTGCACCGGCACCCATCCCTGGGCCTGCCTGGTGCTGAAGGCCAGCGTGCCCTCCCAGAGGGAGAAGAGGGTGGACCTAGTGAGGCTGGTTAGATGAGCCGGTGGCTGCTGCCCTGTTGAAAACCCAATCAGACCTGCAGAGATCAAGCAAGACAACCCGGCCCCAGCTGCTCCACAGCAGAAAGCCGCGGGAAGGAAGGGGGTGGCAGGGATTTGAACCTGCAGAAGAAAGCCCGCAGCACTCTGCACTGGCCTCAGGGTTTCTGTATATGGGCCCTTGGGCTATTTCTCACCATTGCCCCACAAGATCCAGCAGCCGCACTGTACCCTGAAGGGCCTAGCCCACTTCCTCGTGCAGAGTAACCTCAAATAAGTATCGTGGGATTGCAGCCAGCTGACCGGTGCAAGCTGGAGAGCCTGCTCAGCTGGGATGCCTGCCTGCCTGCCTAGCATCCCCCAGCCAGGCAATGGGGTGGGCAGCTGTGGGCCGGGCTGAGAGCCAGAGATGGGGACGAGATGAAAAGGAAGTAGGAATTTGGGGGAGAAGCCGCAGGAGAAATCACGCCTCCACTCGGTTACAGGGGCCTGGCTGCTTTAATTCCTCCCCAGCCAGGCAGATCCAGGGTCCCAGCCTTTGCCTCTCCCTGGGTCTCCTCTGCTCCCTCCCATGCTGCAGACCCCCACCCATTGTCCCAAACAAGTCCCAATAAGGCAGCTTTCCCACTGTCCCCAGCCCCACCCCTGAGCACTGCCAGATCAGGGCTTTGCGCCCCAGTGCACCGCTGAAGCCTTCAGCTCTGTCCTCCACCCCACTGCCAGCTCTGCCTCCCACGTGGCTTCCTCGCTGGGATCTGCACTGCGGCGCAGCTCTCCCTGCCCCCGTGTGTCTTCCCATCCCCTCCCCCTGCCGCGGCTGCCACACGGCTTACATAAGCCCCCCCACACACGCACAGTGAAGTCATCCTCTCGATTATCCAAGCTCCTGGGGAGACCGTACGATTGGAAATGCTACTGAACTGCTCCCCGTCGCCCCCCCCCCCCCCACACACAGGGGCTGTCAAACAGTCACACCCGAGACAGCAAGCCCAGCAGCAGAGCAGCACAGGCAGAGCTCTCCTTCCTCAGGAACCCGGCACTCTCCTGGTCCGGGCCTCGGAGCGTGGGATGCAGCGCCTCCTCCAACCTGCCGGGCCAACCTGTCACCCGCAGGAGGCCCAGGAAAGCCAGCCAGTCATCAGACACACTTGGCCAGGACACACACACCCGTCTGTGCTGAGTCCATGACCTCCCAGACCAACGGACGCCCCATCCAGCTTCACTGCAATGTGCCACCTGGGCACAGGAAGAGTTTTCCCTGGGAAAACTGAGATAGTCCCCATCTCCTGCTGGCAGGACAGTGGGCCCGACCTGTCCTCCTCTCACCTCTGACCAGCCTTGGCCACTCCCTCCCATTCCTGAGCCTCTCACGGCTCCCACAGGAAGCCCAGGCCCTTCCCCTCCATGGGGCCTCCTTGCAGGACGCAGACAGCCACAGCCTGTCTTCCCGGTGAGGACAAAGCACGTGCAGGGTTGGACTCATGCCCCCCAGAGGCAGGAAGAGGGGGCCCCTTTGGACCCCAGGGTCCCTGAGCCACCAAGCCCCTCCCTCTCTCCTCGGCCACATCACGGGACTGCGACTTTCTATTACGAGTGCCCTGGGGCATCGGGGCCAGCTCAGCAAAAATTAGGCCTAAATAGAGGACGGGAGGCAGCACGGGTTCAGGGAGGGGAGCCAATGCAGAAAGTCGGGGCCAGGGCCCAGCACCAACCCCCCAGTTTGCTCTGGATTAAAGGCAAGGCAGGGGACTTTCAGATGGCAGTGCTCCGGGCAGACTGGGACGGTGTGGTCACCCAAGGCAGGGATAAGGGGATGATGACAAAGCAACTTTTTCTTGGAGGCCTGAGCTCTGGACTGGAAGGAATTTTTCTCCTCTAAGGACAGGAGAGAAGGTGCCTGACAGGAGGCAAGGAAGGCGGCATCTCCAGATGAACATTCAGGAAATTTGATAAGTGGACTTTGGTTACTGGGGATTTACACAGGACGGAATTCTGTGGGCAGGTGTCCAGAACTCTAATGGGCTAGTACTGTTCTGAACATTTAATCTTCAGCTATGCTTTTTTTCTATGCCAGTTGGAAGGGCATAAGCCCTAAAAAAAAAGACTGTACCCAGGACAGCCGGGTGGCACCCCCACATCTGCCCGAATGAAACCTCAAATAGTAACAGCCGTCTTCTATGGGGCATTTCCTGGGCATCGGGCGCGGGTCTCCCAGAAGCAGGCAGCAGGGTGGAAAGAGCCCTGGCCTGGAAGTCAGGGCACCTGAGCTTTGTTTTCACCGTGGTCCCCTCTGATTATGTGACCTGGGGCAAGCACTTCACCTGCCCACCTCTCTGAAATGGAGAAGACAGTCCCTGCCCCCCTGTTCTCCCCTGTGTGACAGTTAAAGGAGGTGACAGGGGCAGACCCCGGTCAGCAGCCCCCAGGATGTCCTTGGTCCGAGTTCCCAGACTAACCCACTTCGGCCCCAGCTTTGGGACTCATCAGGTCCAACCAACTTGATTTTTCGTGCGTTTCCTTGTGCGACTGTCTGTTCTCGGACAGAGCTCCCTGAACTCCGCAGGGAGAAGCGAAATCCCTTTCCAGGCACGCTCCAACTGAAGGCACACACCACAGTCCGAGGGCCAGACACCCGGAGTTGGGGTGGGGTGGGGACCAGCCACACCCTGGGGCTCACGGGCTGCGGCAGCAACGCTGGCTGGGTGCCCCGAGGACACGCTGACCGGGGAAGAATTTCCGGAGTTTGAACCCCTGACCACCTCTGAACCTCGAGCAGGCAGTCCAAGGGCCCAGGGACGAGCACTCCCTTGGCAACTTAATACATCAACGCTCTAAACCCCAAATCCATCATCACACACCAGCTGCACACAAATTGCTTCGTTTAGAAAGTGTCTCTTGAGTAGAGTGCCCACGGCACGTCTGTGCGGTCGGGAGAGGGAGGGGGAGGCTGGACATAAAGATGGACACCAAGCAGAGACATTTGAGCCGACCAGCTGGGCCACAGAAAGACTATTGGCTGGGTGGTTTCGGATGACAGGCGAAGACTCCGACTTCCGGGACCCATGGCTCAAGCCAGGGCCTGTTCTTTGCTTGTTCTCCACTTGCCCCGATGCGTAAAACTTGTATCACAGGCTCTGCTTCTCCGGCTGGCAATTCATGGAATTACACTGTCATAATTCCTGGCTGTTGTACACTCAATGAGTTCGTTGTTCTTCCATTAAAGCCCGTGGCCTGTCCAAAGGAGGTTTCCCAGTGTGGATGATGGAGGCTCAGGTAGTCGCTGCAACCTGAGATGCTTATCACGGCTTTCCTCTCTCTCGGCTTCTTTCTTTGTTTCCTGGTGTTTTAATACATCTTCCTCTTTCTTTTGTCAAGGAAAGGATATGGGGTGAATTTCCAGGCTCACAACTCACCTGCTGCATTTGACTATTTATTCTCAATCAGAGAGTGGCCAGAGAGACAGACAGGCTGGGCAGAGGAAGGAAGCAAAGCAGGAGAAGCCACAGCCACCCGAAAGCAACTTGTAATTAAAAGAAGGAAAAACAATGGGCTATTATCCAAAGTATTGTGTTTTCTATGTAAAGAAAGAACACGGACATTCCAGGAGATACATACACTGCAAGTCACTGAAGAACAAATGTCATATCATACACGCCTGTAACAGGGACTTCTATTTGTCCCCCAGTACCTGGCCTTTACTTAACTCCTCCAATTTTTAGCTGGAAATGGTCACGTGGAAGGAAGATGGGATGGCTCACCCTCCCTCGCCGCTGAGTCTGGCTACATGGCCCCCTTCTGTGCAATGAGCGGTCAGAACAGGTGACACCGGCTACCTCTGCAGTGTCTTCTGGACAGAAGCATGCTGTCGCGCCCCCTTGTCCCCTCCCCCGCTGCCCCCCCCCCACCCCCGGCTGGGTGGGATGTGGATGCAGACGGAGGAGGGAACAGGGGAAGGAACCGGGGTCAGCGGATCCCACACCTGCTGCAGCTGCCTCACATCTGACTCAGGTGCGGTGAGAGAAAACCACCTATCTGGTTTAAACCACTGGTATTTTGGTTTGCCTGCTCCTTGGCGACATACCCCCACACCTCTGGGAGAGCACACTGCATTCGCTCAGCAGTTACCAGTGTCGCAATTACCATCGGCGCAACAAATACATTGGGGAGTTACTTTCCTCACTTTTTTGGAAGGTTTGGTGTTTTGGAATCTCAAGGACATAGTCAGGGAGAGAATTGGGTCCTGATTCACTTTAATATGGGGAGCAAAGCAGGCTGAGGGAAAGATGGATGGATGCGTGGAGGTGTGGATGGATGGGTGGATGGCTGGCTGGATGCATGCGTGTACACACACACACACACACACACACACACACACGGGCAGACAGACAGACATAAAATCCCACCCAGTAGAGGGCGTACTGAGCCAGGGTTCAAGGAGAGACAGTGTTACTGGCTGGTCGAAGTACAAACTGGTACTTTTGGGAAGCAGTTGGCCAATATGTATCACCAATGTTTACTCTCTTTTGTACAGTAAGTCCATTCTTTGCGGAATGAACTCTAAGGAAAGTACGTGGACAAAGAGTGACATCCAGAATTTTCACTGTAGCCCTGGGTACAGGGACGGCATCTGAGCCTGACGCTTCAGGCAGTAAGTACTTGTACTGTGACATGTCGGCAGTTAACTGGAGTCCATTTGCCTGAGCTGACTTCCGCTGAGGAAAGAGCTTCTGGGAGGGAAGTCTGGCTGTGACTCCGGGCGACAGAGACGGGGTGGTGGGGCAGGCGGTGAGGCGTCTGGCTCCAAGCCAGGCTCATGGCTGCCGCACAGGGAGAGAGGAGTCCCCACAGAGGCCGGAGGAGCTGGCTCCATCGGTGGGACGGGGCGGAAAGCTGTGTCCAGTTCTCAGCACAGAAGCGCAGGACTCAGCAGAGGCCTCTGTGCTTGGGGAGAACCCTGTTGGACTCAGCACAGAGGGCCTGCAGACACGCCCTGTCACCCTGCAGGTCTGTGGCTTTGGGAGGAAGAGGAGCCTTGGGTGGGGTGAATGCCCTGGTGGCCCCTCCACTGCAGTGGCAGTGGGGACATGCTGCCCCCCAGTGGCTGTGCAGCCGGTAAGCACATCACGGGGCCTGGAGCAGGGAGGGCCTTTGTGAGCTCACCTGAGCTCCCAGGGCGACAAAACAGGGCGTGGTTAAGATGCACACAGTGGGCACAGGAGCCACCAAGACTGAGTTACCACTGTCTCATTTGCTGCCACAGAGGAGGGCATTGACCTGAATAGAGAAAGGGGGGGTTAGTAAAGTGTGTTTGTCTCATAACCCATGAGCCTCATGTGATGGACGCATCTTGGCCTCTTCCCTGTCCTTGGAAGCTTCCCCTGTGGGCGGATTTCTCTGGCAGCAGGTCTGTTCGGATATCCTTGGGGGCGGGCCCTCTGCGAGGTCTGCCAGGCAGAAGCAAGGGGTGGCAGAAGCTCCGGCATGCGGGTGGGCGCCGGCAGTGGCTGCCCTGGGTTTCGCCAGCGGCTCTCGGGTGCTGCGGCCAGCTGTGCGCAGCGTCCCTGCCATCTCTGCCCCGTTTGTGCTGCTCGTTCTAGGACCTCCCTGCCCGTGGCTCCCTTCCCGTGGGGGTGTGTGCGAGGTTGTGTGCGTCGTGCATTCCCTGTATGAAACCCCTTCATCCTGAAAAAATAAAAACCACACTCACAGAGACTTCTGTTTTCAAAACCAAATCCTGGCCGACACAGCCTGCGGGTTTGCACCTGAGCTCTGGGGGCCCCCAGACCTGGTTCGATCCCGAGGTCTGCTCTTTGTTCTGGGGGAACCTTGAGGAGGTGCCCTAGCCCTTCGCCTCCCAGTGTCTTCACCTGCAAAACGGGTTAATAAAATCACCTGCCTCATCGGACTGTCACATGGTCGCACAGGTAAAATTATATGGCGCGTATTAGCATCCATAAACAGAACGTGCCATCGTTGCTGAACGTGCCAAAACCAAAAAAGTGGCATAACAGCAGGTGAGAAAGGAAAGGAAAATTACATATATAGAGTAATCTCAACCATCTGAAATACCCAAATAGAAGCACACAAAAGTGTTTTCCCTCTAGTGACGGGTTTACAGGTGATTGAATTTTCTCTTGTGTGTCTTCCCTGTATTTTTAAAATTATCTACAATAAGTCTGCATGCACGGCTTTATAAAAATAACAACATGGAATATTATTATTAGACTAGCCTACAGGGAAGTTACTTAAGTATGTGTTCAGTCCTCAACGTCACTCACACATTCAATGTCCCATGAAAAGAAAAACACCAAGTAATACTGTCCTTTTTTTTTTTCCGCACACTAAGTAAACATTTTAACAACTCCAGATCTGGGGACAGTAGAGCTTCCGCTTGGGAAATCTGCAAATGCCAGAATCCGGAGGTGGCAGGAAAGTCCGTGTGTGGCGTTATTCTGGGGACACTACCTCACTCTGACAGCCAACGCGGCGGGGTGGGGGTGGGGATCTACCTCGGGTCCCCTGGGGTTTGGTATCTCATTCAGAAGAGGTTTCGTGCTCTGAGACGCCTTAGCTGATGTTTAAGTTGCCTTTACATCCCTTTCACTCACGCAGATGGCCGGTGGCTTGCTTGGGCAGCCACACTTGCGGGTCTGTGCCTCCTGCTTTCCCGGCCTGATTACAAACAACGCCCCCGCCTGGTGACTTCAAGCGTGTCTCAGTTTAGATCGCAGCGTTGGCGTGCACTCGCCCGAAGAGCAGCCGAGCTGGGGGTCGGCCCAGGTCTGCACGTGGCCATCACACAGAGCTGCCCCTGGTTAACCACCCCAGGCGAGCATCTGACCCGGCTCTGATGGGCTTCCTGGCCTGACAGGGTACCTCTCACTTCCAGCCCCCTGACACCACCATACCTGGCGTTCTTCCTTTCTCCAACTAGGTGCAGGCGGGACTCCTAGGGTGCCGCCTTGGAAAAATGAGTCTTTTATTTAAGAAACTAATATTTCTTGTACGTCTGTGTTCACAGTGCCATCTGTATTAACATGCCCAACCTGCTCAGAAAGCCCAAGCAGTCATATCAAATGCAAGGCTATAATCATGACTTATTTTTCTTTGTAGCACCAGCGCCTGGTACCGCAGCAATTTGTAGAGACGAGGCAAGCCTGGATGGAACGGAAATGAACTTGCTGATACAGAGATGGTATTTGGGCGTCTCTATTCATCATTGCCACGTCTGGTATTTTCCAATCGACATCTTAAGAAGAAATGCTGTTCGGGTGGGAATTTTTATCTACTTTTTCATTTCCTTTTTATTTCCTCCTCACGCTCAGGATAGCGTCGGCAGGGAGCAGGCGTGTCCATCCACTGGGTGCCGGGCAGTGTGCTGGGGGAGATAAAATCCCGAATCCAGAGACGCCGCCTTTAAGCTGCAGGGCAGTGCAGGAGATAACACACACACACACACACTGTGCACTTTCAGTTTGTTGGTGCGTAATCTCATAACTGACCCCATGGATCTGCCTTTTGCCCCATGCCCCGCGCCTCCTTCCTCTATTTCTCTACGCGAGCGTGACCTTCCTGGCTGCACGACGCAGGATGCATTTATGGGAGGAAGACATGTGAAGGCAGATCTGAAGGTAAAGGCGCTGGAACCCACCCCTACCGAGTCCAGCAAACACTCAGGAAAAGCTAACCAAGGCGGCCCCTGCGTGGCCAGTCCAAGGGAAGAGGTGAAACCGGCTTCCTGCAGGCAGGGAGGCAGAAGCGAGGACCCGAGTCCTGGCCTGCGCAGGCGGTGGCTCTCCTGGGCAAGGCCGAACTCTGCGGTCGGAGCTCTGGGCCCTGAGTGGAAATTCCAAGACTCCCAGTGGGGCCCCAGGCTAGCAGCAGAATCCCAGAGCTCAGAAGGTGAGGGGAGAGTCACCTGGGCGTGACTGAGGGAGGACCCCAAGGTGACTCCAAATTGAAAAAACACCGCCTCATCCCCGTGACGTGGAGCTTGACACGAACACGAAGCGGAGGTTGAGGAAACAAGGGGACCCAGCTTTCCCTCACACCTCTGTTTGCAGAGTGGGACAAATACCTGCTAGTTGGGTCTCAGTCCTATAGTGCACGTGACACCACAGAGGTGGCCTTGCAGGGTGGAGGGATGCAGTCACAACCTTTAACACAGGTCCAGACGGCACCCCTCCTGCCAAGTGTCTACTTGCGTCCAGTGACTCACGACAGTGTCCATGAGCCTGGGAAAGGGGTGAAGTCAGAGAGATGGAGAGAAGCGGGGAGAACTTCAAGAGGACCCCCCACACCAGCCCTAAGCTGTGTGTGGATGCTGCTAAAGGGCCCCGTGCCTCGGGACCTGTGGGGAGGAAGCCGTCCCTGGCCTCAGGTGGCAGTGGGCCCTGCAGGAGCATGGGACAGAGTCCAAAATGGGACAAAGGCACCCTGTTGTGATGGCCAGGCTCTCTGAGTGGGTGGGAGCCCCAGTTTCCACATTCTTTGTGAGAACTGATGCTTGGGGCTTGTCTGAATTCAGCCACACTGATGGACGTGCACGGGTCTACGCGAGTTCACTCTCTCTTTAACCTCTCAGGGCCCAGCCAGTCCTCCTGTGGGACCACCCCCCAAGTCCCACCTACGCATAATAAGAGGGCACATTCTTGCGCTTACAACCAAAGAGCATCACGGGCCCAGGAAAGTCGCCTGCACCTCAAGGTGACAGGGGCGGGTGGGAGAGACAGGACTGGGCTCAAGCACACCCCCAGCATGCCAGACTCGCTGAAAGGACAGTTGGGCTCTGGCTTGACAGGACCTTGGGGAGTCCCGGAGGCACTTAGAGGAAAGGGTGCAGGTGCCGCACTAACGGGTATAGGTCGGGTCAGAGGCCAGCACCCGTACGAGCAGGACCACCTCAGGGCTGAAGAGCCAATGACGCCTGCGTACCAGCAACAAGGCATCCAAAAAGGGAGTCTCATTCATGGGTTCTCATCCCTCTGACGTTTGTATAACTCTACACAGGAAAAAAAAAATACAAGTTCATAGTCATAGAAAGAGAACTAACATTTAACCCACCTCCCAAACATGTAGCCCTGAAGGAAAATCATATATATTTTCATTGCTTTGTGAGTGTTCCTGAAGGTCAGTGTGTGTGTGTGTGTGTGTGCATGCACCATGGATGCGTGTGTTCAGACCCCATTGGTCAGTGCTTTCTTCGTCTTGCTCCTCTTCAATTGGAGTCAGTAGCCTTCAGAACTGCTTTCAATTCCTTGAGTTTCTGAGCATCAGCACGGTCTGTGTCGTGTAAAAATAAGGTACAGCTACAAAGTCTTGGCTTCCTGTGTTTGCTTTAGCTTTAAGGAATTCAAACCCCTATTCTACAAGCTGAACTGAACACATTTCAGAAAAATTAAAAACTCCCAGCATTTGCATACATCCAACTGAATGTCAAGATTAGGAGGGCAGGGATGTGGAAGACGGATGATGCCGATGCATCACTGTCTCTCTCATCCTCCAGAATGTGACATATCCCGCCTTCATACCAAGCAGGTGACTTATGAGTGTAATCCGAGGAGAACTATGCCCTTTAAAATTGGGTTTTTGCTCAAAAGTTGTACAGGCAAAGCAATCAAGGAAAGAAGGAACTACGTATTCATATCTAGGCTCATCTCAATGTCAAGAGGCGGTTTTTACAATTTCCTTTCTTTTATCTCTTCCTTTCTATCTTAGAAACATTCCCGATTTGCAGAAACGCTTGTGGATGCAGTGATGAATCCAGGATGCTCTGAGCATATTAATTAGCGCCAGGGAGACAGCAAAGGAACCAAAAGAAGAGGTGGTACTCCTTGGATAACCAGAGCATTCTGGAAACCACTGCCAGCCCCAGGTGCGTCTCTCCCTTGGCAAGTTCTGAATGTAGAGATGGTGCCAGAAAGACAGCGCCGCCCCAGGAATCACACCCAAGGCGCAGAAAGATGAGCGACAGTATCCTCCCTGGTCTTCTCTCCTGAGTTCCAGAAGGTGGAGAAGACAGGAGGAAGCCATGAACCCCAGGCTGAGGGTTGTCACCATGGTCACCACTGGAGGGGAGAGGAAGTACCTGCAGCACCAGCTGGGGACTCAGTCCTGGCCCAAGAAGAAGGCTGACCCTGTGTTGCAGGCTCACTGTTGCACGCTGGCCTGGGAGGTGGGGTGGGGTGGGGCTCAGCAGAAAGGAGATGAGCCCTTCTGTCCTTGGCCTGCAGCCATCTTAACAAAACAGTTTTCAGTCCCAGGCAGGAAATTCCTAGGGAACCTCCAAGGCTCCTCCTCCAAGACCTGCTGTGAATCCCATTGGCCACTGTCAACTTCAGGGGACCGAGCACAAACTCTGAAGTCACTCATGCATCCTTTTCAACAAGAAGATAAAAACGCTGCCTATTCACGCACAAAACGCCACATCCGTGTACTGGTAATAGCTGGAGTTAGAAACTGTGATATCTGCTCACGGGCCTGGGGGGCCGCCCCAGCTACCGGCAAACCCTTGGTTTCGCTGTGTTAACTGAGGACAATTTCTCTACCGTCATTACACTTGCACTTCGGGACCACATTCCAGTCACCAGGGCCTCAAACGCACAGTGCTCACCGGCGTGTTGACAGGGGACGTCTATGCAAGGGTCACTGCAGCGAGGCTTGCAGGTTGGAAACACCCGCCCCAGACAGTTGCCGAGAAGGCAAAGGACCGGCTGGAGGAGCAGATGTGAATTGACAAGAGAGGACTCGCTGTCTCCGGGTCCCGGTGCACCCGCCACTCTGCCGTGGAGGAAATGAACTCTCAGTCAAGGGTCGTGGGCCTGTTGTGTTGGAAAGCCCTTCTTCACATCTATTCATTGCAAAAATAACAAATATTCAACGCACACTACTTGAAGGACACAGAAGACCAGAATCAGGAGTCCTGGCTGAGTTCCTACCTTGAGTTCTAAGCTGCTTCTCTCTCTGTCTCATTGGAAAACGCTACTGCAGTTCCGGCCTTCCTGCCTCGCCTCCCTCACCTGCCTTTTGCTGCAAAGCTTCAGTGAATCAAAGCAAGTAAAAAATGTTCTAAAAGGGACATTTGTAAACAGAGGTATCTGGCTTTGTTCCTTATTTTCAAGGCTTCCAGACGATGTGCCCAGGGGGTACTGGGATCTCTATTTGTATGCACTTTTCCTCTGCGGGTTGGTCTTGCGTTTGACAAGATCGATGGACAAAGACTTCACTGGCTAGTAGGAAAAAGATTTCCAAACCTTTCATCTTTCATCTTCCATCTTCAGCCATGATGTTATGCACTGTTGGAATAACACCAGTGATTATGATGAATAGTGTATCAACCTCATGAAATTAATTTTTCAAGGTGACTGTGATGAGAAATAAGCTATCTTCTTTCGTGTCTAGCCACCCTAAATCTTTTCACCTTCAAAACTGTCTGCAACCTCTAACTTTTGTCAAATTTACCTCTGTGTCTTAATAAAATTCAGCCTGAAACATAATTAAAAAGAGTGAACAATGCAATGACTTATTTCAAATCTCTACTGAAATATAACCCACACATCCAAAAAATACACATTACCACTAAGAGAACTTTCGCGAACTGAACACACCGATATGACCACTCTCCACAACGAGGAGCAATTTCAACGGCACCAAGCAGCCCACTTTGCAATTTAATGCCCCTCTCCAGCGCGGCCGGTACTGGGGACCACGCCTCTGGTACACGGAATGTAGACTTTGTGGTAGAGTCACATTCATTATGCAGATACCAGTTTTCATCCAAACGTACAACGAGTACTTCCTCCGACAAGTATCAGGGGACGGCTGGCCTCAATGAGCTGCAGCCGATCTCACCACTGGACTCCTCTGCTGTCGTTGGTCAAAATATTTAAGTAACCCTGATCTTTGAGACCCAAGGCAACTCCTTGCAAACATGCCCTCAAGTTTAAAAGCAGTAGTGAAGTCACACGTCAGGGAATTCGAACTGAGGGAGAAAAGACGTCCCAAATATGATTAAACAATCACGGCCCCAAATAATGCGCGCTGTGCCTGTTCTGCTGACCACAGCGAGCAGCCACAAGGGCCCCTTGGCAGCCTGGGCAGGACGTTCCTGGCTGGGGCACATGCCTGCCCACCCTTCCCTCAACCCACTGTGATGCGGACACCCCTCACAGCTTCGCAGCGCTCCCTCGGGAGGATGCTGTCCTGAGGGAGGGAGTGAAGCTTCTTCCCAAACTGGGCAGCCATTGGTGGCCCCTTGAGGGCGGAGAATCCAGAGGGTCCATGCTCCAGGTTCCCTGCCCATGGCTGCATGTCCAGGGTCGGCAGCCCACTCACACCCACTCCGCTTGTCTGTGGCAGAGACAGACATCCGTCCTCGGAAGCCCTGAGGCACCCGGACGTTCGACGTCAGCGGAACAGCCCCAGGATCTATCGGGATGTCCAGCAGCAGGTGAGATTAGTGATTCCCCACAGGTGTGGGTGCAGGGTGGGTACAGGTGCAGGATGCTGTGCAGAGGCCAGGCTGGAAATGGCCCTAAGCGAACGATGGGGATTTGGCTGTGACATACACCACTCCCACAGCACTGGCATCCCGCTGGGACTCATGTCATCCCCTGCAGGGTGTCAGCTCTTCAAAATGACAACAGGACGGAGTGAATGCTTCAGCCTCACAACCCTCCCTGGGCCACGTGTCCATCGTCCTTTGCTGCGCCTCCTTCCTGTGCCCCCGCCTTGCTGTCATCGGAACCGCCCGCCACACGCCCGATGCACGTGTGTGGTCCACGCCTCCTTTGGACGCTGCGCCAGGCGCTGCCAGATGCTGGGCACAGACGTGGGTGGAGCTGAGTGGGCCTTGACTTTACGGTCTGGAGGAGAAGCGGGTCAATTAGAGAATCCACAACAATACCCTGGTCTCTTACACTGCCATGCCTCTTTCGGTGTATGTCTCCCCGCTGGCTTTCAACCCTCACCCGAGGATACTTTTTCTTCCTTTCTTTAACTGATTTTAGAGAGAAAGGAAGGGGAGAGAGAAACATCGATCGGTTGCCTCCGGCACGTGCCCCAACCACTTCCTGGAGTAGGGGAAGATGCTCCAATCCACGGAGCCTCCTTGGCCAACTGAAATCTCCTTCTCCAAAGTGCAAGCTTTCCTTGAGCCCTGCAGTCACCCCACATTCACAGTGAACACGCCAGCATCACCAAACCATCTAAGTGCACGGCACCCGCGAGCTTAACACAAGGCGGACGTCCAACACCGATCCCAGCGCCTGTCCCACGGAGCCGGGAAGTAGCCTCACCCCGCACGGAAGTGTGGGCAGCCACTAGCGTTCCGGTGGGGCTGATCCTCTGAAACAAACACACTGTCACCCTCCTCGGTCCGTTCCACTGACTGGGCAATGACCAGTCACCTCTGCTTCATTAGGCTGTCATTCCATCCCCACGTGCAGACACTACCTCCACCATGACACTTTGAATGACTGAAGTCATTCCTTTTAACAGTTCTGATTCAGCAACTATGCCGCGGGCACAGACTCTGCAGAAGCCCTGGGTCACGGCACAGGAAATACAGACACGAGTAAGACCTGGCCCCCGACGGCGAGAACTTCCCACCTCTTTTGAGGAATAAGAACTTCACAAATATCTGCAACTTGGGACAGAGTAAAATGAATGTCATAAAAAGAAGACCCAGGGGTTAAGAACCCCCCAGTCGGATCCAGCTGGAAGAACAGGGGCAGTCTCTTGGGGAGTGTGGCACCTGAGATGACAGTGACGATCGGAAAAGGCGGTCCGAGGAGGCAGAGTGTCCCTTTCCGATGGGTGGACACTTATTTGGCCCTGGCCAAAACGTCCACAGGGACCAGGTACCGAGGACCTTTAGGCGTGGATCGAATGTCCCTGCGGGTGTTTGGACGAGGTTACATGTCCCGCAGAGCACTCCCCAGCATCATGGAGAACAGAAGCAAAGCTGCAGGAAGAGGAGAGTTTAGAGACCTTCAAGCAAGCACTCAGTCCCAGAGTCCCTAGCGTGACACCTCATGCGTAGCAGGTGCCCAGCGAGCGCTGGCAAGTACCTGGCGGATCAACCACACAAAGGAACCAGAGTCTGCAAGCACCTCGGATGCACGCGCACACGTGTGTGCGCACACACACACACTGCAGAGTATCGGACACTTCCAGAGTGGGGCCCCACGCTGCCACAGGCCACAGAGACAAGAAGCCAGAGGGCCGAGCCTCTCTGACTGCGTCGGGCTGTGAGTGGGTCACAGTTTTGCTCTTCCGAGATTACAGATCCGAGTAGATCGTGGTCTCCGGTGTCTTAAAGAATGCACGTCCACTGGTGCTCCTGGCATGTAATAAACGGTACCTGGAAAGGAGTCTTGTGCTCAGGTGACCTCAAGGGAACCCTGAGATACGTGAGGTCTTTTCCGCGGTGCTTCTCAGAGACGTTGATGTGCCCTGTGACCGTCATTCTCCGAGGGGATGGGAGACGGTCTGGTCATTCCCTAAGTATAGCTGACTGTAGCATCGTTGTTTCAAAATGCAGGCCCTCGTGGTACAAGGGTCCATAGAACCTCCATAAGCTGATGAGTCATATGCAATTATTAAGAAAATATAGAAAATAAAACCGTGCTTTGCCTAAATGATGAAGACCAAGGTCTCACCCAGGAAATGTCAGCGTCCAGGAAATTCTGGACACGCTTCACGTCCCTGCCCCGTTTCCATCCGCATGCTCTCCTTCCCACCCACTAGGGACCCGAAAAGCCAGCACTCGTGCAGCTGCGGAGCCTTCGCCGTGCGCCAGGCTCAGGTTTCCGTCCTAGGAGGTCAGTCCTATTGCCCCAAGTTCACAGAGAGGCAACCTGAGACACAGAGAAATCGAGCGTCGCCTACAGTGAGCAGGGGAAGCCAGCATGCAAATCCAGGCGCAGCTGAGCCTGCCAACCACCCCACCTGTATCCGAGAGAGAGAGAGAGAGAGAGAGAGAGAGAGAGAGAGAGAGAGAGAGACAGACAGACAGAGAGACAGACAGAGAGAGAGACAGAGAGACAGAAAGAGAGAGACAGAGAGAGAGAGACAGAGAGAGAGAGAGGTAGCAGTGACCACCCCTCACTCATCCACCTCTCTACCCCCGCCCCCGAACCCAGTCTTCAGAGAAATGGAAATCCAATCTTCCCTACAACATCCATGGGTTCTAAGATCCCCTCAGCCTGGCCACCCTGGCTCTAGAATATAAAACTTTTTACAATTATCTCATTCAGCAGTTCCACCTTGATGAGAGAAACCACATTTTCGGGAAGAAGCCCTTGCAATTACTCCGGGCGACACAGTGTGACGGGAAATCAGCCTGTGTCCCCTGTATCTGACTGACATTTCTTCTGGAAGTGAGGGGGCGGAGGAAGCTTTCTGTCAGCTGCGATCCCCTGTGCGTCCTTTCTGGCCTCCGAAATAACGGCGTCAGGTCACTGCGCCGGCCTTCGGCCTCAGCGATCTGTCCCAGTTTTTACTAGTTCCTCCCAAAGACAGAAAAAACGTCCCTTCGGCTTCCTCCCCCAACTCCCTCACCAACCCCCACCCTGCTGTCACGCTTGGACACTCTCCATTCCCACTCAGAACCTTTTCTGTCACCTCGTTCCTCTTTTTCTGTCATTAGGGATTCATCTCTCTGCTCCTCTCTGCCTCCCACAGCCCAGTGACGAATCCCGCCGAAAATAGCCCCAGTGACTCACCCAGTGGATACTGTATCCATATGTGCGTTACTTTTTTTTCCCCGGGGGGTGGGGTAGGGTGCAGAGAGAGTTTCACAGATAGTCTTATTTTTACCTCATCTCTGCAGAAGAGATGGTCTGTCAAAAGGGAATTCAAATGGAGTTTGGGCTTTTGTCTGGATTACTCCATCATCAGCTTTTTACTTTCCCAGGTCTCTTCTTTCTCCTCGCTGCTGCTTTCTTGGGGCTCTATTAGCAAGCACCCCAGAAACTAGACTAAAATCATACCAGTCAGGTATGCTGTTTCTTAACCGGGCACCCAAGCTGGCAACCTCAGGGTGGCCTCAATCCGATAACGGGCCCATTCCCCACGTCCGGCTGATGGGTGTGTCATTCCAGTCTTGTCTCAGCACTCACTGCCGTTCCCACGGCCACCTCCTTCAGGCCACCGCCACCTCCAGCCTGGACTGACACCACAGTCCCCTCAGTTAGGACTCTACCCCTCGGACCTCACCACATTGCCCCCTGGGGCCCTCTGCGTCCCCACCTTTGTCCCAGCCCCCGGGGTGGGCTCAGTCTGGCCTCCTGCCCTCTCCTCGGTGACCCTGAGCTCGGCTCCCGGGCCATCCCCGAATCGAGCCGGTTCCCTAAACAAGCCTTGGCTTTCCTGCCTCTGCACATGCATCCCTGGGGCTCCCCTGCCCCAGCGTCTCTGCCTGGCGGGCTCTCCGCGGGTCCCAAGGTACAATTCTCATGTCACCTCTTCCGATGCCGCCAGGCCAGGTTTGGTTGGTCTCCATCTGCGTTCCTCTGTCTTTTTATGATAACAGCCAGCGTTCGGATGTAGATAATGTAATACCTACCCCACAAAAAGTATTAGAAGCCTGAGATGCCCTGGGCGTCGTGCCCGGTCCCAGATACATGGAGATCTGATTTGCAGTCCCCACTCCAACTACTAAGTAAGCGAGACGATGAAGAAAAACAAGCTGGTATTTCAGGGTGATGCGAGCCATCACACAGGTAAGCCCCGGGCTGGTGGGCACACAAGAGGGGCGTCACCCAGGCCGGGGACCTCAGAAAGGTCTTTGAGAAAAGGCGCCCTGAGGGGAGCCATTTGGAACAGCCACATGGGCGCGGCCATGGCGATAGCACTTTCTCCCCACAGTGACGGGCTTCGTGACAGCAGACCAGGCCCCACACTCCTTGTCCTCTGCGGGCTCTCCGCAAAGACTCAGGGGACTGAGTAGGTCAGCAGAGGCTGGTCTGCGAGCTTCCAACACCCACCGATGCCCAGTCCGCTCAGTCTCACCTGCCTCCTCCTTCCTCCTGGTGGCCAGCTCCAGCTTGGCCCCACAGATTGAACCTTGGCTTTGCCCATTAATGACGCAAATAATACGGTGCTTCCCACAAGGCAGTGCTCTCCCATCCCAGCCCTGGCTCCCCACAGCTGAGGCACCAGTGAGCGGGATCACCGCCTGAGGTCCCTGGACTGCACCCCAAGCCGGGCCGCCACATGCACTAACAGGAGCCCTGACTAAGCAGAAAAGGCTCAGGAGGAAAGGAGAATCATGCCGCGTCAGGCCAGGCCAAGTTCAAAAGTCCCCAGGTCCAGAGCCACCAGGAACGGGCCTCCCAGCCCCCCTCTCAATCTCTGAGCCTCACAGCCAACTGGTCTCGTTCCACACAGCCTTTCCCTCGAGGCGCACACACCCTAGCCTGGCGGATGGAGGCCCAGTGATGTCCCCTCCCTCACCCTCCCCTCCCTCCTTTGTCCCACCTTCAGTCTGTCCCTCAGCCACATGAAACCACAGCTGACCCTTGAAAAACACAAGTTTGAACATCACAGGTCCACTTACACATGCATTTTTACCAATAATACTGTAAATGGGGTTTCCTTACAATTTTCTCAACATTTTCTTTTCTCCAGCTTACTTTCTTGTAAGAATACAGTGTAGAGTATATATGACATACTAAATATGTGTTAGTCAACTGTTTATGTTGCTGCCAAGGCTTCCAAGGTCAAGAGGAGGCTGTGGGCAGTTGGGTGTGGGGGGAGCCCAAAGTTACCCGTGGATTTCGACTGCCTGGCGGTCAGTGCCCCCGACCCCTGCGTTGTTCAAGGGCCAACTGTACTCGCATTCCCTTCCGCATCCAAACTCTCCTGCCTGCAGGCCTTTCCGTCCGCCCAATTCCCTTTGCCCGGAATGCACCGGAACCCCCTGAATGGCTCCAACACGCCCTGCGGGTCTCAGGGTAACGGCCGCTCCCAAGGGGCGGCCTCTCCTGACCCCGTGCGCACACTCAGACCAGCATGGGCGGTGCTGTGCGCCCACACCCCTCACGCTCCGCTTCATGATCATCGCACACATGACACTTTGTGGCAACTGTCTACTTACAGGTGTGAGCTCCCTGAAGGTAAGGACGGCATCCAGTTTCCCATCGCACCCCGGGGTCCACAAAGGCGTCTGGAACGGCTGCTTCGGGCTCCCAACACGCCCCTCTTGGCTGAGGGATAAGTGAAGGAATCCTGGGGAAAGAGAGAGGGCGCATTTTACCAGAACGGAAGCTCCGTGGAGGCAGGGACTTTGTTCGGCTCACAGCTGCACGTGAAGATAACATGTAGGCCTGAGTACTGTCTTCGCAGGTCTTCAGGGATCTGGGTTCCGTCCCTGCAGGCAGTAGCATGCACGCAGGCCACACCGCCCCGGGGCTCAGATGTGAGCTGCACCCCTCCCAAGCCAGGGCCTCGTTATCCTGAGTCGTTTTGTCTGTCACTGGGGCCTGTTAGGTGATTAAACATCTCGACCTTCGCAAAGCAAGGAAACAGTTCTGATTGCGTAGTCCAGACTACCGGAGCACTTGCTGGGGAACACAGAGCAGTCCCACAAGATGGGAAGCTGGGAAACCCTGTGGGCAGCTGATGGAAGAAGAAATAAATGATAGAACGTTACAGAAAGCTACACGCACAGCCGCCTGAAAACAGCCGCATAATTACACGGACAGGAGAGAGCTGGCTGGGGCGAGCGTGTCACAGAGGCAGCCGCAGGTAACGTCCAAAACTGACAACCCAGGACATACGGGCTTTCCCACAGGTATTGGTGAGTGACAGGGGCTTCCAGGAGAACCGGCATCTCCGAGAGTGAGGGCAGCTGTGTGTGAGCAGGAGCAGTAGAAGGAGAAGAGGGCGGGGCTCTTGGTACTCACAGGAACCCTCTTGTACTATTTACACTTCTGACCGTGCTCACACATTCCTTTGATAAAACAAAAACATGTTTAAAAAATTGCACAGAAAAAGTCAAATGGGAAGTACCCATATGGTCTTCAAACACTTTTAAGTTTACCTAAAACTTGTGAGACTCCTGATATAATGCACCTGGGCTCAGGGAAGTCCCAGGTATGACGCCCTGGGAAGACAGACCCTTACCCTGTCACTCGGCCTCGTGAGGCCGGGACATCGGGGGACGTCCATGCCTGAGACCAGGCTGGTTTCTCAGCGACCACGTGTTCTTCACCCAGACAGCCCATCTTGCTCCTGCTCAGGTTTCTCAACGAGTTAATTACTGTGATAGTGTTGTTCTATCGAGCACCCAGAGAAGGATAAAATACGAAACCAATAAAATCACAGTGGGGGGGGATTTCCTAGTCACGACAGAAAATAGGGGGCAATATCCTTCTAAGAGGGTATCTTCCAGGCATTTCTTATTAATTACAGTAATTCAGAATTACGTAGGAACTCAGAAGTCCTTGGAGGGAACATTCTCGAGACAGTCACTCATCTCTGCCTTGTCTGTCGCTTGCACGTGTCTGCATTCTCCCCTGTGCTGCCAGCTGGTTTACACCCCAGGCTCGGCTCGGAGCTCCTCCTGCAGGGCAGACACGGCGTTCGCTTATCTCGGTTTATCCTGAGCTCGACACAGAACCTGTCCCATATAAAGTACAGAAAAATGTTTGCTGAATCGAACCTGCTTTTCATACAGTTTATGTTGTGTTATATATAACTTGAGGAATGAAGAGAGAGAGTAGAGAGAGAGCAGAATAAAGGAAATCATGTGAAGTATTCTTTCTCCCATTTATCCAACAAATATGAACTGCCTGCCCCCCCCAGTCTATACTGGGCACTGGGGAGCTGACATAAATAATACACGTAAGCCCCCCAAATTTGAAAACACATATGCATAAAGATACATGTACTCCTATGTTCATCGCAGCGTTATCCACAATACCCGAGACATACGGACAACCTAAGCGTCTTTCAACAGACGACTGCATGAAGATGTGGTGCATGTATGCGGTGGAACACTATTCAGCTATAAACCAGATGAAATACTGTCATTTGCAACAACATGGATGGACCTTGAGACCATCATGCTAACTGAAATAAGTCGAGAATCACCTGATTGCACTCATGTGGGATATAAAACAAAAAGCAACAAACTGAAAAAACAAACAAACAAAAACCAAGCTCACGGATACAGGAAACAGCATGCCGGGTGCCAGGCGGAGGACGAAGAAGGTAAAGGGGCCAAACACTCGGAGACAGAAGGGGACCAGACTCTGGGTGGTGGGCACGCCACGGAGTCCACAAATGTCATATGATAAAGACGTATGCCTGAAAGTCATGTAACGTGATTAACCACGGTTACCCCAATACATTTAATAAAAAAGGACGGCTAAGGAAAAATGAAGGAATACGGTCTGACTGCAGGGGGCCGTGAGGAGCCCAGACAGGCAAAGGAGCGATTTCAACGCAAATTAGTATGTCTCAGGTAAAAGGTAAGTATAAGATACCCCAGGTGCACAGGGGAGGGGTCGCAGCCCCTACGACAAATATATATACAATCTCAGATTGTTTCTTTGAGTTGAACTGAAACCCAATAAACCTCATGGGTACGATTAGTAGACTCAGGTCCTACCTAAACGAATTCGGAACCTCCAGTCAATTAGTTCAAAGTCACATTCGCTACGTGGTTGAAAGCCCCAGGGGTCATATACACCACCTTTGATATCAGGTAAGTTCACAAGACGCGCACACCTGTACTCTTCCACATCCCCCATCATATTATCTCATGAAAACCGCCAAGGTCCGGGAGATGCTTGGGAAACACGAATGCACGTTCAATCAGGAAACCACAGCCCTTGTCTCCTATGACTTTGCTATGTCCCGCCCCCGATAAAGCAAGTTCTTTACTCTCAGCATTTGTTCTAAGACCAGCTGTGAAAATTATGGTGGGCAAATGGCACCATAAGAAAAGACGGAAGGCCGCCCTTTGGCCAGGAGGCAGGTTTGCATGGTTTCCGCTCTGGTCACTGGCTGGATAACTGGAAGTGAGCTGCCCTCAGTTACGCTACGGAAGACCTTGACATTGCTGAGGACTGCACATCAGCCAGGACCTTGTCTTCCCCTGAGACTGTCAAGGCCTGGCCAGGTCTTACTATTACGAGTCAGATGGAACTGGACGTACGCACATCGCCAGTTCCTCGGAGAGCAGAGCCATGAACATGAGTCAAATCGGCAGTTTACTGACAACGCAAGAGAGCGTGAGTCTGGGTGTTACGTGGCCAGAAGAACATCCGGCTAAAACTTCACTGCGACTCACAATCGCATTCAAGAAACGTTCCAGGTGACGGGGTGAGGGCACTAAAAGCAGAAAAGCGTGACTTGGGTGACAACTAGAGCAGGTGACAGTTACCGAAACCACAGAAAGGCAGCAAGACCACCGCCCAGTCGGACAGCATTGGGGTTTTTATTTGAATAAAGTATCTTTTCACCAAACGTCTAACCTAAGCTACCCTGACAAATAAAAGAACTGACAAGCCTGCCTTTTTTTTCCCCTTCCCCTTCCGTAGGAGAGCAAATGAAACAGAGAGAAGAGAATCTTCTCCAGGTCCCACGAGAGTGAAGCCACTTTTCAAGCAGTGGACCCTCAGAAGGGGAACCCCATGACAGCTGGATTTTTCCCCTTATTCCACGAAGAGAACCCCATTATGAAGATGGGGGCCACTTGTGGCTGGTGGACAGAGAACTACAGGTTGCACCTCTCACAAGAACTGCCCCCGACGCCTCCCCACCACGGACACCACCGCGGGGAGACACAGTTGGGACAGAAAAAGAACATGCATGACATACTACCCGTCCCAATGCGCAATGAATAGACTTGGGGACGATTCCTAGTAATAAATATTTATTAATCAGAGCAGCTAAATGAATATCAAAGACATGAAAAATAAAAATACAAGGAAATAATTTGACACAGGCAGCATTTTCAGAAAAGGCGAGCATAATTTAATGAGTCCGTGCGCTCGTAAACAGAAATCAGCCGGCTGGCGCGGGAGGGGACAAACCCACTACCGAGCCTGGGTCGCCGCTGAGTTGGTGGGCTGCTGGGCACCCGTGGGCTTGCTCTGGTTGGTGTTTTTTCTGTTGGCCACGGTTTCAACTGCTTTCTTCACCCACTCGACTTGGGGGTCGGCACACACTTTAAGGCCACGTTTGGTGATAAATCTGCAATGCAAGGAAAAGATAGACCACGTCAGTCCCGTCCTCAAAGCCTTGGGGCCGGGAGCTCAGATCTGAGCAGCCATAAACGGTCCTGCAGGAATCGCTGAACCCTGAGGCCATATGTGGAACCCCCTCTTCTGCCACCTGTTTCAACACGGAGGAGAAACGCCTCCAGGTCGCACCCAGCTCCCCGGCTGGCCGTGATGCCCAGGCCCCTTCTCTCGGCAGGGCTACCCAACTCTGTCACTCGACTGGACAGCAGGCATCACCTGGTCCAATTGTGACATATCGCCTGCTCCTTCCAATCTGAATACACTCATCTCATTGCCTGAACAAAGGGTGGTGACTGTAATTTCTCTGGGTAAAGTTGTAGATGCGTGTTGGGAAGAGCTGCTACTCTGAAAACGGGATCCTGGAGAAGGAATCGTGCCGCGTAGGCTAGTTTCTGACACATTCCCTTGAGATATGGCAACTGATAAAACGTGGCGCCCACACTCCAACACACCCTCTGAAAGGGGGGTGGGGGGGATTTTCACACGAGTGTGGCTACAGGGTCCAGTCCTGACCTGAACCAGCCCTCCCTAACCCTAACCCCCCGAACTGGGCACAGTATTCCTCCTGTTTCCATCAGAGTTTCTTGCTAAAATCAGAAAGGAGGACATTCTTCATTCGGCTGTCCCGTGTTTGCCGCAGCCCTTACGTGGTGCTGGGTAAAGGCACGGTGAATACGGAAAACAAGGGGTAAAGCTGCAGGTGAGTGCAGGGCTCACTGCCCCCTTGTGGACCTGCCTTCCCTGCGCAGGGCGGGCGGTGGCCAGTGTGCACGGGCCCCGGGCCCAGCTCTGGGGCCAGAGACTCACATGACTGCGCGCACGGGCCCCTCCCGGATGGTGTAGGTCTTGATGGTTTTCACTGGCAGGCGCCGGGACGTCAGACTCACGCAGATTCTCTGCTCCAGGACTTCGCTCCCCACACCTGGCAAGGCAAACCCGGCAGATAAGTCAGTAAAACATCATTCCGAACAGCACAAACCTGATAGTGTTACAAGTAAGATAGTGAGGGGTAAGGTGATGAGGAGGGACCTGACGGAATAAAGCGAAGTATTCATAAAGAATTCATCCTCAACAGAACGGCCCAAGGGGAATCGAACGCTCCCATTTAGAGAGCCATCGTGCGTGGGTGAAGAGAAAAGAGCGTGAGAGAGTTAATGACCCCTATGGGTTTGGTAAAATCTACGTGCGGGTTTTCTGCTCAGCTGAAGGGCATTTGCTTCCCAGGGAAATATTCGGCTAAAAGGCATCTAAGTAGCGCCGGGGGGGCGCAAGTTGGATCTGCGGTGCTGCTGGTGCCAGGCGGCTCTTTTGAAAACGTGGAACCAAACCAAAGGTGTCTGCCAACCTTGCCCCTCTTCGCTCTCCCCCTTTCCATCACTTCCACTTCCCATAGGCCCATTCTTTATCCTGTCTTTATCCTCTGCCAATTTACTTTTCACTGCTGAACTGTCTCTGAACCCAGTTTGTCTACTTGAGAAACATTTCCTCTGGGAAATAGCCTACGAGGACCCCCAAGACCCAGAGAACCCGACTGGTGTCTAAATCCCTAAACCTCCTGACTCTCAGCCACGTGTGCGTGTCTGTGTGACCGGGGAAGACGTCACCTTGTCACCTCTGGCAGAGCTGACTCAAAGCACAGATTGCCTTGCCCCTGGTTGTGCATAAGCAGCTCAGCCCAGTGGGATTTGAGGTGGTCACTGAAGCAGAAAACTTGGGAATTGGAGCCCCGAGTCTGTGGTGCTCCTCATTTTCTAACGGGGCGCTGTCTCCCTGCCTAACCCCAAGGTGCCAGCCAGTGGCCCATCTATGAGGTCAGCCAAATGCCAGCTGTGCTGCCAGACTGGGCCTCGTTTACTTGTCTTAAACTTCATGTGTCTCATCAGTAGTTTTCATTTTGCTCACGGCTTCAGGGAGGTCCTGACGTTGTCACCTCTAGTCACAGACACCCTTGGGGACCTGTGACCAGAGAATCTACAGTCCAAATAATAAGTCTGCCGATGAGGAGGCTGAGAATTCACCACAACAGGAATTACACCCAAAGGATATAGTCTCTCTTATTCCAGAGCCACAGTGGAGAGAAAAAAAATCCTTCAGGAGACATGGCTAGAACACGCAGGTAAAGCCCAGGAGACCTCCGTCTCAGAGGGGTGCCTCCTGCGGGTTTGTTGACTGAGTATCAGGCATCGATCTATTTGTTAGCACTTATCCTATGGTCTCTTACAAGCTGAAGAAATTTATCATAAATGGGAGCAGCATTCAGAACAGTAATCATAGATTCTCCCACATACTTGAAGGTAATGTTGATTTCCTCACAGGGAGGTGCGAGCTTCCAGTCTTTCTGTCCAACAGCAAACACCGATTTGCTTCAGAACACACCCGCCCTGCCTCACCCCCACATTGTGACTGAAGTCTCAAAAACTCGGAGACTTTACCAAGATCGGTATTACACAGGCGTGACAATTGTCCCACTGTCTCACAGCTAACATCAATCAAGAAATCACTGCTTGTGAGGAAATCTGATAAGCAATCCCCAGATTGATTTCCTTCTGATCCCAGGGGAGAGTATCTGTCATCGGAGTCGATATATAGGTGACTGAGGCCCAGAGAGATGAAGAGATGTACCCAAATCACCCGATTAGGGAAAGCAGGAGGCCAAGTTCTGTCTCTGGAAGCCACAAGGTCCCCTAGAGTCAAAATGATCATTCCCATTTTGCACATGGGAAGTTCGAGGCTTGCCTTGGGGAAAGCACTCCACTCCAGCCTGACCCTGAGTCAAAGCCAAGCCGTGTGCCCACCTGCCTGCCTATCTGCTCCTCATCCCAGGAACAGCCTTTCGACTTACCTTCCACGACATAGGTGGCGAGGCAGCAGATGCCAAGGAGGGCCAGGACGAGAGCTCGCATGGCTGCGGTCCTGCTGGGCTGAGCTGGGCTGAACTGGGCTGAGCAGGGCTGAGCAGGGCTGAGCAGGGCTGAGCTGAGAGAGGATGAGCTCCAGCTGCTCCTGAGCCTCTTTTATCCCCCCGATGGTCAGCGCACTTCCTGTGGTATGAGGGGGCTTCCGAGGTGGGTGTGCAATCGTGGAAAGTCTTTGCAACACTGATGCTTTTTCTTTTTTGAAAAAAAAATTCCCCTACTCACATGAACCCCGCCCCCTGCGGCCTTTTCCTCTTCACCTGTGGTTAACGCATCAGTGAAAGCAACCTTATGGGTACAACAGGTGCGGTTGTCTCCTCTCCTGCCACCAGCCTCAATTCAAATCTTCCACTGCGCCTGCGGGCATGCCCCGGAGCCATGTCACTGTCCCCAGCGTGCAGACGGTGTAAAGGAAAGGTGGTCACCATGGTCCCAGGTTCCCACCTGTGACACGTGACAGGCTGTGCCATGAGGCTTCCACTACCAGGGATCACGGGCCCCTGAGACCATGCACGGGGACTCCCTTCCGGAGGGGAAGGGACGTGGCTGCCACTCCGCACTGCTCCTGCCTTTGCCTTCTTTTCCGTCTCTCCTCCCTCCATGGCCCTAGTTCAGGTCACGGCCACTTCTCTGCACCACCCTCCCCAGGGGCTCAAGAGACATTTAAATCACAGTGTTTGGAGCTCGTCTGGAGGCACGCTTCCTGTATGGCAACGTTAGACATGGATACCTTCTAAAAAGCTTCTGGAAAGTTGTCCTGACATGAACGTTACTTTGAAAAGAAAGAGGGAGAGAGAATTTTCTATAACTAACCATTCTGACAGTCTTCATTTTTAATGTTTTTCCCGTGAGTCTCTATGGGTGCACCTATGTTTGCATCATTGTGACAATTATAAATACTCTTTTTACACCAAGGTAACTATCCTTCTGTGAGTAGGAACTCACACAGACCCTTTAAACCATGTCCTTTGAACTCGTTGTACCAATCCCATCTACTAGGCAAATTTTCCTTAACAGACACCAAACCGTTTCCCTTTGATAACCAAGACTGGGGCTGCTGAGCCAAAGGGTGTGCTTGTCTTCATAGCTCTTGCTCCACACTGGCGTGGAGTCTCCCCAAATGTACAGCAGCGTAAAGGTGCGATGCCTCCTGCAGGGTTTGCGTGTCGGTTACTGCACAAACTCTCAGGCCCTCCACTTGTCTTTTTTCTTTTGTCTTGGTTTGTTCTACACAGATATCTATAAAATGTATTTCTTTTTAAGATTTTATTTTTACTTATTTTTAGAGAGATGGGAAAGTAGAGAGAAAGAGAGGGAGAGAAACATCAATATGTGGTTGCCTCTCACGCGCCCCCTACTGGGGACCTGGCCTGCAACCCAGGCATGTGTCCTGACTGGGAATCCAACCCGTGATCCTTTGTTTCACAGGCCGGCACTCAATCCACTGAGCCACACCAGCCAGGGCTAAAATGTATTTCTTAATTATGTGTGTATCTAAAGAGATTTTGCCAACATTATCATGGATATGAAAATACATTCTTATTCAATATAAGTACAGCTAAAAGTTTTTGCCTTTGCTATAAGGAATAGGAAAACAAATTCCTATATTTCTGTAAAAATGACAGATTAACATCTAAGAGATTTTCCATGATTGGAATTCCATTTTCCCAGCCAGACTCCCTTCTGGACTTCACCGCGGCTTTCAGTCATCTCTGCCTGGGACGACTCTCCTTCACGCGGAGTGATGTGCCACCCTCGCCCCAATTTCCAAACACAGGTCCCTAGGTTCATCTTAGGCTCGCTGCTAGTACACCCATCCACCATTCTCGACCAACCTGTGCTAAGTAGACCCCTGACATAGCTCTTCCAGGTGTCTCCTCCTCTCTCTCCACACCACGCAAGGCAGGCCCTCACCATCCCTTGCGAGGACCAGTGCCATGGACCAACTGGTTTCCCTGTTCCGGGTCACCTCCCTGTCCAACCCATTCTCCACTGCGTTGCCAGGGAACCACCCTGAAGCCTTGATCGCATCATCCTGTTCCCCGCTTCAAGAGTGTCTCATTGTCCACAGGCTTTATTTCAACTCTCCCCCTGTTACATACAAGACTGTTCAAGATCCGACACTGCTTTGCCTTTGAGACTCCCGTCCACCGCCCACCACATGCTCCCAGACCTCGAGCCCGAACAAAGTGTATGCAGCCAACCAAACATGCATCTTCCTTCACAGCCCCTGCCCCACTATACCGCCTCCTGGACCTCGGACCCCATCCCCGCTCTCGACACATTAATCGTACACTGCTCCACTCCTATCAGCTCTCCTGAATCCTCTAGATAAAATTAGGCTGTGCCATCCTCTGTTCCCAAGGACCTCTGTCCCCACCACTCTTCCATCAGGAATCGGATTTGATTCCCCAACCGGATTAAGCCTCTGCACCTCCCACCAGAGGGCAGCTCTGTGAGAGGAGGACATGCCTTGTGCCCTCTGGTCCCCAGCACTAACCGAATGTCTGCTTGGCAGTAGTCACTCACCTAACGGTCTCTGAATGAATGAATTCTTCCTAAAACACCGATGTTGTGGGGACTGTACATGAAGTGAAGGGCGACCATCTACAAACGGGAAACCGGGAACCGAGCCTGTGGCTTTCCTTATTTTTTCAATCAAATCAGTGATCTGACTAGCAGCTGGATTTCGATTTCCTAAACTCTCGGAATGAATGACTCACTCTCAGTTTTTCAAAGCCTGACTCGAGTCTCTGGTGGGAACCATTCAGTAACAGGCAAGAAAGTAGGAACCCAGGACAAGCAGGCATAACCCACTCATGTGTGGACACGGATGACAATGACACTGGTCGGAACAACTCCTTTCACCCTTGACTCCTCTCTTCCTCTTACACACGGGCCACATCTGATTGATTGGCAAATACGGTTGGCGTCCTGTCTTAAAACGAGAATGTGGACTCTTCCCGCCACTCGACAGCCCCGGCTCCACGTGGATCCCTGCGACAGCCTCTTACCCGGTTTTCCTGCTTCCGTCCTCACTCTCTCGGCCAATTTACGAACCCAACAAGGTGACCATGTAAACGAGTAAGTCATTTCATGTCACTTCCCTGATCGAAATCTTTCAACAGCTCCCCATTCAAATGAAATCCAAAGTCTCCCCCTACCCCGCTGCCAGCTTATTACGCTATAGCTGACGTACAACGTTGGGTAAGTTCAAGGAGCACGGTATCATCATTCCACACACGTCATACCAAAAAACCATTAACACAGTAAGGTTAGTCCACACCTCCATCACCTCACATCATTACCTTTTTGTGCATGGGACGAGAACATTTAAGATCTACTCGCTTAGTAACTTCCAAGGCTAAACACAGTATTTATTGTTAGTCTCGTTAACGTTAGTCGCCTTGTTGCACATTAGGTCCCCAGAAATCGTTCATCTGATAACTGTAGGTTTGTGTCCTTTGACCAGCATCGCCCCTGTCCCCCGCCAACAGCGACCACTCTGCTCTCTGGAGAATGGCTTTGCTAGCTAGTTCAGGCTCCGCATCACACAGTGTCTGCCTTCCTCTGCTCCGTCTTAATTCACTCAGCCTAACGCCCTCAGGGTCCACCCGTCTCGTCGTAGATGGCAGTCTCTCCTTATTTTTGTATGACTGAGTAATATTCCATTGTACATACACGCCGTGTTTTTTTCTACCCACTCATCGCTCAGCGGACGCGTAGGTTGTCTGCGTGTTTTGGCTATTGTGGATAATGCTCCACTGAACGTGAAAATCAGATAACTCTTCAAGACGGGGACTTCCTTTCCCTAGGACGTGTACCAGCGGGACAATTGCTGGGCCATTCGGTAGTTAAATTTTTAACTCAGGGGGGAGCTTCCATGCTGTTTTCCACAGTGGCTGTACCAATTTGCCATCCCACCAGCAGACCCCAGTGCACAGGGGTCTCCTGGTCCCCACAAGTGCCAACTTATCTCTTATCTGTTTGATAGCAGCCTCTCTAATAGGTGTGAAGGGATTTCTCAGGGTGGCTTTGATTCCCATTTTCCTGATTAGTGATGCCGAATGCCTTTTCATTTACTGCTGGCCATCGGTATGTCTTTGGGGAAATAGCAGTTCAGAGCCCGTGGCCATGTTTACTGCACTATTGTCGTTTTGCTGTTAAGTTGAGTGAGCTCCTTATGCATATGTATATTAACCCCTTATCAGATAGATGGCTACCAATATTTCCTCCCACTCTGTGGGTTGTCTTTCCATTCTGTTGACGGCTCCCTTTACTGTGCAGAAAGTCTGGTAGAGTCCCGTTTATTTATTTTTCATTTTTTGCCTGTGCGCTTGTTGTTATACACAAAAAATCTCTGCCAGGACCAACGTCAAGGAGCTTTTTCTCTCTGTTTCCTTCAGGGAGGTTTATGGTTTCGGATCTTACATTTAAGTCTTTAATCCGTTTTGAGCTAGTTTTCGTGAGTGGTGTAAGATAGGGGTGCGTGCTGAACACAGCGGTGTCCAAACTGGGGTCTGCCTTGGAGCAAGAAGGTGTGGAGACCTTTCGATGGTCAGCTCCACGCAGGTGGAGACAGAAAACTCGATGCTGGGGGGACGTTCCGTCGGATTATCTGCTTCTGAGTTGAGATCCCCGGCCTAGGGACAATCTTGGTTCTGTGGCACTTTTCTCCACAATCACTGCCCTGTTTCTGCTTGTTTTCCTACAATAAAACATATAATTTCACATCTTGCTTTTCTCACAATTTAAAAAAATGTCCAGTCTGATGCTGTTTAGTTCCAGAAACGCCTAACAATGAATGGCCTAGCTTTTACATGAGATACAGTGCAAAGACAATTATTTTTTCTCAAAAAAAAAAAAGGAAAGAAAAGAATTACCTGTGGGGAAAAACCCTATTTCACTGTCAAGGACTTTGAGCAATGACAGTCAAACTTATAAAATTATATTAAATAATCTGAATCACTGGGTTTTTTAAATTAGTGAATTCTAATGAACTATGCTAGACAGACAGCATCTATAACTATAACTATAGTGTCTGTAACTAATACTTATGGTATTAATAAGTCAATATTAATAGTATAGCCTAGGGTCAGCATAATACATCTGTCTCACTTTGTCAATAAAGTTTTATCGACACACGTCAATGCCCACTTGTTTACATATCTCTGATGGCTCTTTGCCCACGACAACAGCAGAGCTCATGAGCTGCATAGTGTTCGAAGACTAAAACATTTGCCACTTGGCCCTTGACAGAAAGTCTGCTGACCCCTGGGTCCATCCCTGATTAGCCTGCAAAATTAAAACTATCATGTTCAGTAGGAGATCAACTACATAAAGCATGCAGAGAGAGAGAAAAGACTGAAGCAGCACAGCAAAACCACTACAAGAATTCCCCCCGGAAACTATCAAGTTCATGATCAGGCCAGCTGAGTGAGCAGGAAATCCAGTACGTGGTAGCTTCTGACACTGCAAGCTCCTGAGGCACTTCGAGCTGATTTATTTACTTACTCGTTGCTAGGGAAAGTGCGTGGCATTAACAGGCAGGCACTGTCTCATTAGGTGCATTCACACTCACCTCTGCTCCTTGACAAAAGATACATAGCCACCAAAAAAAAAAAAAGAGAGACAGAGAGAGAGAATTCAAAGAAATTTCTTAAAAAGGTCTGTGGTTATCAGAAGGCTCCCCGTCGCTCTGCACCACACAGGCGCACATCACGCCGGGCCAGCAGTCCACCAGCCCAGGCAGAGGAAATGCTGCAGGCTGGCCACTGGCAGCTGCCTCAGAGCAGCCTTGGTTACATTGTTCCCCCTTCACAGATCAGTGGGGACTCTGAACAGAAACCCACAGAGAGAACGTCACCACCTCTCCAGGGAACGTGAGGGTGGGAAGAAGAAAGATGCCCCATCTTTATGGGGCCAAGTTCATCACTTGGCCAAAAAATTTAAAATCGTAGGCAGAGGAGCATTTGGGGGGTTTTGGTCACAAAGTCTGCCATGAACTTGAAATCGCCTGTGGTGCAGAACTCAAAGCGTGTATGGATTTTGCTAAAGCTGGACATCAGTCCGACTCGGTCTGCCCGGAAGGAGACGGACACTGGCTGGCAGCTGAGGCTGACGCCAGGGGCCAGCGCCACCGAGGAGCCCTTCCTGGAGGAGCCACGTAACTGTCCTGGGGACCCCGAGCTGTAGAGTCAGACCCGCCCAGCCAAGCCTCATCCTGGCCCAGCCACCCAAGAGAGGACCGAAGTCATCCCCCCTCGCAGAACCACAGCGTGTCGGGATCACGGGAGAGAATCGGTACATAGCAGGCGTTATAATCAACAGAAACGAAAACCATCACAGAAACTCTGAAATTGGGACTGCTGTCTGCCAGAGAAGTTAGTGACAAAGGAGCAACATGTGGTTTCCATCAGAAGTTATTGTTTTACTTTTATGAATAATTATGATTGATTATTTATTTTGGGGGAGCCAGCCAAACCAATGAGTCTCTGCTTTCCCCCACCTGGCCGCCTCCCCGTGTCCGAAATACCAGGAGGAAGGTGTGCACACGTCACCAGACACCTCTGACCCAAATCGAAGATACTCTCGTCTTCACGGCTAAAAGATCGGTCACAAATTCAAGACCTCTTCATTGTGGAATAATTAGTACATGAGAGTTATAGATCACCTAAGTCTCTGATTGGCCAACATGATTTCTTACCTTATTCTTTACTGAAAGTTTTTCCAATGTGTTTTTTTTCCCTGATAGAGAAGAAGGAAAAGTAACTGAATCCTTGATGACAGAGTCTCAGTCGGTGTATTTCATATCAGGGCCACAGGCCAGTCACCCACATGCAGAACCTAAGGATGAGAGTGAATGCATCACCTTAACAGGCATGGGGCGGGTCCTGGGCCGAATCCGAACGAGCCCCAGAGGTGACTGTATGAGCAAACTGGTCCCAGGCTGTCTTGCCAGTGGCCTGTCCTGGCCACTCGTACATCCTGGTCCCCAGCTCTATGCGAACTCATAGCTCTTACCACCATTTGACATACTTTTATGTAATCTGAATGCTGTCCTCTCTCTGCTAGAATAATGTAGGAGCTCAGCAAATATTCACTGATCACATAAATGAAAATAAACTCATTTCTTCTGTCCTCGAAGAACTAAAAACAGAAGAGCTGTTTGATTTAACTTGGCGCTGACGACTTCACACTGAGGTTGTCCTAAAATAACAAACATTATAAGGGAAAGAGAGGACAAAGGATACGGGGACTAAAACAGACCTTAGAAACGATCTAGCCCATCCGCCATCCTTTTAACAAATTACATTATGAGCAGCAGTAGGCAACCGATGCCTATACTGTTTCCTAGTCTCAGCGGGGCTCAGAAGAAAGACCACCACCCACCAAAAAAAAAAAAGCGTGATACACGCAGGGGATACACCGATGTGTTACACATTTGTTGGTTTGCTCTTCCAACTGTACAAACTCCTGTGGGACAAGTGCCGTGAAAGGCACAGGTGGCAGACACCTGCCTGCACTCTGGTCTCCGCCCCATTGCCTGCCGGGGCTCCTATCTGCTGATTCTAGCCGTAGCTCAGAGCATGCGGCCAAGACAGACCTTGAAGTAAAATTAATTATAAACTACAGTGTGACCTGGGACACCCACCCGACTCTCCTCGTCTACTTCCTGCTATTCTTAAATGACATTAGTGGAGTAACTTTTTAAAAATCCAAAGTGTTGGCCAGCATCTTCTTTTTAAGAGTTGCATTTAATGCCCACAATTTTATCTTACGTGTCCTTCCTTCTGGCATTTCAATCTTTCATAATGAGCCACAAAGGTAAAGCTGTTCTTGCAAACTTCTTTGTAATACCTATAAAAGTCTTCTGTTCCCTTTGCCGCTTAGCTGGGTTTATGACTTCCTGTCCTGTCTCTGTGACCACGACCTTTGGGACTCAACCCGACCTTTAGTCTGAATCACACCAGTCACCACATCCCCAGCCTCCTGGCTCCCAGAGCCAGCCCTGCTCCCTGTCTTGGTCCTTCTCCCTTTCTTCTGCTCCTGTATCATTCCTGCCACCGAATTTCTCTGTATTTTTGATTCCTGTTGGAATGGCCAAGTGCATTCATTTCTGAGCCTACTGTCCAAACCAAGACAGAATCCTACTGTCAGAGTCGGTTAATGATCCTAACATTTAAAAAGAAATATCTTCGAATATTTCTCCAGCATCACTAGCTGCACCACTCTGCATTCCTACCAGCTAAGAGACTTCCTGCTGCTCCGCATCTCCGGCAGCACTGGTTGTCGTCAGCGTTCCGAATTTTTGCCGTCCTCATCGGTGGGCAGTGGTAACTCGTTGTTACTTTAATTTGCGTCCCCTTAAGAGAATGACGTGGAGCATCTTTTCATATGCCTGTGGGTCATCTGTACCTCTTCTTTGATGAGGTGTCTGTTCGTACCTTTTGCCCAGGTTATTTAATCACGTTGTTTGTTTTCTCGTTGCCGAGTTTAAGAGTTCTACGCACGCTTTGGACAACAGTCTCTTGCCAGGTAAGTCTTCTGCAAATATTATCTCCCAGTCTGTGGCTTATTTTCCCGTTCTCTGTACAGTGCCTTTCAGGACACGGAAGTTGTTGATTGTAATGAAGGTCAACATAATTTTCTTTAAGGAGCATGCTTTTGGTGTCCTATCGAAAAAGTCATCTCCAGACCCAAGATCGTCTAGATTTTCTCCAGTGTCATCTTCGAGGAGTTGAATGATTTTGTGCTTTGCATTTAGGTCTATGATACATTGTCGAGGTCATTTTTGTGAAACGTGTAAGGTCTGTGTGTAGATTCTTTTTTTTTTTTTTTTTTTGCATATGCATGCCCAGTTGCTCCAGGCCTGTTGTTGAAAAGATCACCCTTTCCCCAATGAAGGGCCTAACTCCTCTGTCGAAGGGCACTTGCCTAGACTTGTGCGAATCTATCTCTGGGCTCTCTTTCATGGCCCACTGATATAATTGCCTGTTCCTCTGCCCGAACCACACTGCCTTTGTTAGTGCGGTCATGGAGTCTTCAGAAGAAACCTCAGCTTCTAAAATCCTCGGGCATGACTGTGCCACATCCCAGCTTCGAGCTTGTGCCCCTGACGAGTGCTGGGAGGACCCACCTGCAGGCAGCCCCACGGTGGAACGGGGATTATTCCTGATGAACGCAGGCTCTAATGCTTGCAACAAGGAGCTCCCATGGAAGGAGCGGTCTCCACGGACAGTCTACAGTGAGCTCTCAATGGGAAGCTGTCAAACGTAGGTAGTTCTTTGCTAGACTTCTTAGGGCATTGTGGTATATGGGGAAGAAATGGGCCTAAGCCTTGCCTTTGCCAATAGCTAACTACCCAATTCTAGGAATCGTCAAACTTTCACAAAGCCATGTTTATTCTTCTGAAAACGGGCATCACTTCTGGACTGGGTGATTTTGGGGGAGTTAAGTGGTATTTACCAAAAGCATTTAACAGACATCAGTAAGCCCTCAATGAATGCTGGGTACGTTTACTCTCAGCCAAACTTGGGCTGATGTTCTTATGGCAAAGCAAGGCTCTCCTTTTGATGGAATATGGCAGCTTAGGAAAATAACCACATAGAAAATAATTAAACATTTTAAGGAAACACAGGCCTTTTAGAATGAGTATGCTGAATTTTTCTAGTAGTAGCCGCTTTATGATGTAAAAATATTCGACATTAGTATGACCTTAAACAGAAGAAGAGCTCACTCTGTCTTGTGATGTAAAGTGGAGCCTTGGAAGACACGTGTTTACGTGAGGTGCTGTGGGAAGAACTCTGTTCTAGTTAATTAGGGAAGGCTTCACTGCACAAGCGGTATTTCTAAACTAACCTGGAAACAAAGGTTAAGTTACAGCATCTATTTGTGTTGAAAAATAATTTTACATTTTTATTATATGATCAGTTCAGTGAACGTTAATCACAGAAAATTATTTGAAAAACAGAAAAGCAAAAATGAAACTAAAATAAGCTATCCTTCTACTATCCAGAAATAACCACTCCCAATGTCATGGGGTCTATCTTTCCAGACTATTCCCTATGCACAAACAGATGACAAAAATGGTAATATGCTGTATTACACTGAGCATATATACTAATGTATTCCCTAGCCTAACAATATGCTTGGAAAGATTCTAGGCCTACAAATATAGAACCGTATCATTTTTAATGCGCACAGAGGATCTCTTAAATGCGTGTAATAAATTAGATAATTTTAATGGGGAAGAGGAGGGGATCCCCAAGACTGCAGGAAGAGCCTCTCCCATACATCCTTGCAGAGTTGTCCAATCATTTTTTTTAAAGATTGTATTTATTTATTTCTAGAAAGGGGGAAGGGAGGCAGAAAGAGAGGGAGAGAAACATCAGTTGGCTGCCTCTTGCACGCCCCACACCAGGGACCTGGCCTGCAACCCAGACATGTGCCCTGACTGGGAATCGAACCAGTGAACTTTCGGTTTGCAGGCCGATGCTCAACCCACCGAGCCACACCGGTCAGGGCTATCCAATCATTTCTTCAGGCAAATCCCCAGGAGCACGGCCATGGGGTCTATTTGAGTAAATGACACTAACTGGTTTCTTAGCGTCGCCCACTGAGAGAGAGCCAGCATCTTCCCAGAAGCCGCCTCAGGGAAGAGAAACAGAAGCGAGTCTGGGGAGGTTTCCCATGAAGCAGCACAAAATGACGGTCCAAGGGGCCGACCTGGCAGCACTACTGCCGAAGCCTGGTCCTCATCCCAGGAGAGACAGAGCACGCGGAAACAACGCGGGCCACATGGTTTCCCCCAGCACACACGCGCGCCTCTCCCTCCTGCAGTCTAGTCCACACTGGGTCTGTGGTTTACTGAGAGAAACCAAAGCTGCGGTGAAATTTCGTCACCGGGGGTCATGAGCACTTTCAAAACCCTCAGTGCTGAGACTCAGCCCCCCCCCCCATCAGGCGCTGCTGGGGGCTACACAGACTCACAAGAAACACACTTTCTCCGCTCTCCATCGCCTGCCCTCTCTAACGTCAGTGAGTCAGATAACTTTCCCCCGACGATCGGCTCCCTCCCTCCTGTTTCCGAGCGTCCTGTCTCTGGACGCAGCCAGGCTATGCAACTGCAAGCTGAAACTACCTGTTCAGCGCCAAGGCTGGCTCTGGAAAGGGGGACCCGGAAAGGCGAAGTGGCACAGACGGAAGGATGTCCCCTCCCCCGGCCTGGGAATACACACAAGTCAGGGTTTAATGGTTTGCTTCCGCTGCGAAAGCCCTACATTTAAACCCTCAGGCGTGAGGCTGATCTTTTCCTCTCCACGGCCACACACTGGTGAGGCCAGGGCCCACGAGCGCCCTGGGCCGTTACAAGGGCAGGAGCCCATCATGGTTGGGAGATCTCTACAGGCGGGGTGGTGCCCGGGAAGGGAATATCGGGGCTCAGTCTCAGGACTTGAGCAGGGCTCAAAAGGCAGGGCCGTCAAGGCAGAAAGGACCTCAGGACGCAAGGCTTGCTTGTCATGTCTGCGCTCGGCCTGATCAGTCTGAGGTGACTGGGAGGAAGAGACCACAGGACAGCACCTAGCAAACCGACCTGTCAGCGCTAGAGCATCTCACCCAGAGGTGTGAGGCGGAGGGTGGCAGGGCCAACAGGGTGTGCCCTAACGTGGGGGCCACGGACCCAGCAGGCAGGCCCAGGAAGTCGCCTCCAGCTGGAAAGTTCCAGGCCTCAGTCTGTACTATTGTTAAGGTACTACATTTTGTTTATTTGAACTGCTGGGTCCCTCAGCGTCTGTGAGACCTTCTGCAAGTGAGGCAACGCCCTTGACCCCTCTGTGCTTCAGTTTCCCTATTCCCGTGAAATGAAAGTAACAGTTCTGATCACCGCATGGGCTGTCGCAAGAACTGAATGAGTTAGCGCATGCTACGCCCTTAGGGTTGCTCCTGGCATACGTTGAGCGCTGAATGTCTGCTGTAGTTGGGGCTATTAATACAGTGCTCATGTTATGCAAAATCATACCTGCTGGAGAGTGAAAGTCCTTAAAAGAGTGTTTTCAAGTCACGCTATACGCGGATAACCGCCTACTTAATGCAGTTGTGGGAGAAAACACACTTCTGCTTAAATGATCGATCGGCTCCCAATGACTGACGGGAGTTTTTTTCCCTGGCTTACCTAGATTCTTAAGCTTCCTTTTTTTCTTTTTTCATATTTTACATTTGAACACAAAACACTGAGCAGACATACTGTGTTCCTACATGATTTGTTGCTTTAAAAAAAAAAAGCCCACTTCACCCAAAGATATGTTTACTGATTTTAGAGAGAGAGGAAAATAGGGACCCAACGCGCCCTGACCGGGGATCAAACCCTCAACCTTTGTGGTATAGAGGAGGACGTTCCATCCAACCACCTGGGCCACCCGGCCGGGGTGACTGTTGCTTTTTGAACAGGGACATGAAGTGCAGTCTGGGGCAGGAACCGGGCCTGCTGCTCTGCAGGGAATAGTTCTGTATCAAAACTGATCGAATTCCTTTCCGGTCCCCTCCAACCGGGGCTTCCAGATACAACACAGGATTCCCAGCGACCTCTAAATTGTGAATCAACCACAAACAGTTTTCAGCAGAAGTATATCCCAAATATTGTTTGAAACATACTTATGCTAAAAATGTGTTGTACTTATGCTGAAATGTAACTGGCATCCTGTATTTTTATCTGCTAAGTCTGCCAGCTACTTCCAGCTCTGCAACCGTGAAGCTGTGCGTTCCGGGGACATAGTTCTCAGCTGCTAGTGACAAGGGGGTATCATTTTCCTGTTAGATTTCTGTCCCCATCCAAAACCCACTCTGGTTTCCTTTCCACAGCTTCCTATCAGAGTTGATGTTGAAGCTAGGCAGTAAATCACAAGAGGGCCTGGACCACAAGCTAGACATTTTAGGAAGGTCAAGTCCCTGGCCAAGGTGAATCATGTCAGCCTGTTCTCACAGGCCTGGAGCCTCCCCTCCCCAGGCCACCAAGCTGGGGTCATTAACTCTCCCCTTTGTAGACAAAGTCCCTCACTGGGTCGCTAACAGTTCTGGATGTAGAGCCTGCCTATCCAGCTGGGCCAAAACCCAAGATAAAGGGGGGCGGGAGGGACAATCACCTGGACACAGGCCAATTTAACAGATGTGATTCACGGGAGCTGCGGCAGGACCAGGGTTGGGCAGCAAGGTCGCTGCCACACAGTGGAGGGACAGTGGCACCCAGCACTGGGCTGGCAGGTGCCCGGGGGCAGTGGTACCAGCAGTGGCATCCCGAGGAGTCAGTCCCGTGGCCCATCTGGATTAGCCCTCGCCTGCCCGCCGTGTCCCAGGTTCCCCAGAATTCCCACAACTCGGGGAGCCACCCCAAAGTTTCCTTTTCTTCCATTTTCTAGAGTTTCTATCTTTGCGTCCTGGGATCCTGACCAGAAATAGCCTCAAGCTGCCGCTGCCCTACATCAGGCATGCGCCGGAGGTTCCCCTTCTCAAGCCTCCCTGGATAAATCTCCAGCCCAGCAACCCTCCCCATTCCCTGCCGCCGTTTGGGCCTCGAGAGGAGTGAAGGTGCTTTTTTCCAGACCTTTCTCATCCGCTCCATCCCCTCTTCATGCTGACCAGCCAAACATCAAAGATGGCTTTTGTTTTGGGGGTGAGGTGGGCTGACTCTCCTCCCCCTCCACCCCACCTGACAGGAAGGTTGGTGGCTTCTCTCTGCTGTCGATGCGAGACACTTGTGGTAGACCACCTGGGAGCCGAGCTGGGGCGGGGGGCGGCAGAAAGGAAGCAGCTTCTATTTGAAAGCTTCGAGGGGGGGAAACGAAGAGGAAAACTGACCTGCCCCGCACCCTCAAGTTTCTCAGCCTCTGCTGTTCACCAGCCTAAAATCTTACTCATGCGACTTTCCATGGGAGAGGTTCTCAGGCCCCTGGGTGAGCTGCACATTTCCCCAGGGTGCGGGACCACCAGGGTGGCCCCCTAACCCTCCGGCTGGGGGAGGCAGTGGTCTGGGCAGGCTGCTGCCGGAGTGGAAACACTGACTGTTGTTCCATTTGCCGCCACCACCTAAGTGTGACACTGTGACTCTCTCCACATGGCTTCCCCTTGTGGCTCTGGCTGCAGTGTTCTGATTCCGCGTGCTTTCTGTGGGGTGCACGCTACGGCCTCTGACTCCCACACGCTCTCGTGGCCCTGCCGCCTTTGGTGGCCTTCCCCTGGCCCCTCTGGGGAGGCACTAGCTCTGGCCCATGCGGGAAGATCTGTGGCACCACACCCCCACCCCCCAGTGTGGGGCTAGGCAGGTGCTCTGTGAGCCCCTGAAGGCATCCTGTCAATCACATAAGTCATGGGGGGCAGGCAGGCCCACAGGGCCATTGAGGTCGTGCCTCCCAATACTCCCTGGAGGTGGACTCCACAGTCACGTCCCAGGCTGCCCGGACAGTTACAATCACTCCTCGGCAGCAATGCTTCGCTGCTGTTTCACTCTTTCCTGCTGCCACTGTTCTATTAAGCGCCCAGCAGTGCCAAGCCCAGGGACAGCCCTGGGGACAGTGGGTCACTGAAGGAGACAGCAGCAACTGAAAACTGTCCAGGGCTGTCTGGGATCACAGAGCAGGGCATGTCCCCTGGTGGGTGAGGGGGCGGGGCGGGAAGAAAGGGACCGCAGAGGCCTGGCCACTCAGGGAAGTCTCAGAGTCTGCACAGGCGACCACGAGGGCAGAGGTTTCAGCGGATCGGAAGGAACAGGTCCAAGGAGTCCCGGGCGCAGACCGGGAGGCAGCCGATATGCAGGGTGGGGCAGACATGGGGTAGACTTGTCCGGTGGACAGCGACACAGTAATTCGTAAGTGACAATACAGGAAGGCACTCTGTGTTTCAAGCACTCACCACGGCAAACCTACGTCTGCCCACCCTGCACACAACTCTCCGAGGAGAACAGCTGTTTTCCAGCTGCAGTGGCCTCCAATAGGGCGTGAAGAAAAAAGGACAGTAGCCTCAGGAGGAAGCGAAGCCGAGCGAGGGTGTTGTGTTTGGATTTTCAGAGGAAGAACTGGCATCAGGTTTGTATCCCGGTGGGAGCGATCCCGTGGGAAGTTTAACCATCAGTGAAACAGCCGGCACGTCCGCTACATGTTTGTGCTCCTCCGAACTGACAAACACGTGCCCTCCCCCCGCCCCCAAATCTGGGTGTGTGTGCCCGGCTCTGTACACACTCAACCTCATTGCTTACACCAGGAACCAATCACAGTGGCAATCTGACCTATGATTAAACTATTTCCAGGCACTTTCCAGAATCGATAGTGATTATTCTTTTTCAATAAAAATATGATTTCATAAAAAGAGCTTGATAAATAGACATTCAACATAAATTGTCTCATTGCTAAGACATTAGCAATAAGACAAATGACTACTGATACTAAAATTAAAAGGAAACTCCTGTCCAGGGAGAGGCCGAGACCTCTGTCCCCAACTTCAGCCACTACTGAGTAGTATCTCATTTAACCTGCATTTTCACTCTAAGCTCCCGTGGTGGCACAGCCAACTGGATTCGGGACACCTGCAGGCCACGGTCCCCCTAGGCGGTGGGACATTCACTCCCGGGGAGATCCCACAGGAAGTAGCTCCCTGCCTGTCGATCACTCTCCCACTGCAGCATTCCCAGGAGCTCAGGCTGTTCCCTTCACCCATTCCTTCAGGGCACCCACCCTTCAAAGCTGCAGTTTCCTCCCAAAGTGCACCTGAATGTTTAATACAGCGGCCTTCAGTCTGTCCCTCCTGCGGCGTCAGCCCGTCTGCCGGTGCCCCAGACAGGAGCTGGGGAAACTCTGCTAAGTATTAGCTCCCGAGCTTGTCTTTGGCCTCGTGCTCCCTGCTTTTGTACGCAATGTCGTAACTCAGGCCACGAAAACGTTTTTAGCCCTGGCTGGGTAGCTCAGCTGGTGAGAGCATCTTCCCCTAACACCGAGGTTGAGGGTTCGATCCCCGGTCAGGGCACAAACAAGAATCAACCAATGAGTGCATCAGTAAGTGCGACAAAAAATTGATGCTTCTCTCTCACTCCTTACCTCTCTAAAATCAATTACAAATATATAAATATATTTTTTATTTTTTAAAGATTTTATTCATTTATTTTTGAAGAGAGGAAAGGAGGGAGAAAGAGAGGGAGAAAAACATCAATGTGTGGTTGCCTCTCATGCACCTCCTACTGGGGACCTGGCCTGCAACCCAGGCATGTGCCCTGACTGGGAATCGAACCTGCGACCCTTGGGTTCGCAGGCCAGCACTCAATCCACTGAGCCACACCAGCTAGGGCTAAAAATATATAAATACATTTTTAAAAAAGATTCTTAACTCTCACTACAGAGCTCTTTATCTCATTTCTACTTAAAATATACTAGTACATCCGCTTCTTGCTGCCTCAATTTTATTCCTTTATAGCCTATTTCAGATCTTTATTTATTGAGACTCTCCACTTTCCCGCATTTAACTGTTTAGTGGCTACGCATTTTGAACAGAACAAAGAATAGTTTTAGAAGGCAGCTGCCTTAAAAGGGTTGCTGTTCATGGGTACGTACACACACACACTCATACACACACACACACACACACACACACTTCCACCTGTCAGATTACAGCAACCGCAGCTTACACCTGCGCAGCACGGCAGCTAACACTTAGCAAGCAGGAGCCCAGATCTGGCTCTCGGCTGCACATTCAGTGTGCGGGATCTTGTTTGAGTCCCCATCTTACTGCCGGCAAGACCACACATTTGGTGACCTGCCCAGGGTTACGCGGCTCGTGAGTGACGGGTCAGGGACGTGAACACGAGTGATCTGGCTCTGGGACCCACACGCTTGGCCTCCCGGGCAGGGGGGGAGCCGTCCCTCGGGCACGTGGGAGGCCAGCGCTCCTGGAACCCGTCCATGGAGGCTGAGGGTGGAGGCCGGAGCGCCCTCCCAGAGGCGAGGCGGTCGTGGTGAGAAGGGAGTTACGCTGCAGGGCAAGGGCGAGGGCTCCCAGAAGTCCCCTGACTTGTCTTCAACCTTCACGACAATTCTGCATTCTGCCGCAGAGCACAGCCACATCGCTTTAACGTAACAGGGAGACGGGACTGTTAATGAACACAAAAGGCCTGTATAAGTACTTACGAGGTAGGTGACAAATACTGTAAAGATGACCATTTCCCCCAAATTAACACAGTACATATTCAATGTAATTCCAGTAAAAAAACCCTGCAAATAATTTTGGAAAGAAACTTTCTCACCTCATTTTTAAGTTTGTTGGGTAAAAAGGTATTCACAGATAGCAGAATCAAGTTTGGAAAATATAAACCAAGAGAATATTTTTTGCCCTATAAATATTAAGGTATAAGAAGCAGCTGTGGTGATTAAAAAAAGAAAAAAGAAAACATTTTAGTACTAATTTAGGGAAGAACCAACAACACCAGAAGAACCAACACATATATATGAACTAGGCCCAGTAAAGGGGAGGACATAACACTCAGGATGTGCTGTTAGAAAATTTGTTTTCTTTCACAGAGAAAAACAGAATAAATTTTCTACCTTACACCACGTACAGAAATAGATGCCTAATGAGTTAAATGCCTAGATTTGAAAAACAAGTACGTAAATCCAAAAATAAAAAAATACAGGAGACTATCTTTACTACCTCCAGGAGGAGGAAAGACCCCATAGCCATATTCCCGAAGAATAACTTAGAAGAAAAACCCGGTCTATTTTGCTATTTCGAAACTCCATTTAAATCGAGAGTCACTGCTTGTCTCGTTTCCCTGTCTGCTTCCTTCGCAGCACCTCCCACTTTCTGAAACTGTCCTGCTTCCAATGTGACTTTTGGCCACACGCCCCCTCAAAGGCATGCATGGGTCGGAGGTCAGGTACTCGGCCTACTGGGTTCACACCGCAGACCCAGCACCGAGAACTCTGCCCAGCTTCATCGACGTGCGATACAGGGGTCTTCCGTACACTATTTTAAGGATGTTAAACATGTTCCTGTGTCTTGCAGATCCCACTGCTGTCTGTCTGTCCATCGGGGACTGTCCTTCCGCACCAAGCAGGCTCCACTGAACCGTTCCCCAGCGGAGAAGAGATCCACAAGACTGCCTACGAGAGGAAGTGCCTGGATCCTGCCACGCCTGAAGCCCTGCTTTCACCCCTGCGGGCAGCAGCGGAGCCACCGAGACAGTGTCTCCTGAACGCACCACGCAGGGCAGGTCTGCTGAAATGCAGAGGTGACATCTTTAGGACCCCCTAGACCGGGGTATCAAAAATACCAGGAAGCACATTTCAGCCTCCACTGCTCTGCGTCACCTCCCAGGTGCGGCTGTTCAGGAAGGGAGTGGGCCCCCTGAGATGCAGCGAGCGGCGCACCCCTGAAGGCGTCTGCGGGGAGTCTGGACGGCCACTTAACCCCCTGCGAGAGACAAGAGGAGGCGTGCCACCTGCTCCTTCCTACCTCCACCCCACCCCCTCACGGGACCCTCCCTCTCGTCCTGCCGGGAGAGCCCGGCAGCACCGTGACGCCGAGAGAGGCCGTGAGCCCAGAAATATGACCACTCTCAACACCCGATGAGGATGCGTGCACGGTAGGCAAGCACTCGGCGGGGCACTGACTTGGGGCTCTGGAGAACAAAGATACATTGTCAGAGACAAACGCTCGCCCTCCATCCTTAGCCCCCCACGCCCATCCCGCTGAGAGAGGGGCTCAGGCAAACACCATGAGAATGTCTCATGACCCGGGATGCTGTGTGCAGAAGAAGGTCATCACAGAAGCATTTGTGCGGCCCCGTCTCTTGAACCCCGTGGAGAGGCTTGGCCGGGCACAACTGGACACACCAAAAGTTCCGGTCTGCCCACGAGAGAGGCTCCTCGCCTGCTGCCCCCTTTTATTTATTTATTTATTTTTTTTGACATAGCGATTCCATGAGAGTCGCCTGAGAAATGGGGCAGGGGGAGTGGGTTCTGAGCATGGTCACATGCCCGGGACCTGCATTCCCACACTGACAGCCCCCGGAGCCCAGGTGGGAAGTGGGGGCTGCACGCGGCTCCTCCACCAGGCAGGAGGGCTCCTATCCCCCAGCCCCAGTGTCCATCCGCCCAGGATCCCCACGGCGACCTCAGGTCCACTCAGCAGATGGTCCAAGTGCTTGCACTTCCCTGACCTGGTCTGGTCCCCCAGGAGCCATGTAAGGGAGATAAGGCAGCTAGGGTTACGCCCCTCCGAGTCATCCTGCTATGGGGCAAAGCCAGGCCTCGATGAAGTCCCTCCAAATGGCCCGGCCCGTCAGGCTGCCCTGGCAGGGACGCTGCCCACGGCTTGGCAGGAGAGGATGGTGACCTGGGCCCCAGGGGCTCCGGAAGAAGGGCAGAGACGACACCCCCGAGGTGGGGTGCAATTCCCTCCACAGCAGTGCCCTCCTGGAGACATACCATCTCCACAGGCAAGCACAGCCCAGGACCCGTCGTTGGCCACCCGGGAAGACAACGCAGGACAGTCTCGGAAGAGGGTGACTGAGATGTTTGCCTCACCCCCACCCCTCGCCCTAGATCGAGCCTGGAGGTTCTCGCCGAAGAGAAAGTGATTTCTCTCGACATCTGTGTTGGATTGCTTGTGAAAGTTCAATCACACCAACCACAGTTCCTGCGCGGCACTCAGAAGTGGGTCAGCGTGCGGGGAGACCTGAGACGGGAGAGTGGCTGCGTGCAGGGCACTCCGCAGAGGCGGCGTACGCAGACTGGCACGTGCCCCCGCTGGCTGTCCAGAGCGGCTTCGCGGGAAGAAGACAGGTCCAGAGATGGGGTGCTGGTGGCAGGGCCCAGGCCTCCTGTGCCCGCGATGAACACAGAAAACTGAAAGGACACTGGACTAGAAGTCAGGAGACCTGGGACTGTGACCCCTGCCCACCCCACCTGTCTGGACACTGATTTCTTCATCAAGATCTCCAAGTGCCCACGAGGTGCTGAAGGTCAAAGTGATTTTCTACACACAGAAAATTAGTTTAAACACCGTGTTTTCTAAAATCCTGTCTAGTGCTAACATTTAAAGGTTCGTAAGTGTAATTTTCTTTCCTAGCATAAACACAGGGTCCCCAGAGTTCCAAGCAACACATCTGCGTTAAACACGGGTACGTTCCGTGGGTTGCAGTGAATTAGGGAAATGTCATGGTCAGCAGGACCCCTGTGGCCCATGTGCCACCTTTCCGCCAATCACAGCAAGACACCCCCCCCCCCGACAAACTGGGAAAGGACGCCCTTCAGTGAGGAGCATCGGGGCTGAACTCCAGCCGCCCCCCTCTCCATGCCTGCTCACACAGCATGAGAGAGGCTCAACCAGACACGCGGCGCTGGTTCTGAACTTGTACTTTCCATGGGAAAGGGGACAGCTGGCAGCCTATGCCCTCCAGGCTCTCTGAGCTGAGCAAAGAGCACACGAAGGAGTGAAGGTTGAAGGTTTCACGGTTGCGATACAGGTTTAACTATCAACCACCACCACCCCACCCCACCAAAGGATACACACAGCAGCTCTGTCTCAGGAACCAGGGCACAATCTCCAACGGCCCAGGACTGGAACAGGAATCTGTTAACGAACCGAGGGAGGGAACAGGCAACCCCTATGCTCTAAGCTCTTTCAAATAGACTGTGAGCTCCGCAGGACAATCGGGTTTGTTATTTTTATTCCTCCAGCGCTGACTACAACATCTAGCAGAAAATAGTTGCTCAATAAACCATTACCCAGTGAACTCCCTCTCTGAAGCTCATCTGGCTCAAACAGCCCCAGACTGGGCGTCATGGACGTGAGATGCGATGAAGTTCAAGGACTGGAAGAAGTCCGCCCAGGGCAGCGGTTCTTGGCCTCGTGTGCCATTGTTAAACGCGCCTGGTGATTCTGACACACCTCTCCCCGCTCTGCCCCTGCCCGGCCTTGGGAACCCCACAGGGCTGAGATTTCCCAGACACCAACTCTGGAGGCCCCGCTGCAGCTCACACGAGGCCAAGCAGGGTGCGGAGCCACGGTTCTCGACCTTGACGGTCAAGGGCACTGACCAACAGGACTGTGATGGCAGCTGGCATAGAACCAGGTCCCTGGGGTTCTACGCCGACTCCGCACTGGGTGCCTTCTGCTGAAGGAAACGTAAATTTCAGGATCACGTCCTTCCTCACGTATTTTTTTTAATCTAAAAGTACGGCAAAGTACGGAGAATAAAATGATAGAAAGCTTCAAGTTCCCAGAGACGCTTGTTTCCTCGTGGCATTTTCTGCCTCCAGCAGTGGCCTCTACATAGAGGGTTTCTCTGCCAGCGCTGCCCCGGTGTCGACAAAACACTCAACTCCTCGGATCCCAGCAAGAACTCTCCTCACACCAGCACTGGGGTGGGGGGGTGGGGGGGGGAACAGATGGAGGGATGGTGCTGGGTCACAGTCTCCCAGCAAGCCCTCCTCCCCACCTTCTCTCCTAGCCCCCTCCCAGGTCAGCAACAGACTTCGACCCCAGCAATTCATCAAAGTACTTCTTCCAAAGAAACGCAGTACTTTCCCCAACAGGACGGACCCTCAGTGAGTCAAACACTTCTGCTCACCCCGAAGCCCCCTCGTTGGGACCAGTGTGCAGACCCACTCGGAATGCACACGGGCTGGGCAAGGCCTGCGCGGAGGACGGTGAACGCAGCCTGCTCACCCAGCTCCCCGCACGCGGGCCATCACCTCCACCTCCTTCCCCTTTCCAGGTATTAACGTAACAGAGAGAACAAAAATAAAGGCCTTCGTCATATTTTATGATGCAGCGCATTTCTCTGAGGCAAGTGCGCTGGACTTGAGCAAGCTGGCCCTCGGCCCTCGTGAGCTGGGAGGGGTGAGGTGACCCTGCGTCCCCCATCCGGCCCCTTCAATGAAAGCCCACCCACTGGATGCCCTAAAAGGTCACAGAAGGGAACGAGGGGGAGGCACAGGGAACATGGTGACATTTGCAAGGGACCCAAGGGCTGGGGCCACGTCGATTAAAATAGAAGAGGTTGGGTGGAGTGAGAGGGAAACCCACCAGTTATGGCGAAGCGTTACTGTTCCTTTCCCTCCCCGCCCCCCAGATGACAAGCTCTCACACAAGTCTCCATCCACCCCATTGCGCCCACAGCTGCGGGCAGCAGGGCCCTGCAGTGAGGAAGCAGTGGGAGGCGCTGAAGCCTGGGCTCCCCCCACCCCACCCCCCCGCACCCCAGTGAGCCTGCGTGGACTCTGCCTGCCAGCAGAGCTGCACAGGGGGCCAGGGAAGAGGGCAGAGTGGGGGCCCCTGAAGGTCTCTTGGAAGTGAGATTTACTGCTCCACCTCCAGGGGCTCCTCCTGCCCCTTCCTCCGGGACTGGCACTTCTCCCAGCCCTCCTGTGTGACTGCCCCGCCCTCTTGGTCCAAGAAGCAGGAAGCAAAGGGAGCAGCCACAGGAAGTCACACCTTTACGGGTGTGTCCCCGTGCCAACGCCATTCTCAGCCTGAGGGCTGGGAGTCCACGTCACAGGTCACAGACCACCAGCTCAGGTGGCTCCTGTACCGAGAATGAACAGATGAGAAGGAGAGAGCCTGCAGAGCAAGCAGAAGGGTCACAGATAAAGAACCAAGGGCCCTGATCCTAGAAATGACTAAATGATGCTTAGTTCTCTTTCCTCTACCACCGGGTCTGTGTGCAGCCAGTTTTCACAACACGAAGCAACAGAGAGTAACTGAGAAGGGAGGGAGAAGGGACAGTCACCTTCGGCGGCATGGGGCCTCTAATCGGAAAGGAAGTGTTAGGAGCAGACAAGACTTCGGAGTTAGATGGAGAAGCACGGGGAGGAGGGGAGGGTGGATGTGCACCGGCACCAGCGATGAAGGCAGGTGATGAAGACGGAGGGCTGGCGGGGAAGGGAGAGATGAAGGGATGCACAGAGCCCGAGAAGGAGCTGAGACATCGAGGCACTGAAATTGTGCCTAGCGGGGCCTTGCCTGTCCATGGGAAAGCGGGGGCAATTTAATAAATGATCCTGGAACTACTGCTTAGCCACCTAGGGGGAAATGGATAAGACCCCTATTTCACAAGAATAAAAATTCTGGGTGAATGAAAGACTTAAATGTGGGGGAAAGAACTGAAAAAAAAAAACTTCTAAAAGAAAATACAGAAGATCTTTATGACTAAAACAAAATGAAAGCTAAAACTCCAAAGAATTAATACATTTAATTACATTAAAATTAACTTTTGTTCATGGAAAGATATACAGAAGACAAAAGCACAAACCACCATTCGGGAGAAATATTTGCTCTACGTGTAACAAACAAAGTTTAGTATCCAGAAAAACACCTGTCCTGCAATCACGAAGGAAAAGATCCCATCCACCCACCCCCAAAAAACAGAAAAATGGGCAAAAACTACAAACAAGTATTTAATAGAAGAAAATATGCAAGAGCCCATACATGAATGAAGGCGTGCTTAACAAGCACTTCCTTAGTAAGCAGGAAGATGCAGAGTCACACGAAAGAGATATGGAGTCTCTCCTTACAAACTGGTAGACATAAAAAGGTGAGCAATACCAAGCGTTGGCGAATATACGGAGGAAAGCAGAACTCGCATTCGCTGCCTCCACGTGGCGTGACCTAGTAAAACTAGGTATGCACGCATCCAATGCCTGAGACTTTCACTCCCAAACTATACCTGGAGGAACTTTCGAACGTGTGTTCTAGGAGTCATATCCAAGAATATCCATAGCAGTCTTGTTTATAACAACAAACCGGACATAACCCGAGTGTCCATCAAGAGTACCAGGGGTCTCCAACCCCCAGGCGCACACTGGTACCAGGCCGTGGCCTGTTAGGAGCCAGGCCACACAGGAGTAGGTGAGCAGTGGGGGAGTCAATAAAGCTTCGCTCGCATCATTGCCTGAGCTCCGCCTCCTGTCCCCACGTCACCCCCTACCACCATCCATGGAGAAATTGCCTTCCATGAAATGGGTCCCTGGTGCCAGAAAGGTTGGGCACCCCTGGTCTAGAGGAATAAATAGCAGTATGTCCATAGAGTGGAGTACTATACAGCAGTGAAAAATAATGGCCTCTTGCAATACAGATCAAAATGAAAAAATCTCAGTAAAAACTGGGAGAAAGCAGCACATCATAAAATGCATCCAGCATGACTCCACTCAGACGAAGTTCAAAACTACGCACGCACTAGAGAGCGTACCGAGTAGGAGCACACTGGTAAATGATAGGCCTACAAATAAAGCAAAGATTGAGAACTGGGCAGGCCAGGTCGTCATTTCCACTGGCCTCTCTGACTCCTTTGGGACAAGTGCTCAAGTCACCCCACGATGCCCCGTGAATCTGTGGCCTGTCGTGTGGGTGAAAGAGCATCCTCCTCCATCCGGGGCCCCGAGGGGGCAGCGGAGGGCGCTGGGGTACTGGCTACAGAAAAGGACAAACTTTGTGGGACCGAGATCATTTACCTGATGAAAAAAGAGAAGAAACAGGGAGTGACATCCTTGATTAGGCAAGAGGGGGAGGGGACACCACGCTTCTCAGGAAAGCCCCTGCATTTGAGACAGTTCTGAGCGCCCCATGCGAGGCCCTGGAAACTGAGGGAGGGTCACAGCCCCGCCTCCAGGAGGCCCCCCGTCTAGGGAGGAAGATGGAGAAAGCAAGCACTCAGCTGCATGATCTTTAAATTTTTTTGTTTTTAACAAATTGGTAGGATTTTGCTGAATGACATATTGAGAGAAGGACTTTACAAGCAAAGACGCAGCTTTGGGCAAAGGTCAGGATGCAGGGGTGGGCGAGCCTCTGCCCACAGCGCATCAGGGACCCGCCTCAGACGCCCTCTGCTCTCCCTGTGCAGAGCTGACCTCACGTCGGCCTCCACACCGAGCGCTGTGGTCAGCGCCTCGCTACCCTTTCCAGGGCACGACAGGAAACGGCAGCTTCCCACAAGCGCGCTCCATTCTTGTGGGTCTCCGAAGTTCCTTCGTGTGCTAGCACCTCTATTTTTAACAGAAGAGTAGGGCCAGCTGCTTGCTGTCACAGATAGCACAAAATCCATCTACTCTTTTTCCTCTGTAATCTTCACACGAGGATATTGTTGATTTTAGAGGCAGAGGAAGAGGGTGCAGAGAGAGAGAGATTGATTAAGAGAGACTGAGAAACAGCAAAGTGGGAAAAACATCTATCCATCGCCTCCCAGCTGGGGATTGAGCCCACAACCTAGGCATGTGCCCCGCCTGGGAATTGAACCTGCAACTTTCTGGCGTATGGGACAACATTCCAACCAACTGAGCCACCAGGCCAGGGATAAAACCCACTTACTCTTGACTGAGGCCAGACCCGCCTCAGCAATCTACCTGTTGAAGACAGCACGCCACCACCTCAGGTCACCTGGGCACTGCTGACATCCAAGTGTCTTGGACCTTGTAGGGTGCCACAGATCCCAAGCAGCAGATGGACTTTTGGGCACAGCGGGGGCCCTGACCCAAGTGCTTTAACCTCAGCTGGGCGATCTCCTGTAGTCTGTTCCCATGTTGACATTTTGAACTTGTCAAGGCAATTTCCTTCCCTCCCTCCCTCCATTTTCTCTTGCCTGCCTTCCAGATAATTAGGTCCCTTGCAACCTTTAGGACTTAGGTGACTGCTAAATGATGCTAAGCACTGATAGGCTCGTGCTCATGTTAGCAAGGTCATAATTCATCGAGTGACACTGAGTGACACCCACAATCAAACCCTCAGGGACACCACTGGGAGCCGCATCCCAGATCCATGACGGCCAGCGGAGAACACGACAGGAGGCAATTTTTCCCCAAAAGAGATGGCCAGGGGCCAGGTTTGAATCTGAGGGCGAGAGGACTGAGATTACACGAGTGTCTTAGCCATACTGACCGGTTTCTCACATATTTCTGAACTTCACACGCCAGACCAGAATAGCCTTGATAATACGCGATGCCCCAGTTTCCCACAGCAGGGGCAGAGCAGTATCAAAAACATCCCGACCAAACAGGCTGTTTCCACTGCCTCTTGGTACCGCCTCTGATTACCTACCCCACTGAAACTTTCCACAGCCTGTCCTGAGCTCTGGACCCACGCAGTGAAGGGGGTGGACACCCCGCCTGGGTCCATGGCTTGCCGCCACCACTCACTGGCTTTGTAACTCCAGACGAATGTGCTTGGCTCTCCATGCCTCCGTTTCCTCCTCTTCACAGCGGAGGGAAAGCCGAACATACTCCATAAAGGGCTCCACGCATTACGCACGGCGACCTGTGTGCACGCCGGGCCGACCCTGGGGTCCCAGCCTACGGACTAGCGATGTTACTACCACTCACCTGTCCTGAAGTTCCTTCAGCACCTCCACCTCGGACTCGACAAGCAGCCTGCGTGTCTAATCAGAGCTGGCAGATTCGCCAGTTAGTGAGTGGCCTTGTTCAGAATGAGGTTTAAGGGTTCTCTTGCAAAGTATAAAACTTTTGTTCAAGTGAACAGAATCCCTGATGCCGGCTAACGTCAGATGGGGCAGAGTCCTCATTCAGAAGGGGAGCCTTCTCCAAGTCCTCATAATTACACTGGCTCTTTCTGTAAGAGACAAGAGCTGCCCCCTCCAACTCTGAGCCACAGGCGCCAGCTCCGCTCTGCCGCGGGCTTCAGTCCTGTGGGGCTTCCCGTGTTTCCCGACAGCTTCTAAACCATTTTTTAAAGACTGGGGGAGACCTTTGCCTGCAGTTAAGAGCACAGCCCCAGAAGGGATCCCAGCTCCTGAGTCACTGGGGTGTGAACCCAGATAAGCTGCTTACCTGCCCCCGAGCCTCAGTTTCTCCAACTAGACCTAGCAATGGGGCCCACTTCCCTGGATGGGGTAGATACGAAGTTCCGAAAGGCCAACAGCCTGTTCTAGCTGGTCCCTCTCACACGAAGCAGCCCTGAGCCCGTGGGATGGGCCGCTTCATCTCTCTGGGCCTCAGTTTCTTCATCCATATAGTAAAGAAGCTGAGCCCGATGACCTCCATCCCCTCCACACACGTTCGCTGAAGTTCTCCGTGCTGTGCCGCCCGCATCCTGGAACCCTCCACAGCTGCGACGTCACTCACGTCCCCTCCTCCTTGGACGGCGCTCGTTCCACGCCTTCCACCAATTTCTGACTGTCAGTCCATATCCTCTCCTCCCTCAAGATCCGCCCCCAAAAGAATGAGGCGTCGGCGTCCGGGTGGACAGACGCATTGCTGCCCCCACCTCAGACGGTCGGTGTCCCTGCTATAAAATGGAAATAATAAGGTCGACCGCTCAGCCCTCAGAGCCTTGTTGTAAAGATGGACGAACTAACCCATCTTTAGTCCCTGACCTTCGTAACTGATGGCCGTGAACAAGACATGCTGACCGCCTCTCCTGTGGCCCTCCTCCCTCCCCTCCTGGCTCGTCAGCCTGGTGCCTGTGTCATTTCTGCCTCACACCACCAGCAGCCTGCGAGCGGCTCATCACGCCACCTCCTCACAGCAGTGACCTCGGCCCCTAGCACACAGTAGGTGCTCGGGGAACATTCATTTAATGGGTGCATTCATTCAACAAACAATTAGGAAACGGTGCCAGGCTTTGAGATAGGGCAGTGATGGGGCAGACAGAACCCCTGCTCTCACGGGCTTACCTGTCGGGGTAAGTGACGGATGTTCAGCAGATGAACACAGAATTGATGAGCCGTAGTAATGAGTGCGAGGAAGGGGAATCACAGCTGTTAGTAGTGTGGCCGTGTCCCGGACTCTGGCGTTAACGCGCCGGCTCGGGGAGGGCTCCTTGCTGAAGCGGCACGAAGCCGTGACCCTCAGAGCTAAGACCGGAGTCCGAGCGTTTGGGACCCCTGACATGACGGGGCCCTCACGTCAGCCGAGCACATTCAGTTTGTCACTGAGGTCTGAGGCTCGAGTTCCACGTGTATGGTCTGAGGGTGACACTCCTATTCCTCTGAGACCTTGCCCTGCATGGGACCCCTTCCACGGGCGCCAGGTCACCCAGCCTCACCTCAATCACACCGTCCAGTGTCCTCCTCCGCCCCCACCACAAGGAGCCCGCCACAGAGACAGGAAAAGTCAGCTTCCTCCCAGAAAGCCATCCCGAACACCCAGAGAACACTCCTCCCTCTGTCTCCCCAGCCCACCTTTCCCTCACTCCCATGTCCTCGGCCACCAGCCCCAACACTTGGCACATGACCCCACCCTCCTTCGGCAGTGAACTTGGACGTTTGCGTATCTGCTCCTTCTTGGCACCCCCACCCTCACTAGCCCCATTCTCAACCCGGGCGAGTGCACTTTCATTCACGGCAGTGGTTTCTTTGGGCTGTTTGAAGAGGTGGGTGCTTCCTGCACACGCCCGCCCCAGTCCTCTCTCATTACTGACTTTGGAAATCTGTCCCTGTCCCCCTCGGCGGGATGGAAGGCAGGACTGGGGACCAGGACAACAGGCTACGCGAGGGCCACGCAACCGGCCCCGAGGGCGAGCCCAGCCCTCTTGCAAGCCCTGCTCAGCCAAGGCTTCTGGAGCCCAGCAGCTGCTTCGAGGTGACGAAGATGTGGCATTTGCCCCTCTCCGACCATAACAGCGCTTGCGATGTGGACTTCCCCCAGTGGTGACTCAGCTCTACTCTGAGTGGCTTGGGGGTGGACACTGGGCTTTTTAAGGGTTTAAATAAGCGTATTGACTGAATTCTTAACAATGTGAAAACCAATAAGACTGTCCCCCTCAGGCCCCAAATTAGAGTTTGTGGCCAAGTTTCCAGAAACTCGGTGTATACATCATGTAGAGGAAAGAAACATATAAATTATACTCCCCCAAAGCAGCAAGCCCCGACTAGATCAGAAGAATAAAAACACCATGGAGATTTCCCACGTTAGGTAGAATATGATAATTTACAGCAACTAACAGGCAGTTACTAGAACTTAGTGGGTTCTCAACAAGTTCCTGCTGATGGATGAGCTGAAGACAAAAGGAAGTTCCCATGAAAAAGCACCCCCTGCAGGTGCACTTCTCTGAGAAAGGGGGGCCCAGGAAAATGGCAGCTGGCTGGCCTGAGTGTCCTCAGACATCTGTCCATCCACCTGAGGCCACAGACACGCACCACCTGTTTTAAATGCCTCTGCAAGGTGTGGGGCCAGAGGAGGGAGGGATTGAGGGAGGGGCTTCCCCTAAGTGGAGGCGGGAGGAACCTAAAGGGGAGGTGACTGCTGGTCCCGCCCCTCAGGATTCCAGAAGGACCGTGGGCGCTGACCAAGAATCAGTGAGATTCCAGGGTTACCCCACTCCAGCTGTGAATGGGCGAGGTAGTGGGCTCCCTGAAGGGACGTCAGGAAATGGCCTGGCGGTGAAATGGACTGAAGCTGGTACAGGTTTACCGCCCACTGTCTTAGGGCCCAGAAACCAAGACTTATGGGCTGAGACTGTTCTCAATGGTCTGGTTGTGGTGGCTGCTCGTAGGTGTAGGTGTGGCCGAACCCCTGGGATTGGAATTCCCTCAGACGTGGAAGCATCTCTGGGGAACCGTCACTGGGGAGGAAGGCAAACCCTGAGTGTGTGAGGAGCTGGAGTGAATGCACCGAGAAAGGAAGCAGGAAGCCAGGAGAGAGGGAGTCCGAGGCCAACTGCCCAAAGAACCTTTAATAACAACGGCATCTCCTAGTGAAGCCGAAGTTGCTCGAAGTCAAGAACACACTCCTTTGTCTTTTTTCTTGGCCTTCGGGCTTTCCATGACGTCTGCTAGACCCACAAGGATGGGGCATGTGTGTGCATCTGCATGCGTGTGTGGGTGTTCAGAGACCACAGCTTAGTTCCCTTAGCCACGCTGGACACAGCAGCTGGACCCTAAGGATGATCTAGAAACTGAACTAATTCAGTGACGAAGTTCAGAGCTAGAGAAAACTACAAAACAGCCCCTTGAGAAGCCGCAGAAATCTTAGCAAAGGCGCTGGGCGGCCACGAAAATGCCCGGAGGGGCATCATTTTGAAGTCACAGCCAGCATCTGGCTCTGTCCGCAGGGAGAGTGCGCTGAGAAGCCGGGAAGCCATGCATCCCCATCCTCCGCGGGCGGCTGCTGCCCCGAAGCATCTCTTCTTTGCACAGCCTCCCGGAAGCTCCTCTGTGCCTCTCCAGGGTTAAGGAGTCAGCAAGAACTATGCCATCTCCCAGGGAGCGTTTTCTCAGCCAGGCTGACGACAACGTCCACCTGCTTAGCCCCTCGGACTCCCAGGGCACCCAAGACAGTGTGTACAGTGCTGTCTGACCCTGCGGGGCGGGGGGGCTGTAAGAGCCCCTGGAAGAGTGACAAGGGGTCCCCCATAGTCCTAACAGTCCACTCTGCCCACTCTGGGGCCGCCACCCACAGTGGCACCACGGCAGCCTAACTGTCCCACCTGCTTTTTGCACCCCTGTACGAACATGACCTCCATTAGCCTTCCTGCCATCCCTGAGAACGGCGAGCAGGAAGGCTGGGACCCAGCCACACTCAGCCTGCCACACCGGGGGCCACAGGCCTCGGGGGCTCCGTTTCCCAGGTCACACAATATCGGCAGCGCTGGACATCATGAGACTCAGAGACAGGGAGGCACTTGCCCGGGGTCACAATCCTAGTAAATGGCAGTGTCATATTCAAGTACAAGGCTGTCCACTGCCAACCTCACTTCCGTTCCCCCGGGCTAGGCGGTCTCAGCATTCAGGTGGTAGGAATGGGGAGGGGGTGGGGAAGGGGACCAAGGAAACGCCTTAGGATCAATGGACTGAAGGCCTTCAATGTAAGTGCCTAACAAGGAACCTCTGAGGCAGACAGCAGAAAGTTCTGGAAGAATACTAATCCATAAAAAGGCACGAAATCACATAGGCAGTAGAAGCATTCATTTCAACACTCATGGATTAGACAGCAGCCAAGTGCCACTCAAGAAAGAGCAACAAGGCCATGCCCGCCCTTAAGGGCTCCCCCTCAGTCCTTCGTCCAGTGACACAGAGAAGGCGGGTCAGAGGACAGCGGGGCTCACCAGACCCTGGCAACTGGTTGTATTTGCATTCACTGGGACAAGGACCCCCTCAGAGTCAGGGTGGAACTTGAGCTTGGCCTTCAGGGGTAAGAGAAGCCTCGGCGGAGGGCAGATCCTAAAGAGGGGAAGCAGCCTCAGGCTCTGTCTGCCAGTCACCTCGCCGAGCGGCCCGTGAAAGCCGGGCTGGAAATGACCGTGGCCTGCCTTGGTCTCCACTGGGCTTTCCAGACAGAAGAGCCCATGGCACCGGCTGCTGCCCACAGTCTCTCTGCCACAGAGACCCAGAGGGTCACGGGAGATACAGGAAGGAAAGTGGCCCCTGGTGGGGGGGGTGGAGGGAACTGCCTTGACCGACCTGGCTTCTGGGCACCTTGGCTTACCTGTCATTACAAGAAACAAGCTGGCTCCATCTCTAAAGTGACCCGGGGCACCGCAGGGGTGGTGTGACAGGGAGCCCAAGCCAGCTCCTGGCTGGGTCAGTTTCAGAGGGTCCTGGGGGAGGAAGGAGGTGGACAGGAGGGAGAGCACGCTTCCCATACGCAGGCGCTCTGTCCTGGTTCCGTCTCTGGGCCACCATGTCGAGGACTTGCTTGGCCGGGTGAACAGACACGACGGTGAATGTCGAGGGGAAGCCTCTGTCACAGCCCACAGGTACCCTTCGACCTGGCAATGTTACCTACGTGTGTTTGCTTCTCTCCCTTCAGGGCCCTCTGGTTGAGAAGATTAAGGAGCACTGACCACCCCCTCATTTCGGAGATGAGCAAACGAGGACCTGAGGTGAGGGGACGTGCCTGATCTCCCACGGGTAACAGCCGAACCAGAGACGGGGCAGGATTACAAGCATCTGCCCAGTGCTCTTCCTGCAAGTACGTCGTCTCTCTCTCAAAGCAGCAATTTCCAACCCTGACCAGCAAAAGTTCACCGACCTTCCCTTAAAGGGCAGAAGGGACATCCCTAGCTCCTCTTAGGGAAACATTTCCCCCAACCTGTTCCCCTTGGGAGACGCAGCCCCAGACACAGGAAGACCCTGAGCAGGCTGGAGGGTCTTGCCCATCCAGGAAGGTCAAGTCCTTCACGCACAGCCCACGACTCAGAGCTGAGTGCAGAACACTGGCCTCACACACCAGCAGCTGCCTGCAAGGAGAGGCGGGCCTGCACAGTATCAGCCAGAAATAGCAACAGGGCTGTACACGGAAATCAGCGGTGACATTTTCCTGAAATGGCTGGACCGTGTGACAGGTGACACCAGACACCACATCCTCTGGACGCGAGGAGAAGCCCAAGAGGAGCTGTCCATCAATCCCGCAGCGCTGGAAGGTTCCATGAGAGCCTCGGGTTGGAACAGAACAGACGGACGTGGTGCAGGTGCAATGCCAAGGTGCTCTCATCAATCATGGGGCTGCAAACATGAGCAAGGTTAGCTGAAGACCGTGGACGCACACTCTCGGACGGCCAGTGGACATGAGGAAGGAAGGGACCATACTGGGAACCGCTCTTGCAGCCCGTCAAAACTGAACGTAAATCAATCAGGTTGACAAACAGACAGAGAGCTCGAGAAAGCGGCAGCGTGTCCACGCGTGTGCGGCCGGGGAGCGGACGCAACGGTTCACAGTCACTAACCCCACGTCAATGCAGTGACCTTGCTCCGGCAAAGACTGCCGTTTCTGGAAGAACTGCGACTTGGAAAAAGAAATGCCTACAAGCAGGGGATGCCGGTGCGCCAAGGCCACAACAGCGGGGTGTGGATCCTGTGGCTGTCGGCAGCACTGCAGGCCCAGCACAGCCTTTCGCTCCAGAAGGAAGCCTGTCCTTGGGGCCCTGCGAGATGGCCCTCCAGCCCCTGCCCGGTGTCCACAGGGGGCAGTCACAGCCCCGCTGACTAACTTTAGAAAGCGAAGCTGAGCAATTTTCTCAATTGAATACAAAGGCAAACACCGAGGTGAAAAGAGATTCTTTAATAGTAGAGATTTTAATAGAAAGTATTTATACTCAACGCATGGCCAAGAAAATCGTAATTGAAGATGTATCAGCTGGAAATGTTAAATAAATGATCCATCCCGATGTGTTCTTTCTCCGCTGTCTCTAAAACTACCTTTCTCAGAAACATCGAGAACTCAAAATGTGGGTTTCTACAACTCGGCCGTAGCCGAGACGCTACACATGGGTTCTGCTGTGCACGAAGATATGCCGTAAAGAGTAAGGATGGATGTGGACGTTCAGACTCAAGCGTTACTTTCCATGCTTCTCAGCCAATCGCTCCAAGCTGGGGACTTGGAGCGGCAAGGCACAGAGAGGGAGGAAGACCGCCACCAAACATACGGCATTTGATGCAAACTTAAGCAGAAGCACAGAGGGAGGTGAATCACATTTCCCAAGCCAATGAAAACGCTACAAGAACATTGGCACAATCGAGGATGTTGACTTTTTTCTCCCTGTAAATGTTTAATGTTTTCTGGGAACCACAAAAAAAACGAAATGATTTAAAAGTGTGGCTTTCACGAACAAGGACATTTACCAGAACTAATCTCTAAAATGCACGAAACCAGGACAAGACCCACCTGGTTGGTAAAAAGTCTGAGCAACAAAACATGTTTTGAAGAAATACGACTTCATTATTTTTGCACACACATAAAAGGATAGATGTGGCTGATAAAGTATGATCTACTAATCGTCCTCAGAAAAATCGCTTTAAGGCATAAAGACAGACAATCTGCCCTCAGCCAATCCCGCCCGCCGGCCGGGAACGAGCTTGAGAATATAGTTTTCTCTTAAAGTCACCCTCGTCCCAAATCTTGTTTTCTCTACTAATTTACTTAAACTATGTGACAAGTAAAAAATGTACATGATTCTTGTTCCAAAGACCTCAGAGTGATAATCACCAGCCTTTAAAATGTCATCTTCTGATTGTTCCACACACGTGCGCTGAGAAGAGAAAACACAGGCACATCCAGCTTAATTAATATCATTCCTCCAAGACAGGTGGTCACGTGGAGAACTCCCTAACCCACTAATCAGGTCAAGGACAGACAATAATTTGCATGTAAAATATCTGAAATCATTCACTCTAGTGTGGCCATGAAACTAGGTGGTAACAGTTAGTTTCCCCCAATTTTTCAGAACATTCTTGACCTCCCATGAAATAACTGGAATTTCAACATTCGTGGTCCAAACCTAAATTTTCCACAATCATCAGCCAAAGGATTTCTGTGACTTTTCAACACTAAATATAGAAATGCAATTGATGTTCCCACATGGCTTATTTTTTTTTTTGAATCTGTCATTTGCAACAAACTTTAAAACCACTCTAAGTTCCTCTTAATTTTTTATGAGTCGCATTTGGTGTCTGAGGACTGTTCTAGGCCCTTCGAGGGCTGGCCTGACGTATCCGTAGGAACGTTCTATGGCGGCTTGCTGAGAGCGCTCTCTCCACCAGCCACTCGGAGTGTTCAGACTTTTCCCCTTCTGTTGGTAATACAGACAGCTGACTTTCAGGATAATTTTGTTACCATGGGAATGGTGGGATATTTAAGGGGGGGAAAAAACCCTCATCTCTCAAAAGTCACTTTTTCCTTCCTGTTCACAAAGCTCTTCATCGGTAAACACGTAGTAAAGATAACTGAGAAGCTGAGAGGTGAACAGGGGTAATGATGGAAAGTGTGTCTGGAGGGCTGATCTGGGATTCACACCCTCAAGAGTCCACATATATGTATCGAACGAAATATTACTCAGCCGTAAAAAAGATGAAACCCGCCCATTTGCGACACCATGGGTGGGACTGAGAGGGAGCTACGCTAAAGGGAAGGGAGTCAGGTGGAAAAAGACAAAGTACCATAGGATTTCACTCATATGTGAAGCATAAAAAAAACTGAACAAATAAACATTTAAAAAAAACCTCATAGAGGCAGAAAACAGAGCAGTGGCTACCGGGAGGAAGGGAGGCGGGGGAGAGAGAAACAGCGAAAGGGGTCACCTGTGCGGTGATGGATGGAAACGAGACCCCTGGGGGCGAGTACACGGTAGTGCATACAGATGCCACGTTGTGACGTCGCACCCCTGAAACTTCTGGGATGTTATGAAGCAATAACACCTCCATGATAAAAATAATACTCAAGCATTCACATAAATTGTGCCACTTTCATAGTGCACGGTTATCATTGATCTCGTTAAATCAAAACCTTTCTTTTACAAATGAAATTAGATGCAAATAGATTGGGGAGAATATAAGAAAGAAAATCAAACCGGTTTATGTCTCATCTTCCCAGAGAGAGAGTGACTTGACAAGTAACACAAAGCCTGTCACTCATCCTGCTCCCCAAATATCGCATCACATCACTGCCACGGTGCAGAACTGTAGGCAGAGTTATGCAAAAAAAATGTAAATAGTGTATGATATGCGACATATGCCACATGTACATCAAACACACAAGGCAACTTACAAGTAACACAGACAACAAACTCACTAAAAGAGCAGGCAAAGATGTGTCACCTTGTAACCATTCAGAACTAAATGTAGTTTCAAGAAAAAAGACAGATGTGCCACCTGGCTGCCCAGGGAGTGATTTGTAATTTTGATGTTGGTGAAATCTCAAGAAAAGAGTTCCGCGACATTCTCTAGGACTCCAGTTTCCACCAAAAATGGACCATTTTTATATTCACAGGTTCAGCCTGCATTTATTGGCTGCTGGAGCATGTCCTTAAATATGTATTTTCTCTAAAATCTTATAACTTCTGAGCTATTTCTTGTGCCAGGCACATCAGATTGATTGGGACGAAATAGCAAATAATTATTCATTACACTGTATCTCCAAATGATTTCATTTCTGGTTAATAATCAAATTCCCCTAAATTACATTAATTATTGCTTCAATACTCTACTTCTGTGATGAGAAAAAGCTGCTGGCTTATTACTGTTGGGACACTTATTCTAACCATGGATTGGAACTACAGTAAACCATTAGTTGAATCATTTGAGACTATGATCTCTTAGCTAATGGAACTTTCTGGTGAGCTGAGAGACGTCCAAAATACTTTTCAGGGCTTCCTAAAGAGTGTCCTGTAGAAAATGAGACGTAAAAATTGCTCTGCCAGGAAAAGAAGAGAAAGAAGAGGAGGAGGAGGAGGAAGGAGAGGAAGGGAGAAGGGGAGGAGGAGGAGGAGGAAGGAGAGGAAGGGAGAAGGGGAGGAGGAGGAAGGAGCTTAAGAAGAGGAGGAGGAAGAAAAGGAGGAGGAGGAAGGGGAGAAGGAGGAAGGGGAGGAGGAGGGAGAGGAGGAGGAAAAATAAAGATGGAAGACAGCTGGGTTGACGTATACTTCCCACACTCAAATCAATTTGAGAAGCACTTTTTTAACTGCAGAACTTTTATGCATTGTGAATGTCCAAGAAAAAAAATACACGACATGCCCTAACATATATAACCAAGAATTTTTTCCTCAAGACCCCTATTATTATAGATCATTGTACTTTATGGACTAAGTTCAAGAAATGCTGCTCTGGCATTCCCTGTGCCGGAAAGAGCGAGGTGCTCCATTTTCCACGGCTCTGTGCACAGGCTTTACTGCACCTGAACTCTGCCCACGTGACGTCTCTCCTACGAATCCATGCTCGGTTTGAGAGCTGGCCTCCCTCCCCAGTGCCTTTTGGAGCACCTGGCAAAAAGGAGGCAATCAAAATATGTTTGCTTGGCACACAGCAAGTATTCTGTAAATATCTGTTGGACTAACAAATAAGCAGACACTCTGTATATGGCACATTAAACATATTCTAACGAGGTCCCTGTGACCTTCAGCTTTCCTGCCCTGAGGAGGAGACAGGTTCCTCTAGTCGCCTCTGAGGGTCCCTGTGGCCCTGACCTTGATTCTGTGACTTTCGATGACTCAGGACCATCAAGCTAAGGAGCATCATCCTACAGAACTACAAGGAGACCACTGAAGAGGCTGGTAATTAGTGTTAATCATCCAGTGGTAAAGAACTTGCCCCAGAAATGCCTCCCCCAAATAATTATCGGGTATCGACTTGTTCTTCTGCCTCTTCTGCTCAGAAAGCAAGTGCGGCAGTGTGCTGGGTTACTGGGGTTGGGTTTGGTTCACGCTGAGTCATCAGCTTTTGCTGCGACGTGCACCCATTTTGGTAATCAACGTCGGGAGTTTTCTCCATCGTAACATCGTGTCTTCATCCTGACAGTGAGCTGCGGAACTCGTTGGGAAGGGTGCTGGATGTTTAGTGAGCCACCGTGATTTTTCTGCTAGGAATGGCCAACTGAATAGCTTTTCCGATCTCTTTTCTAATAAAGATTTTCTCTCCAACCCGCTGAATTACTTCATATATTTGGTCAATCTTACTTATCATATTATGTCACTGGTTGAGGATTTATTTTCTATTCTTAAAACAAAAGCATGGTTTCTGAGGATGAAAAGAAAAGGCTCTCATCTGATTTAATCCCAATTGTGCTAGCAAGATCTAATTTGCAAAATATAAAACAGTGACATGAATATTTTCTACCCAGACCACAGAGCCCTCCGAGGCCTCCTGATTTATCAGATGTCCCATTATTGCCTTGACGAAGAGTCCCCTCCAAAGCAGCACAGGACTTGGTAAACCGGCTTCCTCTTATGAATCATCTCCGCCGAGGAAAGGACCGGGTTGAACCCGTCACTGCTCTTGACTCCACAAAGGCAGAGGGAGAAACCGCCAAAGCAAACTGATTTTTCAAGGTGAGCCCAGGTCCCACTGTGTTAGAGGTTTGGAAAGAAAGAGGCCTGGCTTCCAGCCCGTGGGGTAGTTTGTTCTCTCCACTTCACAGTTTCATTCCAAGCACAGAGAGCAAGTGATTTAACATCTGGAGTCTCCCATACATCATGCGAGGGATGGAGGCAGCATTAGTATGCAAATCGCTGAATATTAAGTGCCTTTTCCTACTAAGCAAGAAAGTGCTCCCGACTTTTCAAAGTAATTTATTATCTATGTGCAAAGAGATTAGAATTGCAAGGGATAGCACGTTGCTCATTAATTTATTTTCATTAAAACGTGAAGGGGAAAATGTCGCTCTGTGGCACTTGCAGGAAAAACCGCCCGGGTTTGCACAGAAGGAAGCGGAGAATGTCGTAACGTGCCAGTCCACTGTCCCCCGAGCACTGTCTCCCCAAAGCATTTGAGGCCCTGAGAAAAATGCCAGATAGCAGCGGAAAGGGGATCCCGCAAAACCGCAGTACTTAAGGCCGTCCATTTCCTTCTCCCTGCTAGGTCAGAAGCGTGAATTCTCAGAGTCAGGTGTGGAGGGCTCTCCCGAAGCTGGTGAGCCTGTGCACAGAAATGAGTAACGGGAGGCGCCCTCCTTGGCTGACCATCCACAGACCACGCCCACCCACAGAGAGGAAGGGGCCCCAGCCCCCCTTTGCTGCAATGCTCTTGTGGGATCAGAAACCGGGCTCGAGCCCCTGGAGGAGGCGGTCTCATCTCCCAGGTGAGGGGGGAAGGAAGGAGACCCCAAGAACACCGTCCGGGCAAGAGCGGAGAGCTGGGTGGACTTCGCAGGGTTCCTGAGGCCACCACTGTCGTTGTAGGAGACTCCGTGCCTCCATTCCCTGACTTGGCCCTCAGACCAGTCCTGGAAGATATGACAGACTGGTGTTTTTCTAACTTTTAATTATGGGAAATTTCAAACGTACAGAGAATACGTTAATAACCCGAATATCCATCTCCGGGATTTCACAATACGAACATGTTGCTATATGAACACGTCCACACCATTTTTAGTGGACATTTTAGTAAAGTACGCACGCCACGGCATCTACCCTTACCGCAGCTCATCGGATTCCCCATCGCCCCGCGCCCAATTCGTGATTGAACAGCCTAACACGAGTGTTATTTCCTTGTTTTCCGGATGGGCCTTTTCAACATAACGAAGTGAACCCACCAGCTCCGGGACACATCGATGGTAAAAAATGAATCTAAGAACTCTGAAACCTTTGGATCTCCTGGTCCCAATTCTTCTTGCTTCGAAGCCAAGTTCCGCAGAAATACTCTCCCCGTGAAGGAGATGGAAACACCACGCAGCCCTGGGTGTGATACGTGAGCCGGGCAGTCGTGATAAAATGTAAAAGGAATGCGGGAAATTTATCTCCGACAACCTACTACATTACTGTCGTGGCCTCTCTACGTCCTCAGCCCGCCCTCCACTGTTGACCCCCGAACCCGGGTCACTGTCGCTCTCTCGTATGTGTGTACACTCACACACACACACCCACACACACGGAGATGTATATACGTATGTTACAGTGGGGGTGGGACATAATGGCGCGTCGGTGTGGCGGTGACATTTTCATCACAGCGCAAGTGCTAAGTAATGGGCAACCAATACCCTCACCTGCATCGCCCGTCACTGTCAGGATGTGCGAGTCCCAAACACAGGGCCATCGGGGCTGCCTGCTCTGCTGGGCTTCCCTCCGGCCACAGAGCTCTGTTCAAAAGACAGGGAGCTCACCCAGGAGGTATGCCGGGCGGGAGGAGAAATAAACTCTGGCGACAGCGACTGCTTCCTGGAAGGGAAGTACGCTAGGGAAGGACATGGGGTCGTCTGGCTAAGCGAAGGTGTGGGGTTTGCTCATGGGCGCTCGATGGCTGCGCCGCCCTTGGTTCCCGGGACACAAGTAATCCCAAACCGCCCGCCCTCCGGGAAAGCAGCTGTCGGACCAGTTTCTCAGACCAGGGGCTCGGAAGACTGGCCAGAAGGTAGAAGCCCATTTGGTAACAAGATCAAATGCTCACTGACCGCTGTCAAAAGTGAGGCCGGCACTGGGATCCCTCCCCCTCCCATGTTACATACAGACGGGGAAGCTGGGGGCAGAGCAGTGAGCAGCTTGCCCGGGCAGTGTGGCTGCAGCGCCCGTAATCCGAATGAGTGTTACACAATCGCACACCTCCACCAGCCAGGCACCACGAGGAGGGTCGGCACTGGCCCATGCTCGCTCCACCTGTCACCGCAGATCAAGTCGAGAAAGGCCACCACTTCCTCCTCACCCTTACCAGCCAAGAGTAACATCTCAGGGGTGGCTTCCTGCGGGGTCTGGAGATGCCTTGGAGGTGCATGTGCCTGGGGGTGCTCTCAGCTCAAGCCCCCTTGACTCAGTGTGTTACGAAGAGCCTGGGAGGAAGCTCCGTGGCTCAGCGACAGACATCTGCTAAGTCCCTCACCGTGTAGTTGCCCAGAAAGTTTGTTCCCACTCCCAGGGCCAAAGTTTGCAGGGGGTTTTCTTTCTTGTCAACATAACTAGGCTTTCCAGTGACAGCTTGTTCCAGGAGAAATCCCTGACCCCGAACTCACACACTAACGGTGCACGAGGGGGAACATAAACATGGGCCAGCTGCCTGTGCAAAAGGGAAACAGTGACCCTCTCTTCTCCAGCTTCTTCAACTTGCCCAAGGCAAGCCCAACAAAAAGGAGGAGCCAAAGGCCCCGAGTCTGGCTTCGCTTGCACACATGCCTCCAGCAGGGTGCCTCTGTCCTGACGAGGAGCTCTCGCGTCTTCCCCGAAAGAGGACCAACAGCTAACAGGCGAGGCTCAGTTACTGCGAGTGGGGCCCTTCACACCTAAACCTGTGCTCCCCAACTGTCCCGCTGTAATGCGCTGGTCAGTAACCGAGGCCAACCAGGCCATCTCTTACTCCAGAGCCCCCAGCACGGCCCCCAGCTGGTCCCCTCGGCTCTGAGCGCTGCTGACGGGCCGGGGCCCCTGACACTATGGAGTCACGGCGTCATCTTCCCCCACCCACCCCTCCTCACACATTTCGGGTTACACACCCGCCCTTCTTAGTCACTTCTGTTCGTGAGAAGAATGAAGTAAAATGACCGCTTGGGAAGTTCCTGACCTGGAAGCTAAGAGGATGAGGAGGGCCCTGACCAACGCCGAGGAGGAGGTGACACCTGGCCCTCTGCCCTACGTTCTACCCCGTCGGCAGGAGCACCAAGTATGGAGCGGACAGTCCCAGGTCCACCTCAACCTGTGGCTCCTGCAGTTACTCTCAAAATAAGCTTTAGGTATCTGCCCCTCCACGGCAGGTGCTATGCGAGGTGCTACTGAGTTCGTGGCGAGAGAATGTGGTCCCTGTCCCCACTGAACTAATAGCTGGGTCGTTTCTGACCCCATCTCAGCATCTCACCCCGCCCCAGCCTTGCCTGAAAGATACCACTGTTATTGTCTTGTCCGAAATAGGGGCCAAGGTCACACGTCCCCAGAGGTCCTTTCCGCTGTGAGAATCTGTTCTCTCGGACCTGAAACCAGACAGGAAGCGGTACAGGCAAGTGCACGGGCAGAGTTCTAGGGCACGACTCTGATTAATGGCTTAAGTCAGTGAGTCTGGCATTTGTAGACTCTGCCTGCTCTGGAAAAACGCCCTCCGGGCTTCTCTTAGTAGTCTGATGCTCAGCCAGTGGGCAATGTCCGCTTAATCCCCCATGTGTTCTCTTTTCGGGACACACTGTTCTTTCAAACTCAGACAATACGGAGGCTCTCACTCTGGCCAGCCTTCCCCAGATTGGGCACCCAACTGGAAGGCTGCGGGGCTTGTGTCTTCTCGCACTTCGCCTCTGTGGATCGAAACTACAAACAAGTCTGACCGACTGGATTATGCTTTCTGCAGATGGCTTTAAGAGAGCTGGAAACCTGAATCTTTGACCTTCTCAAAGGCTCAAGATTGGACTGAATGACCTCCACGGAGGTAGCTTGGATGAAGTTAGACCAGAAGGCACAGCCCCTCCCCTCGCTGCTTGGAAATCACACGGCATGAACGTGGTACGTTCTCTGGACAGAGCTGGTCCCAAGCAGACGCCTAACACAGGAAGAGCTGGCTACTTTGCATCTAATCCTCACAATCCTTTTTTCTAAAATTGCTCCTGCTTCCATGAACTCCGCCACTGTCCAGATTTCACGCAGCCAGACTGTGGTGTACCGCACGACGGAATACTACGCAGCCGTTAAGTCCCATCGTGGAAAACCATCCATCACTGCAGAAAGATGTCCAGGTAGTTCTCCCAGGTCCCCAGCTCTCAACCAGAATATTAAACTTGCCAAGTATCTGATTCCGGTCACTGTTTCCGGAGCATGCCAACCACCCCGCTTCCTGTCTAAGTCAGGCATACGGTCGTGGTTCCAAGAACTGGTTGACAGGTGAGGAACCAGACTGCTTCCTGTTAGACCAAAAAGAAAGAAATAGACTCTTAACTGTTCATTTCCTGAGAAGCAGGGAAATGCGTGTTTGCCTGGTCTGGCATTCTCAAAGGTGCAAACTTTCCACTGGGGTTCAGAAGGCATTTTGGGGGAGATGCATGTGAGTTAAAACTATAGTTTTAGAGCAAGAGGTAAACCCTGGCCCGTCCCTTTACAGCTGGGATATCTCGAACACGTAACTTAACCTCTCTGAGGCCCAGCGTCTGCACTGAGAAAATGGGGCTGTGGGAATACTTGCTCCAAAGTGTCAGTGGGAAAAGTAAACGGGATAAAGAACTTGGTACCCTGCTTGGTCCTAGTGAGTCCTCAATAAAGTCAGCTACTAGTACGTCAGGAGTGACAGGCCAGCCTTGCAGGACCTGTTTCTGCCCCAGTGAGAGGGGTTGTCATTTCTCTGCAAGAGGTAGTAAGGAGGGGACACCAGGGGGAGAGCTACTTGCTCTAGGCCCAGGTGGAGGGGACTTTTAAGTATAAAGAATACCCATGGGTGACGTGAGAGGGAATGGCCTCAAAGAAGAGAGACAAGCCAGCTGAGCCTACTGGGCCTCAGCCACGGCAGAAAGACTGGTGGGGGGAGCGGGGGCTGGAGAGGCAAAGGCGAGCCTGAGAGGCGGTCTTGGGAGGAAACCCATCACACACTGACTTCTCCCAGTCCTCCCCGCACTCGCCAGCGCCCTGGAATGGCAGGGCTCAGCAGACGTCTGCGGCTGATGGAAAAGCTTTGGTTGTGGCAGGTGACGGGCTGCCAGAGTGAACGCAGACAACACAGCTGCGTCCTTACCTGCGAAGCCAGCCTCGCACGTGTGCAGCCATCAGCAGGAGGCTGACGTCGAAGCCACGACAAAGCAGCCAGCTGCTCCAAAGGCAGCTTGGGTCCATCTGGGTCGGCTCGCCTTCCGCACTGACAGGGCCCTGAACGCCCCAGACAGACAGGAGGGGACAGAGGAATGAGCGGCCATGAAACCAGGGCTGCACCTCCCCAATCTTCCATGCAATGGCATCCTGGGGACCTTGCAGGGACAGAGAGGCCGCCAGCAAGTGCCACGTCTCACAGACTGTGCCTGTGCAGCAAACAAGCCTCGTGCCGATGGGCAAGGGATGGAATTTGGAAAAGGAGCTGATTCTCATGTATTGTAAAGTCTCCGCAGTAGCTGGAAAGAAAAGTGTCAAGCAGAGATAAAGAGGAAGGTCTAGAAAGTTAATAGAGTGCAGGAACGTAGGCATCGTTCCCTGGATCCCAACACTGGCTGGCTCACCCCTGCCCGCTGGAATGTCCTTGGGTATGAAGACACCCATGAGGGGCACATGGCCAGGGGCCGCCACTGGCCTTGGCCTTGACCCTGGCCCCGACCCACCACCCTCCTTCTCCAGCTGCTGTCCTTCGACCTGCCATTTCCCTTAGCTGCCATGCCAGAAGCCCACCCAGCCGTTTCCTGCTCTAATTCCTCCAAAGGACAGAAGAGAGAGGGACACAGAGCTGGACAGGTGAGCCTGAGTCACCAGAGCCAACACTGGAGGACGGAGGACACGCCGACAGGCCTGGCGAGCAGTCCTCACGCCTCAAGATTCTCAACCAAGGTTCACCTTCCGCACTTGGGAAACGCGGTTTGAAACAGTCGGTGAGATTCTTTGGTCTGAACGGTGCCCAGCGGATGAAACTGCAACCCTTCCCCAGCCCAGGGTCAGGAGCGCGTCTCCTCTCAGGCGACATCCAACAAGCAGACGCCAGATGCACCTTCCGGTGTCTGGAGTGAGAGCCGGACAAAGGTGGACCAGAGAAGGGTAGGGACCAAGGCAGGCACCCAGCTCTTGTGTGGCCGACTCCTGACTGGCTGTTGCTGGAGTCCCTGCTGGTGACCGCCAGGGGACCCTCTGGTACCGCACCCGAGACTGAGACCCCTCTCGTGCACCATTTCACTACACTCTGCCCAGAGCTCTTCAAGGTCATACGCAGAGCTTCAAGGTCATACGCAGTAATATATCTGGGACTGGAAGCCCTGAGCTGCGACTTACATTTTGGTCACAGAACAATTACTTAAATAAATACATCTTTCTTGTTGGGAACCCGGTACAATTCACAGACTTCCAACGTGCTGGGAGAATCCGCCCCAAGGAACCGTTCACATTGCCGTGTCCTCGCCGAACCTCTGTGGACCACCCACCCCATGAGTCAAAAATGTTGAGCCCGTGTCTCCAAAATGTATTTATATTGACTTATAAATTTTATTCATAAATCACTGCCAACCCCTTTAGTATATATTACTAGAGCTCAATTTCTTCTTTATGTTAGATACAAGTAAATGGAAATAGAAATGCCACCCTATTCCTCCTGCCCCAAAGCAGTTCCTCCCACAGAGGGAATGCTGACAGGAGCCACGCCCATCTCGGGGACAGGGATTTTCCTCCCACCTCTGGGGGGCCACTGAGTCACACAGTGGGGTCCTGTTCTCAGCGGCACGGGAACACCATTCTCTGAGTTAATGAAGAAATGGCATCTTCATCCTAACTGGAGGGGAAGTGCATGCAGCACATAAATATTGTCACACAGTCGTCCCAGCTGTTTGTCCCCCCACTCCCCCTTCTAGGACACGCTTTTTGGAACCTCAGAATTGCAGCAAAATCAACACGTTTGCTTCCCACTCCCCCCACCCCCCGGTCAATCCCTTTACAGAAATGTTACTGGGCGGGGAACTGGTCAAGGTGCAGGGGGGACAAAGGAGGGGCCCGCGAGTGGGCAGCGATGTTCCAATCGCCACAAGGGGACGTCGGTCACTGTCACCCCGGACCACACAGGGGGTGGACTCTGTCACCACCACGCAGCCACGTCACCTGCGGGTGTGTCTGCTCATAAAAAGGGAGAGCAGAGGAGCAGGCCCATCCAGATCAGAGAAGGAGATGCAGAGAAAAACGACAGGTGTCCAGGACAGCTATGAATGTGGTCCAAAACAAAACTGTAAATTTACTTAAAACGTTAATAGCCCTGGCAGGTGTGGCTCGGTGGATTGAGCACCAGCCTGTGAACCAAAGGGTCGCCAGTTCAATTCCCAGTCAGGGCACATGCCTGGGTTGCAGGCCAGGCCCCCAATAGGGGGCGCACAAGAGGCAACCACACACTGATGTTTCCCTCTCTTTCTCCTTCCCTTCCTTTCTGTCTAAAAATAAATAAATAAAATCTTTAATTTAAAAAAAATCCTGAATAACAATAAAAATTGGAAAAAAAAATCCTCTGGCACTTAAAAAAAACATTAGGAGATTTTGTTTGGGTGTGTTTAATGTGTTTGTGTATTTAATGTGTGGCCCAAGACAACTCTTCCTCTTCTAGGGTGGCCCAGAGATGCCAAAAGGTTGAACCCCCCCTGACAGAATCTCACACACACAGAAAAAAATCGCACTTAGAAAAATCCCCCAAGTCCTCCCCTGGCCACCCTAGCTCCCTGCCCTCATGTTCTCTGCTGTCCTCCCGCTGCCCCCAGTCCACTCACCCTGGGTCTCAAATGTTCCCCGAGGTCCCCCGCACACCCTGGCCTCAGGCCCTTTGCACTGGACTCTCCCTGGCCTGGAGTGTCCTCCCCCACCTCCCATGTGTCTCCACGGACTCTCCCCTTCATTGCTTCTGGGAGGAATTCTCTACGTTAGCAGCCCCGTTAATGACACGTCCCCTCACCCTTGTGCCGAAACTCTAACCCAGGCCTTTTCTTCAAAGCACTGACTACTACTTGACACTTTATGTTACACATACAAATATCCCCCAGCCCCAACATAGATACCCGCCCTCCCTTAGTTTGCTGTCTGAGTACCCCCCTGAGAAAGGAAATTTCTCAAAGGCAGAAACTTTGTTTCGCCTCCCGATGCATCTCAAGGACATGGGTCAGGGCCTGGCACAGGAGAGAGATCCCCCCATCCCCCTCCCCCACCCACCGATACTGTAAAATCTATCATCGCAACCAACACACATGGTTGATGCCGGCACCAGCAAAAGCGAGAGAATGTGTCGACTTTCAAATGAAAGTCAGATTCACAAGGGCCAGAAAAGCCCTGAAAATTGCAGAGAAATCCTCGGGAGGGTCTTCATGTAGCTCTTCTTACCCCTTTTAAATTAAGTGCGCCCTCCCTCTGACGCTAGCATTCAAAATGAACACAGTTTAACTTCTTTTTCCCCATAATGTTTGCTCGCGGGCGTGCCACCATTACGGTCTCTCTCTCTCAAACACACTGCGTTTCGCTTACGTTTGGAGGCATAGGAACCTCGTCACCAGTAAGCACACTATTTCTAAATGACACCAGTACCTTCCGAGTTCCAGGCAATCAGCTTACGAATGACGTTTGAATCATAACCCGATGCAAACTGGAGACACCGTAAGGATGCCCGCCCAGTGTTCAGGGCCCCGGGTTAACTCTGACTGGGCCTTTCCTCTCCGTGGCAAAGGAGAAATAAAACACCAGGAGCAAAAGCAGCCAAGGGAGTGTGTGTGGCCCAGAGGAGCAGCTGGTTCTATCGGCAGTGGGGTTGAGAAGGGAACTTGCTCAGCATGCCCCCTGTGGACAGGTGTGCCCATGGACAGGTGTGCCTGTGGACTCCAGCCGTCCTTACCTTCTGGGGCTACGCAGAAAGACAGCCAGATGCCTTGGGTTCGTAGCACAAGGGACCCAGTCACCTGGTATCAGATGTCACACGCAGCACACCCCTAGTCTGGCAGCACTGTCAAAAATGCGTGTGTAGCAAGAAAATAATTAAACTCTCTCTCCAGTTAGTGATTTGCCCACCGCTTTGGTGTAAAACAGCCCCCTTTCCCTTGTGAAGGCTTCAGGCACACCCATGCTTGGTCCCTCTGAGCTCCTCCCCCACCTATGTTTCCCACCCACGAAGAGTGTCCATGCATGTGGCGGAGACCGCAGTGCTGGTGGACAGACCTCGGACCTGCGTGTGGTCCCAGAGTCTCCTGTCACGTCCTCACAGGCCTCCTGCCACAACGGGGCTCTCATCCACTTGGCCAGGGCTCTTCCCGCGCATGCGCATCACCACCAAAGTCAGCAGCCACACAGCCTCGGTCCACCTCCCCCTCGGTCAGCTGGTGAGCCTCACACCCCACCCCCAGCCCCGCTGCTTGGTCTCGCCCACATCACCTGGCTGGGATGACCCTTTGACCCCTGATCCGGGGGTATGCCAATCAGCTCCCACAACAGGGCCAACAGCACTACCGGTCAACAGGGCCGGGAGAGTTATAATTAACCCCTCGGTCTCCTCTGCAGCCTGGGACCAGCTCCCGGGGACATCGGTCACCCCTGGCTGTCCCTGCCTCCACTCAGATTAGTTCTGATTCCTTCCTCCTCACCTGTTCCCCTCCCCCCACCCCCTGAACTCTATCCCCATGGCACAGGGCCACAGCTATCTCTATGTAGTACGAGGCGGTGCGTGCCTCTCCACTTGGCGGTTACAGGAAGTCTTGCTGGGCTTGTTCCTTTCCTGGCATTCCATTGAAGCAGTTTCGTCCAAGGTAGACACCTTGGCCTGGCCTGCTCTGTCTCTTTCCTCCCCCACAATTTTCAAGCTCCTAAAAACCACTACTATATCTCAGCAGCTATGCAAGGGGGTGGAGTCCAAGACAGGGTTCACAAAAAGTTAATCCCATGGGCAAAGCAGGAGCAGAAACGGGTAGATTGGCTCAACTGCTCCGGAGCTAAGCACTAGGGAAAAGGGACACTGGAATCTAAACCATGGGTCGGAATGAGCGCTGAAAAGTCAGTCCGGTCAGAGGGCTGGACACGTGAGCCTGGAAGCGTCCACCTGCCAGCTGGGAGGCAACGGCGTGCATCGCTTTCAAAAGAGAAGTCGATGGGCAGCTGCCTAAGAGGACTGACCATCTTCGAGGTCAGAGGGGCCACTTCACCCTGGTCAGCCCCACCCCAAACGGGTGACCAGCACCTCCGGGGGACTGCCTCCCAAAGGAAAGAGCTCTGAGTCTTTTCTCAATGGCACCTGTCAAAAAGGCCCACGAGTCCTCCTCAGTGCAAACGCTGACCCCTAAGGGCTGAGCCGGGCAGTCCTGGGCCCCCTGGTCCCTTATACTTTCTCTCCTTCCCCTCCTATTGCTAGTAGCTCCTAAATGGGTTACTTGGTTTTGGGAACTCCAACTAGAGTAAGTTCCGAAAAGGCAAAAATGAGTTCTGATTGTCTTTTGTGTTTCCCCCAGCAACGAGGGCCATCCAGGGCACACCCTGGCCTGAGACCCACAGCTCCCCCTCCTCTGTTGTCTCCAGAGTTACGCACGTACGTCACACTCTCCTTTCTTTTTTTTTTTTTAATTTTTATTGTTATTCAATTACAGTTGTATGCCTTTTCTCCCCTTCCCTCCCCCCCACCCCAGCTGAACCCACCTCCCTCCCCCACCCCCACCATCCCCCCTGATTTTGTCCATGTGTCCTTTATGATCTCACCTTTAACTATAACATAATCAACAAAAGAAAAAAGCAAACAAAATACGTCACACTCTCCTTTCAATTCAGAAAGAATTGCCAGAGCTGTTCCCACCACTAAAGCAACATGGCTACAGGAGGGAGTCAGCAGGGAGTCACCAGGCAACGGGAGCCTGGTCCAGCCCGATGTGCCTCAGACACTGCAGCATCCCACCCACGTGCCGCCGCTGTCTCGGCATCGTGGTACCCCACTGCAGCTGCCTGTGAGCCCTTGGGCCTCAAGTTACAGAATCACAGTGAGTTCCCACCAAAGAAAATCCTCAACCAGGCAGCCTGGCGACCATCTGGGTCGTCTGGTCTGAAAAGCATCCTTTTCACTACCGACCACGTCCAGCCTTCAGTTGGGGGGCGGGGTGGGTGTCTTGAGTGGGGCCAGGCGCTCTCTGTGAGCCTCCTAGGGCCTCAATTTCTGTGTTGGAGCTGAAGGGGAAACACAGGCTCTACTTTCTCTGGAGGGTCAGGGAGCTCCTTGAGCACAAAGGCTGTGGAGGCCCCCCAGAGGCACCCCCAGCACCTAGCCCACACGCAGCAGGCTCTCAGCTACTGTTTGACGGCTGATGAACCACCTAGTCACTTAAGCAGGGGTGTCCCATGGCACCCCACCCCACAGGTAACCTGCCATGTCCCCTCTCCTCACCTCTCCCAAATGTTTCCAGTGCCAGGAGCAAAAGCAGACTTCAGTCTGTCCCATGGGAACGGGTTTGTTGAAGGCGCCCCCCACCCCCAGAAGCTAGATGTGGCTTTCATGGGAGGCAGGCGGCTGTCTGGGCCACTAAAGGAAGACCACAGCCGCACGGGCGTTGGTTCTGGCACTTCTGGGGGAACCACCTCGGTTCCCAGAGGCTAAAGGCGGCAAGGCTCTGTGCCCTGGGTGTGTTCACTACGTGCTTTTAACGACCAAAGTGGAAATCGAAGTAAAGGGGTCTCCTCGGTCCCCAAGAATGCATATTTCTATCCTGCCTTGCATGCCAGCCTGCCTCCCTCTCCTCTCTTTTGTCCTCCTCCTCCTCCTTCTCTCTCCCTCCCTCTCTCTCACACACACATAGATATATACATGCTGTTGAACGTGGGCTGAAAGAAACATTAGCAATTAATTCCTGCTGACAACCGCAGTGAGGCTGGGGACCAGGGATAAATAACAGCCTGAAGTCCCACTGCCAGGTAGAGTCCTCCCTGACTCCTGGGTTCCGATCCAATCACCTCCTCACTCCGTTAGGAGACCAGTGTTTGTTTTGGTTCTTGTTTGCTGGCTTCTGTGTACGAGGTCTTCGTAAGACACTCAACTTCAGGCTCCTCCTCTCTGAGAAGCCGCAGCGCTGCCCAGCAAGGCCCGGCTCCTCCAGGTGCAGGTTGTCCCTGCACCCTGTTCCCAGGGGCCAGGGTCTCCCCTGGCACGGCAGGAGGACCTGGATGTCTTACCTGGGATAAGTGACTAGCCTGCTCACCACACCCAGAGATGCTGTGACTCGTCCCTGCCATGGCCTAACGCCCACACAAGTGCACTCAGAGCCTGGGACCCGGGCGACTCCCCTCTGCAGAGGCAGAAGCTGGTGCTAAGGGGGTGGGGAGGGGGCTGGGCACATTCACCTTGGTCAGTGCCGCAGCCCAAGCCCAGCTGGAACCTGCAGGTTCACAGTTGTGCCTGGAAGCAGTCACGACCAGCCATTTTGCTGCGGTCCCTGGGGTGCCTGCGGACTGCAGATCTCACCAGGCTTGCATCCCAGGCGCCAGGCATAGTCTGGGAGCCAAGCTGCAGAGGCCCGCTCGTTGCAGGGGAAAGCGCGCCACCTGCTGTCTCTGGGCACGCCCTGCCTGCAGGAACGATGTTTCTTGAAAAGCACAATGCTGTTATTTCTAAGCAGCTCAGTGCCTGCAGGGGTCAGATGCCCCACCGGGAGGGGAAAACAGGCGCCTACGAAACTGGCACCCATGCCCCAGGTCAGACTGTGAACCTGTGACCTCTCTGGGGAAAACCCCAGGAAGACCCCTGCAGCCCACGTCTTTCTTGGCCTTTCTGTTTGGGTTCCCCTCCAACGCAGAATGCAAAGAAGCCTTAGAGACTTCTGTCTGGTTCAGCGGAGGGACCCGGTGGTTAGGGTAGCACCACGGTCCCGTTCGATTCCAACACAGACTTCATATCCCAGAAAGGCTGGACAGAATTTTTTGCTGCAGGAGAAATTCTGCAGCAGAACTGTCCTCTGCTGCTTGGCTGAGCTCGTGGTGCTGGCCCCGGCCACAGGCTCTGCGTTCTGCATTGTGCTTCCTGGTGCAGCTGCTGAGTCTGCTTGTTACCTCCCCCGGCACAGCCCAAGGGCCATGAAAGGGGAGGCTCCATGCCTGAGTCCTTGCATCCAGGAGGGCTTCCGGCCCGCTAAGCACCTGGGCACAAGCTCCCCACCTGTCACTTGCTTCTCCAGGGCCTCAGAAATCAAAGCCACTGTCCCGGCCTCCTAAGAGCTCCAGCGATATATAATTTATAAACATATGCAACATGTAAATGTACCAGACCAACATGCTGGATGCCTTAAACTTACAATGCTACATCAATCTATCTAAAAAACAACATTTAAGCTGTCTCCACCTACTAGTCCCCTGCGTGCCCCATTCCCCCAAACTGACTGATGAGGACACAGATTCCTGGGCCCTCGCTTAGTCTCTCCTATCCCTGGGCCCCCAAAATCACATCAGCCCTTATGAAGAGTGTTATTTCCAATCACTAACCAATAAACATGGGAGAAAGCAATTATAATTTTGCAAATGATAAAGTTTCCCCAAGATGTGTCTGAATGTTCGTGTCTGGAAATAAAAGAAGAAAGACCCGTTTGTGATCTTGTCTTTGATCTTGACCCACCCCAGGGCTGCAAATGCTCAGCCAGAGACAGGAGGACACACAGGGCCGGGATGTCCTCCAAAGGGGGGTCCCCAGCCCACAGAGCACCTGGACTGCAAGGGGGACGTCCAGACAGCGCACTAGTATGGAATCCACTCGAGCATCCAATCAAATCTTCGTCATCCACCTGCCAGGCAGCTGGAGAGAGTACCAACACCTCCGTCCTGCAGAGAAAGAACCTGCAGGAGCTCCAGATGAAACACCATCAGTGATGCCAAAGCAACCCACCATCGGAAAAACTGTCCCTGAGCCAGGCCATCCAAAGGGACTGTAATGTGGACCACACGTGTCATTTGACATTCTCTAGGGGCAACATTAAGAGGATAGTGAAAAGAAACAGGTGCGATTAATTTTAGTAATGTATCTTGTCGAACCAGAGAGATCCCAAGTACCATTTCAGCGTGGAATCGACACTAAAACATGAAGAGACAGGTGCAGCGCTGTGTTGGGAACCACTGCTACGGACTCTCCCCAGCTCTCTGTTGTCCTCCCTGAGTTCTCCTTCTGAGCTGGCAGGACCGGAGCCTGAGAGGGAGGGAGATGCCCGGGCAGCAGTCCCACCTTTGGTGGAAACCTACGTCCTGGACATTGATGAAGCTTCCAGAACTCCCTCTCCTTTGGCACAGCTGCTGCTGCCCCCAATCAGCTTCACCAGTGTCGCTACCACCCCCTGTGAAGGTGCAACGTGAAAAGAAAAGAAGCAAGGATGGGGGGGAGGGCAAATGTTTGACTCTGCCTTTGCATGCACCCTGTAATTTCACGCTAAATCCAGCTCGGTTTGGTTTCTGTGGCAACCGAGCGAACCAGCTCGCCAAGGCTCATCTGTCAGCCTTCTAAATGCGAGGTACCTACCACACTCAACCCCCAAACGACTCCACTCTCCCGTTCTCCAGAGCCCGATTCTGAGCTTTGACACATAGGTGCAAGGACGCAGGGTGGCAGCTTCTGCTAACGGCACCTCAGCCCCACGCCGAAAACACAGGTTGGGGCGGGGGGGGGGGCGGGTCAGGGAGCTTTCGGCCCTAGAAATCCTCAGAAATAGGAAAGCCCTTCACTGGTCTGGGAAGACATGGGCGAGGGAGTCACCGCTAACCCAGGACACCTCGGCAGGTGTACCTGTCCTGCCCAGATGGGCCCCGGGGGCTGTCAGGAGCCCTCAAAAGCAAGTCTCCTTCCTCCCAGCCAGGGGCACGCCTACGGCGTGAGAGGGTCTCAGGACGCGATGTATGTGCCGATGAAGCCAAACACACGTGACTGAACGTTTCTCAGCAGCCCTTGGTCCCGGCTCACACGCGCACGGGGTTTCTGAAGCCGATTCCAGTTCCCCGGTTTAATTTTTTTTAATCCCCATCTGAGGACAGTTTTTCATCACTTGTAGCAAGAGGGGAAGTTGGGGGAGAGAGAGAAAGGGAGAGAAACACCAACCTCTAGCCTTAACTGGGGACCAAACATGCAACCCAGGTACGTGTCCTGACCGGGAATCAAACTCACGGCCTTTTAGCTTACGGGACAGTGCTCCAGCCAACTGAGCCACACCAGCCAGGACCCAGTTCCCCAGTTTCAATCAGAGCGTTGTTGTTTTAACATTTCTGGCCACTAAAAAAAAAAAAAAAGAAAGAACGAGAGAAAGAAAAGAAAAAAACAGCATACAGCTCACTGTCAAGGCATCGGGCTCACCCACTGCCCTCGGAGGCCCTCCCTCCGTCCCACCAGCCACACCAGCCCGAGCCTCACCTGTCCCTTCGGCACCTACCCCTAGGGGCCCAGCCTCCAAATCCAGGCCTGGAATGCCTCCTGCTCACAGACTGGCTTGTGACCATCACACCTTCTAGAAAGAAAAGATCTTATACGGCCCAGCCACCACCCGATGTTCCTTTCTAGAACTTTCCATCTGCATCCCAAGCCCTGACCTGCCTTCCCAGGTGATTTTCAAAGTTGGTCTCTTTTGGGGGTCAGCATTAGCAGTCTTTTCCAACAGCCGTTCCAGAATTAGACACTTTCTGCTTATTATGGGATCTAAACACAGTTTTGGTGGAACTGAGCTTATTGCTTGTTTCCTGCCGATGGCATGAGCCCCTCCGGTCTGACAATTTTCTGGAACCCAAATTGCTGATGCAGCTGGAATGCGCGGCCTGAGGGGAGGCAGCTGTCACTTCGCATCCTGCAAAATGTTTCACAATAACTGGCCCCAAAATGGCAAACTCTTTCACTAGGGAGCGCTGATTCATGGAATTTAAAATAGGATTTCTGTGTGGCTGCAGAGTTCTGTTGAGGAAAGTAGAAAAAGAAAAAAAGGAAAAAAGGATTGACTTCTTCAAGTCTTTCCCTTTGAGGCCAAGTCAGGACACAGAGCCTCGCGGGCCAGTTTGGACAAAGGGGACGTTGGAGATGAACTTTCACCTGGAGAGACCCTTGGGGGTCCTGAAAGTGGCTGCAAAAATGCTGAGCTCTCCCGCGTGCCCTGAGACGCCTCCTCCTCGGGCAAAGAGTGTCCAGTCGGAAGCCAGGACCCGAGCCCACCAGCCCACCAGGGACTCGACGCTTGGTGAACCCAATACCTGTTGCCTCCTGTAAATTCAGCAAAATAGTCGGGGACCCAGGACTTGGGATCCCACCCCTTCCTGCCTTTCTGGGCACTTCTCACTCTTGCACGTTGGACCTCCTGCTGCGAACTGGTTTCTCCCAGTCGGCTTTAAACGTCTAACCTTGAACACGAGAGAAATGAGCTCACCCTACCTTTCCTTGGCCAGCTCCTCCTCCTCCTACCCCTGAGATGTCCGGATTCCTGGGGCTCGGTGCTAAGTCTTCCCTGACTCTCTGTCTACCCTGTCTCCGGAAAGTCGCACCCAGGCCTGCTGCATCCATCACCACCGAGTCTCACGAGACTCCCGGTTTCCTATGTGTGGCCTGGAGCCCTCCTCAGCCCCGTCCCTACCAGCTGCTGGCGGAAATCTCGAGGGTACCTCCAATGGACCCCGGTCAAAACCAGCTCAGCACCTTGCCCATTTCCCGAAGCTAATGGCAAATTTGTCTACAACTGTTCGTTCATATTGAGAAATTATTACTAATTCTGCTAAGATTAAAATAGCATTATAGTTTTAGCAAAATAAGGTCTATAAGATACATGTTAAGTATATAGGAATGAAATAAAATTGTGTAATTTACTTCAAATTCTTCACCAAAAAAAGTAAAAAAGTGACTAAATATGGCTAAATGGTAACCGCTTTTAAATCTAGATGAGAGATACCTGGATGTTAATTTTACTGTTCTCTTTCTACTTTTCTGTAGATCCAGAAAAAAATTTATAATCAAGTTTTTGTATCGTTACCAAGGAAAGGTTATCAAATACTCACATGCTAGGCTTCCTACAGCCCCTTCCTCTTCTATTTTCCTATGAAATGTAACACGAACAAGTGAAGCATTAGCCCCATTTTACAGACGGAGATCACGAGACTTAAAGACACTCACGTAGTCGGTCACCCAAAAGCCATTAACATGTCACGCTATGCCAGACTCACGTCCTACCCTCCGCAGCTCATTCACCGTCCGGCAGACACAGCCAGCAACACGAGTCATAACACCACCACGATGGCGACCAGTTAGGGAGCACCTGCTGTGCCAAGCAGTCCTCACAAACACCTGCTGAGGTGAATGGTGTCATCATGCCCGTTTTACAGACGGGAAGACCGAGGCCGGGGGCTGTAAAGTCTGTTGCCCCAGAGTATGTTGCACACAGAGTATGACAAAGCATCACAGGAGCTCAGACACACAGGCAGGACCCAATCGGGCCCAAAGAAAGGAGCGATCGTCGTTCCTGGAAAGGGAGCCACCAGGAAGCCAGCACGCAGAGGCCAAGCGACTGCCAATGCCACCACCGAGTGACGGCGGTGGAGGCTGAGCCAGGTGCACCGAGCTCGGGGTCTCTGGGCCCCCGCCTGCGAACGTTGCCCGGACCACTCTCTGTTGCTGGGGGCTGTCCTGCGTGTTGTGGGATGTGCAGCAGTGTCCCTGGCCGCTACCCACTAGACACCAGCAACAAACTCCTGTGTGACAGACAAGGAGAAATGCCTCAGACGTGGCTGAATGTGCCCGGGGAGGTGGCGGGGGGGGGGGGGAGGGGAGGAAGAGCCCCCACTGAGAAACAGTGTATCTACATTAAACTGCCCGCTCCCAGTAGTTGGTCCATAAACTATCTTTAGCCAATTATAAACGGGCTCCCCAAAGAACACCTTATCAGAAGGTCCCCCAAAAGGGCCACGTGCCTGTCACCTTCCCTGATATTTTCAAACAGGTTCGAGCTGGGACTTTCCTAGCATAAAAGATGGATGTTTAGCCTCTAATGAAACTCACCTCAACCTCTGCCTATAAAGCCACCTCCAGGGCTCAAGAAGCAACTCATTTCTACACAAAACACCGGCCACTTCCTGAAGCTAAGTTTAGTTTTGGCTGAATGAGGTTCCCGCCTGGACTGTAAGCATTCCGAGCGCTGCGGAGTCTCACAGGAAGATGCTTCTCGTTGCTTTCTCAGGACAATGTTGAAGAGGCCGTCGGCACACAATCGAGAAGCCCTGGCCCATTCTTCTTTGGTGCATTTTGGAGGACTTTCCCATTGAATCGACAGCTTTCCAACAACTCCACAAGGAGGAGGCACAAAGAGACTCAGTCCTCACTCCAGACGCTGAAATCACAAGGATCCACTATACATACCCAGGGCCCCACCCCTTGGTATCACGATTTGTACTGACTGACGATGCGTGTGCACTTGAAGGCAGGTCTGTGACCTTCACAGTGGAGCCGGCAGACACCGTGATGGACAACGACAGCTCTGCAGAGGCAGGAAGCCAACGGGAAACCCAGCTTCCCAGCCCCGCCCCACTCTCCAGCCAACTCAAACACTGGCCGGTCCTAACAGTACCAACACTCACGAGATGTTACCTCTTCTGAAAAATGTGGACCTGAGCGGGGAGCCAGCCCGCGCTGACTCACATCACGGATGCCAGCATCACGATTAGCAGCACAGGAAAGTAAGTAGAAATAGGGCCAGCAAATGTTTTCGCAAGATACCTGTCTCTGGAAGGGAACTTTATTTTAAGTAAGCATAGCTTTCGCCTTGAGTTCTGAACAGTTCTTGATGTTCTCCCTGTGAATGGAAGAGCAAGGGATCCTCTGCCTAGTGTGGCAACCGCGGAGGCTACACCAAAGGACTTTAAAAAGTGCCCCTTCCTCTCCTCACTGATCCCTGAAATTCCCTTCAAATAGGATAACGCCTTTGACTGAAAGCCTTCGTCTCTGGCAAAATAAACCATAAGGCAGAGAAAAAAAAAATGGAGGTGGCTATCGGGTATGTACACTCTAGTGTGAATAAGCTGCGGATGCCGAGAACAGCTTTGGACAGGAGATGTGTCCGTAAGACACTGGTAATATTTGTATGTATCCCAGAATTCTTCAGGAGGAAATGTCTAAACCTGGCTTGAAACGGTTCGCCATCCATTCTCTCCATCTCAGAAAGAAGAGCGACTCTGTAACAAAATTTAAAATGATCCCACAACATTCTAAAACAAAAGAAAAGACTGCAATGTTGACCGTGAAGGGGGCAGGGCGGGTAGGAAGCACCAGGGGAACAGGGTGAGTAAGAACATGCTCACTTCACAACAGTTCCTAGAGCCCCCTCGGGGGCGGTACAGCGCGTGTCAGGGACGGCTTGCACCGGGAATAAACAGCTGGCCGTGTGTGAAAAGGTACGGGTCTTGGGTCTTGCTCACACCCACAGATACACAACAAGAGTGGTGTGCATTTTCTAAATCCTTTCCCCCCCAGCCCAGACCCCGGTGGTGCAGCAAGTACAATACAGTTTTGTGACAGTGGAGTTTACTGTGGGTTGACTTGTAGCCCCTCGAATTCCACATGTTGACATCCTGACCCCCAGTAACTCAGAGGGTTACTCTCTCCGGAGACAGGGTCTTCAAAGAGGTAATTCAGGTCAGATGAGGTCAGGAGGGTGGGCCCTAACAGCCGGCATCCTCATAAAAAGAGGAGATTAGGACACAGATCCACCCAGATGCAGACGGGGGACCGCGTGGAGACTCCAGGAGGAAAGAGGCCTCAGAAGAAGCCACCCCTGCTGGCCCCTGGATCTCAGACCTGTGGCCTCCAGAACCGTGAGCAAGTAAATTTCTGCTGCTAAGGTCGCCCGCCGGCGGGATTTTGTTACAGCGCAGCCCCAGGAAATGAGCACAAACTTTAAAATGCTTGTCACCTTTGCCCTGACTTCATTTTTAACAACAAACAACGGCCTAAGTTTATTTATTTGCACAGGGCACCCAACCCTGACCCACTGTGTTGTGGTCCCGGAGTTCTGAGCATCATTCCTCAGAATTTCCCAGGAATTAATCAAATGAAACACTCGGAGATCAAACAGGCCAAGGTCATCGAGACACTTGATCACAGCCAGTTGCCAATGGCATCTAGCCAATGTGAACTATTTCTCAGGGAAAAAAAAAAAATCCTGATATGACTCAAGAGTTCCCAGAAAAAACTCAAGTTTGTTTTGATGCTGTTTGACTTCTGGAAATATCCAGGTCACTGTCTGTCACCCACTGGGTGCCCCTGACATTTTCAGAGGTCAGCAAGAATGTCTCTGAACGATGCTCTCTTGTGCCTTGCTGGTGGGAAGGTCACACAGGGCAGTGGCTTCGGACCACAGCCTGGCAGCTCCTCAGAGAGTTAAACACGGGATTGCCGTGGGGCCCAGCGACCCCACTCCTGGGTGCGTGACCGAGAGATGGCCACCACATGTTCAGAGCAGTACTATTTACAATGTCTAAAAGGACAGACAGTCCAAATGCCCATCAGCTGAAGAAAGGGTAAACAAAGAGGGGTGTACCCATACGAGGGAATATTATACTGCAAGTAAAAAGGAGCAGGGCGCTGATACTGTTACCACGTGGAGGAACCTTGAAAACATTGTGCTAAGGGAAAGAAGCCAGTCGAGAGAGGCCACACACTGAGTGATTTCGTTTACAGGAAATACCCAGAATGGGAAGATCCGTAGAGACAGACAGTAAATCAGAGGCAGGTGGGAATGAAGAGAAATGACCAGGGGGTCCAGAGTTTCTTTCGTGGCGTGATGAGATGCTCTAGAATCCATTGTGGTGATGGAGACGCGACTCTGTGGATATACGGAAAACCAGTGAATTGTGCTCTTTATGGGTGAAGCATCCATCATGTAAATTACATTCCCAAAAAGCTGTCTTTCATGAACAATGTTTTCTCATTCCCCTTTTTCCCTGGCTGGGCTCCTCTTCCCAAACGCAGTACACACACCACAGGGTCGCGTTAGGTGGAGACCTGGTGGGGAGCGAAAGCAGGACAGCTGGGTCCCCCGGAGAACAAATGCCTACAAATCCACAGGCCCAGTTCACGGCCACCCTGTGTGTACCACCCCCTCCCGCCCCGACCCACATGTTTCCTTGTGGATATCAGCCAACACTGACAACACTGAAAACTTGTCTCGACTTCTCTAAAAGGAAGGGAGGAAAACCCACAGGGCTGGAAGGCTCCTTAGAAAAGTGAGCGCTGATCCCAGGACCCGGCACTGGTTCACGAAGACCAGGGCCTGACAATTTCACCTCCCTTTTGTCCTGGACAGGAGGACACTCCACTGGGGACGTGAGGAGACACGGCATCTCTGATCTACTCCACAGCTGTCAAGCTGACCTTGGGTAACATCGCGGGAGGAAGAACGGAGAAACACGGGCTACAATGTAAGGCGTTTTCTGCCTGAACAGCTGGCTCGATGACCTTTGCTTACAGGGCGCTGCCGATGGAGGGAGGGATGGATGGATGGATGGATGGATGGATGGATGGATGGAGTTATCTTGTGAGGAAGTCTCTAGTGTTGGTCCACAGGGCTCAGGTTGAATGTGACTTCCAGGGGTGATTGTCACACTTCGGGTGACAGAAAGCCATGGGAGAGGCTGTGAACAGGCTGCCTGCAGGCACCTGTGCGATGGGATCAGATCAGATGAGGGGGTCGTGGAGGGCAGTGGGGCTGGGAAGCTAGGTCATCGGGGCTGGGGGTGAGTGGCAAGCTCAGGGCTTTGCTAGGGGATCGGTGATACTGTAAAAGGAAAAGACGCTGAAATGGTGAAAGTGTGAAACTACCCGAGTTAAAAATGGGGGGCGGGGCTCTGGGTAGGGCCCACTGGAGACAAGAGTAAGTGTGGGCTTGCCCACCTGCAGGTGTGCACGGCCCAGGGAAGGCGCCCGCGGACAGAGAAGCGGCGATGCCGGAAGAGGGGAGGCGCAAGGAAGGGGTGAAATGACGGGAGCTGAGAAGGCACGGGGCCGAGGGCACAGGGGACAAACCATACTGCTACCAGCAGGGGGATGACTCGATGTCACAGGACAATTGCATAATAAAATGCAACAGTCATTAAAACAAGGTTCTCACAACTATTGAATGACATGGGAAATGCTCTTGATGTGTTATTTTTTAATCCTCACCCAAGGACATCTTCTTCCTGGTTTGAGAGAGAAGGAGAGAAACATGGATGACGCTCCATGTTTCCAGCTGAGCAAACCTGGCCGGGGCTACGATATCCGTTTTTTAAAGTGGTATTCAAACTAATGCACGGCAGCGTCCCAATCTTCGGACTCTGTTTAAAAGTGTGCTGTGAAGAAAAATCAGGAAGAACGGCCTTA